>NC_139768.1:11944281-12544281 GCF_965231275.1 Zosterops lateralis
AACCGTGAATTTTCTCAATCAAAGTTGGACATTGGTTTTGATTCCTGGTATTTTCTTGATGCTAGTTAAAGCTAGATTACAGAAGGCAAATCTTCATTTAAAGCATGGAAAATACTGACAGATCTGAATCAACATTCCCAGCTGCAAATGGTGGCATTAAATGCATATGAACTAACCACCTACACTTGAGCATTTCTGATTTGATGGCATGGTGCCTGAGTGCTGCTATAGTTTAATAGTTTTTGTAAAAGTAAAGTGCCAGTGAAATACATATCTTAACTGGGCAGCTTGTGCAACACAGCATTGCCTTCTTTACAGGAAATTTTCCCTCATATAGTACCTATGTGCCATGTCTCTACAGATACACAGATTTAGTTCATTTGTGCCAATTAAGAGTATCTGAGCACAACAGGAGTATGAGAATGCATGTGCAGATTCCTGTGTGCCAAAGATGGAGTAAAGTGAAATGAGTACCTAGGCATTCCCTTCAGACTGCACCATATGCCATGCTAGAGCAGATGCCTGGGTAAAGTCACAGTTTCTGAGCATTTCCATGACAAAGTGTCACCACTGCATCCTTGTAAAGCATAGGAATATAAAATACATGTTGCTGCCACTGTGTTTCTATGACTTTCCCATATTAGCAGTATCTAACTGCAGAGGGACCTAAAAAATTCCACACTACTACCTAACCTTGCTGTCCCTTTCTAGCACATTTGGTGCTGCTTGGATTTTTTTCCTTAGAAGTGAAAAACTCATTAATGAAAATCATAAACAACTTTTTGTTGAGCATAGCTGGTTGCTGCATTTATCTAGTAATAAGCCGTAAGCTAGAATTTAGAAACAAGATCCTGTAATATCTCAAACAATATGGAATTAGATGATTAATCAAGAAATGTATCTTCCATGATGCATTACTACACTCCTGGTAGCTAAGGGCCTAGTCCTCTGAAGGATTTTTTTTTTATGAAATACCAAATAAGACTGCTACAATAACTGAAGTGACTCATCACTATCGTAGGTATTGTTCACAAGAAAGCTTTGGGGATTTGGCTCCTTGGAATATGCAATGCAAGAAGTATATTGTGCACACTCAGCTAGCTTGCAGTTATGCAAAGAGAAATTACAGTAGTATTATCTTGACTTTACTGAAAATGTTACACAAAGTGAAGTGCCTGATTACTAATACAGAGTACCTTTTAAGCCCATTATTTTCATTTGACAGGGTAATATTTGCTTCTGAGTTTTATCTATGGTCTTAATATTTTCAGCAAGAATATATCATAAACATACTGTATTGAGAATCTTTCATGGGGAAAAAAGGATAAAAAGAAATGTGTTATTTTAGATAATTTAAATTAAAACCACCCTATCCCAGTAGAAATTATATTAAAATAAGTACTTTTGTGTTGAAAATATTCAATTTCCTGCATGAGGAACCCTTTAATTCCAGATCTTGGTCTTTTTTTCTCCATATGTTTCAGCAATTTGACCTGACTTTTCTGCTCTTATCACAAACAGTTCTAGTGCATCTGCAGGAGAAAAGAGATTGATCCCATTCCATTTAGATATAAGCTAGTCTCTTACTGCAGACAGAATAATGGTCCAGAATTTCCTCTCATCTCTCCCATGAATAACTATTATACATGACCTTGTGAGAGCAGTAAACAATTTTTCCTTCTCTGCTGTTTGAAAATAACAGGCCTTGGCTTAGCCCTTTAATTGAACCAATCACTGAGTTGTATTGTTTGTGGATTTTTTACATTTTCATATAAGTGAAGACAAGAGATATTTATTCGTTCCTCAGAAAAAATCTTTTTTGAGAGGACTTGCAAAAAGAGGCATAGCATCCAGCTCAGCCAGATACTACATCTGGTAGAAATACTAGAGAACAGGTAGCTGTTCAAAAGCAGTCTTAAGTCTCAAAATAAATAGATTGGGCCTTGTTTATAGAGGAGCTGCATAAAATACTGGTTACTAACATTCACTGATCAAACTCATTTTTGTCTTAGAAAAGTGCAAAGGCATTTAAGGCTTACATCCTTAGCCAAGAGTTTGGTCCAGTTTCTTCACTTAATCTGGTAGATTGAAGGCATCTCTTTGCTTCCTACAAAAACGCATATATCATGCTGCATATTCCCCTCTCATTTTACTTTGTGCTTTGTTGACTTGTTGTTTTTCTCAGTTAAAATGTTTAAACAGGCACCCTTTCTCCTGTAATTAATTCTAGGTTCTTATACATCTTTTGGCCATTCCCATACCCCACAAAATTTCCTACCCAAAGGAACATAAACATCTAAACATTACGGACTTATAAAGGTGAAATTGTACCTGAGGTGTGAGCTCACAGGCTTCATTTATCAGGTATCTCTCATGGACTTCAGCAAAGTTTTCACACTTGTGCATTTTCAATCCATTATAGCCAGTTTGAGCAAGATCATGCTCCAACAAGGGTTTCAGCTAAAAACACTTGTTTGAGGAGAGATTGTAGTCTACTGGAGTTATTCCAGGGTGAGTTCCAAGACACAAGGGGATTGATTGACCTGAAGGAAATGTGAAAACTTCCAACTGCACATTTACCTCTAATTTTGTCACATAGGGGTTGTCTGACCTTCACCTCAGCTGAAACATCCTTTGCAGGAATGTCCTTCAAAAGATGATCTTGCAATGTTTAAATATTTTTCTTGATAAACAGATCTACCTAGTCATTTTCTTTTCTACTTTCTGTCTAAACTGTCTCTAGGTCAGATTAAAACCTTAGGTTCCAGAATAGGAAAATAATTAATTAATTATTCCCAAGAGATTCTTCCATCCAAGGCATGTGCCATAAATCTTCTGCATTCAGGTAGCTTTCCACTACAGCTGAGTAAGGATGTTACTTCATTCTCTAGTAAGCAATATTTACAATTTAGGTCTCTGTGGTCCTGGAGTGTGGCAGTGAAGCAGAGAAGCTCTGTACATGGGTAGAAAAGTCCAGGCTATCTTTTGTATTTGCAGAAGGAGACAAAGTTCTGTAAGTTCAGGATGGAGGAGAAATTCTGGAATGAAAGATGTCTGTAAGTGGTAGTTTTTTGCTGTTACATTAATTTTAACCAAAGATAGGCATTGGTTTGACTTGTTTTTCGGAACCATTAGGTACTTTTCTTTGAAGTAACTTTTATGTGTATTTTTAGGAAATGCTTCTTACATGGTTGGCAGTTGACAGGATGAGGTGAACAGAAGCATCTACTGTGCATTTTCCTTTTTCCTCATGACAGTCAGTGTAAAGCAAAGAGCTGAGAGAAGGTTACTATACTATATACAAAATGGCTGCACAGTAAAATGGTTTTGCTGCTAGTTAACATAATGAGGGTTTTATTACAAATGAAGTTGTAATGAAGATGTTTATTGTCAAAGTGCAAGGCACATATTTTATAATGGTATTCTACTCTTAAAATTCAGTTTTGTATTATATTGAGTATGGTACATATTGTTCCTGTTGTCTCCTGAATTTTGATGTGGTAAAATGAAACATGCTCCATTTTTACTGAAAAATTATCACATACTTATTGATTTAAAATTAGTCTTTGTTGTCAGATATTTAGTTTGTTCTTAAAAACTAGGGTTTTTTAAAAATAAACTATTTTTATGGATAATCTGATTGCCTAATAGTTTTAAGGGGCCTATTTAATACCAAAGGTAACGCCACCCAGAAATGGACTTGGAATATGACATTGACACTTTCCTGCAGTGCCTGAGTGGTCAAGAGGTACCTGGAGTCAATCAAGCAAAACTGAACCAGTGGTAGTTGTCTGTGTCACCAAGCTAAAGGGTGAGGCACACCTAGCAGTTTCAAAAACAAATTAGAAAGGAATGAAACAACAGGAATAGCATTGAGGTTGAGTCAACAGACATAGAGTAGCTCTGAGTCCTAGGTCATGTTCCTGAAGAAAAGCACAAAGGCTTGCATTTACTGATGTGTCTGCTATACCTGGCCTGTGAACTAATAAAAAACTCAGTGTGCTGTCAATCCTGTAAACCTTCCAAAGCACAAAATAGTCACCAAGCTACTTTTGGGGTTTCTAGTCGTAGTTCAGTGATATTTTGGAGGGTGGAAAGGACAGATCTGGAGGATAATGAGAAGATACTAAGTATGTTTTACAGATTTTTATAGCTATTTTTTTAGCAAATGGCATTGCTGTCCTTGATGTGAGACCATTGATTAGTAAGAAGTGATTATTTTACTTGTGCAGTATAAAACAGAGAATAAAAAAATCCAAATTATCTTGATTTCCTTTTCCAGGATACTGGTTGACTAAACTGGACAGTAATAGGTCAATATAATTATTTAGCTGGCTGAAAAGTTTCATTCTAAATACTTACTGATCGTATTTTTTTCTCTAATAGAAGCTTCTTAGCATAAACATGAAGCAATGCATCATTTTATCCCCTTATTGCAGACTTAACTATTGAAAGGAAAGTATTTTGCATTTTTTTAAATTAATGCAAAGCCTGAATTGTTGGATGTTCCAGGCTACTGAATAGATGATACAGAGTTGCTCTCAATGGATTTTTTGGGGGTGGGGGCCTAAGTGTCCTTATATAAGCTGTGATCCAAGTTAAAAGAAAGGAGCCTATGGTGAGCAGTAATAATGTTCTAATGCTTCCTTGCATTTGATCAGTAGTTACCAGTTTTTAATAAAGCAGCCCTCACAGTACTTAGGAGCTCATAGAACATATTGTGATCTTAAGTTGCTAATTTGTTTTAAAATATAAAATGTTTTAAGCTTTTTGTCAAAAGTGATAACATCCTATTACAAATAAACCTTTTTGTGGTTGTAAAATTTAGCTTATAAATCATTCAAATTGAAGTGAAAAAAACACAGGTCATTGTTAATGACAGTCTATCCTAATATTAAGAATATATGTATTTTTGTAAAGGAAAAGCACTTGTAGATATTTAATCAGTCCAATATCTATCTATGTTAATGTTTTGGAAAAAAAAGAAAAAAAGAAAGAAAACAAAATGCTGCTTAGAGAATCACTTACATATTTTTAATTTTTGTGCTCAAATGCATTTTCTGTTGATTTATGGAATGTTTATTCTGTGTGAAGCTGTATAGTTAGTACAGCTGGGCTAAATGCATTTCTCACCTTAATCAATTGTATCTGACTATGATAATATATTTTGTGTCCAATCAGAAAGCAATTACAAAACACAGGCTTGTGGTGCTGTTTTTCATCTTTGATATTAGCTTCATCCTGCCTTATAACTTTTCTACTTCATCATAAGCATAAAAAGTGCTGACCGTTTTTTGTGATGCATTTGTTTCAATGGACATTTCAGGGTATATTTGGTTGTTTAGTTCAATCTTACTATGCTTACTAACATTTTTATAAGATGAAAGAATTTTAGATAGAGTATTTAATAAACAGTCCCCTGGATGAAAAAGTATGCAAGATTAGTCAAGTTTAATACGTCCCTTCCTTCAAAGGAAACTACTGCTGGGTACATGCATGGAATGTAAGTGCATCACTAAAAATGCTGAGAATTTGTACAAATACTAGTTTTTAAATTCAGAATAATTTACTTCTTGTAATATTTTGCAGCTATTTGAAACCTCATTTCAACTGTATTTTGATTCATCACAATGCATTAACAGTTTCAGGGAAGAAAAAATGCAGTAAAGAACTTCATTAAAATATAGTAGAGTGGCAACCATATTTGTTTGTGTACATATTAGTGCACAATCCAAAATCTCTTTACTTGTTTCTGTGGGATTCTATGGGGATCTACTTCATGGGTCTGATGCTCAGTTAAGTTATTCAGCTTGACCTCAGTGGAGTGACTTTCTATAATTATCCCTGTAGCTGAGACTTGAAATAAGCCAGACTTCCCACTTCCTCACTTAATTTCCTTTCATGGGTGACTAATATTGTTTAAATTTACTCCTATTATATTAACCTTCTCATAAGTAAGTTTTGCAATAATGAGTGTACACTAGCAGTAGAATTCATTGGTAGGAACTCAGCTGAGTAAATACTTGAGTCCTTGACAAATTGGGGAAGAATTTGACTCAGATTATGAACACTTGAAATGGCATTCTCTCACCTATGTTCATGCTTCACAAAGATCTGCAGTTGATCAGTTTGATGTGTTTTATTACATGAACATTGTCCATTTTTATAATTTTTGTTAAGAGCTAATTTCTGTAGTAATTCATTAGGATCAACATCTCAGGGTCCACAAAGTAGCAGTTTAAAATCCATTTGATTTGAGTGCAATACCAGTACTGCAGGCTTGTATCTTTTGAAGAACCAAATATGTTGTGTTTTGAAGTACTTAAAAAGCACTGTAAATTTCACCCAGTTCTACCAAAGGAATGTGAGAAGTTTTTTGATCTCAAATCTGAGTGTGGCCCTAGAAAATAATGAGACACTTGTAACTGAGTCAGCACTAGTGATCAGTTTTCCATTTAGGGACGGGAAGTGCTGGTACTTGAGGGTTTTTTGGCAAAACCCTGTGGTTGTGCCTCTTGATGTAGAGTGAAGCCTGTCCAAATTTGCATCAACATTTGTAAGCAAGATTTATTTTGAAAGAACAGTTCCTGCAAACCCTGTGAGTGGGCCTCTAGAATCTTGTGTATAAATGTATCAGGTATATAATGATTTTTCTGATAGTGAACTACCTGTAGAGCACAGTACTGGTGATGTTAAATTGCATGTTCCATGCTAATGTCAAGAAGGTTTACAGCACCTTTATAATGGTTGATAACAAATGACAATTTGGCCTGACCTGTATGCTGCAAGATGCCTCTAGCCCAGTTGGATTAATTTTATGAAAAATCTAGATGAGCAAGAAGTATAACTAATCTGCTTACTAGCACTGAATTGCTCCTTTCTCAAAGCAATAAATATATTCATGTTGTAACATCTGTTGTGCAGCCTACAATACGAGTTGTTTTGTTGCATTGTTTCTATATAATTTATTTTGTGCAATAAAAAAATCTCTGGTTTTATCTGACTTCTTTCTAGTTTGTAATAATATTTGAATTAAAACATTTTCTACCTTCATATCTTAATCATTTTTAATCTTAATCTCACAGAAGTGTGAGTAGAAAACAGAATGCAGTAATATAATTCATTATAGAAAAAACAGAAGATATTCACATGGCCTGATTTCATTCTAGTTAATGTCACAGAGTGCTACCATTAATTTCCACAGGTGTGGAGTTCTGCATAACACTCAAGTTGTCTGGACTTGGCACCCCATGTGAAAATATAACGAGGTAGTAACAGTGTGACTGTGTGCTTAAGGCTTTAAAAAAAAATTAAAATTTAAAAATAAAAAAAAAAACACACACACAATCCCACAGTGTTTCTTCAACTTTTTTTAACCTAATTTCACTGGATTTTGTTCTCTCCCTTTTTGATGTTTTTCTGAGTTCATGTGGTTTCAGTAGTATTGATTATTCTGTCCACTTGCCTTTATTATGTCATTGAGTTTTTTTTAACTCTAAGGTAGTGTAAAATAAAGGGACATGCAAATTGGAAGGTAGAGGATATCCTTACAAGTGAGCCCTTGGTGTGAAGTAACATTATTCACACTGTATACTGAGTTACTGCAAGGAAAAACAATGGAGGGAGTCCTGTTATTCAAAAGAACTTGTACCTTTTATCTGAGATGCTCCTACAAAACCTGCAATGCCACCACATGAGCTCTGAGATGTGGCTCAGATTTGGAAATAATAGAAAGGGTTGTTGACTGAACTAAAATGATCTGAGACAAAGTACTTTTTGTATCTTCTTGTAATATCCTTCTACATGTTAGCAGAAAAAAACCAATTGCTTGTGAGCACAAAATAGGAAGGTATATGTAGCACATTGCAATACATACATATGATTAAACAGGATTTATTAGTTACCAATTGGCTGTTAACAGGCAAAGAGCAGCTGTGGCACCACTGGCTGCTCTGTAACCTGTGCAGATGAAGCACTGCAGCTCCAATGGCTTTCTTTGGACCTTTTTCATGTGGGATATTTGACCTTCAGATTTGTCAACGATCATAAACTAATACTTTCCCTTTTTCTAAAATTGTTCTTGAGACTTAAGGTCCCTCAGTAAAAAACCCCCAAACTTTACATAATACTTCTACATAATGCTGTTACATTCTTTATTAAACAGAAATTGAATTGTTGCATATAAGTGCAAAATTCTGCTCCTAAATAGGGAAGTTTTCCTAAGCAAGATTTTCATTTAAAACACAGCAATTAAATTAGTTTAAACAATTACTCTGTTTCAGATAGCTAAAAAGAGAATCATTGTGGGGGGAAAAAAACCCCATGCATAAGAATAGTAGCAAATGCCTGATAAGTCATAAAGCTGGATTATGTTTTATAGAAGGAGGAAGGTAGGTGGTATACAAACAGCTGTTTACATCAGGGGTGTAGCACATGAATCTCCCTGTTGGAACTGTGATTCACATTCCTTTCTACCCGAATTATTTTTCCTCCTTTATTCTAGAGGAGAATATGCAATGCAATGTCATTATAGGCAAGAGTAATGTTTTTCAGAAGAAAAGTGCTTTCGTAATTTAGGTTTCATTAAAGCAACAGAAATTTGCTGGCAGTATGTAATATGAGCACCTTGTTCCAGTGGCACACTTCCAACATCTTCATTTGGAAAGAAGACTGCTGCATTCACAATTCATAAAAGCATTGGCATCTATCCCATTAAATTCACACAGGAAAATGAAACCTTCTTATATGCAAAAACACCCTATCTTTTCTAAACTATTTATAGGTAATGTTCTGTTCTTTCCTGTAGTACACAAATAATGACAGTAAGTGCACTTCTAGATATGGAAAATAATTACAAAAAAGAACTTAAGAAAAGCTGTACTTAAAACCCATTTTGGAGAGACTTTAAATGCCTTGGATTTAATGTCATCCTTTTGCACGTTTGTGTCCCATGCCAAAAACTTCCAGTCCTGCTGCCTACACACAGCCTGTGTCCTATAGATTTGTGTCCTATTACATCTCCAGAACCAGCAGAACTTGATACTAGCTAGTACACCTCCTTTAATTTCTCTGCCCATGTCCTTCTCAAAGTAATGTGATTTTGTCTTGACTAGTTTCTAAAACGTGCTTTGTTCCCATGCTCCTCTCTACAACCTGCTAAAAGTGATGAAGATATAGAGTGCTCTTCATGTCCTTATCCTACACCTAAAATCAGGAATTCTAAACTTCCTAAATAGTGAGCTCAGGAAAGTCCACTGCTGCTAGTTTATGATCTTGGATTTGTAAAGCACCTTACAACTCACAAAGAACTCGTGGAGTGTATTTGATACTGCTAACAGGGAAAGAGAAAGGGATGTACTCCCAATAGGTGCAATAGGAAGCAAACAGCATCCAGAATAGAACCTGTACTTCTCTGAGTACTGCCCTCATCTCCAGCGTGGATTACTTTATAATGCTAAACAGCAATTACACCAACTTCTTCCAGACCCTTTCTCTTTCTCCGAGTGTTCAGCTCAGATTGTTATTATCTGGTAATCAAAATCTCTGGAAGAAGTGAAAAAAAGAGGCATGGATCTGTACTGCTGAATAGTTCAGTAACTTGCAGCATTCAGCCTACCCCTCTTTCCATGTTCTGCTGATTGCCAGAATCTTTCTTCCTAGACTCAAAAGGTGCTACCAAAAAAAAAAAAAAAAAAAAAAAAAAAAAAAAAAAAAAAAATTACCACAATGATTGAGGTAAGTAATATGCAGCTTGTTTTTTAATCTTTATTTGGAAAAATTACTATATAAGAGCTCTCTGGCTAATACTTTGAGTGGATGAACGTGCATGTTCAGAGCATTACCCATGTAATTTGACTTTTTAAAAAAATTATTCAGAGATATAAAAAAATCAAAAATGTTGGCTAATGAAAAATTTTGTTCATATAAAAATAAATACATAAATTATGTTAATGTGCCTTATTTAGAGCAATACTCTGAAGGGAAAAAATCTGCCCTCTTGTTTTTGACCCAGGGCTGCTATAGTTTATTTTTCTATACTTGCTATTAAAGCAAGGTGTTATATCACATCATAATAACAGCATGAAACCCAACACTTTTATGTAGATGCCTGATCCTATAAAGGCTTCTGCTGAAAAAATACAAGTGTAACATGCAAGACATGTACATAGTTTTTTAGTGTTGTGGAAATACAAATTGGCCTGCTGGTAGCACATTCTTCATTTGTTTTACACATTATATTTGAAACAAGAAAATCACTTGGAAAATAGATGCCTACCATTTCAAAGGAGCCCAAAGTGCTTTGTAGGCTGTGTATTTGAAACAAACACATGCAGGAGTGACTTTGCCACGGCAACGCAGCCATAGGTAAAAGTAGAATAGAGCAACTCATCCCAAGAAAGTAATTCAAGTGCAAGTGTTCAAGGTAACAGTAATGTGAAATCAGCCACACCTAAATCTATTCAGGCCTGTTCCCTGACTTTGAAGAAAAGTGTCAGTAAACCTTTTCAGTGACTGCACAGTGAGCTGCCTACCATCTGCATTCAGCCTCAAAACACTGATTTCTGCCTACAGCTCCTATTCTAGGGCAAGACTGTTCTGTGGCAAACAAATTCTCAGGTAAAAAAAAACAGAGTAAAATGCTTTAACTCTATGAGCCTTAATAGTCTCAATTCCCAGGATGGGGAAACTACAATAACCACTGCTTAAAGAAGCTGACAAGAAACTAAATTATTCTGAGTTCCTTGTAATATCTTCTAGATTTTGAGAAAGACATGGATGTGATAGGAGAGCCTACTTGTCTTTCCAAGGGATAGAGCTATACACTAATTTTCTTTATCCTGATGTCATGTACAGTCACAAGAGGAGACTAGCTAATTTTTTTTTAATTTGAATAGCCCATAAAAAATTCAGTCTTCAGCTCTGGTAGTTCTCATCACTCTTGATTGCACAACAGTAGGTGAGGACAAGAATTCCCAGAGATGTAACATCACAAGAGCAGCACGTGGAGGAAATTGCTGAGCATACCAACACAGGGAAGCCATGGAGCAGTAGTGAGCCAGCCAGCTGGGCACAAGCTCCACAGCTGCACTGGTGCAGGACTCTTTGAGCTATTTGTAGCTCTGTGCAAGGAAACTGGCAGCACCAAGGCAGTGGCTGTGGGCTTTGAACCCTTGTAGAGCTCAGGTCACTGCCAGCCAGACTGCCTGTACACCACACTTCACTGTAGACAGGTATCTGTCCATGGGTTGTTTGGAAAATACTGTATGTGACCTTTCACCAGTATACACTTTTAATGCCACCCATATTCTTAACTGCATCCAGGTTAAAGTACATAGCCAGCAGATAATCTGTGTTTTCTAAATGTCCTCACATTTTGCTACAAGGAAGTGTAGACTTAGTTTCAGCTGCTGTTTGCAGCCTGACATTAAGAGTTAGTAAAAGAGCCTGACCTTGGAAAACAGTAGAAGAGCATCCTTGAGCCTTTCTATAGGACTGCAGGCAGAAGCTCTGGCAGAAAACAGAACACTTGCTGGTGTAGCCATCAGCTTGAGACTGAGGCTGTGAAATCCAGTGCCTGAGCCTGAGGATTCACAGGTTTCTTGTTGCTAAACTCTTTGGGAGCATAGGTCATGGGGATGGAAAACCATCTGTTGTGCAGCAGCTGTATCATCTGCTCTGCTTTTATTTGCCCACAAGGAACCACTGGAATAAATAGTGGTAAGGAGTGCACAGTTGTGAATATAAATCAAAGGTTTCTGTGGGAAAGTAAGCACTAAATAGTGCTTCATACTGTTAATAGCTCTAAGAAAAGATAGAATGTCCCAAAAGCAAAAGCATCATGGGTTGTCACCTTCTGCTCAGAGAACTCATCCAGATGTAGTCCTCACAGATGATTATTTCCATTGACTCTGTAAGTCAAACATGTTTTCTTCCACTTCAGCACAGGATCAATTATAATATCTCTAAAAGCCTGCAGGTACAAGCACCCCTAGTGCAGCCGACCACAAGGCATGTTTACATTTTTAATTTGAGGAAACAAAGCTGAACTGAATCCCCATCTCTTTATGCATCAGTAATATTTAGAATGATGATCAATGAATGCTGCATTAAGAATGCTTAAGATGTCACTGATCCCTTCCAAGCAACACTTTAAGAGGCTCCTCTCTTTTTATGCCTCTACAAAACTCACAGAAGAGAGGTGGTTAGATTTTCTCTGACTGATAAATACCTGAGCAAGATAGCAAGACCCAGATGCTGAAGCAATTCTGAGTAACAAGAAGGAGCATCAACCCAGCACACAGCTGATTGCTCTCAGCAAAGCCATGTGGATGTATGCAAGACCCAGGTTCCAGGGTGGGACACAAAGCCAGCACAGGTGTCCATCCCAAGGAATGGGAGGAAAAGCTCCTCAGGTGTTCTTCTGAATTAGATGGATCAAGGCTTCTTTAGCTTTCACCCACACCCAGATCTTTTGTCAAGGGTGGAATGCATGTGGAGACCATGCTTTGCATTCAAAGAAAGATTACCTTTTGACAATTTTCTAAAAGCCCCTGGCATTTTATTTTTCTAAATTTAATGATAAAGCCCAATAGTGGAAGACCAAAAAGCAAAGCTCCCCCCTTACACTGGGAGAACTTCAGTGGCTTGGAGAGACTACAAATATGATGAACTTTTTCTGATGAAATATTTCTTTTGCTGTAGTTGTCTACAGCAAAAGAAAGAGGGTTCTGTGAATGGAAAATGTTTTATTAAATAGAAAAAACTACAAAAAAGATTTTTAAAAAAAATAGCTGAAGTATATCAAAGTAATATCTAAGGAAAATAAAAAAATTAAAAAAAAAGGGAAAAAAACCAAAAGCTTGTTAATGGTTTTATAGATGTTCTCCATGTTCATTAGTATCTAGCCTTTTTCCTGTTGAGCCCAAAGCAGTTGGCATAGAATTTACTGCTGTTAATTATCAGTGCAGAGCAGCCTTCCCCTGAGCTCAGATGTGTCCAAGTTGAGATTTTGAACTGTAAATGTAACCACCTTTACAGTGCTTAGGTAAAAACTTAAATGCATGAGACAGCTGCTGCAGATCAGATGTGACTGCTGGGGAGGAGGTGTAGAGAGTTATCTTAAGGTCTGGAAACTCCATCTGTGTGCAGTCTGTCATCAGCCCTGATTTTTAGGAGCTCCATGTTAGTAAAACAGTGAGTCCCTGCCCAGGCAGGATGATACACCAAACACCACTCTGCAGATGTAGCCTCTTATTCTCTTACATGGTAAACATTTCTGGCAATATCCTTAATCTTTGTTCTTTTCAATATGTGACACAGCTGGAGCTGGACTCTTCTGATAGCATTTATAGCAGGTAGTTATATAGAAAAACAAGAGTAAATTGACCTGGTGCTCTGCTGCCCAGCAAGAAGTAGAAGAGTTACTCATATTCTGGAGCTGTAGGTGTGGATGTGCTGCACCTCCACATTTTAAATTCATTATATATGATACATGTCATATATAACAGATGTCTGTTTAGATCACAGAAATATTTTGCCCACCATCTTTTAGTATCAATTCAGTTGGAGCAGCCCATGGGCTTATGAAGGCATCAGCTTTTGCCATTGATTTTACCAGCAGCAGTTACTGTTCTGCTGGCTCTCCATATCAGAAGTTCCATGTAGGAATCCAACTGCATTGTGTTAAACCACTTCCATCCTTTCAGGTTGGATCTCCTATCAAATCAGGTACTGACTGATCAGATTTTCTTAGAGATTTCCCTCCATTTGTCATTAATCTGCTGTCTTTGTCCTTTTAACAGCAACAACTCTGCTTGAAATTACAGTGGTTAATTTCTTTGCAACCAACTCTCCCAGTTGTGTCAGCAGGATGGAAATTGCTGCTAAAGCAGCAGCCACAGGTACATGCCGTTACTAAGGTCTGAATGCAAAGCTCTTTTAGTACTCAACCCCTTCCTTATCAGCACAACATCAAAGCTTGGGACATCCTCCCCCAGTAGCCCATACTCTGGAAAATTCCCATCCCGCCGGCATGAGGTGGCACAAACTCACAGGAAGGTTCCTGGGACATCTGCAGTATCCCCCACTCAGCCCTACACTGGATCATGGGAAAAGTTGATTTGCCTCCCCCTCCGCCACCTTTCCACTCGGAAAATTTCTGGGAGATGGGATAATTTTGTCTCTTAACTGGTGACACCTGTAACATAAATAGTGCCATGCTAGGCCCATGGTAGTGAGACCTTTGATGCTGCAGAGACAAGAGGGTTGTTCTGGGTATGTGAGTAGATCTGTTGTGTAAGTTCCCTGACTGGCAGTACTCAGTTAAGAATGCATTATATTAATCTAAAATCCTACTGAATAGCAGGTAGTTAAATCAGTTTCTCCTTTCATTCTCTCTCCAATAATTACTCAGTGTTTCTCTCTTGGTTTTAGTTCATATCATAGACTTGATGGTCCCAGTTCCTTCATACCTTTCATATGTTACAAGTTACATACTGCAAGGAGGAATGGTCAACACTGATACTGCATTTCTGAGTCATTTCTGATGTATGTTTCACCCATGAAATCCTCTTCTCCTTAACTGGGTACTCTTTTTTTTTTTTTTTCTCCCTGAACCTTCTGCCTCTGTGGAGACCTGCTTCAGCTGTTAATAATTTGTCTTGATGTTATTCCTGAGAACACGTGTAATTTTTGCTTTTTTTTTTAAACATTAAATTGAAACCTTCATTCTTCTGTTTTCTTCTAAACTTTATCTAAGACCAGCTAATGCACTCACTAAATCTGTGCCCCTTCTACCCAAGAGCAATTTGCACAGAAATTTAAAATGAGGCCAACTTCTGTGCTGCATTTGCCAACATCAGGGAAATTTGTTCAAATCAGGGAGAGTGCACATCCTTGTGTACAAGAACCTAATTCTGAATTTCTCAGTTTAAGTCTGGACTTTCTCTGTGAACATCAGGTTCATGTAAAGCAGAGTAGATTAGATCCCAAGGTCCCCTTTTTAGTATATATAATGCTGAATTTCATTTTTCTTATTCAAAACAGAAGAGAAGCAAAGTGGGTGCTGTTGTGTATTTCATTCCTGCAATCAATGCCATTGCTTATTACTTTCCACAGATTTGCAAAAACACACCCTACTCAAGTGGTTTGGAGGGTATTCCCAGGAGTATCCCTATGCTGCAGGGTTTCCTCAGGCTCTCCAGGTGAGTCTCTTCTTCGTTTCCAGTGCAGAGCTCCTCCTGGGATGAAAATAGGCAGGGGGACTGGTTCCTTCTGTCCCACTGGGACAGTTTTAGAATGGTGGTAATCTGCTGTGGACATCATTGGGCTTTATCATTAGTTGAACTTAATGTCAACTTTGAATTTTTTTCAACATGCAAACAGTATTTATCATAGAAGTGGGTTGAGTCTAAACATAGCAGGAATGGACCCGAGCTCATCACTGCTCTTTATTAATCTTTCAGTCAGCTAAGTAAAGAAGCAGAACCCGGTCTTGCTCTTTGCATTCCTTCCTAGTATAGGCAAAGTATTAATTTCAACCTTAGCTGCAGGAGGACATTGGCAAGAGATGTTTGGATCTGAGTAGGTTTCCAGTTTTGTTTTAGTGTGTTTCTTAACATCTGCTGAGGTGGGTGGCTGCTTCAGGGGGGAGGGAAAATTAACTTTATTGATTGAGTAATTTCCTTTATGAAGGCTCTGAAGGGGATGGCTGCCTGCAGAAATAATATTTGTTAAATAGCCATATTTGGAAAATGAGTCAGTGAGAAAATAGCATGCAGATCCCTCAGCTTCTCTCCAGCAGGGACAGAACAAAAATGTGCAAAGAAAGGAATATAGATGCTGACTTGGAGATAACAAGATAAAATGACCCTAATAGGATTATCTTAATTATTAACTAAAAAAAAATATATTAAGAAAATGTCGGAACTGGCTATTCCAAATGCTAAAACTTTTTTTAATGAGAAAATTTGCACAGAAATAATTGCCCACCTGCAAAATATGTTTAGTTCACATTAATACTGCATGTGCAGGGTTTTGCAGCTCTATGCTTTATCTACCTTCACCTGCTTTTAATAAAAAAATCTAAAAGATGACACAATGATGTATTCAAGACATTAACAATAAAAGAAAGGGGAAAGAAACATCTTTTGTTGTATGAGCTACTTCAGCATACTACACAAGGATGGAAAGACCCTAAAAACTTAAAGTACCTCCCAGGCAAATCCTTGGGTTTCGGAGACCCAAGCAGCAGCCCATCTAATTAGCTACAGTCACTGTCTCTTTAGCAGCTTTGTCACTGCTGACCTCTCTCATTTACTGTGAGTCTTTACAAGAGAACATTTTCCAGTCTTTTGTCCTGGCAGCTCCCTCTTTAAACCCAGGAGCAGAGTGAAATAGTTTCCACTTTCTACCAGTTCATAGGTGTCTTGGGTCTCATTCTCTCCTGTGTTCCTGAAGACATGCCGTGACCTCACTTGGCTTTTAAGCTGCTGTGGGCTCAGAGTGCCTGCTGGGGAAATGGTAATGCTTGTCATTTGGAAATCTTGGGGAAGGGGAAAGGAGACCAGCAGCAAATTGATGTGAAGTTAAATTATTGCTTTTGTCCTTAGCCTTGAGACTGGGGTGGGAAGTGGTAGATGAAACAATATGAAAGCTGATATTTACTAAGTAAGCCTTTAAACCTCATGCATTAGCCTGGGAGGCCGCCCGTGGGACAGAATAACTCTGCAGTGATGCAAGTGCAGTGCTCCCTGCCAGAGCTGAGCCCGCAGCGCCTCAGCCCCGGGGGCTGCACAGGGAAACGCCGTGAGCGCTGTGCCCACCCCAGCACAGCCCCACAGCCCCCGGGGGGACACCACGCCTGGGAAACGCTCTGGGGCCTTGCCTTGGGAGGTGTAAAAGGTTTACAACAGTGCTGCTCGTTCCTGCTGCAAATCCCTCCACAGCACTTCCCTAACATGGGTAATAAAGCGTGCAGCGAGGGGAGTGAGTGCTGTGGGTGCCTGGGGCTTTGCGAGGCAGATACACAAATCAGACACACAGCATGGGCAGGGGCTGTGGGGTCTGGCAGTGCCCCCATGGCAGCACCTCCTGTTGTGGTTTGAAAGCAAAACGAGTGAGAGGCTCCAAGTCAGAGATACAATTTAATAAGAAAGGTAAAAAGGTAAAAATAAAATAAAATAAATGCAATAGCACAAAGGACCACTGACAGAGTCAGAATACAACCTGAGCAGGATGGTAGAAATAGTCCAGATGAGATGGTCTTCCTGAAGCAGTGATCCTGTAGAAAAAAGGTCTGGTAGCTCTGCTCCTCTGGGAATCCAGTAGGTAAGGGCTGCTTGTCCTGTCCCAAATCCCTGATTATATCCAGGTGAGAATGCTTGGCTCCTCCCCCTGGGTGGAGCATCTCACAATGGGATAATGAGTTGTGAAGTGGGTCCATGATGGCCCATTAAACAGAGATAACTCCTGGAGGGAGTTACCTGTGAGTCATGGGCCAGGCATTGATGGGTCATTAGCAGAAGACAGCCCAACACTAGAGCACTGCCCCACTTGGTTTCAACAGTTCATGAAGATGGTGATAGAATAAATACTTTGTGTACATCCTACACTACAACCCAAGACACCTCCCCTTCCCTTTTGGTGGGCACTGCCTTGTGCCTCTGCTCCTTTCCATGAAATTCTCAAGTCTCATCAGTGACACAAAAGGAGTGTTTTCTAGCCCACCTGAAAATTCTTCTCTCTGGAGTGGTTTTGCTGTGTGATTTTTCAGAGACATAATAAGTTCCTGTACTTGGCACTGGTGAGTCTGCACCTCGAGTCCTGTATTCAGTTTTGGCCCCCACACTGCAAGAAAGACTTTGAGGTGCTGAAGTGTGTCCAAAGAAATGCAACAAAGCTGGTGATGGATCTGGAGCAGCTGAGAGAGCTGGGTGTGTTTAGCCTGGAGAAAAGGAGGCTCAGGGGAGACCTCGCTGTTCTCTACAACTGCTTGAAAGGGGATTATGGCAAGGTGGGGATCAGCCTCTTCTTCCAGGCAGCTAGTGACAGGATTCAAGTTACACCAGGGGATGTTTGGATTGGATATTAGGAAACACTTCTCCGTGGAAAGCGTTGTCAAATATTGGAACAGAGTGACCAGGGAAGTGTTTGAGTCACTGTCCCTGGAGGTATTTAAGAAGCGTAGATGTGGCACTTAGGGACACAGTGTAGTAGTGGACTTGGCAGTGTTAGGGCAACTGCTGGATTTGATGATCTTAAAGGTCTTTTCCAAACTAAACAGTTCCATGGCTCTGGTTCCAAATGTTCTTCTAGGGAATCAGTTGATCAGAGCAGTACTGAAATAAAGTGCTGTAAATACAACCAGCAAAGGGGGGAGTGCAAGCTGTGAAACAAGCATAGAATGAGCACTAAGACTATAATGAGGTGTGTGATGGCCCTTCCTAAGGTTATCACAAAGACAAAACATTTTAAAAAATACAACTTCCTACAAGTCACAAGGCACCAGCTTCAGCCAATGAACATTTTGGCAATTCTTTAAAAGATAATCCTTCTAAGAATAATATTTAAACCATCTGTTTACAGTGAGGGTTGTTTTCTTGCCCTGGATTGCAGAGTGGTTTTATCCTTATTCTGTTTGCTTTAATAAAGATGGATGTATCACTCTCATGTCCCAGAGAAATATGAATTAGGTTATTTCCTTCTAACTGAAGTTTTCTCTGTATCTTAATTGGATGTACTGTAATTTGCCCTCTGAGGTTGGGGAAGAGGAACATTCTGTGCAGAATATCCTGCCCAATCCAGGTCATACAGGAGGTCTAATGAATGGTTGTTCCATCAGGTCCTTTGTTCTGCCCCAGAGCCTCCATCAGCTTGCAGAAAAGAAAATAATTAAGCATTGCAATAAAAGTTTTCATAGTATTTACAGGCAGATGAAGTTTTGCACTATAGAACTATAGTGTAACTCAGTTGTTTAAATGGGGCAACAGGTCCTAGTCTTCCTCTAACTTTTTTTCCAGAGGCAGCATATTCAGAATTGAAAATGTTGCTGCTACTGTCCTTTTCATGCCACCCAAGCTACCTTGAGCTGCACCCTTTCCAGTAGACTCTAGTTATATGTTGGGGAGCTCTTCCACTGGGAGTGTCTCAGGGAAGTCCAACAAGTGTCAGTTCTGATCTTCATACCAAAATGGCAAACTGATCTCTGCTTTGTGTTGGATTTGGTGTAAAGGATTGGGTCAGTTACACCTGTTTGAAGTACAACATCAAACAATGCTGGATTCACTGCATTTTCTGTGGTAGATTTACTCCAGCTCTGTCTGGTCTGCAACAGGGGCACAAATGACTCTTTTGGAGTGGACCACAACTGATTCCATAGGCAAGAAGCAAAATCCCATCTTTTTTGAAAAAAACCAAGGCTTTAATGTCTCTCATCTGTATTCTGGTGTATTTGGGCTTACTCTCCATAGGAAGACTATTAATATATATTTCTTCTTAATCAAGTGCTGTTATTGAAAAAGATATTAATTCAATGGTGAGCCATTAAAATGGGGGTCTTTGGAGAAGGCTGAGCATGTGACAGAGAAGAGAGGCCAAGGAGGGTGAGTTTGTTTGTCCTGAGGCAGAAGGGATTGGGAGGATCTAGTTGTATTCCTCTGCTATCAAAAGGGGCGTTAGAGAGTTAAAAGGTAATTTCAGTAAATACAAACTTTGTTAAATAGTAAAATGCTTTGTAGGCAGAAGAACAAGGACTGCCACTGAGGTTACACAGTACTTAGAATTAGGATATACCTCTGTACTGGTAATCCCTGTTCACTGCTAGAAGCAAACCAGATTAAGCAATGTTCCTCATATATTCCCTTCTCAGAATTTTGAGGGATTTAAATGTTCTTGTGATTTCTGAACAAGTACCATGCCCTTGGAGCTGCCGTCCTGACAGTGGTGGGGAGAAATAAAAAGCCTCAAGTTAGAAGCCTGAGTTTCATGGGAATTGTAAATGTCTCAATGAATTTCAGTGGTTCTTTAAGCAAGCAAAATGAGGGACTGCTCCAATGCCTTTGTGTAATCAATTTCAACATTTATGACTCAGACTATGAAACATGCAGTGCTAAATTATTCACTCTGGGCCAAGAAGAAGAATAAGACAGCATCTCTTACTACACTGTGAAATATTATTACAGGACAGCAGTGGTATGCTGAACTCTTAAAAATCCTCTTCATGTAAACTAACTGAAAGTAGCAAAACATAACAGTCTTAGCTTTTGGACATATAGAGTTTAATTTCATAGTCTTTTGGGGTTTGTTTTTTTAAAACTGCAGGAAAAGCCGAAGTGAAAATACACAGCATTTGTTTATTGGAACAGCATGATGTAACATGATAATTGTTATTTCTGTTGCTTTTGATCTTTGGCACACAAGACACTATGGCTTAAAGGTTGGGTGGTGTCACAGTCTCTCTGGCCCCCCGGGGCCTTTGCTATGGATGCCTGAAGTGGTCTTCATTTGACACCTTCACAGTAGCCTAAAACACCCAGTGAGTGATCTGTGTCCAACTTGTGAATCTCTTGGCATCTTTTCAGAAAGATCATGCCCTGAGACAACCTTTTTGCACTTGGACTAGCTGTGAGTAACCCAGACCTAAGGCTAACATTGCTTGAAAAGAAGCTATGAGAGAAAGCAATTTTCAGGAAAAACAACAACAACACCCCCCCCCCCACACGCCCCCCCCCCCCCCCAAAAAAAAAAAAAAAAAAAAAAAAAAAAAAAAAAAAAAAAAAAAAAACCACCACTAAGTCCAGTATTACACCATTTTACTTGAACTTGTACCTACTGGCTCAATCCAGAAAGCACCTCATTATTACCTTACCAATTTTTAGGCAAAATCACTAGGTTTTTTTTTCTTTTCTCCCTGACATATTAGATTAGAAGTCAGAAAGCCTGAGGAAAGAATCATGCAGCCTATATGCTCAGCAAGAAGTTGCTTGGATGATTACCTGGGTAAAATGTCCTACTACAGCTTCAGGGAAAATCTTTCCTGCAGGAGTCTGGTCCTGGCTCAGTCCTGAGGACACTTCCATGGTCCATTTTTCCAAGGAGTGGGCTACATCTTGCTGTATCTCTCAGTTGTGCACCTTCCCCATGGCAGTGGGTGGTTACTGCCCTTGCAGATAAAGCAGGGGCTTTACATTTGGTTCTCTTCTCAACTTGAGAGAATTCAAATTCACATGTCCTATTTCCAAGGCAACCACTTATCCTGGAAGAATACCCTTCTCTCCTTTTGAGTGTGTTCTTCCAAACCAAATTAATTAAATGGAGGGAAAGCATGAATACAAAGAAACAAAAAGGCTGCAGAGCTGTGGGCTACAGCTTAGGGCACTTATGAGGAAGAAGGAAGTTGTAAGCCATGGTTCCTGCCCCCAAGATGAGTTGTGTTTTGCACTTGGACAGCAATGTATGCCAGCACTTCAGGCAGCAGGGAGAGTAACCAGAACTCCCTGCTCACTCTGGAGTGCCCCAAACATGGTGAGTGCCTCCCTGAACAGTACCATGGCTCCAGCTGGTGGGGTGAGGAGTGTTGCCTCTTGGAGGATGAAGACATCACCCAGTGACAAAGGCATCCTGCTCAGAATCAAAGCTTCCTTGCCCACAGGCAGAAGCAGCCAAGCATCAGATGAAGTAACTGAGAGAACCCCACCTCATTCTCTGTTCTACAGGAAGACAGGAGGTGCCATGGCATCTGTCTGCATCTCTGAGCCTTGGAAACCCACTGCCCTAGGGCTGTGTTTCCTGCCACCGATCTGGCCTAAAGCCCTGCTGCTGGCTGTGGAGAGGGTTGAAGCAGAGTGGGACGCTGAGCATCTCTGCTTACCCTCAGCTGAGGCAGTTCTGGATGTATAAAGTGGTGCAGTTCAGGGCACTTGTATGGGGAAGTGGAAAAAGTAGGTATCTGTCAAATCGAGTTTTCTCCAGTGCTAGGAGGCAATCAGGCAAAGAGAGTTTGGGATCAGGTATTTGAGTCATGCACAACTCTATTTTGATGGCCTTGTATGCTTTTTTTTGTTTGTTTGTTTGGGGTTTTTTGTTTGTTTGTTTGTTTGTTTTAATTATCCCAGGTCTGTTGGTCTGAATTCCCACATTTCAAGAATCCTAACAGATCTCTGAAAGGATAAGAATTTAAAGGCATGAGGTACTTCTAGTGCAACTAAACATAACAAGTGTCCTCCAGTATATGGAAAAGCTAGTCCAAAATCTGCTTCCAGTTCCTCCATTTAGTCTAAAATTGTCTGTTCAAGAAGCTAGTGAGGAGTCCTGTTCATACTAGAACTTGGTGATACTGCTTTGAGGGAAGTGAGAGTTTGGCTATAATGATGTTTTAGCCTGGACATGCTCGGCCAGGACACGTCACAGGAAGAGGGATCAGCATTGGCTCACTCCTGCTCCATTGGCAGGCATTCCCTGTTGCTGATGTCTCTTTGCTGTTGGAGCCAGAGAGAGGAGGCTGAAATGAAAGTTGGGACAGGCAAGGGAAGAGTGACGTGTAAAATCATGAATCTCAGCATTCTAATCACAACCATGGTTATAATTAGTGATGTGGCAAGGATAAAATACGCCTGAGGGGCCTATATATCCACTGCTCCTGGATTGCTATCTGACAAGCTTATTAACCACAACAATGTTGAAATACATACTCAGAATGGTTGTTTGGGACAGGACTGACTATTCTTTCATTACAGTGACATGGAGAGAGCAAAGAGAAACGTAAGAGTAAAGGAAGTAGTGAAACGAAGGAACTATTTTCTCAATCATAATGAAGGAGTTCAGGCTAGCAAACTTGCATTACAGAGTGATCCTCCCTTGGAGAGACTTCTTTTCTTGTGCTTACATTTTGGAGTGTCTTCCATTTTCTTTTGCCCAAGAGTGGGCTTTCTGTGGATGCAGAACAAGAGCACAAGCAGTGGAATGATGATGGAGTATTTCCTCAGGGTAAGCAGAATGAGGCTCCAAATTTGGCTTACTAAATGAACAGCTTTGTCAGCTGTAGGTGCTTGGGTACAGAGTGCTGAGTAACTACACGTAGTACGTCATTATGGTTTGGTGTGTGCTGACAGATTGTGGTGCAGAGGGAAGAAATCCTTTGTCTAAAGGAGAAGAATGCAGAGGTGGCCATAAACAACAATTTCTCTCTCCTGTGAAATGCTGATGTGTCAGCATGTGTTCTAGTCCTGCCCGCTTGGGACAGAGAGGTGGGATAATGAACATTTTTTTGGTGTCGACCTGTAGAAGATGTCAGTCATGTGGAAAGTGTTGTCTTGAAATTTTTAGATGGGTTTCTGTACTGACTACACCTGCAGTGGCTTGGCAGGGCACCCTGACAGTGCTTTGGTGGCACTACCTCACACCTGCTCACACATTTGATCTCTTTGCTTGGTGCACTTTGATCCTCTTCTCTGTTGCTCCAACACAATGAACTGTTCCAAGGTCTATGTATTCAAGTTACTTGTTCTGTCCCCTTAGTCAGATGTGGCAATTTGAAGTGGAAGCCACAGTTCATGCAGGGAAGTTGCACACTCTTGAAACCATATGTCTAGAAACTTGAAACTGTTAAAGAATTGCAAGTGAAATAGGGACCTTGTAAGTGAATTGTAGATCTCTAGTCAGCCCTAGTTTCACCCCTGTCACAGGTGGAGTCTGACAGGGCAGAGAACAGATGTGTCTGTAGGAGATGGTGTGTCAAAGGGGTCCATTGTCACTTTCATTGGTGATGGGTACGTACAGGAATAGCGAGGGCTTCTGGAGTACCTATCAAACTTTCAACTTCTTTTCTGCATTATTAGCAGAAAATTATAGAAGTGTATTTATGTTTGGTCTGATGCACCTCTTGAGTACCTTATGCTTTTGTAGAAGGAGCTGCCTACAGTGACTGGGAGGTTTGTGGTGGAAGCTTCTCAGTATGTGAATATTAGGGTTATTTTCATTTCATTTCATATCTTCATTGATGAGCAAATGAGAGCACCTCCTCCAAACTGAAAATTAATTGTAGTTGAAATTTAGGGAGCCTCAATGATGATTAAACAAACACCAATTATGTCATAAATCAAGAGTTGAATAAGTTCATACTTTGTTCTGATCAGAGATAAATGTCGATGTTTAAACAAAATCTTTTCAATTGCACTGTTTATTCAAGAGCACCTCAGCACATTCTCTGTCCCTCACCACAATTTCTTGCTCTCTTTTTAGCCACTACTACATTACACTGCAGTACAAAGCCTGGAAAGAGGGCCTTGTGGGGGATTAAGGGGCCATTCTTGATTATTGCAGGTAGTAAGAAAAGGTCACTACTTGCTTTAATTTTGCTGCTTTGCAAAAGTATGAAATGTCAACATGCCACCGCATTTTGGGTCAATAGTTAAAATTATTGAAAGAAAAGAGTAAGATGTAGTAGAGGTAGCTGAGTGTTGATTTTCATTTTAATACATGGGATATTTCTGACTGAATGACAAAGGTTCACAATGCCAATAGACCAAAATGAAGTTTTGGGCCAGAAGACACATCTTGCACCACTTAATCAAGCAAATATCCTAAAAACTCAGATGGAAATCTTGCTGCAGGATCATATTTTGGCTAGGAAGTAGAAGAACAGCAACTACATTAATAATTTTTGACTTGATATACTTACTCTCATCTTTGTAAATGACTTGTTTCTTATTTGTGCTTATAATGCTAAATCTCCTTCTTCCTGCACAGCCACAGAGCTTGCTTTAAAGTCCAAAAATTGTTATTGGCCTGTTTTCAGCTGATTCTCCTGACATCAGTAGGGAGATCTGCCTCTCCCTGGAATGCATTAGTCGATATGAATGTTATAAACGTATCAAGAAATAAAGACATTTCTTCAAAATAAGCGAGCAGCAGCTCCTACCTCAGCAGACACAGTACCTTGGCAGTAAGCAGAAACATGGCTGTTTGCATAGATGCCCTTGTTCTGAGCTGTTGCCTTCCATTTTAAATCCATTATTTCTAAAGGATTCAGTCATATAAAGTTAAATCTAAACAAAGGTCTTGACGAGTCAAGCAAATAAGCAGTATCATTTTACTACAGAGTAACAAAAAATAAATAAAATGCTTGCTATAATTTTATATCCCCTGTGCAGAAAAAATGCATGCTAGTCAGTCATGATGACTGTTTTCTTTTCCCTGGGCTTTCACGTTGGAGGAGATGCAGAGGGTAACCTGGGACATTGGTAAGTGGCTTTTCTTGTAACATGAGATTTTCCTGCAGCACATCCAGCGTTTGCGTGCAGCTCAGCACAAGTAATCCTGCAGAGGTGATCACACTTTGTTATTGATGGAAGGATGACACGGCTCCCGAGCCGGCTCCTCCATGGCTTGCATGAGTTCATATAGAAGGCATCCAGACTATGTCACTGCCAGATAGCTCTGCCTTATTAGGATGAGGCACTTTTCTTCTCAGCCTGCACCTCCCTGGCTTGCTCAGAGCCTGATGAATGGGTGGATACCGATCTGACTCTCACCTTTTTCGTGCCAAACTGGTTATCCTGTTTTAACATAAACTAGAGTCCTTTTCCTTAAGCTGTGTGTTGGCATTTCTCTGAGCCTAAATCTGTGGTCTTCTATCTTGGGAAGGCACAGACTGTGTTCATCGCCATCTGTGGGTGAAAGATACATTCCGCACATGTTTAGGTTCACAGCAAAGCCTATGGTGCTGGTGCAGAAGGGAGAATTTCTACCTGAACTCTTCCCTTCTCAATCTGTCAGCAGTGTTTTTTTCATGTGGGAACTTCCTGAGGAACTACTTCGATATTAACAAATTACTACTATTGAGACTACTTGGACTAGAGCTTGAATGGTGCTGTGAAGTAAACACAGATATAAAACATGGGCACGGGCATTTGGCATTATTTGGCAATTAAGAACATGACTGGTCTTTTACACCAATAAATACTTTACTTTAAAAAGCTGCTAAAGCAGAAAAAAAAAAAACTGTTTCAAGGAGGTTAATTCTATTCACTCACTTCCCTAAAGAATCACAGCATGCTAAATGAGTTTTTTCACCACTGAGCAGAGCCTGTGCATTATGTAAGTGAAGGCATTGGTCTCCTTTTGCAGACACTAAAGCTACAATTTAACACGTGTATCTGCAGGGCAGCTGGGCACTTCTGCAGGGCTGTAGGTGAAAGTGCTGGAGTCTGGCAATGAGACAGCTCAACAAGGAGTCAGTTTGTTACTGGGAATGGGCAAGATAGCATTGACTCTGATTTCCACCATTTAAAATAGTCTGGCCCAAAATGTTCAGGCAACCAGGTATCCTGATATTTGCCTCCAGCTTCAAAATAGATGGTTTTTCTGAAGCTGACAATTTACTCTTGTTTGTTCTCTGCTCTAATTTTGCAAACAAAACAGGACTTTCTGAATACTCAGAAAACAACTGACAGTATTGTTCCAGAATAGACTTAATGAGAGTAACTTCTGCTTTTAGGAAAATGTCAGTCGCATGACTCCTTTGAACATTTTCTGAGACCACATTTGTCAGTAATGTCTTTATCCAGTAGTAAGTGTAGGCTTTTACAGCACTACTCTAGGAGTATCTCTGAGGTCAGTGCTGAAGAGGACAAGATTTTCAGTCCCAGTGCATTGAGTCCCACTTATTTTGTATAAATCACAAAATGTTGACAAGTTCCCCAAGTGGTTTAGAATCTTTTTCTGTTGTCTAAATTCCTGTTGCAGCCATAACTAACAAAATAGCAGAATATGAAAAGAAAATTCCTCTCATTTCTTCTCCAAGTGAGAAGTCCCAGTGACCACTCTGGGGGAATATTTTATTGCTATAGCATTTCATTCATTTTTCTGCAATAAACTGTGAATTCCAGGAAGAAGATATTACTCTTCTAGACTCTCAATAGGAGATTCATTTGTCCTAAGGTTTTATATCAGCTCTCTTATCTAAATTTCCCACTTACTTTAGAGCTGTTGTTTCTGTAAATTTTGCCAGGACTATCCTACAACACTTCCTGCTCTAGACTTTCACCAAAGCCAAAGAGCACAGCAGCTACACCCATAACTTCCTTAGACAGATTCCTGAGAGAATGCATCATCTCCCCTTTCTTGGCTTGCTGTAACATGCTTAACTTTTATAGGCACTAGACCTTTTAACACTTTCTAAATTTATGCTAGCAAAGACATGAGCAGCACAGAATCCTGAACTGCATCCATGACATTGCTCTGTGTTAAATATACCTGAGAATGCGATGCCTCTGGCCTCTCAGAGATTCTACTTTGTATCAAAGACATAGTCTTAATTAATAAAAGCTGAAAGAAGGCCTCCAGCAGAGGTGTTCTGTAAATCATTAAATTCTCAGGTCTCAATTTGCAGAAAAAAAAGACGTGTTTAGACTATTACACTTGTGCAGAGTATGACTACTTCCCCTTCAAGGACTATAGCTTTTGATGAGGAAGGAGCATGCAGGGGGTGTGAAAAAAAAAGAAATCGGAGGTGAAACAATAATGACCTGGATAATGCACTGTTTCTTTAAATATATATGTTTTTATTAGCCACAAAAATCATATTTCTCCATTGTAAAATTTTTGTAGTAGCAGATTTATTACCGTTACAGAATTCTACTTCTAGTTACACTTGTAACACCAATAAAAGCTCTTTATAGCTGCTTTTACAATGATACCTGCTTAGGATATGCTTGAAAACTCTCTAATGTTTCATCTTTCTTAAAGACCATTCCTTGGCTATTCATTATTCTTGCTTCCCCACTCCTGTTTTCTTGGAAATTCTATAGAAAAGCAGCATATGGATTTTCAGTTACTTGTTGTGAGCTTTCCCTTAATGCTGTAGGGGAGAAAAGTTTCTGGGTTTTTTTCAATGTTGATTAGAAAAACGTTTTGATTTGAGAATTCTCATGTTTGCTCTGTAAAGAACAGACCATAGTCAGAGAACCAGAGGATCTCTCAAACAGGTACTGAAGATTGAATGACTTAGAGTAGATCCACTATAAAGTGTCCTCCATCTGATACTTCCCTTCTTTGGCCTTGGAGAGGAATTAATATACTCCCTTGTGGTTCCCATGGAGCTGTGCATGAGCTGCATCAGAGAAATCGCTTTATAAATTACAATTTTTGAGGTTTGTTTGCTTTACTGTAAATGGGTTTGCATCTAATCTTGTTTCCATTGGTTTTATTGAAAGTAATGGCTAGTTGACCAAATTACAGCAATATCATTCCTGCCAGAATGGAAGTCAAGCGTTAGAAAATATAAAAATTAAAATCTAAGGGTCCCTGAATAATACAGAGAGGCATCTAGCATAAGATAGATTTATGATCCTATCTGTTCCTTTTTGTACAAGGCATCCAAACTCTAAGTTCTATTTTAGATAACCTTACTGTCACCTGAAAACTTAGCTGTCTTCCCTAAACAATCACTTTAAAATTTGGAAGCACCTCCAGAATGGCAGTTAAAAACAGTTTGATGGTGTTCATCTCTGATGTGATTTCCACATTACCAGACACCTGGCTTCATAGCTTTGCAGATTTTATGTCTGAGAGAAAGAGACAGATTCGCTGGTGATAATAACTTTCTTACTGCATGAAGCACAGACTTAATACCTTCTAGGTAGTAAGGTGAATGTTTCTCTCCTTCCATTGCTGCAGCTTTTGGCATGGGCATTACTGTGATGGAGGGTCTGTCTCAGGAGCAGTTTCCCAGGTCTCCATCACTGACCTGTAACACTTTGGTTACTGTGGGGTCCCATCTAGACTGTACAGCACATGGGGGCTGGATCCAGCTGCCAAAGCCCCTCTAAGTCCCCTGTGGCTGCAGTGACAGGTGGCTGCTCTGCAGAGCCTGGGTGTACAAATGCAGTCTGATCTCTGCTGGAGCCGTGGGACACCACAGTTCAGCTCCCCACCTGCCAGAGCCACTGCCTGGGCTTGCTGTGAAACCTTAGTTTAGGGTTGTCCACCTAATCCTCTGCAGGTGGCTGATAAAGCCCTGAGCTGGCTTGTGGCTTAGCTTGACATGAAAGCAAAGACAGCCCAGCCACATCAGCCCTTTGGGGCTGCAGTGTACGCAGTGTACAAGCTGCTGGCCTGTGCAAAGCCCAGGGATCTCTGCTCCAGCACGTGTCCATGGCAGGAATAAAGGCATAGCAGCAATAGTGCTACTGCTGGCTGCCAACACCAGAAACCCACTGACTGAGGCTCTGATCTCCTCTGCCTGCCTCCAACACGTGAACTGGGCTGGTAATGGAAGAAAATTTACAAGGCAGTAATTACTAATTGCTGTCACCAGCTAGTGGCCACAAACACAGAGGCAGAGCAGAAATGCTTCTATCATTCTTCAAAAAAAAAAAAAAATATTGCCTCGTCCATTTATTTGGCCTCACAGAAAAAAAAAAAAAAAAAAAAAAAAAAAAAAAAAAAAAAAAAAAAAAAAAAAAAAAAAGAGAGAGAGAGTGCCTGTTAAAAGGATTTATCTGAAATTTTCTGCTTCTCTGAACAGGTAGCTCATATAAAAAGAACAATGCTGTCTAACAAAACAGGGCAGGGCTGGCTTTCATTTTATAATTTCAAGAAAACAATCTTTGGCCTTGTAGAATGAAATGAAACACTGAGAGAGGTGGGGATACTACTGCCTTTGCTGAGTCCTTTGCCCCATGCCTTCTGATCTCTCCTTAACTGATTGTTTTGCTATTTAGTGTGGTCATTTTGGTGGGTAGGACTAGAGGACCAATTGGATGGTATCTTTCTCCCCCTGCTGCATTTTTAAGACCCTTTGGAGAGTTTTCAGAACATACTTTCATCTCATGTAATTTAAACAGAGTTTTTCCTAATAAGATTTATGAAGTTCTTGATTTTAAGTCTCTTCCTTTTTTCATGGTTTTTAAAAGTGACATTAGAATCAGCACCAAACACAAAAATAATCTGAGGTTTTCTGTAACATAAGACGAGGAAAAAAGGCTTCCCATGTTACTGGCCTGCTCAAGGTAGCGGAAGACTTGTATGGCATTCTGATGTCATTTTATCCCAGGCTGTGTTTGAAAAACAAGGACTTGCAACCCCCTCAATGAAGCCTGAAGTGCAGTACATGAAGTTAACCCCACACCTGGCCTTCTTTGTCTCTGATGTGTTGGAACAAGGGGCAGGACTGACATAGCTCCTTCACTGGGAGAATCCTCTATAACAATGCTTGAACTGTGACATTTCTGTACCTGGGGAGTTGCTGTCTGAGAGCCTTAGCTGAGGCCAGGGTTCCTTTATCTTCTACACTTGATATTTTAAGTTCACATCTTTCTAAGTCATATTACTGTGAGCTACAAATACTAGTGTCAATTAGATAAGGAGATTACTTTGTAGTGTTGCTCATATCTGTTGCAATAGTTCATTGTTTTCTAGGCTGCATGACAGGAAGGAGAGGTTATGTCTGTCTTTTTCAGGCCTGTGTGTTAACTGTGCCAGAATAGGACTAACAGCACCTGAGTCTAATGTCAGCAAAATACCTCATCATTTCTTGGATATGTTGGAAATTATAATAACCTTGAAGCAGAGATTTTGGGGCTGGGTTTTCTCTTCTTTTCCCTACAGCTGTTGCACAAAGTTCCTGTATTGTGAGAATGAAGTTTCATTTCTAATCTCTGCAGATAGGTTCCTATTTTTTGTGTATGTCCTTCTAATGTCAGAGCCCAGTGTTGGATTAGTGCCAGGGCTGACATTAACATGCATTTCCTTAACATGGAGAAATGGGACAGCACATGAATATTATCTTTGAAATGCCCCCTGGCAGATTTTCCCAGCCATCTGTCCAAACTGTGCAACAGCAATCATTTATTTTGACTGAGTATGGTGCTCTGGTTAAGATCTGTATCACTTGCCATGTTATCTAACTTGCCTATCTCCACTGTAACCAGTGTATCCCAGCACAAAGCTCTCTCAAAACATGTGGAGTGCTTAAATCATGTTTTTTAGTGTGTCAAAGAAGTCTCTCACTCTGAGAGAGACTTGTTCCAGAATGGCCAGCAGCCCAGTGCTTAGGGCTTATGCACCAGCCAGGCAGCAGAGACAGGGCAAAACTCTACCTGATAGGGAAAAAGAACTTGACCTGGACATGCCACAAGTGCCTTGAATGCCAGGCTGCTGTTGTTCAAAAGGTTTCTATCTTTATTTTTGTCAAGCAGAGATGCTTTTTCTTTCAAAGCTACACTTAAATAAATAAATAAATAGATAAAATTTAAAAAAAAAAAAAAACCCTAACAAAAATATATTTTTTCTTTGTCAACTATTACCTAAGAGTCTGGCAGTTTAAGTTCCCTTAATAACATCTATACAAAGTAGGGAGGGTCTGTTTTGTCACATTTTACAAACCAGGACATGAGAACAACCATCCTGCAATGTAAATTAACCCTAATAAAGCAGAGCACTGACACAGTTCTTCTTCTAGTTGAACCAGGCAATGCTTCTCTTGGTCTCATACCCTGAGTGACACAGGCTGTAGGCAAACACAGCAGTCACTGAAACATTTACACCTAGTGGTATCTCTGTGGTATATCCCAGCTGGCTGGAAAACCTTCCTAACTTTCCGCTCAGCCCATGTAACTGAGGAATCTGGATCTACTCTCTTATGTCTGAACGTGGATTCAGAAATCAGGCTTGTATATACATTTTGAAAAGATATTTCTCAAAATCTTCTAGTAAGGCAAGCTAAAAAACTACAATTTCCACAGGAAAGAACACACAATTTGTGTCTTTCAAAGGCCTAACTATAGTGAAGTGTGATAATTGCCAACATGTGTATCTTATTTTCAAACTGTAATCCAGCCAATCTCAGTTAATAAACTGGATCATGTATTTGTTTAGCATGTTCTTTGTTGAAAAGAGAAATCCCATTTATATTAATCTCATACACATGGAAGTAATTTTATTCATGTCTTATCAGTTGGTCATGCTTTTAGAATAGTCTTTATTCCAGTTGCACTAAAGCAAGGAATATTTTAGTTACAAATCTGATTAAAGAAAAATTAGTGAAATTTGTTTGCTAAGCACTGCAGACAAAGTAAGAATTACTTCTGTGTTTTCTGTTGTTGTACAATACTGGTACATTCTGAGCCTGCCCAAAAACTCTGCCACATTCCAGGCAAGGCCAATATTACCTTCTTTTCCTCTTTTATTCCAGTCTTTCCCACACTGAGCACACATTTCAGTCATTTGCCAGATGGAAATACTTCTGTCACCCAGCACAACCTTGCAAACAATGTCTTTCAAATGCTGTTCTCCATATTGTCCAGATTTCATAATTCCCAGGAAAATAAGCCAAATCAATGACTTTTTAAAGTCCTCACTCCAAAAGAGTAGAAAGCCTGTACATAGGAGCTTAAAGGAGCAAGGACTTGCTGAAAAAACCTGTGCTGAACTTAACATCATATTCAATTGATTTTAACAGTTGCAAAACAATCACATTTCCAGTTCAATTTTACGTCGGATTTAGACTAAGCTATGATTGTATTAATAGAGAGAAGTAAATAGTGATGGACTTTTCACTGGAATATATACTTTTTCATCACTGTGCTTTTATGTGAGGAACCTTTTTCATTTATCTAGTTTTTGTTGGATTAATATATTTATGTTCCCTATTTTCCTGTATTTTGCAATCCCCAAATAGGTATTAAAACATACAAAAGGGCTTTTTAATATTTCTGCCTGGTCTTTACTTTCATATTCCTAGCCAGCAGATCAATTGTGAGATACCCATATTCCCTCTGAGCAATGTCTTGTTTCCCAAATAGCTTCCTGGACATCAGTGGATGTCCTTGTTATGTCTGGTAGCATCTACCAAACTGTGATTTACCAGCCCAGTGAGATTCTGGCAGTTCCAACAGGGCGACTAGCCTGACAGAAATACAATTGTTCATTTAATTTATATGGTTACAACCCCAACAGAAGCAGGATAAAATGAAGGAAAATTTTGGAAGGGAACCTAGGGTAAAAGCTAAATAGCTGTGAACACAAATATCACAATCTGGCTCTTGATCATGAACAGTGTTGTTGAACGCTGTAGAACTGTTGCAGATGTTTTATGTTGCAAAAGACAGAGGCAATCCTTGGCATTTAAAGATTACCTGTGCATGCCAGGATCCTTCATTCATAAAAACATTAACTTTGCACCCCAACCACCATCTGCAGCTCTGTTGCAGAAATCATGCCAGTAGCTTGTCTGGACAAATGGAAATTATTATGCCTTGGCTTAATTCAGCCACAATGTCATGAAGGATTTTTCTTTATAAGACTTCATCCTACTTACACCATGTGTCTCTAAATCATCTTACTTGTTTGGCTGTTTCAAAAGAACCACTTTACAAGCTTATCCTTTTGGTTGCTAAATGATACAATGAAAGTGCAATTCAAATGCAGAGCTAATTCCACAACATTTAATTTCATCTAGTTTAATGCTTCATCATGTTTATTAAATGTTTAAGAGGTCAAAGTCTTGTAATACCCAAAGAATGGAAGCTAGTTAAGATCCACATCTAAAACTAATAAACTTGTCAAAACCTATAGGGTCTGCAAAACAATAAACATCAGGTTCTTTTGTGAGAATAACTCCATCTTTACAGAAATCTGCACTTCATAAAACTGGAATTGCATTGTTAGATTCATGCATCTGATTACTGTGAACAAGGATGCTGAGTCCCCAGAAGACTGGCTGTGGGACTGGGCAAAGCCACCTAACTCTTCTCTTTCTCCATCAGAAAACTTAGTGTGGGTGACAAAAGGCCATATGGAGGTATTGAGGGAAAAGCTGCCCGGAGTATTTAGAGCAGTGAAGTGCCACACTTGTGAATACCAATTTTAGAAAGTCAAATTTTCTAGGTCATTCAGTTCAGAAGTTAGAGGATGAGAAGTGGAAGTCTGAGACTTTGGTTCTTTCCTCCTTGGAGGTGTTCCTCCACCTTTGGGCTGCTCAATGACACAGGATAGGCTGTAGGAGAAATTATTGCCACACACTCAAAGTATTCCCTCTCTTTGGCTGCCCTGTTCTTGCTTTATGCCCCTCTGGCATCACAGAGCAGCTCTCAGTGCCCTCAGCTGGGGGATTTCACCAGTGAGGGGCAGGCAGAAGCCACTGTGAGCCCCCATGCTGGTCTCTTATAGTCCATTCCCTGTGGCTTTTGTTATTCGAGTTCTCAGTGTGAGGGTCCACCTGGATCCTCAGACAGACTTCGAGATTCAGGCAGAAGCCAGAACAGAGGAAAACTCTCATTGCAAATTGCACCTTATGGGAGATGGGATTCTGTAGTTAACCTATGGAAGTGGAGGCAACCGGGAAATAGTAAAAAGAGGGAAAGGGTATAAGGCTATGCTTATATGATAAAACTAGAAAGCTATTGTTTGAGTATGAGTAAAGGAACATGATGGAACTTCAAAGGGTGAAGAGCCTGGACTTGCAGGTTGTTTTCCTCAGTGTGTATGTCACAAGAAAAAACTGTGGTGAGAGCTTCTGAAAGCACATCTGAAATGCTGACACCCCAGGCAACAGGTTATACACAGAGTTGTCCTCACCTTGGCTAAAGTACACGGAAAGGATTTCCAGCTTCGTGCTGCATGTCCTTCCATTTGATCAAATGATATAGGTTTGTGGTTTTGAAGGCTATCTTATTTTGTTTGTGCCCATCAGAATGCGAAAGGAATGCAGATGGAAGGTTGATTTATTTTGGGTTTGTTGGTTTGGTTGTTGGGTTTTTTTTCTACAAGAGAAGTGAGGTCTAGTGGAAACTATTTACTCCAAAGTGGAAACATTCTTAGCTCCAAACATGTAGGTGCCTCAGTAGACCTTGCTTCCTTGCTCAGGCAATGGATATTATGTCAAACTGACCTGGAGAATCAAACAGTATTTTGTTTAGGGGTACTGCTGTGAGAATTTCCAGTATAGAAATTGAAGGTGGGTTTGGCTTGAAGAGAAAGAAAACTAAGTGTTAGCAGTCTTGCATCTTTTTTACTAATGGGCACATAATTGGTTGACTGCAGGGTTAACCCCATGACACTTCAAACTGTATCACTTTCTGTGGGAGACACTAAAAAGTAAAAATGAGGAGATACAGAAATGAGAACTTAACTGTCAAATGAAGATAGTTTTATAGTGTTAATGCAGACAATACAGAAAAGTGGCCTTTGGCTTTCATATAGCTCCTGTTGAAATAATTAGCACTAAAGAGATGAAGCTTTGGAGAGTCCTGTAATGGCATGAAATATTAATTTCTAGTAAGTCATTTGAATTAGAAGCATTGAAAAGAGAAATTATTCCAAGACTTCTCACAAAGTCTGTTGAACTGTTAGATGGGAATAAGGAGGGGGAGTGGGGAAGGAAAAGTTGTTTTGGTTTTGTTTTCTTTTTTTAACTCAAAGCCTGAGCTGTAGTTTACCACTATTATTGATGAATCCCTTGCTATTTCACTCGTAGTCACCTGATGCTAACCAAAACTAGGAAGGATATGTTTGAAATGTGTACCTAAGCCCCTTCTCCTGTTTCAGCAATTTATAATGTGGGATCTAGAGTAGTATCAACCAGAAAAACTGCCCAAGGTGTTGGTTTACACTTTGTGGAAGATTTATTACCATCCAAAACATGATAAATTCTTCTCAGTTGGCTGGCATTATAGTAGTGAGATCTCAACAGAAAAAAAAGCATGTACTGTGGCAATGCTTGAAAAAATTCCCATTGTACTGCTGTGTTGCCAATGTCATCCACATCTGCTTGGTAGTAAAAAGATTTTCAGGATTTCTTCTTACTAAAATGAAACATTTTACATATATATTTCATTTTAAATTAAATCACATTTAGTTCTACTTCAAAAAGGAAAACAAGGTTCACACCACTTAGACTTTGGCTTCACTTCCTACCACACAGTTCTCTCTTTTTTCAATCATCTTTAGGCAGAAACTCCACTATGCCAACCACTTTTAAGCAGGATGCCTTTAATTAAATGGGCCCAAGCTTATGCAGCAGAGAATAAAGAGCACCATGCTATGGCTTTAAAGGAAATGCCATCAGAGGAGTTTCACCCACAGACTAGGAGTCTGGAGCCTGACTTACCATGTGAGCTGGGCTCACATGAACCCCGAGTTCATCACATTTAGTGCTTTGCCCACGAGACCACAAGAAGCCAGGAGAACAGTCAGGTGGCCACTTTGCACCATGAGCAAATGGAAAACTACTGAGGCAGGGACCTCTTCTGTCCTTGACCTGTGTTTCCAGCTGCCTGTTACCATTAATAATTCTTACTTGTATAGGTTGGGATTGTGGTATCCTTGGTGCAATACAAAGAGTCAAGTGATTTTTATTTTTTTTTCCACTTGAAATGTGTTTGCCATGACCTGTGGACACTGGCAGCATCCTGGTCTCTGTTTTATTCTCTTGATAAATCTAAACAAGAGCCAGAGGTGCTGGATTTCAGTCTGCAGAGCATCCTGCAATGCTGAACTCTGGTGGAAGCAGTTTCGACCATAGGACAGATCCCTGAGGTTAAGATCTCCTTAATCCAGAGATCACAACTTTGTAGCCATCCAACAGGGTTCCACAATCATTCATCATTCATCAAAAATGCTCAAAGTGTAAAAGGAAATACTTCAAAGTCACTAGATATCCATCAGTATCAGAAAGAAGAATCTTCAGATAGACTGGAAAAAGACAATGAACAGTCCTTCTATCAGGAAACAATATTTTTTTCTAGAAAACAGGATATTTTTACCCTCTCTCACCTTCCCTGTATACCAATTATTCAAAAGGCTGGGCAGCCTATACAGAGTTATTTCCCTGTTTTCGTCTATTAGCACTCATTGATCTGTTGTACCATACACAGACTGCCAGCTGTCTTTGGGCCTGTCTTCCTATTTCAGTTCTGAACAACACTGAGCATGAGAGAATTGGGGGCTTCAGAAACAGGGATGAATAATGTTTGTACAGAACTCCACAAGCTTCTAAAGTGTAGCTATTGGAAGTTGGAGAAATATCCAGATTCATATTGTTTTACCTGTTTTCCCCATTCACAGGGGCAAGAGTGAAATCTCTTCCTCCAGAGTTGCTGCAGTGCTGAGCCAGTTGCCCTCTCCGTAAAGCTCCTGAGAAGAATGGGAACAAAGTGAGCCTTTTGGAGTGTCACTTCTCCTGGGCAAAATAAAAAACTGCCAATAGATTCCTAAATTTACCATTTCTCAGGAAAGAGATGTTACTAAAAGCTCCACATAAATGTCTGCCAATTTGTTTTTGCAGACTAAATATAGTATAGGTGTGTATTAAACATCATGATTCTCCTGAATAGCTTTAAGTACTTCATGAAAAATATGAAAGAACAAACAATGCTTTTAAAGCAAACTTGGTGCTCTGTCATCCCTTTTCCCTCATAGTATGCAGTCATTATAAACATAAAAATGCGACAAAGTAAAATATATTTTAAAGCCCTTAACATAAATGTCACTCAGTACTTTTTTAAAATTGGTACTTACAGCATGAGAAAATGAGAATAACTTTTTTAAATGAATTACAAAGGTGATGAAATCTTTGTCTTCATACAGTTTTTGGGTTATTAATTTTGGGAGTGCACCTTTTAGATGCAGTTATACGGCACATCTGTTTTTATAGCAAATAAATGATTACTGTGTGCTAATCTAACCCCAATGGTGTTTGCATGGTGTTATGTTCCGCTGGACATGCAGTTCTGTGCACTCAGTGGCCCTCTTGCACATATCAGATGTCAACATTTTGGCATGGAATTCACTCAGTGCCACTTTCTGGATCCGTGCTCACAGCCTCGAGGTGCCACATTGCTCCTGTGGGCAGAGTGAGCAGACAGTTGCATCATCCTGCTCTTGCACCTGTTCTCGAGGTTTTTATTTCTTCTGCCTTTTCTGTGGCTATATTGATGCTCAGACAGAAAAAGGAGATGGAGTGGTTTAACAGTAATGCAAAAGTGTTTTACAACATGTGAGTATAAAAGCACCAGTTTTAATGAGTACCTCTGGACTTACTAAAATGCACAGCAGCAGAGAAACAAAAGAACAAGTTATTTGTTTTTATTATAACTGGTGATTTACTAAAAAGCAGATTGTTGTTAATGAAACTACTCACATGGGTAAAATGGGCACAACTTGTCTCTACAGCTCTCTAAGGCTGAAATTCAATCACTTTGGTTAATTTATCCAGAACATTTTGTTTATCATCGTACTGCCCTTCACAAAAAACTTAGTGTAACATTTCTCTGCTCCCCCTCTTTCTGATTCTATGATTATAGAACCTGAAGGTATCAATATAAATAATTCAGCACATGCTGCTGTCTATAACCATAATTTAAGACAAGATCTTGGATAATTTTTCTAAAAAGATTGTCAGAATAAGTCTTCTCTCCAGGAAGCTCTCTTAAACCACAGTCATGGTGTGCCACCCAGAGTTGGGATAGTAGAGCCTGGGCACAGAGTGCCCTCTTTGGAGAGAGGATGAGGTCCTTTCCTGTCAAGTATCCCCTCCATTTCCCTAGAGATGAGTGACTTTAAATACAGCTTAAAAATAAATGCATGAAAAAACACAAGGAAGAAAACAACATCTCTAGTAGCTACATAGATACAATGTGTGATGGAAAATGGATGCCTAATATGGTGCAAATGATTACCTATGCATGTTTTATTTAGCTATGACTCACTTCTAAACAGATCATTCCTCATCCTGCAAGGGACAGAGTGGAAAGAGGGATAAAGATTATCAACCCAGCCCCAGCTTATCTTGCTGGCAACACAAGAAGGCTTCCTCAGAATGTCCATTTTCCCTCTTCTGTGGTGACTTCTATTGGGTTTGACATTCCATGTCCCACTCTGCATGAGATAACACTCTGCATTTCCACACGCCAAACAGTATTTTTAGCACATTACACTTCCCTAGATGGAAAGCAAAACCACAATGTTGTATCTCAATCCAATGGTATCACTTCAGGCTATGGCCATGAGCTGGTACTTAAGTCATACATCCTTAATTATATCAGATACATAGTGGGATCACATTCTGTGCCCTGGAAGGTTGCTGTGGCATGTCATGTGTCAAATCACACCACAAGAAAAAAACATTCACTGTACCTTTTTTGGGCAGTTCTTGCAAAATATAGCCTACGTGCACATTCCCCTTCTGAGCATGTGTAGGCAGACAGGCACCAGAAGTGAACTTGGGCTCTGAATCCCAGAGGTGCTCTGATTATCTCCCAGGGGCTGATTTAGTCACCCTTTCCTGCACAGCACCTACATCAGTGTGGTGAATTCCAGCCCTGGGGCTAGTGTCTGACCTTCAAGTACTGCACTGAGCCACTGCTGAGCCCAGATCCTGCTCCTGGCCCTCACCATCCTTTCAAGGATGATGCACCAACCTTTCTGAGTTTTTCCCTCGTTTAAGCACAACCAGAGCTCCACATGACCACACAAAATGCTCCTGCAAACAAGTGGAAGGTGGTAGGATGACAGCAGGTAGCTGTAGGGTGGGAGAGGATGGACAGATTCTTTCTTGCAAAACCAGAACTGAACACACTAGCACTGAAAGCATTCATTAAACTACAGGCACTGCTGACTATCAACAGCATGAGCAACCTACCAAAAACACCCACTGTGTACTTGCCTTGCTTGAAGACAGGTACAGAAGAAACTCTTGGGAGATAGAAATCTCTGGCATAAACTTTGATGCTTCCTGAGGGGAAACATTGCAATGAGTGTTCATGGAGGCTTAAGAGACACAAAAAGCATCTAGACAAGTTGCATTTGATGCAGTCTTCTGCCTCTATATTTCTGGGCTGTCTCATTTTTATGCTCACTAGGGAAAAACACAATGTCTAAATTTTTATATATTCATTTTCAAAACCGAATGATTGATAAAGAAGAATCCCTTGTGGGTTTCGGGATTTTTATTTTTTTTATCTGTAAAATTATTTTAACATTTTGAAATTATTTAAAAAATTCAGAACTGTACCACACTGAGAATTACAGGATTTTTAACAAACAAGATTTGTCTTAACCTCCATGGTTTTAGTATTAAGAAAATGGACTCTGACTTTTCTGTAAATAACCTTTTAGAGAAATGATTCCCAGAGCACACAATGACTAGAAAACATGTTTGCTATTTCAAAGGGACAGCTGTAGCAGGAAGGGAAGAGACTTCTGACCAGGTACCCATCAAATGATGACATGAGATATGTGACCTTCCTAATAGAATTCCAGAGTACCTGTTGAAAAGTAAACTCCTGCTGGCAAGATTTCAAATCCTGACCAGAAATTAGTTCTCATCCACAGCTGTCTAAAGCACAAATCAATTAGCTCAGCTTTTTCACATTGCTTCATTCCGACAGGAAAGACTAACACGTTTGTATGTCATGAGTATTGTAGGTGTGCAAATCATGGCCACTAAATAGAGCTTGATATGGTCTAATCTACTATTTTGATACAGCTGAACACTTTATGGAGTAGATTTTAGAAGAGAAATTAATGCTGAAGACCTCCAAAGAGATTTAGCCAGTGAGTGTTGTTGTATTCCTCAGAGAATACAAAATTATTGAGCACTGAATATGTATTATGTAGGAGCAAATTCTTCAAACTTAAAATCTTGTGACTGGTCTTCATTCATATTTGGATCTACTTTGACTCAGTAGAACGAAAGGGTATAAACTTAAAAATATTTTTCTGCAACCATTGTGACAACTTCTCTCTGTTTTTTAAACAGATGGGGGATGCCTCTCCAAGAAGAGTAAAATAAAGAAGTCATGCACACTAACTTGTACTGGCACAAGTGCTTTTACAAAGAGTAAATTGCTCATTGGAAAAAAATACAGCTATGAATTTGAAGGTTGTGTTAACTGACTAAGTTCTGTTGAAACCTGATCGCAGTCCTTGCAACCTGTAAGTATTCTTAAAAAAGAAAAAGTTAACAAAAACCTACATATCATTTATTTATATATCAACATGATTGCAAATTGGATATTGCCTCCACTTGTTACAAAGGGGAACTTGAGCTGCAGACAGGTCTCTGACTAGGCAGGCTCTCCCTGGCTTTACCTTCCCCATCCTGTACAGGGTATATTTCATGTTTACATTGACCTGCCCTCTGCTGCAGCTGTTGGCAGGACATTCTGCAAGGAAGTTCCTGTGCTTTACAATCTCCTAGTTTGGTTTCTAGTCTACCAGAGCTTCAGTTATGGCAGAGGGCATTTCATCGGCTGCACAAAATAGAGCAAAGGGGTCCACTTGTGGTTACATAAAATTGGGTTGATTTATTCTATGAGGGGCAGTTTGTTACCTCTCAAACTGTGCTGTAGATCACCGAACATAAGTGAGCCACACTACTACAAGTTTTCTGAGTCATTATGCTTTAGACTTTAATACACAAACTCATTAAAGGCCATGGTGGAGGAGAGCTGTACCCTGCAATGATTCCTGGAGAAGGAGGTTTCAGTGATGCCAATGGGAGTGTTAGGAAATCTCAGTGCTGGGGATTTTGCCTGTCCTTTCATTGTGCTATCAAGCAATATGTTAGCATTTTGGGTAGCATTGCAGATGTTTTCTCAATTACTTTTTTTTATGGTGACTCTGTGAAGCTGATGGTAGCTCTGTTTCACCAAAAATTACCATTATTTACACCTATTTCCAGGGCATACTATCCTTGGATTATCACTCTAGTGGCCTTATTATTCCTCACTGCTCAGGACTGTAATGATGTAATGGAGTAATGCTGGAGGAAGGTTACAGAGTAAGCTTCTGTGTAGTTGAAAGAGACAGAAAACTAAAGGATTTGCAACCACCGCATAAATAAGCCACTTGACACCTTTAAAAGCTTCAACTTCCTCTATTTTTGGAATAAAACTAGCATCTGTGCTGACAGCTTACATGCCAAGTTTCAGCTTGATGCAAATTTGAGAAATCCTGAATAAAAACTGCTAAATCTCAGGAGCACATAAACACTACCTGATCCTAACTGACATTCAAAACAGACAGTAGCTAAGCTGCAGTATTTATATAGTACACTACTTCATACTCTGAAAGATAGAAACTAATCTTCTTTAGACATGCTTTACCAAGTGTACAATTGGGTCACCTGAAAGATTATTATAAATAGAACTACTTGGATAAATACAAATGACATAATTTGGAATCACTGTCTTGGGAAGGAGCCTGTAGTCCTGCAATGCTCTCCAGCAAATCAGGCACCTCTATACTCAATAACTCCAGGATTCTCTACTGCCTTACTGAGTGTGCACAGGAACTCCACTGAAGGTGAAGGCTTTTGCAAAGAATATCAAAATATTTATGTTTTAAGGAGAAAAAGTGCAGGAAAATTTTAAAGGGAAAACATTTATTTAAAGATAATTCAGGAGAAAGTCAGATATATGAACCTATTATCTAGACCAATTATTTGCTTTGATAACGTTTCTGCCCCTACAGTCAAGCATTGGGGTGGAGTTTTCTTAATACAGGGATATTGTGTGGGGTGAGGACAGAGGATGGATTATTAACCACTTGGTGCACATTTCCTCTGAAGGTGAGAGAAGCAAAACAGCATCATTTGTTCATTCATTGGGTAAATTTAGTCATGATTACATTAGTTGTGTTTGCATTGCTCCTTTTATCCATGGAGAGGTTTTTGTGCTTTTTGGCAGACAAAGAGGTTTTACTGGAATAGACGCTGTCTAGGAAGGAACAAGTTTTGAGTATGAATATTTATGTAAAAGAAGCTAGACAGTAGCCATAAAACACATCTTAATCTTATTTATTTACATTTGTAGGGTTTTTTATAAGGCCCTTGAATACACTTATGCAACATGCACTGAGCACTGCCTGTAGCCATGTGCCAGTGGTGCAGGGTGTTTGAGTGGCCTCCACCTGACAGGGATGCCCTTGGCCCCCATCCATAAGCACTTCTGGTGCTTCTGGAAAATCACAAATTGTGTCACTTGCTGCCTCTTGCTGGCACACAGAGAGCTTCTGGTGTCTGAGCCCAGACTGACTGAAGAAATGTCCTGAAGCTGCTGCTTCAGCCCAAACCTGCTGTGAAACCTCAGATGTGCTCCTCCGAGGTATGAACATTTCAGTCTGTATGTGTGATGGGCCTGTAGTGACACTACAGAACAGTGTCAGGGGTCTTGTTGGGAGTTTGTCCCTCTCTTCTGTGATTTTGGTCTGTGGCTGTGTGTTCCTTTCTCTGCTCTCATAGCTACTCTAGGCAAGTTGCTGAAAAGCAGCTAGTGGGTCTGTAGCAGTGCCTAACAGGAAATTTGCAACTGATAGCAGTGGGAAAAGTTAAGAAAATCTTGGGAAAGTGAAAGAGTTGGGGTTGAAACTGGTGGTGTTTACAGGAGACGGGAGAAAGCCCTCTTGCACTTTTAGAAAAAAATGGCTTTCTCAAACAACTTGCCTTGAGTAGGGAAGATGGGAAAGTGAGGCAGCCCTGGAAGAGGGAAGGCTGAGCCTGGGAAAGCCAGGCTGGCACAGCACCCAACAGGCTCTGCTTGGCCAGGTGCTGAGCTGGGGCACATCAGTGCCTGTGCTACAATTCTGCAGCTGGATCCAAACCAGACTCCTGCTGCACGTGAGGAATCAGATTTGGGGACAGCTGTCCTCAGGGCTTGCTCTGCTGCAGGAACAGCACCACTAACAATTGCAGAGTCTCACCCTCTACTTTAGATTCTGCTAGGGTTATAGCCACAGATGAAATGCAGAGGTGATTTATCTTACAGACCAGCCTGAGAAGTCTGGTAGGAAGGTTGCAGATTCATCAGCAAGGATGGCACCATTCAGTGATGGGGCAACATGCTCCAGCCACTGATTCTCTACTATCATATCTGTGCCAGAGGCCTTTCTTCCTTGGGATATTCAAGACCTCCACAAATTCAGACATCTCTTCTATTTGTAGAAGTCAGCCATTAATAGGAAAGGCAAAAACCAAGATAAGCAAGATATTGGAAGAAGCAGGCACTCTACCCATCCCATTTAGACATTACAAAGGAAATACCACAGGCTGCATTAAAAGCGTGAAAGTCTTGACAGTCTGCAAACATCCAGCTCTCAATCCCGCCCAAACAAACCTAGGGGGTTACTATTGTCTATGTCATTTGCCCTAACAGTTTCAAGAATACTCACTCAAATCACTGTATACATGATCTTATCCCATATTTATTACCTCTAAAGCTCAAAATCTAGATACTTCCACCCTGTCAGACATGTCTGCGAGTAATAAGTAATTTCCAAAGGCCGGGAACCCCGAGTGCGATGCTTTCTCAGTGAGGCCGGTCCCTTCCCGGGAAAAGCCGCCGAGCCGGCGCTGGGGGGAGCTGCAGCCCCGGCTACCGCCGCCTCCGCCAGCATCCTCCGCCCGCTGCACAGCGCCCTCTGCTCCTCCAGCTCCCCCTAGACAAAGAGATGAGCATATTGAAATTATTCAAATTGCATCTCTCGCCGTCACTTCAGTTCAAGAACGTTGTCTTTTTAAAGAAATCAGACTCGTTGGTTACCCACTAAGTAAGCGGAGATTGGCAAAGCCGTGCTAAACGAATGTTAATTCTAACAGGGGGTTACAATTTTATGTCGCACGACAAAGGTACAGAAGCTAGTTTGTGTCTTGAACCTGCTTCAGCATGGCATATTTGTTTCTTATTTCCAGTTTGAATAGGAATTGGATAAAATTCTGTGCCTAGTACCTGCCTGTATCTCGTTTAAAAATAAATTTCAGGTCAGACATGACAAAAGTAGTGGGCTGTCTCCCAGCCTTAACCTCTGTCCCTTGCTATACCTTGGGGAAGACTATGGTACTGCTATATTCTGTACAAATGAAATCAACTGAAATTTAGATTGAATTACCAACCAGCTTTCTGGAGAGAAGAAATGGAAACCTTAGTAAAGCCGAGAGGTCACTAAGTGAATGCTCTTCATTTAGTGAGTTTTTCTCTTGCCATATCTTTCTATCAATATTTGCATACACTGCATTATCACAGATAAGCTCCCTCTGAAAAAAGCCATTGCATTTCTAAAAGAGAGAAATCTAATTATTTCTTTCAACCCAAAGACCCTGTTCCATAGCAAGAAGTAATATAATATTCACCTTATTCAGGCAGATAAAAATAAGTTAATCACTAACCCAGAAGATAATCTATAGCTTAGACACCAGAGTCCATAAACGTTTTTCATTTGGCTGGAAGAGCTGTTATACTGCACCAGTCAGTGATTACAAGGAGCCCAAAGTGAAAACGTAATGATGCCAATAAGACAGAACCTCTGATTACATCTTTCTTCTCTGTACTAGGAGTGCCCAAGTTGGATGCATCCCATCTGGTGATGTACCTTCAATCAAACATTTACATTTGCCAAAGAGAAAGATATAACTGTCTGTCGAGGTAACCCAACTTGCATGCAAGTGCTTCAGATGATTATCTAAGTTCTTTCACACCATTTTTGTATAAATGTTTATAATTTTATTTTTTAAAGGAGACTTTTCAAGTGCTGGAGGATAGCCAGTAAGCGAGAGCAATACATTCATCTAAAGTTAGTCATAAGGGAAATAACATGGACTTAGCTGAGGGTTTGAGTGCACCTTGCATATGTTCTTCTGGAATAAAAGGAGCTTTTATCTATTGCAAAGGAAGGCATATGATACAGGGACTAAAATAGTAAGCCAAGCTCAAGGTTGACATATTTTCAAATTTGCAACAAGAATAACAAATATAAATGGACTAGATTGATAGCGATGGTAGATGGATTCACCATCATTTGGACTCTTTTAGGCAAAATTCTTCAAATTTATACCTTAGTCCAACTTCAAGGGAAACAAATGGCTGCAGAAATGGGAGGTTGGACATGACTTGTCATTCCTTACAAGCTCTGAGGTTGTGCAGTCTCAGAACAGTCATGACTTGTGAGCAGAAGGGAACTTCCACCTTCTCTAAAGGACAATGTGGGCAGGTGGCACAGGAGGGTACCACAGCTCGGGAGTCAGCAGGCCAGGGAGTCCAGAAGTTACAGTGTCTCTAATTTTTGTGATTCACATGGCAAGTGTGGTGAGCTCTCCAACTGAGTTGGCAGATTAACAGGTGGATTTCGCTGGCATCTTTCCTGAGTTCTGCTAAAAGGTCATTAAGAAAGATGCTTCTTTGTAAAACATTTCCATTTCAATGAATCAGATCTTTCTGTTGAAACAGAATGTTTTGCTGAAAACCTGTTGTGTTGGAAAACTCCCAACCATTTCTTTCTCTCCTACTCCCATAGAGAGGAAATGGGTTGGCTTCAGCTTTTGCTTCCTCTTTTGATGTTTCAGCCATCCTGTGCTTCCCCTTGTGCCCACTCAGGGTCATTCTCACAAAGCACACATCTCTTAAATGGCCCAAATATTTTGTACTGGGAAGTGCATGAGATATTCAAAAGGTATAAAAAAGAGAAGGAAACAGTACTATTCCGTAGACAGACACACTACAGATGCATGATAGGAGTACATCAGCAAATGAATGCGAAAATTCAACCTACCTTTGCTGAAGGACACATGTCACTTTGATTCCTGAAATACCAGTTTGCACCAGAGTTGTTCGATATCATTTGATTGCCAACACTAGTAAACCATTTGAGGATCAGGGAAAATTCCATAACAGCCCAAACCTATACCCTAATATTACTGAATTAAACCAGGGGCAATTTTGGCTATAGCTGAATTTAATTTCTGGCTGCAGAGAAAAATGTGAGATCCAATCACTATTTGTCATGATTATACTACGCAGGAAATTTAGCCCTTTTTATCTTTTACATTTGTGTGTCACTCCCAAATGCCAGTCTCTGTGAGTGTATCTATTGTAAGCATTTAGTAATCATTTGTGATCAAATGTTAGCATTTGGTTTGGTTCCATCTGTCATTCCCAGCGGCAGTCTGTGCCTGGCCACGTCATTCCACAGAGATGTGCCAGTGACTTTTCCCCCTTCTTGACAACTCAAACTCTTTGGATAGAAGAGTTATGTTTGTAAAGCATTTTAAAATAAGGTGCCAAAAGGGTCTTATTCCAGTGGAAAGGGTCAACATCCTGCTAAGGCAGGATTGTTCTTCCTTAAGTACAAGAAAATCTGTTCAGGGTCACATCCTGCCTGTGTCCCCCACAGTTATTCAGGGGTGATAATGCAGTGTGCATATGTTTATCTGAGCCAGCAGCATGGTGTGCCAGCATGGGGTCGAGTGAATCTGCAAACTCCTCCGGGAACAGCAAGAACTGTAGGACCCAGGCAACGTGTACTTGGGCACGGTTTTCAGTTGAACTTTACCTTTGCCCCTTTCACCAAAAAATTCAGTGAAGTAGCTGGCACCATGTGATTTAAGATTTTTTAATCAGCTTACAAGAGATGTAAAAAATTAAGTGTCCATTGAAACACAGGTGTTGAGTGTGTTTGGCCCCTTTTCAAGGCTCCCAGGCCATCTGGCCAACAAATTCATGAAGCCTGTAGAATGGCAGTTGCATACTTCTGTTTAGTTTTGAAAATTGTGTATGTGGTATATCCCACAAATCTTACTGCTAGAATGTCTTTGTCCTGTTTTCTGAGTGCTCCATTGCACACTGCCCCAGTTCATCACTTTTGCAACAAATTACTGCAGGGTCTACATACATCACCTTATTACATGCAGCACTGCTGCTCCCAGCTAGCATCCATCCATGCTAGAAAACTGAAATCCAATTTAGATATGTCTTTCCCAGCTGTGGTTATATCTTTGACTGCCTTGTGGATCCATGAACGATATTGAAATACTTCTAATTTCAAACCCTGGGCACCAGATGTATGCTACATTAGCTAGAAGTAAGAAAATGTGTTTGCTTGTTCAGTATATGGTCATTTTTCTCTCTTACAAAAATATGAAGAGGTTTTTTGTGCCTATTTGCATAATTATCAAGAGTCAAAATATTCACCTGAATTAGTTCAATAGAGCAGCTTCAATAGCACAGGAGAGCATGGACAATAGAAGTTGATGTCTCTGGTGTTACATTAGCTTTTTTATGAGATAACCTTGGTAGAAAAGGTTCAGTGTTTTTGACACTGTCAAAAATCAGGCCTTTATAGCTCAATGGAACTGAAAAATTATGAATTTGTTTCTATACTTGCCTTTCTGCATTTAACTTTTTCTTTATTTCATCTCTCTTTGACGGCTCAAGGGAGCAAATCCTTCCATGTTTCAAGCTGGCACAACTCCACTAAACAGTTGTGCCAATTATTTCTAGCTGGGGACTGCCACTGGGTGTAAAGCTGCTTGTACTGAAGCTGTCGAAATTACTATCATTATGTTATTTCTTGGCATGGAAAGAAAAAAGATGAGTGAGTGTTTGGGGGGCTTTGTTTAAGTGCAACAGGCCACTTACTCATGCAAACTGCTGAAAGCCACCGGGAAGTAAGCACAGCAAGGAGAGTGAACTTCTTGAAAAAACAGATCTCATATTTAACTTGGTAAGGACGCAAAGCCATTTCTTAATGAAACCTAAAAAAACTCCAGGTCTGCCAGTTCCTTCAGAAAGGAAAAGCCTTTTTCAATGTGTTAGATTAACACTGCAGTACCTATTGTGCTGTTGCTATTATGACTCTTACAGAAATCTTTCCCACAGCTCCGGCAGGAGCTAGTTTTGTAGTGACAATGCTCAGAAAAAACCATCACATGGTTTTCCTCCACCTGAAAAACAATTTTGAAGATTTATTTCAAGTGGTCTGTAATGCTATTCACACCCTGTTCTGTAAGCTGGGAGAAAAACTCTTCTTCAGACACAAAATTAGAGTGGTCTGAAGGACAGTTGTTTTGTCTGGCAGCTGGAGGTTTGAAGAGCCTACACTGGATGTTGGTTGTGGAACACAACATTGTCCCCCTCTCAGCGCAGCAGGGCTGCTGCAGCTGCACATACCAAGGCAAATGGCAGGTCAGTACTTCACAGCCAGTATGTGTTACATCTGGTCTAGATGTTGTATTGCAACCAGTTTAACACAGCACCTCTTCTGAAGGTGGTTTTACATCGCACATAGCAAAGCTCCAGCACAGCCAGGGAGCTGCACTGAGGCTCTGACAGCGAGAACCACCTCAGGCTGCCCGAGACCTGCCCAAACAGAGGGCCAGGACACACAGAGCACAGCCCTGGCACCGCTCTGGCTTTGCCATCACCAACAGCACCACGCTCACACGTTTATAACACGTTCATTCCTCACGATGCGGTGCAGTCCTTCGCAATAAGGTTTTGACTCCACGATACAGTATAATGGGCATGGTGTTATTTGGTCAAAGGTTGGACTAGATCATCTCGAAGGGTTTTTTCAACTTCAATGATTTGGCTATTTCTGTTTGTATTTTCTCGCTGGAGCGTGCCCCGAAGTGGCGAGGACTGTGCCGTGAGGCGACAGCGTCGTGTGAGGGGTGTCACTGCCAGCAGGGCCTGGGGACGGTGTGAGGGGTGTCACTGCCAGCACGACCCCAAAGTGATGTGAGAGGTGTCACTGCCAGCACCGGCCTGGGGACGGTGTGAGAGATGTCACTGCCAGCATGGCTTAGGGACGGTGTCAGGGGTGTCACTGCCAGCATGGCCTGGGGACGGTGTGAGGTCAGTCACTGCCAGCACGGCTTAGGGACGGTGTGAGGGCAGTCACTGCCAGCACCGGCCTGGGGCAGTGTGATGAGTCACTGTCTTAGGGACGGTGTGAGGGGTGTCACCGCCAGCTCGGCCTGGGGACGGTGTGAGGGCAGTCACTGCCAGCACGGCCTCAGGACAGTGTGAGAGGTGTCACTGCCAGCACGGCCTGGGGATGGTGTGAGGGGTGTCACTGCCAGCACGGCCTGGGGACAGTGTGAGAGGTGTCACTGCCAGCACGGCCTGGGGACGGTGTGAGGGGTGTCACTGCCAGCAGGGCCTGGGGACAGTGTGAGGAGTGTCACTGCCTTAGGGACGGTGTGAGGGTGTCACTGCCAGCAGGGCCTGGGGACAGTGTGAGGAGTGTCACTGCCTTAGGGACGGTGTGAGGGTGTCACTGCCAGCACGGCCTGTGCCGGCGGAGCAGCACCCGGCACCACCCGGCATGACGGAGGCACGGCGGTGCCTAGTAGTATCCGCCCCGCTCTCCCCTTACCCTGCTGAATATCTATATATATATTTATATATTTATTTATTTATATTTGTATAAATTTATATATTTTATGTTTATATTTGTCTGTTACTCGTCTGTTTCCTCGTCACCATCCGCGGGTCCCGTCAGTGCCCCGCACCCGGCCCGGCTCCCCTTGCCAGGGCGGCTGCGCGGGCCCAGCCGCAGCCCCACGCCGGTTCCTGCGCCGCGCGGAGTTTCCGCCGCCGTGTCCTCCGCTCCCCCCGCGCCGCGCCGCGCCCCGGCCGCCGGGCGCGTTTCCACAGCCGCCCCCGTGAGCAGCATGGCGGCGGCGGCGGCCGCTCCTGCCGCCCGCGGTCTGTAGGTGGCGCGGCGGCCGAGGGCGCTCCCGGGCACGGGCTCCGCCGGCGCCTCCGCTGCGCCGCGTCCTGCGCTCCCCCTGCTCGCCGGGGCCGCGGCGGGGGCGAACGGGCTGCGCCGCGCTGCGCTCCGCCCCGCCGTGCGGGGGTGTCCGGGCGCCCGGGAGCAGCGCGGCTGCTGCAGTGCCGAGCGGAGCGGAGCGGCGGAGCTGAGGGTGCCCGCGGGGGCTCCCCGGAGGGAGGAGAGGAACAGGGCGCGGGTGCCGACTGAGAGCACTGAGAGGCTGCCCCGAGCAGAGAGGCGGCCGGAGCGGGACCATGTCTCTGCAGAGCCCGCCCGCTGCCGCCGAGGTGCCCCCCGGCCCCGCTGAGGGGCATCCGCCGGGCGCGGAGCTGAGCCAGGGCAGCGCCGCGGCCCCGTCAGCCCAGGGGGGCGGCGAGGAGGAGGAAGAAGAGGAAGAAGGGGAGAAGGAAAAGGAGAAAGAGAAGGAAAAGGAGGGAGAGAAATCGCCGCCCATCCCGTCGGCGTCCGCCGCGGCTGCCAGGGTAGGTCCCGTCAGCGCCCGGGCCCGTCTGTGCCCCTCCGGGATGGTTTGTTGTGTTTGGCGCTTTATCTGGGAGGAGAAGGGGAAGGGGGGAAGCATCGTCTTCATTTTCGTTCATATTCCTTTCCGTTGAGAGGCTTTCATTCAAGTTTTTTAAAAATAACAAGTGCATCTGTAAGCAGTGACATAATGAAGCTATAAATTCTCCATCCGCTTATAGTTAACATTTTACAACGGTCTGCTCTGTCGGGTTAGTCATGACTGAGGGTTTGCAGCATCGTGAATGTTCATTAAGGGTTCTCGGGGGTGGAGGGTTTCAGCTCTAATACACTTAATGGCAAGAGAGGTAGCTGGGTAGCTTCTGTATTTTTAACTTTTTCTTAAAAATATTTTCCGGTTTTTTGTGTTGAAGCAAAGATCACAGAACATTTTGATGGAATGGTGAGTGAATTAATGCAGGAGAAAAAAGGAGAAAGGATATTTGCCAGAATAACTTCATTTCAGAAACCTTTTTTCAGGTTTTTAATTATAGCAGAGTTGCGTTTTCCTTTCTGCTGACCACACAATATTACAGAACATAAAATTTTCCTGGCATGAGTTAGATATATAGCTTAACATCAGAACTTGTGGTAAGTTACTTCAGTCCAAAAACAGAACAAGAATGATACCAATCCTGTGGTAATAAACTTAGGAGGTTTTAGTTCAGCAGTTCTGATAAGCATCTGACTTATTAGAAATTATCATTTAAATTATCATTTAAGTTCATAAATTGAATTTGAAAGATTGTGCTTATAATATTTATGACTGTCAGGAAATAATTGTGATGTTAAACTAAGTAATTGTATGCAAACTGCAAACTCTTTGGAGCAACTCTGCCAATTTGTGTTTTGCCTAAACGTTCCAATCTTCTGACAGACTTTCAGCTTTGTAAATCTGTCAGAATGTGCAAGAATATGTTTATTCTTGTGATTCAAATACCAATTTGGTGAGAGAAGTCTGTAATGGACGAGTGCCCAGGAGTTTTTACCTTTGAATATCTTCACCTTAGACTCTTAGACTTTGAATGGCGAATGCCTGTCCTTTAGAATAAAGATACAAGTGCTGCCCTAAAATGTGTCAGGCTTAGCTCAGCTAATGAAAAATGTGTGCCCCTGGATGGCCATGTAGAATTCCAGCTACCTTAAAGGATCAGGAGAACTACTTTGTAGCTGGACATCCATCATGTACCTCTGAAGTGTCACCTGCAGGCAGAGGCTGTCTAAGGGGACCTGGTACAGAGGAGCTCAGACCTGGCTGGGTGTGGTTGTGTGTCCATTGCAGGGCAGGACTGAATTTACCAAAGAGCCTTATTGGGGTTCAGTGGTGTGTTACAGCAGGGGAGAGAGAGTGTTTTGTGGACAGATGTCATAGGCTGTCAGCAAAGGGGTGATAGTTTGGGTGTCACCATTCAGATTCTGGAAAGAAACTTGTGGAAAGCAAAGGAATTTGCTCCCTAATAAATAGGAGCGATTAGAGACTTCTATAAAGGAAAATCAGTCCAAAGTCACACCTTTCAAGCTATGAATGGAAGGGAAAATCCTGCTTCCTGTGAAGCCTGTTGAACTGTCAGATGCCTTTTTGAAATCTGAGTGTCTTCTATGTCTTGCACTGAGAAGAAAGTCTTTTCATCCTCACTAGTCTTTGCTTGCCATATAAATAAGTGTCTTGAGTAAGCAGTGTTAGGGCTAACACAGGATTTTCAAGAAACTCTTCTAGATGATCTTTTGTCACTTCTGACAAAGCAGGCTGTATGTGCTCTTTGCAAACATTTTAACTTGTTTTCACTATTTCATTTAACTTAAATAATGAAACATACAGTTTTATAAAGTATAATACTAGTACCTCTCCAGTCTTATGGAAGACTTGATGCTTTGGAAAACTTCCAGTAAGAAGCCAGCAGAGTTGTGGGTTATTAATATGATCTTAAAAGAGGACTAAAGATCACTTTGATCCACTTACTCCCTCTAAGCGTATTCATTCCTTTTGGTGGGTGGGAGGGGGATGGTGGATGTTCAGTTTTCTGATGGCAGTGTGCTTGTAGAGTCTTAGGCTCTAAAAGCTCAGCGGTCTCCTATGAAATATTTAAGTATGACAGGATGCTGTGCACTTGCCCTACATTACTCCCCCAGAGGTTGTCAGAGTTTCTTATTAATAAACATGAAGTTCCCCTTCAGGGCTTCCCAATAAAGCCTTTGTCCATATAATTGTCTAATATTGTTGGAACTGTACTTGAAACAGGATAATGATCTTAAAGAGGGCATGCAGGTTTTGTTCTTCATGGTCACTGCTGAGGGAGGTGGCAGTAAGGGGAAAGTTTTTAAAAACTGTTCACCCATAGTATTTCAATGACATGGCTGGAGTAAAACCTAGAAAGCTAAGTCAGTCAAAAAGGCTGTCACAATGATTTATTTAACAAAAACTCCTTTTTTTCAATTATCTGTGCTATCTATTCCCTATTAATCATAATTAGACTAGTCTGTGCCTCAGAGCTTTTCTGCCTGGAGCACACATTTTGTGACAGAGCAGATTAACCTCAGATCTGGATTTGTTTAAAAGTTCTTTTTCAGTCACTAATGTTTGTCCAGGGTCTGTTTTTTTTCCAGTCATGTGCCAGGTGATTTTTAAGAATCATCTTAATGGTATTTCCAAGTTTATAGACTAAAAGGAAATGCTAATTTAAAATTACACTGGTAATTACATTTTACTTTGGAATGTTTGTTGCATATAAGGAATTTGGAACTAGGAGTTGAAATTTTGCAAAAATGCTAATTTTAGAAATTGCAATTTGATATTTTTAAAGCCAGAAGTCCTGATGATTGTTCGAATTTACAATTTAGCGAGTTACAAGCCACAGAAAAATAGCTTTATGTGCCACAGTTATTTAAAATTCCTGGCAGTGTACCAGCTTGTGTACACTGTGGTGTGGTAGGCTTATGGGCTGTGTTATTACCCTTCTGGTGGTTTTTCAGGATGTTGTGGTGGAAGTGAAGTGCTTTTCTTAGAACTATGACTGCATGTCTTAGTCCAAATGTATTTCTGTTAAGGGGAAATGTACTGGTTCAAAAATTTTGGTAGGATATTTCATTAATTATTCTAGAACATGTATTCTCATTTGCAAAATTAAAGTTTTTGTTTGTGAGGAAACATATTTCCAACTGAGAGCACAGATGCCAGCTATCAGGAAAATGAGTCTCTAGGTTACTGTGAGGTTGAAAATCATGATGTGCAGGAAGTGTGTATATATATTTTTTGAGTTGATCTACCTTCTCCTCATATCAATCGATGACTTGGAACTGAGATGAAAATTAAAATATTCATAATGAGACTTCTGTCATCTTGGGCAAGCCTCTTAACCCTACCTACGCTTTGCAAATTCTGTAGTCAATAACTATATCTAACAGCACCCAGTGCTGATGAGCCAAACAGACTAATTGGCACAATCTTTTGGAAGTCTGATGTGCAATTTCACTTCTGTTTGCTGTTAAAACACATTAGTACTCAACAAGTCCTAGCAGAGACATGTGCAGACTCCTTGGTGACAGCATGAACAGGTGCTCAAGCAGGGAGTCTTTCAGCACTTTGCTAACCAGTGTTAGTTGGTCAACCTTTCTTCAGTGGCAGCAGATGCTGACCATTTTGAGTCGTTAGGGAGTTTTACCCAGGTAGGCAATATTGAAACTTTTTAGCAGGTTGGAATTTTTGGCCCCACATTTCAAGTCTTGGGAAATTTGTCTAAACTACTTGAATATATTAGGGCTATTTGGAAAAAGAAATACGTGGCATTTTCTTTTGTTTAAACTGAGCTGGATGTTGTGAAAAGTATAAAAGTAGATATTTGTATGCAGAAAGGTAGAATATCATTGACAGCATCCTAATTGTATTGTGTTTTCCTCACAGTAATCCAAGGATATCTTCATGTCCTGCAAATGAATACTTGAGTTTTTTTAATGTAATGGAAAGGAATTTTGTGGTACCTCTCCTGAGTCAATTTGAAACAAACTTGCAGAATCATTATTTTTGTCTTACTTGGTTATTAGCAGACAGATTTTCAAGATAAAAGATAGTTAAGAATTCTGTGTAATACCTCACTAGGAAGTTTACTCTAGCAGTCATGTATTAGCCCTTTAGAGCATACTGTCATCTTAATTACAGGGGTTGGAGGAAGGAGCCAAAAATCAGTTCTCCACTTTCAGCAATTTCATCACAACTATCAACCAAAAGAAAGAAGACGTCGGAAACAGAAATTCGCCTACGCAACTTGTTATACCTAACATCAAAAATGGTAAGAGAAAAAAAGCCCCTGTGTTACTTAGTTACCAAGTTTAGAATTTTCTCAATTTTCTCCCAATGTTTGTATTGTCATAATGCCAGAAAATCTAGAAATCTAGATTTTATTAAATTACACTGGTTGTACATTGTACAGGCAGTGATATATATATATATATATGATAGCCCATCCTCAGTAGAGGTTGTGTCATAGACACAAGTTGGATAAGAAAAAACAAATAGACCTGGAGGATGAAATAACCATCTGAAGTTATAAAGAAAGGTACTGATTTGGCAGTCTATCTGCAGATATTCTTTGTCTAGCTGCAATCAGGCAGTATCTCTAGAAATCGTCAGAATTTCGGAGAAAATTGTTTTATTGCCGTCTGAAGGATGGCGGGAATGAGGCAAGCATAAGGCTTTTAAGGGAGACTGTTGCTGAGAGATGGTGTTTTTCAGTGAAGATGAAAGGCCAGTGATTGCAAAAAATAAGATGCACAGACAATTGGTAAGTTCCAGAGAGCTTTACAGGTGAGAAGGAAGGTTGTTGTGCTGTGATGAGGTAACAACACTTGATGAAAAGATAGAAAAGCTTTGTATTCAGTATGATAGGCTAGAATCATGAAGCCTAGATGAGATGATGTTGTGGTTAGACCTGGAATTTTTATTAGGCTTTTGGACTAGGAGTTGCAGTAATTTGGACCTGTACAAATATTTGTCAGGTTTGTATTGATCTTGTCTCTGACCAAGTCCCCTTCAGGCTTTTGGTGCTGTGGTTCTCTAAGTCTTTATAGCACTCAGTGAATTTGAGGCAAGAAAGAGAGTACACTGAGAGACCTCAGTAGTGTGACTTTGAAACAAAACTGTTGACAAGTATTGTCAGTTTCAAAGTTGTGCAGAAAAAGAAAGGTGGTTTATAACTTGCAGCATTAGATTCTTACTAAAATAGCTATATTAGTTATACTGCAAAACTGAAAGTCAGTGCAAGACTTATATTTTTTTCAAGCAGTTTTTGTTACAGGGTAAAGAGTTGCTTTCTACTTCCAAACCAAGAGCAATCACTGAAACACAAAAGGTTTGAATGATACCTCAGACAGGATTTTTTTGCTTAGTTCAAGTCACTTTGTACTAAACAAAGGAAACCACAGTGGCTGGAGATGGCCAGTAAGAGTTCTCCCACTGTGGCATAACATACCAAAAATCTCCTTCTCTTCTGAACCCCCCTCCTTTTTTTTGGTACCTGGAAAGAATTATAAACTCTAAACACCACTCTCTTGAAATGCCCTCAATTTTGGTTGCAGATAGTGCTGTCCCAGTTGTAATTACTGCCTCATCAGTACTTAGTTGCTAATATTCACCACACTAATGTGTGACAATATTTATTGTAATCAAGGATATGTTGAAATAGAGCTCAGTGTGTAAAATTGAGCAGAGGCTGTGGTAGTTTCAGGATCAGAGTAACCTGCCTGTATAAAACCAGACTATTTTTAGTAACAGTTGAAGGTGAATTTTGAAGTGTGTATTCTGTGGAGAAATTAACCATTTAAACAGATTTATCAGTTAAAAAATGCTGCTTTTGCTAATCTGGCATTCAAGAATAATGCTTGGTTGGTGTTTGGGTTTTTTTGCACTTTATCTATACATGTGATGTCTCTGAACTCATGTAGCTGTATATATATGTGCATATACTGGTAATACTTCAGGTTTGTAATAATGTTAATTTCATTGAAAACGAAGGTGTAGAAAAGCTGATCCTGGTAAATACAGCATGAAAAGTAGGGGGATGTTTGTGTGCTACATAGCTGCCATATATAATGGGTCTTCTAATATAACAATGATGTCGTATGAAATTAATATGCTAAAGAGATTGTTCTAGTTCTTTTCTAATGTTACAAATACAGTAAGTTTTGTTTACTTCATCTTCTTTGAAAATCTTTATTGGGCAGCAGCTGTGTTGGTCACAATGAAAATAATTGCAGTGTTCATTTACCCTGAACTTCCTTGGACTACCCAATTCTGCTTTGTATCAATGAGATTTTCTTCACCAAAGTTTTTGATTATTCCTTAAGCAGTGATGCATTTCTGAAATTTTTACTTGATGTAGCTGGGCAAGAAGCCAGAAATTACTGGGTTTTCTTGTCTTGTAATATTGTGTTATTGCTGTTTATCAACTCAATACATAAAGTTTTCCATTTCTACTCAATGAAACTCAAGTGGTGAATCTTAATTAGTATTCTTTACTGGCAGAAGAGCAAATAAATCTATGTACAAATAAACTTGATTAATGACAAAACATACTGAAGTTGACCATATGTGTTGAAGATACTATTAAAAATCAGTTTTAGTATATGTACATTAAACTGCAATTTCATTGCTGACAGGGTGCAAGTTACCAACTTAGCACCTGCAGCCTCAATTTACTGAATTGAGGAGCAGCTTCTGCAGGCAGATGTCTCTTCTACAGATGTAGAAAGAATATTTTCCTTATTTCAGCGTGTTCAGCTGGTTACAACTCAATGTTTAATCCATTTAAAATAGAGAAGACAGAATGAGAGTTAAATCAAAAATCTTGTTATTCTCAGAGTATAAAAAATAAGACAAATTCTTAGATTCTTTAAAATCAGTCCATCCTGCTTTCAGAGAATGATGTTCAGTAGCAGAACGTTTGCATGGTTGGATTGTTTGGCACCTTGGCTTAGACTAATTTATTGTCTCTGTGTCTGCTTTGTTTTTTTCACTTACTACTCATATCTTAAAATAGTTAAAACTCCAGCTATGAGAATGAACAAGGTTCCATATCAGTAATCGAAGCCATCCTCAGGGGACTGAGGGCAGTTCTGATCTGTTATCTCATGAATGGTGGCTGAGTTAAGTCACAGTGATAGTGTCTCTGTCATGACCATGAGTGAGAAAAATCTGCTTTGGGATTCATGGCACTTTCTTAGCATCTGTTTCCCTGCTGTGATAAATGGAGTAGGCAGCAGTGTAGTGATACTACTTTGATGTTTAGTTAATTAAAAAAAAAAACAAATCTTCAAAAAGGCTTAGAGGGTGCTTAGACAATTCATAGAGGATTTTCATTAAATATGTATGACTTTTGAGGACACTTTTATTTTATATAGTGTCTTTTATCCTAAACATATGTCACAATTCATGTAAATGCTTTTAAAAATGAGCAGCATAAATCAGTCTGTAAGAGTTTTTGAGAATGCTTGTGAAGACACTGTCAAAATGAGTGTTGGAAATGCAGTGGAAATATTTTTTCATGTTTTGGGTAGGCTTACCTTGGCTGAGTACGAGACACCCCCAAGCTGCTCTATGGCTTCACCTCCTCAACAGGACATGGGGAGAAAATTAGATGAAAAAGCTCGTAGATTAAGACTGGGAGTACACTTTCCAATTATTGTCATAGGCAGAACAGACTTGAGGATATTAATTTATTGCTAGTTAAACAAAATAGAAACAAAACTCAAAACACCTTCCCTTTCCTTGCTTACCACATCTTCCCTTGTTCTCAATCTCAACTTCTCTTCAATTCTGCCAGCAGCCTGATCAGGCATGGGCTCTCCACTGGCTGCAGGGGAATCTCTGCTCCAGACGCTGGAGCACCTCCTCCTTCGCCTTCTTTTGCACTCACATGGGTGTCTGTAGGGTAGTTTCTTTCTTCTTTTTTTTTTTTTTTTTTTTTTTTAATCCCTCCTCTCTCTCAGCTGCTGTACAGTTTTGTTTACCCTTTCCTAAATATATTCTCACAGGGGTACCACTGTCACTGATGGGCTCAGCTTTGGCCTGTGGTGGGTGTGTTTTGGAGCTGTGCCAGACACAGAGGCAGCTTCATCTCTCCTCTCACAGTATCTGCACTGTTGTCAAGTCTTGCCACACTAATCTGATGAAATATTCTCAGATCAAATAGGAAGGAAGGAGTAGAATAGAAAGACCTTGGCAAAGCAGTGCTGGTTGTACTAGAATAGGCAGCCAGATTTATTGAGAAGTGTTCAAAGATGCTTCTGTTTCACCACTAATTCTCTGTAAGACAAAAAAAGTTTGTGTTTCCCATTTAGTTTTTTGGAGAGATTCTTTATGGAATCTGTAGATCCACAGTCATCTCTAGCTAAAATGGTGTAGAAAAAAGATTTAAGTTTTATCCTTGTATGATAGTTGGACTTTGGTATGGTTGCACATGAGATTTTTCTTAGCTGTAAGGAGCACCAGTGTCGCAGTTTGTATATTCAATATTTACAATTTATATCGGATATACAATTATGGGCAACACTGCTACTTTTCTTAGTTAACCAAATTTCCCATCATGTCTGCATGTGCACATGGTAAGAAAAATACCTTTTTAAGGAATTAGAATCAAGCACTTAGAGTTTCCTTTTTTTCCTGGTACCAATTTATTTGTGTTGGATGCATTATATTTCCTCTTCTTTACCTTTCTTTCAAGGGAGAGACCTCCCAGCTCTTTGCCTCGATGTACGGCAAAAGCAGCGCATGTCTATGGACACGTTACCCCAAGAACTGAAAGCACCGTTGCCTCCTGAGCCTTCCCTTCCAGTTCGAACCAAAACTGTGAAAGATTTTCAGTAAGTTATACTGGTGTTCGTAGAAGTGTGCTTTCTTCCTTTCTTTGGAATTCTTTTCATTTTGACCCAATCCGTACACTTGATTTTGTAAATCTCAAATGAGGAAACAGTTTCGGTAAGACTGGCAAGGAGTTAGTCTGGGTATGATGGTGGAATTGATAACTCTATTACTGTGAAAACTGTCAGAATATTTTTTCTAGCTTGAAATGTTGTTCCACACAAAAAATGGCCAAACATATATTTCAGAATTAGAAATGCAGTGAAACATTTCATTTTGGAAAAGAATATGTATGACTTATTGTAGGCTGGCAAATCCCTTGCAGTCTTAGGTGTTTTGGTTATACTGGGAATGACGTCTCTCTTCCCCGTTTGAAATGGGAAGGAAAATATACTGGGAACAACTTCTCTCTTCCCTGTTTTAAAGGGGAAGGAAAAGGAAGGTGATCCTTTGCTGGTATTCAGCTGAATTTTTTTCCATATTCAGATTTTTGTATCTATTGACTGTTGCCTCTAGATTACCTGTGGCAGTGTTTGTAAAAAACCTCCTTCCTCATATCTAATCTAAATCAACCCTCCTGCAGGTTAAAGCCATTAGCCCTTGTCCTGTCCATTTGAATCCCCCTCTGTGAGCCCCTACCACCTCTCCTTTTCCCCTCTCCCACGACTGCCATCCTCCAGGCAGGGCTAGGTCCTTCTCAGTTGGATCTGGCAGCTGCTCCCTGCACCAAGCTGGGTTTGGATTTCCTCATGCTGAGGATTTCTTGCACGGCCTGCAGCAAAGCAAGAGGAAGCAGCTTCCAGGGGAAGGCCTTGCACAAGTCCAGGTAGATGATATCATTCTTCTGTCACCCACCAGCACTGGAAGGCTACTGTAGAAGGCCACCAAATTTGTCAGGCACAATTTGCCCTCAGTGAAGCCACATTGACTGTCACCAATGACCACCTTTTCATGTGCCTAAGATTAAGTTGTATTTGAAAAAAATTTAAAAGAAATAAAATTTTGAAGAAATTTTAGCGCATTTGAGTAGTTTAGGAGCCCTCATACTTAAAATGCTCTGAGGAACTTCATTGTGTCAGTGTAGCTGCAACTTAATTATGTTCTGTTCTGCTAATTATTTGTCCTAACAGACTGAACTGTGACATTGTGAATTAACATTTTGAATAGAAGACATTGCTCAGGTGTATCAAACACAAACTATGCTTTTGTTCTCTTATATCACCCTGATCTTGAAATGACAAGGAAGAGATTAGAAATATAGGGATATTATGCTTGTCTGTCTTCTAGCTGTGCTTAGTGAGAAAAACTTAAAGTTACAGTGCATTTTAAAGTCTAAGTGGCTGGAAAGATCAAACCATTACCAGTATTTGAATATGTTTTCTCTAGGGATGATATGGAAAAGTCGAAGGCATCGGGAGATTGGAAAGCTGTACATAATTTTTATTCTACAACTTTTGATTCTTTCTTGGAGATAAATGCTGCATTTAAGGTATAAAATAATTCCTAATACTTCTTAGTAATTGCAATGCTTTGCATCTTCAAAATGTTTCCAAAAATATCTGTTAAAGGCTTTCAGCCAGGTATTCAAGGCCACTAAGATAATTTTGTCATGATCTCACCTGCCTTTTGTAGACAATCTGTTATTGCATTGATTTATCTATTCCAGTTCAAGCAATTATATTTCAAGGTTGTAGAGCTTTAAAATTCCAGTATGTAGTTTGTGTGTGTGACTGTGTAGGTAATTTCTACACAAACTACAGTTTTAAAACCTCCAAGCTAATGCGGAGACTTAGGCAAATCTGGAAACAGGAATTCCCTATCCCTAAAAAAGGTGTATATGGGCTCTATTATAGCTGTTCATGTGCTGTGATGACTTGGTTTTCCTAGGGAACAGCTCTATTTGTGCTTCTGAGTTCATGCTAAATTATTATTTCCTGCCTATTATAGAGCAAAATGTGCTTATGATATTTATGTGGATGATAGGGCCTGAGCTTGGACAAAATAACCAGTGACCTTTAATTATTTAACAAATGTTGGATGCTTTAAGTTTTGCCTTTGTCTGATAATGGATCAACAGCAAAAATGAAAGTTCAATGTGACTGATTATTTGAAACCCTCTTATATTTTTAAAATAGAATGACAACGTGAATATGTGTAGGATTACTATTGCTTTGCTCTGTTCTTAGCATACTAATTAAGAAACTTATATTCTTATGTTTTGATAAGAAAATCCTTATATCTGAACACATTTTCCTAAGCTTGTTGTTAAACTTACATTTTCAAATTTCAAATAAAATATTCAAAATACTTCATGTATTATCTAACTTACAGAAAGATACCAATTCTTCATTTAATACCATTGAGGACTCTGGAATCGATGCAAAATTTGTGAATGTTGTCTATGATGCCTTATTAAATACTGTAAGTAGAAAAAAGGATTCATGTTTTATACCATTATACCAAGTTTTTCCTAGATAGGCATGATTTCTGAAGAATCTCTCAAAACATACTTTAAATGATCCCATGAGAATTGTCATAGAATCATGACAGCTGCTCTAGTAAAAGAGGAGGAAATTTTTCCTGCTAGTAAAGCGTAGTTTATATTGTGCTAGTTCTTAAAGACTGCATATCTTAGAGATATTACATGGCTGTGATGGGACTGCATGATGGGAAATAAAGAAAATGTGAGGATGGAGATAGTAAAAAAAGTAGGTCCTGTACACAAAGGACAAGAGTAGTATGGAAATTATATTTACAGGGTTTAAGTTTTGAAAGGCACCATTGGCACAACCCCACACTCAGCTAGTATGTCTGGGAGGAAGATATTTAGGAGCTCACTGTCATAACACAAAAGATTTCTTAGCTGTCTTGAAATGCAAGCAAAGCAAACTTGCTTGTTTGTACAATATCGTGTATTGAATGTGTATAATTACTTCAGATATGATTTTTCGTCTCCTTTTTTCATAGCCTCAAGATGTTCAGAAGTCAGTCCTAAAAGGAATAATTAATGGCCTACTACAAGAATGGACAGGGTAATTATAATAAATATTTGCATCAGTGCTGTTCCAGCACTTAAATCTGCTATATGTTTTATCTTTATTTTTTTAGGCAAAGAAAGAAAATGCGATGCAACTTATTTGATACATAAGAACTTAATTATTTTTGGTAAATCTGCTGAAATACATTTTGAACTCTGTAAGCTGGTGTTGAACCTCTGAGAGGCAGATCCATACCCAGCCATGCATTCCATCACCAAATCTCAGCTGCTTGTTGCCAGGACATTTCTTTGGATATCCTAATTGTGAAATGAATTAAGGAATTTAACTGGGGTAAAACTTACTCTCATTGTCCACCCCCCAACAGCCACTAGGACAATTGCCTGATCCACAGTTTGCTTCACAATACTGTTTTAACTCACGTGTGACCCAGGTCTTGGCTACCCCTTTCTCCAACTTATACTGCTTTTCATACTGTTGCTGCCTGTATTTGTGCTTATATAAAAGCCTCAATAAACGTGAAGAAGTGCAGAGGCTGCAGTGGTAGAATTGTGTAGAGAATTCTTGCAGGAAATATCAAAGAGTAAATAAACTCCTTTATAGTGTCACTTGAGATAGACAATAATGCAGAATTCCCTCTTTGGAACACCTCTGACTCTTCAGTTCTGATCTCTTTTTGGCCTTCTGTCATGTTTTAAAAAGAAAGATAATAAATAGCCTGCTGCCTTTAGAGAATTGCCAGAATTTTTAAATGTCCTTTCCAGTTTTTGAGAGCAGCGAAGTTTCTTAAATACAGTATTCTATACATATTAGCGAAGCAAAATAAAATCATCCATTATTTCATGACTCAATGTCTATAAATTGTGGATCCATATTGTTCTGAGTATTATTCCATTTGTTCATAGGCCACGAACAAAAGATGATCTTAGAGCATATTGTATACTTTTACAGGTAAGAAAAATAAAGTATTTTTGTGTAAGTATGTGTCTGCTTAACTTATAATCTATAAACCAGTATACTGTGCAAACAAGATAGTTTGTATAGCTGAGATACTTCACATCCAATTTCCTGTTGTAAGAATGTATTAAAATATGGAAAAAGTGTAGTGCATGATGGGAATGGGAGCTTAGTGGAAGACAGTTGATGGGGAAAGGTTGCATAGATTAAAACTATGCACTAATAGACAAGTCTTTTTTTCCTTTTATTTTCTGTGTTGAAAGAATAAATATTTTACCTACTTTTTTGTTCTTATGTTGTCCTTATTCCCAGATTTGCTTTATTAGGATGCTGCAACTCTGAAAGTTTCAGTAAATGCACTTTCTGATATTGCTGTAATCTCCAGTGTTGCATTTTATCCAGTCTGTCTGGCTGACTTTCTCCAGTCTATCTGACTGGTTACAATGTCTGATTTCTACTGTGGTCACCTCTTCCCTTTGCTGCTATAGTTGGCTTGCATTTGTTGCAGATTTCCCCTTTATATTTTACTAGTGTACCTAACACCTCTGCACACAAGGAGCAGTTTCTGCTGTGATTTGAGAATATCAAATAGCAATTTAATTTATTGAGACAATAGTTTTCTTCTCTGGGGTGGTATATACTAGCTGTGAATTTAAAAGAATATCTCCTGCTGAAACAAGGGGATGTGTAAACACGTGGAATAGAGGGAAAATCAGTTTGGATTGATATGGGATAGACAGGAGCTATAAGAATTTGTATTACTGGTATGAAAAGCACATCACTTAGAGGAGTGTAGTTTGTGTTACAATGTAAAGAATAATCTAGAATATTGAGTACTGCCTGTGGGCTTTCTTTTGGGGAAAAAAAAATCTTACTTTTACAATACAGCAGTTGTGTATTTTTTATTTGGCTTGAAGTTGTGAGTTGCTTTTTCCCATAGTTCTACCTCTGTCACAGCTATTTTGTGAACTACTTTCTTGTGTAATTGTACTGGCAACAACAAACATAAGAAAAAATCCTAATGACTTTTTTCCCTTTATGCAGTTTATTAACCTAACACCTTTTTTTAATCTTTTTCAGAATCCTCAATTTAGTAACACTTCTACTTATGTCATCTATGCTCACTTGCTAAGACAGATAGCAGCCTTAACAGAAGCTGACCATCATTTCCTAGTGCACTGGTCTAAAAAGTAAAAAAAAAAAAACCAAAACCCCACATTACAAATTCCATTTCTAGGGTTATAATTGTTACTGTATTTCCACTGATGTTGACTGTTTATAAATTATATGGAAGTTAATTTAATTGACTAAAGAGATTGAATTTGTTGCTTTCAAATACATGTGGACATAGTCCACTAAGTGATACTGATTTATAGATGCAAAATGTGTATAATGCATAAAAATTATTATATTTATGCAAAAAAAGCCTTAATCACAAACTGACTTATCAGAGTTATTTTTTGATAACACATGCAAAATAACTTGTGTGTAAATTTTTAGTTATATGTTTACATGGTATTATTAAAACAAATATCTTTATGATCATTGTTTAAAGAAAGTTTTATCTTGCAAAAGATATTGTAATGTTGCTGTAATGTACAGAAACCACAAAGGAACTAGAGGCCTGGCTCCCTAGCGCAATAGAGGTGATGAGAAAGTGTGGTTAGGGCATTAGATTTGTAATTAATTGGAATAACTCTAATAGCTCCTCGCTAAAAAAGTCATATGGAGGCAACTGCTGAAAGAGCAGCTCCTGAGTTGGTATGCAGATTGCCTTCCATGTAATGGCTGAGCAAAAGTTCAGTTTGAGGTAAAAACAAAGTTCAGCCACGTTTGCAATTTCCAAATCTCCTAGGAAATCTTAATTAAGGATTTTCTTCTCTGCAAGGATGGTAATTCAATTTCCCTCCCCCTCCCTAAGTCCAGATTTGCTTAAAATTGTGGTAAAATATTACTTCATTGGAATTGTGTTTACAAATGAGGTTTCCACTTTTGGTTAAGGATGCAATAGATGTATCAATGTTTTTAATCTTAAAGCATGTATTAAAAATGGAAACCATTAAAATAGAGAGCTCTTGTTTAGAAAAGGCTATTTTAACATGCCTACACATATATGTGTATTGTTGTGCTATTATAGAAGTGGTGCAGCATGTAATGAAAAATGTGCACATGGCACAAGTATCTGAAGCATATACTGCTTTTTTTTTTTAAAGGACCATGTATCTCAAATCAGAATTCTTCAGTGTTCAGAGTGTGGAGTGAAATAGATAAGGATTATTGTTTACTAAAAGTCAAGAACAGATAATGATTCTGTTCTCTTTTTTTTTTAATTTTTCTACAGAAAAATTAAAGAGCATAGTTAGAGAATTACCATGTGTCAGTATTTAAAAGCATGCTTCTTCAAACTTTACATTTGGAATTTTGTTTTTATGTATAGGACAAAAGCATTTAAAAATAATTTAAACAATTGAAATTGAATTTTAAAATTTTAATGAAGGGGTTTTTTTAAAAAGCATTGATATTTGATAACAAACTCTAGTGTAGACTGTGATCACATGAGAGTAAGTGCAGCATGTTTGTTTTAGGATTTCACAGAAGAGGTTCAAGCAGGTGGTGGACAGGTTACTGCAATTTATTTCGTTACGGCTGTTTCCTGCAAAACCTGAAGAGTTTCCACCTATGGTGAAATGTACCTGGTGGATTCCATCAGCAACAAAAGTCCTGGCTTTATTTAGTAGGTATTTTTCTTGAACTGTGTAGGCATATATATGTATTTATATATTTTTATATATATTTTATATATATATATATATATATATATATATATATATATTTGTATGTGTATATAGGGTTTGTTTTACATATACACACGCATATTGGGAGAGGATAGTTTTTACTGCTCCTCTTCTGGGGGAGAGTAATAATGATGGCACAGTACAAACTACTATAAAATGCTAAAATGTAGTAAATGAGAGTCTTCTGTTGGTAAGTTTTCCTACTTACTTTCCAGTAGAGGGTAATTGCAGAGTTTTTCTGTGACAGCTGAAGAGTGTTCAAACAGAAATCCACGGAAATAACCAATGGTTAAGGTTTCCCTTAGATTTATAAAAGAAACTGTCTTAAACTTGTAGCTGCCAGAATTTCTTCTGTAACTTTCCTACCCCCGCAGAACTATTTAGCATCTAAAGGAAGGTAGGCAATGCATGTGCCTCTTGCATCTAAAACTGCAAAGAGTTAATCCCTGCTCAGTTCAACATAGAGCACAGCAAATTTGACTACTGCAAATGTAAACCTTCTCAACTGCTGAGAAGTGGTGATTAGAGCACTTCCTCCTTTTTAGGAGAAGACAAAGCCACCAAATGAAAATTAAAATTGGAATTAAGATGTTTTCGCTGTCAGTTTAAAACTTCTACTTAAAAGTATTCTGCACAGTCCTGCCTGTTCAGAGTTAGGCACATTAGCACGCCTGTATCTAAACACAAGATGTGTTTATAATCATCTATGAAAGAGTTGTTTGTTCTTTAATTCTGGAAAAAGAGCAATTCAGTCAGTCAAAAGACACTACTTTGTGTCTGACTGACCAAAATTAAATTATGCTGAAGTGTAAATAGAAAAAACTTACTAGCTGTTTGACATTTTATAAATGTCATTATATAATGAAATAGCTTAAATGTGAATTGGCTTTTTTCCTTTGGTCAAGTACTTAATTTTTGTGCAGGTCTAGATGGTATAGTGGAAAAAAGGTAAATTTTTCTAGACATTGCTGCTTGAAATTATATGGATTTCTTAAACACTTCAGTTTATCAAACTGCTTATTCATCAATTTCAGCAGAACATAGCACTCTTTATCTATGAAGCCTTAATTTAGTGTATGTCAGTAAGGAAACCAGAGTGAAACTGAGGTTCCCTTATCATAAATGGGCTGAACTAGGGATTTACTGTTTTCTACAGCAATTAATGTGATATCATGTAGTGTTATGTTTTAGCTATAGTTCTGTAGCTAAGACTGAGCTAAGTTCTCTAGCTAAGTTACTCATTATTTTGGATTATTTTAGACTTGGCCTAAAGTTTTTTTGAGATCACTGGTGCTCATGATGCCAAGAAATGAGATGTGTAGAATCTAGGCATTATTTTAAAAGACTTTTGTGTTTTCTTTGTAGATGCTGCAAATAGTCTGATTAGCCCTCCTATTATTTCATACACGGATTTCTATAATTCTACACTTGATCATATTGATCTTATGGAAGAATATCATAACTGGCAATGCTATGGGAATTCTCACAGGTAAGAGGAATAACTAGTTATTTCTTGTTGAGTAGTACTTCAAAGCATTTTATCAATGCTAATATGTCTATATTAAATGTAGTAGACATATAGTGTCTATATATGTCATTTATGTGTATATTGATCCATGTTAAATACTGTATTATTTTATTGGAAAAACATACTATAGCTACTACTTACTTGCTACTGCATGGATGTGAGATTGACTGGAATAAATCTCATTCTGCCTTTGCAAACTAGAGAAAATACATAAATTATGACTGATAATAAAGTAAGTTTATTAATTATTGGCATAGACTTCTGACTGTGTCTTACTACAGACATATTTTAGCCTCCAGTACATTCATAGGCATTTTCCTTGCCTTCAGCAGCATCTGGGGAAAACTTGGAGACCATAATTTGCTCCACTGAATCAGGTATTTCAGGCTACTCTTCAGTCTGGTACCTGATAATCTACTGGAGATGGAAATAAACTAACTAAACAAATCAAAACACAAAAAACACAAATGACAAAAGATAAGTATTATTAATTTCAGTTTCTAGCAGTATTTGCAAATAACAGTTTGATCTACTGAGTCAAGTATCACTGTATACAAAGTGAAAAAACCAGCAGCTACTTGCATATTATTGTCAGTGGAGGAATTAGTTACTGAATGATAATTCAGTCCTGTATTCTTAAAACTAAAAGAGTATGCTAGATGCTAGAAAGAAAATATTTAATCTTCTTTTCTCTTGTTAGGTTTTCTTTCTGTCAATACCCATTTATTATTTCTATAGCAGCAAAAAAAGTTATTATTCAAAGGGACTCAGAACAACAAATGATAAGTATTGCACGGGTAAGTCCCTCAATGATAAATGTTTATGTCTCATCCATTGGTATTTCATGAGTATTTGTTAGACTGATATTGCACATGACCTGTTGTTAAAATTTCTAGTATTTCTGATTACCCTGAAAAAGAACTTAAACCATTTCACTATGAATGGTCTACAAATCTCTGTGCTGGGTTCTCTCAGTATTTTTTTCTTTTTGTGTGCTTAGTTTCAGGATCCTTATAGATGGCAGTGTTTCAGAGAAAGTTGTAGTACTTGACTTACTTCTGTTTCCTCTTTTGAGAAACCAGAGTAACACGCTAACATGTTAAATTAGCATGATGATGAAGGAAGAAAAAATCTATGAGAATTTTGGACTTTTTTGTATTTTATTTTGTGGAGGTGTGTTGTCATGGAAGACCAGGATGCAACAGTATCCTTACAGGTCATGGAAGAGGTACTGCTTCTGGGCAGCCTCTTGTGTTTGGAAAGGGACATTGTCTGCCTCCCTCAGTGGTAATTTTCTACAGGTGATAACTCTTTTCCTCAGTGCTGTGTGTGGCAGCACCACCACCTGTCCATTCCTGTCTTGTGGATATACCTTGTGAATAGCTAATTAAAGCATAAACCAGTTTCAAAATCCTATGGGTGTATTTTTAACAATTTGGGAAGTGCCACCTTCTTGTTATACCTCCCAAGAAGTTAGTTCAAATACAGTAAATGGTATCTGCAGTAAGAAAGAAATTTCTCTGCATCTCCTAGAAGATACTGAAGTTACAATGTCAAGGAAATGTCTTTAATACACAATACTGAGAAATTTTTACAGTTAAGTGTGACACCTTTTTTAAATGAAGATACTGCATGTGTAATGTTTCTTTTTCATTCAAATAGCAAAGCCTTGTGGATAAAGTCTCTCGCAGACAGAAGCCTGACATGAATATGTTATTCCTAAATGTGAAAGTGAGGAGGACACACCTTGTTAGTGATTCACTTGATGAGGTAACAAAAAATATAATTAAATTGTGTGTTGCTGTAGAGTAGCTATTATTAGATTTCAATTTGATTAGTTATATTTAAATCCTTTGTACTGAGAGATTGGGAATATAACTACATAATACTAAATAAAGATAATTTAATTACTGTCAAAATTGCAGCACTGCAGAACAGATTGGGTTAGACATTTTGAAATTAATTTCCTGTGCTCATACTGCTCCAAAGCTAAGCCCATAACAAAATATATGCTTGCACATGGTGTGTATTTGTAATTGTGTGTTAAAAACACAGTGCACAATTATCAGTTTCTGTAGGACTCGAGTCCATGATAACAGCATGAATAGTATGTGACTAATCACTGATGAGGTCGTTCTGTTCTAATTCTTGGAAAATTTTTATTCTTTTCCTTCTCTATCCTATAAGAATAATTTTGGGCTTTCTTCTCTTAAATTCTTCTAACTAATTCCTCACATTCTTCAATGTAATTTTTCCTTTTTTAGAAATGAAACAGATGTGTCCATTAAAGTAGGCAATTCTTCAGTATCCACTGAACCTTGCTAATTCACATTATCTAATGAAATTTAGTTCCCTCTCTTTCTTGAGAACATTGAGAACAGCCTGATGATACTGAAAAATAAGTCCAGGTAGTGAAAACAACATCAAACAAATTCTGATTACTCATGTCATAAAATGTAAGTTCAAACTTTATTTTTCTATATTAAAACCTGTCTATTTTTGGCCTTTTCTCCTAAGGCAGAAGAAATATGATTGGTAATACTGCTTTCTCTCAGGCATTGTAGGGTTTTTTTTACCACTAAAATGACCAAGAGCAAATTCAAAAGTTTTTATAGTCAAAATATTCTCCTATTTATTTCCAATGTTTTCTTCTACCCATCTCAGAGATGAGTAGAAACGTATTATATATTCATATTCTCAAATTTATGGGGAATGGCAGGTGGAGAGGGAAGATGTCTTACTTGTATTTTAATTTGTAAAAAATATTTTGCAAAGGAAAATCACTTCAGCTAATAAATAGCTTGTTTCAAATAATACAAATAACTTTAGTTATAAAATTTATGTAATAGGAGTTTACTTGAGAAACTAACAATCTGGAGATTATTTTAGCACATGCATATTCTTGACTGGTTTAAACACTTTCTCTGGAGCTGGACAGTAATTAATGGTTTAAAGAAAGCTTGTATAGAGACTCAGTCTGAAAGATCACTGTTAATTTTAAAAGGCTGTCATCTAATTCTTTGCCATTTTTTGTGTACCTGCTTGAAATGCTGTCTCTTAGGACAAAGCAATGAAAATAGCCTGTTACCATTGTCTAAAAAACAGTTGTAAAAAGCGGCTGATACTTGCTGGCAGGCATCTTACACAGAATCAAATGGTGTCGAATATTGAAAGTGTTAGCTTACTTCCTTATTTCTAAATATTTCCAATTATGTCTGAGTACTTTTTAAATCTGTCATTTCCTCCTGGTAGCACATCTTCTGTAAAAGCTAAAAAGTTATATAGTCTGAAATATTCCAGACAAATTCAATTCGTTGTATCTAATTGCTTATTAAATCTATTTGTACACCACCTAACTTCTTTTCAAGCCCAGTGAGTGCCACCATGTGCAAAGTAGTTGATGGTGTCAGGTAGTCATAAGTGTCTTGCTTCTGCAATTCAGTCATTGTTTCGACATAGTTTTGACCTATTAGTAGAAAATTTTGCAGATTAATGGTTTAAGCAAAGCAAGAACAGTAGAGTAGAGGCTAGGGTGTGTTCTCTATGGCTAGTGGTAGTGATAATATGCTAAATCTTATTTTTCTTCTGCCTTCCCTGTTTCGCAATAGCTAGCAAGGAAGAAGGCAGATCTGAAAAAGAAGTTAAAAGTCACATTTGTAGGGGAAGCTGGTCTTGATATGGGTGGCCTGACAAAAGAATGGTTTCTTCTTCTGATTCGACAGATTTTTCATCCAGATTATGGTGAGTCCTTATAATTCTTCAGTACAATGTGAGAATTTGTTCAGTGTAAGCACTGGTCAGCAATAATGGAAAAGTCTTTGCATTATAAACACTGTTTTCAGCACAAATCCAAAACATAGCGTTGCTAATAGCTTAGCTATTAGCTATGGAGGAAATATCTCAGCCTAAAACAGCACAGTGGTTTAGCAAATATTTAAGTGGAGATAAGGCCAAATGTATTGGTTTATCATTTACTATCCTTCCCTATTTCTTCACGTGCTGCATTTTCTCTTCTGTCCTCAGTTGTCTTCATATTGCTAGTTTAGGGAGAGAGGTTTTTCTGGGTTTTGTCAGTAGCTGCAGTTGGATGCTGTTACTGTGTTCAGTTCTGGCAAACTGCCAGCCTTGGTCTCCCATGTATCAGTGGTGGGTATTTGGGTGCTAATAGTTGGTTGCCCTGAGTACCTGCACATTCTACCACTATTTCTGTGACTAGGATAGGTAGAGGTTAGTTTTTACTTGAGTCTTGGTCATCATCCAGTCTGGTTTTGGTATCTGTGTGGCCTGTATTCTTAAAGGGGTCTGGGGTAATCTCAGACAGGAAAGGTCGTTCAGTCAGGAGCAGAGACAATATGGGCAGTGGTGAGCCTGAATTAAAAAACCTACCTCTGCTGTTACCAGGACATGTGAGCCTATAAGGACATTTCATGCCCAAGGGAAAAAAAAATAAGACCTTTTTGATTAAATCAGAGATTATAAAACATGAATCAGTACTCATAAACAAGCATTTCCATCCACTTGTTTTATAGTGATGGAGATGGATCTGGTTAAGTTTTATTCACCCCTCTAAAGAGGTTTCCTCTGGGCATGGATACATTACTGATGACTTAGTGCGTTAAAGTGTTGCCGGGATGACTTTTAAATTGATTTCCAGGGACTTGGGTATAACACCTCATAGTCATTGAGCTTGCCTGTATTTGCTTGGAAGTGTTCATGTCCCTTGAAATCATGGTCCTTTGTTGTTTATAGGACTGCTTCTAAAGGTACAGAATTTTGAGTTGTAAGTATGTCATCATATCTGCTGAGATTGTTATTTGCCTGTAGCCCTTTTACTAGAAAAAAGGGGGTCTGTGTGAAGACATGACATTGGTGATAGCAGTCTTAATAGGAAACAATTTATCCTGCAGAAAGCATTCTGTAAGTTTGACAGTTCTGTTGGTAAAAATGCTGTCAGCAGAGCTTGGTAACTGATGAGTTTGGAAACATTCAGAGTAATTTATTTTTTCACTATCTCTGGCAGGCTTTCTTACTTTAAAGTGCAAATTCTTTCATTGTTATGACTATCAGCCAAGTGTGGGAGGAGTTCAGAAATATTCTTGTCCCCTGGAAAGGGACTGTATCCTCTGCTGTCTTTAATGTTTAAGATGCAAATAACATGTCAGAAGCTTGGAAAGGAGAATATAACTGTTACGACCCTTTCCAGTTTACTGATTCTTCAGGTTTAACTCCTGGAATTTAAAAACAATTAACTCAGCTGTCTGCCTGCCTGTGTGTTTTGCAGTGCTTTCTTTATCTTGGTGTGGTAAATTAACAAATGGAATTTGAAACTTCTTTTGTTTCAACATACTTATGATCTTTTAGTATGTGAGCCTTGCTCTGTTTTACATGCAGCTGTTCTGTTGCTTCTAGCAATGTATAATGGCAGTGTCTAAACCTTTTGTGATGAGCACCTTTTTGAGCTGGAGTTGAAAAAATAAATTGTTCAGGAGAGTGGGGGAAAATGTGAAGGCAGCTTTTTGCCTGTAATTTATCATAACAACTAGATGTCCCTGAGACAAATTGGATAGTTATTCTTTTTTTTTTTAAGTCAAAAGGACTTTGATTTTTTTTTTTTCTCATTTAAATTTTTTTTCACCAGCTTTATCTTCAAGCAGAGATACAGTGAGCTATTGCATATAGGATGTTCTTAGAACTAGTCAGTACTTTAGGTTGTACAGACCATGGCAACAATAATTAACTTGGTCCATTCAATCCCAAGAGGTTCAAAAAGGCCATCATGTTTTATCCAGTTTACTTCTGCATTAGAGCACCCTTCTGTGGAGTGTGTCTTGCCTCTCTGAGCAGTAGGCATTTTAGAGCTGTTATCTGCTTTCATTATGTAGGTTTTTACTTTCTGTCACTCTTTAAAACAGAACATTCTGTATCTGACGCAAATAGCAGTCAAACTTATCTATACTCATGATTTCAGTAGGATCTAGCTTATCATTTAGACCCATGAGTGGCTTTTTTAGGGTATATGTGGTTTGGGGCTTTTTTAAATTTTCTGGTATAATTTTTTGACAGAAAATATGAAACATAGCCTTTTGCTGGTAGTGTGTGTGTATAACATAAACCATTTACAGTTTTCTTTTCTAAGAAGGTAAAGCTTATGGTATTTGTATCATGGGATTCATGCCAGCATTTTTAGGGATTGTCATCTGCTATTGACCTAGAAAGAAAGAAATAAATAAGAGAGTTTACATCACAGTAGGAAAAGTTTTGGTTAGACAGTTAATTTTTATGGCAGTACCGATGCTGGAGTGCAGTGAAGAAACAGGTTGCATAGGGACAGTGTAAAATACCCACAACTGGAGGCCCTGAAGAACATGGTGCAGCAGCACCAAGCAGGGCTGGTGGGCTTTAGCCTGCTTCAGGCTTGGCACTGCCTTTGGTGCTCCTTCCCAAGCCCCTGCCTGCAGGCTCCTGCCGTGGGTGGGAGCAGGGTCTGAGAACAAGCATGGGGCCGTGGGCACCCCTAGAAGCATTCCAAGAGTGTGTGCATGAGAAAGATGAAGTTTTGTACAAATTCTTCCAAAGCTCAGGCCTTTTTAAGGGCCACGTTGCTGTTCTGCAGGCATGTTCACCTACCACAAGGACTCGCAGTGCCATTGGTTCAGCAGCTTTAAATGCGACAACTACTCGGAATTCCGACTGGTTGGAGCCGTATCCTTTTATGTCCTCTAGAATGTTGCCATTCGATGAGCTGGTGTGGGGATGAAATAAGGCACTGGCTCAAGCTCCTTCAAAGGTTGTATATATACCTGTGTTCCATTTTTAATGTATTTTTTTTTGAATATCGTTTAAACAAGTGAACTAAAAATAGAAAGAAAATAGCAATGTGTGGGTGGTACATTTTACAGCCAGAAAATGCTAAGCCAGTATTAAACATGCAACATTTTTGTTTATAAGTTGTAATTTTTTATGTACTTAAACATTGATGTGCCTGCGTCCATCAATACTTCATTTAAGTCCCCATTGAGCAGTATGTGGCTTTTTGCCTTTTTTTTATTACAAAATGGAAGCCACATGCTATTTTGAGCACAAGTTTTTCTAGGTTTTCTGTTGTGCTCATAAATGGAGATCTCAGACAAATGATTCATGATAGTATATGCTTATAACTCCCCTGAGATGAGGTAATAGGGTCCATTTACTGATTACAATTGGATCAGATGATGGTTGTAGGTCTTTTCTAACAGATATGTTCTATTTTCGTGAGAAGCTGAATTGGGATAGTTTCAAATTTGTTTCATGGGATGCACTTAAATGGATGAGCTGTAGTGCAGGTTTGTCTTAATGCTTTTAGATTTACTTAAAAGAAACATTGCTTTATTGATCTCTCACTAGAAAATACATATTTATATTTATCTTTCTCTTTTCATAACAATACTTTGGAATATTTATGGTAGAAATTCTTGTATAGAATATTGCAAAGAAGATTCTCAAGCATTCTGTCAATGTTCATCATTTGACCTTGTTAACCTCTGCTTAATTGAAATGAAAAACTGCATTTAAAATTGACAGTCCAGAAACAATGAAATAATTTACATTCCTTCTGTTTGTTGAGCATGAATCTTAAAATATTTTTTCCAAGGTACAAAAATATTAACTATAATAAGGATGTGTCAGATTTGCCCTTAACTTTTGACATATATAGCTGATGGGACTTGCTGTATATAACAGCATCACCTTGGATATTCGTTTCCCACCTTGCTGTTACAAGAAATTATTGAGTCCTCCCATTGTTCCTTGTGATCATAATTCACTTGTAGGCATCTGTGGTGTCACATTAGATGACCTGTTTCAGATTATGCCTGTAAGTATTACATTTTCTAAGAGGCAAAATTACTGATATAAAACCTGAATTATTTATATTTAATGCTTGAGTTATGAACTGTTTGAAAACAGCTTTTTTTCAGCATAGGCTGATAAAGTCTCCTTCTGATGAAAACAGAAAATCTGTGTTTTCTAGCACAGCATGCATTGTAAAAATACAGCTTTTTCCAAGATACTTTCTGTATGAAACAATGCTTCTGGCATATCCTTGCAAAGTGCATCACTTAGTTTTGTAGATTTACTAAAAAGTTTTTACTCATATTGTAGGAATTGGCGCATGGACTAAGTGAACTTCTCTCCTATGAAGGCAATGTTGAAGAGGATTTTTACTCAACCTTTCAGGTCGTTAAATGCACAACTATAAGTGGTTCTCAACCTTGTTCAGTGATTTTTTTCCCAATGTTAGAATGGCAGTGGAGTGGCTTATTGCTGTGTGATTGCTGATTATTTGGACTATAACTGCACAGGGAGCAGAGCTGGCTCCAGGAGCCGCGCTGCCGGTGCCGCTGCATGTTCCGCGGTTGGTTTCATGATCAGACTCTGAGCTCTTCTTCCCTGACAGGGTAGGTGGATCCCAGTGCTCACCACCAGGGTCACTTGGCCAGCAGCTGGTGCATTTCCAGCTCTTTGCTTTCCTTGACACCATCACCTTGCAATCAGTGACCTGGCTTGTGAAATTCATCTGGCTGCAAGACAATCCCTTTTCTGTCTAACCCAGAAAATAATCAAAGTTTACTTGGTTATTTTATGTGTTTTGTCCAGCAAATCTCACTTCAGCAGTAGCCTGTTCAAGGTTTTAGAGTTTTGCCTGACCTGATGGCAATTTCAGTCAGGAAAGTCTTTTTCAGTTACTCATTGTTTCAGAACACACATACTGGTTAATGAAATTTCATATTGGAGGTATTTAGTTCCTAGGTGAACTACAGCAGAACAAATACCTTCTAAATTGTATTCTTTGCTCCTGTACTGTTCTTTTGTATTTAAAAGCTCTATGGCTCCAGAGCCTGCAGGTCAGTTTGACTTGCCACTATGCAACAGGGTCGATTTTTGTTCTTTGAATACTAATTTTCTGGGCAATTTGTTGAAAATTGTAATATTTAGCTTGTAAAAACGTCACAACCCTCAGAATTACAGCATGTGCTGAAGAGAGAGAGGGAATACATGACATAATATAAGCTTTGTCATTTGTAGGTACATTAATTTATTTTCCAGTGCTGACCTTGACTCCTCTTTTTCTGTAGGTTTTTCAGGAAGAATTTGGTGTTATAAAATCTTACAACTTAAAGCCAAATGGAGATAAAATTCCAGTCACAAATCGGAACAGGAAAGGTACTTCAATGCATATTAACTACACAAACTTTGCATATTAAAATCTGTTCTTTTTCTCCTTTCTATAAGCCTATGCTTTCATTAACAAGTGTTAAAATGAAATGGCTGTAGTTCTTTCTGGTATGGCTACCAATTTAATAGTATCTAAAATTAAATGCATTAATTTTTCATACTCCCTACAATTTTAGAGGACAGAACAAGAGATTGATTAAAATTATAATGTAACAAATTTTTATTTTTTTTAGAGTATGTGCAGCTCTATGTTGATTTTCTCCTCAATAAATCGATCTACAAACAATTTGCTGCTTTTTATTATGGATTTCATAGTGTCTGTGCTTCATATGCATTACTGGTAAGAATAAAGTGAAACATAACTCTTCACTTCTATTTCAAGTATTTGACAATGACTTCTCTAAATTAATTTGCACTGGATGATTTTAAGATTTGGAAAGAATCTTGACTGATCAATAGACTTGATTAAGCCAACTTAAGTAGAAGAAATTAATCAGGTAATCAACTGTTCTCTGTAGTGTTTCCTTGAAAAGAGACAAATAAAGCTCCAGAAGACAGATTTATCACTATGCATTCACAGACACACCACAGGCTCTCCTGTGAATGTTTACAAGGTTTCTGTATATTCCCTGCATTTAGGAACTGTAGAACAGTTCCCAAGTGCTCCTGGGTGACTCCTCTGAAAACATCTATTGCTTCTTGCAGGAGGAACACTCAGTGAGATTGAGATTAAACATTCTTCTGTTTCAGTCCTGTTTGGCTGTTGGAATGACTTTTTTTATCTTCCAGCATCCCTTCTGCACTGAGAAAGAAGAGAAAGTTTCAATTTGCCCAGTATTTTCTAAATTCCAGTGAAATTGTTGAACTGTGACACCTTGTAGCAAAGTGAGGTGTGCCCAACTGCAGGGAAGGTTCTGGAAGAACAATGAGAATCCATTGAAATGCCATGGCATTCTACCATGCAACTTGATGTTGTAGTAAATGAATAAGTGGGTTCTGCAGGTGTAAGTTTAGTGTGTTAAACGTGGCTTATTGTTATAAGTGTGTGCTATGCACAGCACTGAGTACGACTTAGAGTCAAGTTCTGTCAGCCTCTGCTGCTCAGCAAATACCCGCATGGGACTTGTCAGTGCAAATGAAATGGAAGTTGAAATCAAAATTGACATCAAGACCCTCCCTTCGATTTCCATATGTACAAACTTAATTTTCTTCCTCACCCATTTGTAGTCTGATCATGTGATAGGCAAGTCAGTGTAATAAATGTAAGAATGATGAAGTGGAGAACAAAATATGCTGAAATATTGTCTTATCCTTTAATTAAGTTTCTACTATACATGGCAGTAAGAGATTCTTCAAAGTGCTGAAGGATTAATTTTTCTATAATCAGTATGTGTCCAAGTTAGAGAATTACATTGAATGATATTCTGTTAATTTTTCCATAATGACAAAATAAAGAATTTAATCTTAATTTAGTTGCATCATTTCTCATTTTCTTTAAAAAATTGAATATTTTGTCCTTGATTTATGGCAGCTACTTCGTCCAGAGGAGGTTGAAATTCTGGTCTGTGGCAGTCCTGAACTGGACATGTCTGCTTTACAGAGAAGTACCCAATATGAGGGCTACCAAAAAACTGATCCCACTATACGGTAGGCCTGAGGTTTTATTCCAATTACTGAGTTTAAAAACATCATGGAATGTTAGACTTCTGGCAGTAATCTCTTCAAGGATAATCTGAGAATGACTGAAGTTTTAGAAACCTATTTCTAAATACGACAAAGACACAACTAAATTGTCATAAATAGGAAGAATTGGATCCCTAATGGTATGTGTTTACTGAATATCCTTAGAAGATTATGACCACACTGAGGTGGAGTATTTTGAAAAGAAAAGCTCCAAATCCTGCATACAAAATCTCAGTATTTTTATTATCCAATCTTCTAAAAATTTTTTTTTACTCAGTTCTCTTTGGTACTAAGGACAGTTATATTAGTGATTGGAAGGCCTTTATATTTGTATAGATAAGTAGGTTGGGCCATCATTTGGCAAGACATCCTTCTAAAATTAATAAAATATTGTACTTGTCAATTCCTTGGGAATTTAACCTTGTATATTGGGTTACTGCTGATGTCCTATATGTTATATTAATTAAACTCTCAGTAAGTGATATTCATCATGTAGTACCTGTAGTTTTATTATCATCTTCATACTATTATTTTTATGATGTTGCATCTTGCTACATTTTCTTCTCCATCTGCCCTGAGCATAGATACTTCTGGGATGTAGTACTTGGATTTTCTCTGGACCTTCAAAAGAAGCTGCTACATTTTGCTACAGGAAGTGATAGAGTACCTGTGGGAGGAATGGCTGATCTGAATTTCAAGATTTCAAAGAGTGAAACATCCACTAATTGGTAAGCAATGTTTTGGATTTTTAAAATTTTCTTCATTAAATTTTTTCCCAAGAGTCCTTATTGTTCTTGAATGTCTTTTTACAGTAGAGCAAATGAAGGTACAAAGAAGAAAAACTGCATGGACTCCTTTAGTTTGCCTTCAATATGTTATACCCATTTATTGATTGCATAAATTTAAAAAAACAATGAAATTGCTTTTCTGGTCAGTGTTTACAATTGAGGCTGGTAATTATTCGTAGGGATTATTTACATGTTTTCAATTCAAATAAATTATTTATTTAATAATTCCTAACATGACAGCTGACCTAATAAAAATATACCTTGAACTACCATTAAATTTTCTGAATTTTTTGAGTTTGATAGCATTATTTATAGCAACACAGTTAGTGTTTTTTTATCCTTAAGACTGGAGAAAATCAGTTTAAATCATTTGAAGGCTGTATAGAAAAACTTGCTGCTCTGAAGCTCACTGTGAAGCAGTAATTACTAGCTTTACCTAGATTTCTCAAACACTTAGAGTAATCAAAATATTTAAATAGAACTTTATTTTTCAAAGTCTGAATTTTGCTGGGTTTTCTGTGAAGAGCTGATCTAAAGGCATAAACATAATAAATTTTGAGGTTGTTTTAAAATTAATTTATCTCATTACTGTGATATTTCTAATGCTTTTCTCAATGAGGTAATAACTGGTTCCAGTAACATTAAAGGAACATGAAGATCAAATGAAAAACGAAGAAAAATCAGTCAACATTGAATCACTCTTTATATTCCTTCAGTAAATTGTTCTTTTTCTTAAAAATGAGAAAATGTGTTTTGAAATAGTGTGCATTTTAAACTGCTGCAGATCCATGTTTTGCAAGATAGTTGTTGCTGTCAAACTGCCTGCACAGGGATGGGTGTAGACACCATCATCATTTTGCTCATGCAATAGAATCAAAGAATGTAATAGCAATAAGAATTAGCAAATTAATAAAAGCTTCTCAACTTTCCAGATTCTGAAGCCATGACTCCAGTCCAATTAACAGATCTTTGCTGATCATTGAAAGGGCAGGGAATGTAAAATAACTTGAGTTTCCATATCTCGGGCTTCCACCCTCTTTTGAGCATGTTTGCCAACGATCAAAGGCCAAGTGCCATTCAAAAGACTGAGGGATGAAATGAAAAGAGACCTAGAGGGCTTTTGAGTCACATAATAAAATCTGTGTGTCCAAATGTAATACATTTTTCAGTGTGTTTTCCAAATGGCAGGTTGAGCTTCAGCTCATTTTTTTTTCTCTTGTCTCCCCCCCAAGTTATCAGCTGGGAGGACAAGTCTATATTCTCAAGTGTGTCTTCCATGTCACTTGAGAATTTAAATGGCAAGAAGTTCCTGTAGCTTTTTATTACCTGTGACTCATCAAATTAATCCATGCTAGTGAGAAACGAAGTTTCCAGTGTTTCAGTCAGGCATTCTTTAGCCATATCTGCAATATGCAATATTCAAGCTCTCTCTCAGAAGAAACTTGGAAGTGTTGGTATAGCTGAGACCAGAATTTATGAACTGTTTTTCCAGCATTTCAGTCTGTTCTTCAGAGCTCCCCACTGAAGTCTGTAAGGACCTGTGTTACCAGGCTGAACCCTGAATTCTGTATCCTCACAGACACATGACTGTGGTTCTTATAGGTGTGTCTGTACCTACTTCAGGACTCACCTTCCTTTTCCATGTTGTGGATTCTTACTATACCCATATTTTGTGTATAGAGAAGTCATATGGTACCTGGAGTTTCCAAAATCTGGAGGGAGATGTTTCCAACTTGAAAAAAAAAAATAATAAATAAAGATGGAGGGGGGAGTTGCAGGCAAACAAATTCATCTGAGGTACTTGGCAGTGATGTTACTTGAATTCAACAGAACATGAACCAACATTGGGATAAATGTTCCTTTTATAGGATTTCTTATTTAAGAAAGGTTTAACTGAAAATGTATAGGCAATTGGCAGTGTTCTGGTTCTATTGCATCACTCTTAAATGTGTTTTGCTGGGTATTTTTAAAATTATTTTAGGTTACCTGTGGCCCATACCTGCTTCAACCAGCTTTGTCTCCCTCCTTACAAGAACAAGAAAGAACTGAAGCAAAAGTTAATCATTGGAATTTCAAATGCAGAGGGATTTGGTCTGGAATAAGATTAAATACTCCGAGAACAGCATTTTTATGTAGCATTCACTCTCTTCTGATTGTGCCTTTAAGCTTTTCATTGTTATGTCTCTTGATACTGTGCCGGTTTTATTGCATTTAGATAATTTTTTTAAATTAAATATGAAGTGTATGTTTTTTTTCCTGAATGGCAATACATTTGCTGCTTGCTTTGTCACAGAAAGTAGCTTTCTTTGTACAAAAATCTCGTCTGTTTGATAAACGAAATCCAACTAAGACAATTCCCAAGTTTTAGGTTTTTCTTAATAGCACTTTATCATTAATCATAATTCCTTTACATCAAGATGTCTCACTGGGAGATAATATACAGAACATTTCTCTATTAGTTAATCCCAGTGGCAGATTGTTTTCAATTAACATTAATAGTAGAAAAAATATAACATCAGCATGTAGCCATTTTTTTTTTTCCACAAAGGCAAATAGGAATTTTAGTCTTTATAAAATGTATGTTGTTTTATTATTTGGTTTTCCTTCTTGGCAAAACCAGCTGTCTAAGAAGTATGTAAATAACTGCCTGTGAAGAAATAGGGTTTTGATAGTGCCATTTACTGCTAAAAACTTATTTTTTACAAATAAGAGGTTTTAGATGTTGTATATTCAGCTTTTACAGTTGACTGTACATGAGTGTTAAAAGGTATTTTTTCAGCTTGAGGGGATTGAAGTTCAAGCTACAAGTATTAAGGAATTTGTATGTTTATTCTTAACAGCAAACTAGCCAGATATACTGTAGCATTATAGTAAAAAAACTTAGATATTTAAAATAAATTCCATATCTGGTGAAATGCTTTAGGAAGAGAATTATATCCACAACAGGTGGAAAACTGGTATAGTGTATCATGCTATCATTTTTTGCAGCAACTTTGTTGAAAGTCTTAAATAAGCTGTGACAAAAGTGAATATAATAACATTTCTGAAGAATGTTGCAACTTTCATTTACTTTGAGACCAGCATTTAAAAATGTTTTGTGTTTTTCACTGCACAAACTCCGTGAAAAGAATTCTTGGTTTATCTGCTCTGAGTTAGTAAATTAGCAGCTGGGGAAGAAACGGTTCTAAAATACTGAAATAATTGTAAGTCTGGGTTTTATTCATTAAATGGAAAGAATTTATCAGCATGCAGTATAGTATTTTTAAATATAAACAGCTACTGTGTGTTCTGTAAATTTTTCTTTCAGCTGAATAAGGCCCAGATCGTTTGAGACACTTTGGCATCTAATTTGTCAGCTTTCCCCATTGACTTCTGCTGGGGCATGGATGCATAACTATCTTGTAGTGTCTGTACTCAAATACTATATTAGTCTCCTTTCTTTCTCTGTATTTACATACAATCAACAGATTTACAAATGATGAACAAATTAATCTGTCCAATTCAAGCTTTCAAAGCTGTTCTGGATATTCTTCAACAGCAAAGTGTAAATTTTATTTTTTTATTTCTCCTAGAAAATTTACTTGTGGTTTTACTGTTTTATTAAGGCAGAGATAAATATTGGGATATTTTAGCGTATTTGACACTGTATTCATAGTGTTGTCATTGAAACCAGTAATAAAATTTCCATTGGCTTTAGCCTGGAACTATATTAGGTTAGCACAAAGACTGCTAAAAGCAGCACTGAAAATTTTTGAATTTTAACATTGTGTCTCCCAAATGGAGATTTTAAAATAAATTTTAACTTGCAGGATTTCAGATGCTGAGAAATAAATAAAGCTTTCACTTTTGCACTGAATGAACTAGATAGCTGCAAGCAATGTTAAATTTCTAACACCTGAATATGGATGTAAGTAAGAAACCTGGAAACAAAGACATACTGCCTTTCCTCTCTTTGTAGAATTGGATTCATGAAAGGTTGGCTTATGAATAAATAGCTATACAGTTTATCTGAAAACATGGCAGATTAGCCAAAATATTTTTTTAAGGCTTAAACCCACTTTTAATAACTATTTATCTACTATTGTTAAAATAAAAGCTTTATCTTTTCTCCTTTTCACTGAATTGCACTTTGCCTTCTGTTTAGTTTTATTTATTAAAGCTTTTTTTTGGGATAATGTGTAATATTACCTCAGAATTCTAAAAATGCTATTGTATTTGCATCAGTTTTTAAATCAGATTGTCATTCAGAGACATTTTATATATTTCCTGATGTTGATAAATTAAATAGTAAATTTTGTATTTGTTAAATGAAAGCATTACACTGTATTTATGAAATAAGCTTCTGATAATTTTAAAAAATTTATTCAATAGTGTTTTGTTGTTCTTGTGTCTTGCCCTGTAACCCAGCAAATCTTTTTTTATCTCCATCATTGTTTTGTACTGTACAAAAGAAATCTGGTTTGTATAAACTTGTTCATTACTAAGTATCTATTTTTATGTATCAAAATTGTCCAGTCATTAAATCAAATATTTCAAATGTTGACCTCACTTGTATAATTTCAAATTTCCAAAACTGGTCATAATGAGTTTAAAATTATGATCAACCTCTCTGTTTCTGGTTTCTTTTCCATTGAGAAGTTTTCTTTACCATAACAATTCTGCTAAAACATTGCATGGCTCACTGAAAAGAAACTAAGTTTCAACAACCGAACATAGACCAAGACTTATATTTCATATTTATTGTCAAAATTACAGGTGTTCTGGTGCATCCCATGGTGTAATAATGCTGTAAAATAGCAGAGATCCTCTTCATGGGTCCAGCAACTGGGGTTGTTCCATGTGGAGAAGAGAAGGCTTTGGGGACATGTAATTGCAGCCTTCCAGTACCTTAAGGGGGCTCATGAAAAGGAAGGAGAGGGACGTTTTATATGGGCAGAGCAGCAGGACAAGGAGAAATGGTTTTAAACTGAAAGAGGCCAGGTTTAGATGAGGTGTTAGAAAGAAATTCTTTCAGAGGATGATGAGACCCTGGAAGAGATTGTCCAGAGAAGTTGTGGATGCCCCATCCCTGGAAGTGTTCAAGGCCAGGCTGAATGGAGGAGCCCTGAGGAACCTGACCTAGTGAATGAATCCCTGCCATGGTCGGGGGTTTGGAACTATGTGACCTTTAAGGCCCCTTCCAACCCAAACCATCCTGTGATTCTGGGATTCTAACTTAATTTCCTTTTTTTTTTTAACTATCTCAGTTACAAGATTATTTGGAGGTGCAAGAAGAGACAAAGTCACAAGCTGTTGTATGTTTTTATCTTTTATGTTTTTCTGCCTAATTTTAACATTAAAATCAGGAGGCACAGGTAACAAGGACATTGTGCTGCTTTCTCATGGACAGGTCCTGATCACAGGACTGTTACCTTTTCACCACTCAAGTCACCTACAGATGGCAGCAAAGATGAAGATTGAAACAATTTAATTAGAGGTCAGACTTTCTTTCCTTTTAGGTAACAGTAGATTTTATAAATGCACATAATTAAGAAAAAGGTCATGTCTTAAAAAATTATATCACAAATAATTGGAGATTTGCAAAGCCAGCAAATATAAATTGATTCTAGCAAACAGATATGGAGAAAGGAGAAGCAGCTTCTTAGATCTGGTGCTGAGTTTTGAAAGTGTCCTCTCTTTCCATTAAGAGTTCACAATGTGTTTTTGGGACCAATGAAAGACTCTGCCAAAACCCCAGAGAGGAGATTGGTTATACCTGATCTCTGACCAGTCAATAGCCTCAAGACTGATATTTGGAAAGATATTAGAAAGCCTGGCTTGCCTTGTCCTGTTTCAGCTAGGGATCAGATGGCTGGCACTGGGTTTAAAATTGAAATGCAGTATTTCCTTTTGACTTTTTTGGCCAAAAGTGGTGAGATTCCTTCTCTGTAGTGGCAGTTGGTGTTGCTATCGGCCAACTTGCTCCAGAAGCAAATGTTACAGCCATTGCTAATCTTCGTAACAGTGGTATTTAATACTCTCTCAGATCTCCTTCTTAACAAAATGAAAATATCTGAAAGGTCCCTTAAAGCCTCTGGTTTCATGTCCTGACTGTCAGACAAAAATGGGCTTTTTCTTCTAGAGCCCATAATTTTCTTCCAATAAATTTGTTTGGGTCAAGTAATTTTTCAGTCTATTTCTGAAATAAATTTTCTTTTTTTCTTCTTCTTCTTTTTTTTTTTTTTTTTTTATTTTTTTTTTTTTTTTAGGGTCTGTACTGGTCTATGTGTTGTTGAAGTTCCTTGCACTTTGAAATATTCCTGTATATAAGAAAATAATAATGAGATGGCCTGGACTGCCACAGCTGTTTCACTTGTATTAGAAATGTTCTAATTAATAGTGAAGTAGGGTTTGTTGTTAAATTAATGAGCAAAAATGGCCCCCAGTGATCTGCACCTTTCAAATTGTTAATTAAATTCTTATTGAAGTCTTTGAACCCCAATGGCTTTATGTAAAACACAACAGGTCAAGGAAGATGGAGAGTTTTTTTTTTTCTGATGGTCTAGTGAAGCTGTTGCTCATTAGACTCTAGAAGGGTGAGAGAAGTTCACACTAGTTGGGCAAACTAAGTTCAGTTCTGGACTCTGCTGCAGTACTAGTGTTAAGTGATACCTATATGCATAATAAAAAGATATATCAATGAATGACTTGTGTGTTTTGTGTTCTACTACAACAAGGCTTCATTTACCATTTTTCTTTTTTGCATTAATTTAATGATTTGGTACTTACAGTGAGTGACTTTTACTTTTTGATGCAGTATTTTCTTCCCATGAGAGTCATTGTAGATTCTGTAGTTACATGATGTTCAAGTTTAATTTAAGGGCTTCTTGTTTATTTGCTGCTTTCACTCTATAACGTGATTTCTTATTAACCAGGAGAGATTAATCTGTTCTTACAGAGTTGTTAGTTATCTTCACACCAGGATCTCTGGCTGCTACTATGGATAACAATCCAGCCTCCACTGGCATTACCAGAACAGAACTATTTGTAGCTACCTTATGTAATTCAAACGTCTTGTCAATGGGTGAGTGTACTCAGTGTACATTTAATCTCTGCTCTAGCAGAGAGCTAGAACATTAATTTCTTTTGCTTTTTGTTTTGTATCAGTAGCAATACTGTGGAAGTCAAGAACTATGTTTTGTCCTCTGGAAAAATCAATCCAGCTGGATGTAAAGTAGCTAAAGCAGTCATTTTTGAAAGCCATGGGGTTTAAACTCAAACATGTGGATCTTGATTTTGGTTGTCTTCTGGTGAATTTATGTAACCTCACATTCCTGGTTTCCAAAGATGTGGTGGCAGCATATGTGCTGCCTGGGGCTTTTAATAGTTGGCCTTGATTCGTGGTAATGTGCTACACTGAAATGTAAAGAAATGAAAGAAAAGCCTTCCCAAGAATTGAAAGCAGTGAGTATTCATTGAAACTGAAAGTTTTAAAGTAATAACATACATTTGTTCCTGTTGCATATAATTGCAACAATCTCATTGCATTTTGGTTTGGGTGGTTTTGCTTTAGGATCTAGAATCTATTCAATATCATATTTCTGCACACTGGTTGAAATGCATTTAGCTTAAGTTACATCAAATGGCACATTCTGGAAGATGAATACTCTCTTTCCAGTAGCTTGTGCAACTGGAAGTTACTGCAAATATGTGAAAAGGATTCCAATTAATAGTTGTTTACATTGCTTTGTTATTGCCAGATAGGGCCTGAAATCTCCTGGGGTATTACAACCAAGTTGTGTTTCATTTACCAGGGGGATGTTTGCTTTCTTCCTATTGATCATCTCCTAGCCCATGCTGGCCCATTTTCTACTGGTGATGGGTTTCTCACCCTTACAGGGTATGTTTTAATGTATTTCTTACACTGATAAATTACTACCCATTAATTCTTTATTTCAAAAAGGGAAGTCAGTTTCTTCAACAGTCTATAATGTTTTCTAAGAACTCTGAGGTACAGAACTAAAATCTCAATTAAATTAGTTAAGAAACTGTTTTATTTTCCTATATTGGATTTTAAAGATTAAACACCATCCTGTAATCAAAGGTGTTGAGGAACAGAAAATACATCAACAGTTGTGTCTTCTGTTCCTCATTCCCTGGCTGTTTCTGTGTAAACTACTGTAGGCATGTAAGAAAAACATGGGAGATGCTTTAGGAGTTTTTACATGAAAGTGATAGTGTCAGAATTTTTTTAATCTCTTTGCTCACATCCTCATGTGGTAGCTATAGTTGTGTGTGATTTTCACTTCTAACTCTTGGCAGTGGGTACACTGCAGCTGGAGATCTGAAGGTGTAATTGCTTGCACCATTTTTCACATCATTGTTCAAAAGAAAAAAATACCTTTCTGTGCTTCTCTTCCCTCTTCAAGGTTTTCCTATATCACGGTGCAAAGGTATTTTCAGTTTCTTTTGCCCTTGAATTTCTTTTCAATTTGTTTGTTGCTGGCTTTATTAGTAGGGCATATTAATTCTATATGACATAAGCACAGCTGCTTTGCTTAATCATACATTCAGTTAGCATTTTCATACTTGTAGGTGTACTGGGAAGATGAAATTGCTACTTTCATGCAACACAACCAATCCTTGATTAATTTCTCCTGTCATTACTTATAGAAACAATCTGCATTCTTTGTATAGTTCTGCTGCCTTTCACCATATTCAAAATCTGCTGTCATTCATAATACAGTAGATATGTAATTGTAGAATGATAAAGAAATAGAGGCTTTCACTTTGAATTTTCCTAGACTAGAAAATCATCCCATTGGCTATTTGTGACCATTTTTGCCAAGTTTTTAGGGTTTTCTTCACTAGGTATCAGATTTTAGTTAGTATTTTCTCAAACATAGGGTAATTAAGGGGAATTTAGTAGGCATTTTAGAACTAAGTTGTCACTTGCAGTCATGAATTATTTGGCTTGTCTGTCCTTATCCTAGCTACATGCAATGTCAGTCCTCTATTTGCAGCACATTTTCATAAATCAAACTGATTCTAATATTAAGGAAGAATACATAAATAAAGCTGCTGCAAAAGGATAATGACTTCTGTCTCTAGGGTGCAACCTGTAAATGTGTCTCTGCCGCTTAATGAAAAAAAGAAAGGCAGATTAAAAACTGTGAGTTCGAGGTGATGGCAGGGGGAAGTGGAGAAAATTGCTGTGCTGTTCTCTCATTTTCAAGGAGCTAGACAGAGGCTACACATTAAATATATCCTGGGACAAAAGTCCCTGAGGGATCACACTACAAGCTTCAGATCAGTCCTTGTAACTCAATCTGCTCTTCCTTTTTGTTGCCCCTAGCTTATTATTTGAATTACCTTGGGGATGTTTGATTTTTTTTTCCCTATTGATCTTGTCATAGCCCATGGTTACCTAATTTCTATTAGCCATGGGTTTCTCCTGCTTTGAGTGTCAGAACTGAGCAAATGAGCCCCACTTAGGAGGTGGGAAAGAAACCAAGGCCTGTCTTGGACCATATGAAGTCCCAACCTTTTCAACAATATGTAGAAAGCTGAAGAGTTTAACAGTATCTATCTCAAGTCTATCTAGAGTGACCCATTTTTAAGCCAGCCTGACCAATGGTGGTGAGAGACCTTGTTTGCTGAGCCAGCAGAGAGGCTGCAGCAGGGTTTGGCAGTGCAGCAAGCCAGCTGCAGCCCTTCCCTTCAGCTCTGAATGCTTCCCAGGTTTTCACTTTGAAGTCATTGCCACTTGTTTGTGTCACTCAGCCAATGAAGGCTAGATCACAGCTGAAGCTCACTGGGTATCTTGGCTCTGTATTCCATTCATGATTTCTCAATCTTTTTCAAACAGGTTTTGCTAGAAATTGATAAGTGGAGGTGAGCAAATAAATTTGAAATGTAGGCTTATTACCAAATTGATAGGATTAGTAGGTCAAATACTAGTGATTTATTTTGAAGAAAATAATTATTAAAAAACCCATAATCTATCTGCCTTTTTTAAGTTTCACTTGCTCATGCTTTGTAGTATGTGACCACAGAGCTGTCCTGTAAAATACCTTAAATCCAAAACTCTGGAGTGCTAAATTTCTTTCATTAGCGTTCTTTCCTAATTAGAATTAGTGCATATAGGTATTTCTGTCATTACTTCACTCAGTTTGAACCCCAGTTTCTTTTCAGATTGAGGTTCAAAGGAGAAAACCTGGAAGCAGGATATGCTTGTGTTTTGGATGGATCAGGTAACTGATCCATTTCTCCTTTACTACTACCAAGTTGTCAACCAGCTGGTTGGTGACTTTTCTTGAGTTTTTTAAATCAAGACAGTTTGGGAAATATGCAATATTGATATCATTGCTTCATTTTTCTCAGTTATTGCAGACAAAGGCAAAACATCTATACCAAACATCATCTTAGAGCTTTTTATTAGTAATAGCAAAGAATTTTTCACATTTTTATCAAACCTAAAAGCAGTGATATAAAAAGATTGTAGAAATTTATTTTTAGATCAGAGCTTCATCACAATTATTAAACATTATCAGTCCAAAACAGTTAAATAAAGTAGTCTCATCTTAACATGCTGGGCATTATGTGTCCATTATAACTTGTAAAACTGGCTAACAGCCTTTCCCATTTCCCTCACTATTTTAGCATAGGCAGAATGTGAAGGCAGAACCACAGAAAACACCAAACCACATATTGGCAACTTGCATATAAAGAGAAAAGATTTGTTCATTTTTATGTATGTAAGGGCAGGTTTTTTGGATTTGGATTTGTTTCAGTGAATTGATTGATGGAGTTCCCAGACTGCCTGTTAGCAGGGCACAGGCCGGTTATGGCTGAAGGAAATTAAACACCGAGGTAACTCTAGGGCAGTGTTCTACTTTGTAACTGCTCCTGGCCTTCAGCACTACTTCTAGCTAGTAGTGTAAGTATTTATTTCACCAATGATTTACTTTTGTAGCACAGGTGTCTGATTTTTGCAGTAAGATAAATACAGATACATATACATCAGAAATTACATTTTATAAATAGAGAACCCATAAAATACAGCTACAGGCTTTTTCATACTTGCAGCTATTCAAACCTATAGTAATTATCTCTTCTGCATTCAGACCCTACTGGAGGTTTTCATTTGATCCACAATTGCTGATAAAATTAAATGGCTAATTTCAACTGATGAGCTTTGTGGGGAGAAATACTTAATTTACGATGGAAGGTGTCATGCTTTTCTATCAGTCCCATTGAACACTCAGGTGGTCAGAGCATTTACCAGTGAGGAGGATAATTAGCATTCTGAAGGCAGGACTTGAGTTTTTGTTGTGTGTAACCCTTGAGTTCCTAAATCTGTGGTTTGAAACAGGCAGAGGGAGGTTGGTCCTCTCCTCCTCCAGGTGAGCACACTGAGTCACTCACAGAGAACAGGGTTCTCCCATCACCATGACTGCTGTGTGACCTTTTAACTTCTGTTGTTGTTCTCATTAAACATCTCCAAGTGGAACAAAAGCTTCATTTCTGCTTCAGTGGGAACCATGGCCTTCTACTTCCTCATCTCAGGAAAATAAAATAGCCCCCACTGCACTTTTATTTTGATTTATCTTGGGACCCCACCTGGAGTATTTTGTCCAGGTGTGAGGGTCCAGACACGAGAGGGACATTGACCTGTTGGAGTGAGTCCAGAGAAGGGCCACTAAGTTGATCTCAAGTCTGGAGCACCTCTCCTATGAAGACAGGCTGGGAGAGTTGGGGCTGTTCAGCCTGGGGAAGAGAAGGTGCCAGGAAGGCCTTACAGTACCTGAGGGGCTACAAGGGAGCTGGAGAGGGACCTTTGACAAAGGTATGAGGTGACAGAACAAAAGGAAATGGCCTTAAGCTGAAGGAGGGAAGGTTGGATTAGATATTGGGGAGAAATTCTTTACTGTGAGGGTGGTAAGACACAGGAATGAGATGCCCAGAGAAGTTGTGAGTTCCCCATCCCTGGAGATGTCCAGGACTGGGCTAAATAGGGCTATGAGTAACTTGATCTAGTGGAAGGTGTCCCTGCCCATGTCAAAGGGTTTGGAACTGGATGATTTTTAAGGTCCTTTTCAACCTAAGCCATTCTATGATTGGGTGATTCAATAACAACCTTGTTGCCTGTAAATCATATGATTTGTTAGCTAAACAAAAATATTAATCATGCACAGGAGTCATGCCTGAAACTCTCCCTCCTACTGACAAGGCAGGTGTAAACCATGGACAAAAGGGGCTGAGAATGGGAAAATATTCTGAGAAGTGTGGTAAGTCCAAAAACTAAATTGCCATTTTTCTTCATGTCTCAGTGTGCAATTTTCATGAGCAATGTGCAAAAATAACAAGCCAGAAATACCTTATTGGCTGAAAGTACAGAGAATACTGTGAAAGCTATCCTGGAAAATTGTCCAGTTATTACATAGCTTATTGCTAACTTCTTTTTCTGTTATCCAACTCTGAAAATTACATGTTTTATCCTTATATCAACACTACATCTTTGGGCTGCATTTAGCCTTCAAGCCTTCATAAACCTCTGAACAAGCCTGGATTCTAAAGCACTGAAAGGATTATTTTCTCTGGAGTAACTGCCTTCTCTCTGGGGAGCCCTGGTGTTGGGTCAGGCTTTGAGCTCAATAGCCACAAAGTGGAGCAGGCAGGGAGCCTCTGCATCCCACGCTCATTCGTCCTTCACATCAGGTGTGGGATTTATTTCCTCATGCCAGATTGTTTTCTTGTGTGAGAGAAAGAGGCCTTATCACCACTTCTTACTCACTTTTTAATACTCAGGTCCACATCCCACACTGGATAGTAATTCTGTGTGAACAAGCAAGATTTAAGACATCCTAAACTTTCCACTTCTATAACATATGGAGAGATTTGTATATATAATTTTTTAGTGGGCATTTGCAAGAGCCGTACCAGCCAGTGAAAATTTATAAATGCTTTCTAGGCCATTTCTTCTGCAAAACTCTCTACAGTTTGCAGATAATTGAAAACAGAAGAAGTTTAGTTGTTTTTTGCAGATTTTGTAAGTAGAAAAATCTTTGCATTTTAAGTGCTGAAGAAGAGCATGCCTATGGCACTTTGGAACTCTTTCCATCACTGAAGAATAAACTATTTTGCACATAATCATGTTTAGATTTCAACCCAACCTGGATTTCATGACTTTTGGTTCTCTGTTCTACTCATTTGCTGGGGTTTTTTTCATATGGGAAAATGAAATACAGAAAGCTTTGAAAAATACTGTATTGAAAAATATGCATTTGGAACCTCAATGAGATTTTGAATTTTTAATGTGCTGAAAAATTCTAAGCTGAAAATAATCCATTTTTATTATAAAGCTTCGATAAATTTTGCAGAGATAGGTGTTGAGAATGCTGTGTCATTTGCATTATGGAGCATATCCTGTTAAAGTACTTATTCAAGCCCATGAAAATGTTCACTGAAGGCTTTAGATGAATCCCATACTTGCCATCTTGTAAAAATGCTGTCATTACAGAACTCAAGTTTTGACTGTAGAAATTTCAGTTTGACAACTTGATTGGCAAAGACTTTAATACAACTATTTATATACTCAGTGGTTTACAAAATATGTTCCCCAAACTTAACAACTTCATCATTCTTTCCTTATTTATGGAAATCATAACTTTGTGCATAGAATTACAATCTGCACAATGAAAAGGCATATTTCAATCTTTATTTTCTAATATTTATCCTCTTTATCAAACTTGGATGCTTTGTGAATGTTTATATAAAGCATAGAGCACACCAAAACCACATTAAGCTGTTATCCTCTCTGTATATTCCTAAATTGCCTTGTTATTAAATTACTTCTTATAAACCCTTGAAACACAAATACTTTCAGTTTTAATTGAGGAGGTGTTTGTTTTCAGGTAAATAGCATTCCTGTAGGTTTTCCCCTCTGCCTTGAAGTACTATTGCACCAAATATTGTGTATATTTTTCAAGGAACCTCTCATTTTTTAGTGAACTGATTTTTGTCAAGACAAGGAAAATAGATTGAAATAGGCCTATAACTCTCCAGTCTGTGGGAGAGACCATAATCAGCTGCAGGAACACTGTGGTTCTGAATATATGATGAAGAAAAAAGAAAAACAGCATGAGCACTTTTGTGTCTGTTTCCCATGGGTATTTATGCAGCATACATTTAAACATTTTTACATGCATCCTATTCAGTCGAGAATTAATAGTATCATAAATTCACTGCTCCAATTCTGTGTTTGGGCTAAACTGCCTACTCACATTCCAGTATAACTCCCCTGGCCTAGATGAAATTGTGCCTGAGGCGAGTTTGACCATTCCAGTCCCTTCCAGGACTCTGCGTCACTGGTGCGCAGTTGGCCTGAGGATGTGGCTGCTGCAGGGGGTACAGACCTGGCACTGTCTGCAGGCAGTGCCTTCCTTACAAACACTCTCTTGCAAAACTGTTGACCATTTTGAATGTTTAATTTGGAATGATGAGGCTGAATGAATAAAGTAAAACATTATCCAGAATGTTTAACCTGTGCAGTTTCTGCAGGTACATGTTTTTATTGACGTCTCAGCATGGGTTTGTATAACGGATTATAACAACTTTAAATTAATCAAAATCACATTTTGGAAGTACTTCTAAAACAACAGGAAAAGACTACTTTTCCTGTCTAACTGGTTTTTCTGTTTATTCTGAAATAGTTGGGTGTTTGTCCACTAACCACTTGATCTGTTGTTGTTTTTCCCTCTGTTTCAATAGGAGATGAGGTGTTTGCCAGTTGTCCTCTTAACTTGTTGAAGAACTTTGACTTAGTGCAAGGAAAGAAATGCTGTTGATAGGTTGCCATGGAGTTCATGTGGAGAGCTTGCTGTAATCATGTATAGTGTCAGCACCAAGAGCTGTGATTCAAGTATTAGCAGAAAGACATTATTCAAACAAGTAGAGCCATCCTCCATCCTAAAGGTGCAAGTTCACACTAGGTAGGAGTCTGCCCCATAGGCTTTATCTCCACATAAATCCTCACTTCAGTGTGATGGAGTGTTTGCCCAAAAGAGTGGTGACACTTAGAGATGGAAAAAAAAAAAAAAAAAAAAAAAAAAAAAAAAAAAAAAAAAAAAAAAAAAAAACCACACCTGAAAGTATTTCTGCTGCAGAAACATACCCAGTCTTGTATTATAATTTTTTCTAACCATTGCTAAATGTTTTCTTTATCTGATTTCAATTCACCACCTAATTTCCTCTACCTGTTAAATATAATAATGCATTCTTGAAGTACAGAAGAGTTTACACTTAATGCTGGGATTTGTGCATGGGATTTGTGCATTGTGGACATCAGACTACTTAGAGTAGAGTAACCTGGTGTCTGGCACTCACTCTCTAAAGCTGGGTTTGTGGGCTCTGTTCCCCCCAGTGATCTGGTTCATCAGCAGGAGCTTTCTCCTGGCAGAGGGCTGTGCCTTCAGTCCCAGTCCCACAGTTTCACAATGCAGTTCAAATGGAACTGTAAGTTAATTTACCTTTATTTAATTTAGCTTTGTAAAAAGTGAGCTCTCTCTTCTTCAAGGATGAATTTGCTGATTTTGAGAAGGAAATATTTTCCCTTGTTTGTGCTCTTTCAAGTCTTCTGGTAACAGTCCACAGGGGAGGGACCCAACATTGCTTCTCCAGGATGAAGCCAAAGTCTGTTAGCTGGACTGGATTTGCGGCTGAAGGAACAATTTCTTGTGCCAAGGCTATCAGTCTGCCCTCTCAGTAACCAGGCTATGGGAGTAGTGTGTTAGTGTGACTTGGCAATCACAGCCATGCTTCAGGCAAGGAAAAACGCCCTTTTGGACTATTCTTGAGCACCTTCCCAATACTCTCACTGTCATGTCTCCTGGCAGACACTTCTCTTAAAGGTGAGCACAGCAGCTTGCTAGGAGATGGGGGGTGAAGCAAAAGAAACCAGAGTTTATGTTCTTTTTACCTAAAATTTCTGATGTGGTGAATTTAGGTTTGCAGTAGGCTTTGTCTGTGACTGCAACTGCCTCTGAGCCTCCACGAGCAAAGGTATTTGGCTGAGCCCACTCCCCAGGGCTCACACACTTCCTTCTGCTCTAGTCAGACTTCCTGAGCATGGACAGACAGAATAAAAGGGAAATGGCAGGCAAGGTGAGATACCTTTGTCTTTCCCTATGCATTCCCAAGTCCTGTGGTGTTACCAGATCAGTAAGACAAGTGATCACAGGATTCAGAAGATTACAAAAGCCAACTCATTTATCAGGTGCTAGGAAAAAAAAAATTACCAAATGGAATGGGGTACCACATGAGCCACAGCACATGGTAGGAGCCTGCTCACCCCTCTGGTGCCAGATTACTGCTGAGGGCAGAGCATCAGCCTCTTGAACAGCTGATGGCAAGAGGCAGCATATCATGCAAGTTGTGAGGTCATTGTCAGGTCACAGCAATAAATCTGCAAGGATTTCAGTAGCAAGGCCCTGTCCTATTTCCCTAAGGCTGCTCATGTTGCTAAATCTGATATGAAAGCTATGTATCTTTTGTAAATTATCCTTTCCTAAGCCCTTTTCTAAACTCCACAAACTTTCTGCAAAACCAGAGGGGGATTTAACCACTGTTCTGCTTTTTCAAGCTTGCCTCAGGATTAGTATTACAAAACTCAAAGAGGAAAGTAATAAAAGTACATCTTCCTGGCAAGGTAGGTCTTTGGGGAATAGTCTGCTAATGCTGAGATTAAATTCAAAGCTGATACATGCATGATAAATCTGGATAATACAATTTACAAAATTATATCAAATTTTAAACTCAGGTTCTGATACATTTTGTGTGTTTGCCTTCTGTGGGAGATGAGTCTCTTGTGAACCACTGAGGCACCAAAGTCCTTCTTTCCAGCAGCTAGACACTGTATGTGGTAATGTCAGCCTAGCAGGCCATTAAATTCCCACCTAGGAATAGTAGGCTGTTACATCCACTGGTATATTGGGACTGACAATTGGTTGCTAATACTTTCATCACAGCCAGCATTCTGTTAATTAAGATACAAATCTAGCTCTGAATGTAACTCATTTCCTGCTGTGAGGCATAAATATGTTTGTGGGAACTTAGATGACAATGTTCATTCCCATTGCAGGTGACTTTATTGGGTAGCCATATAAAGATAGAAAAATAATTATCTTTCCTGTCTTGCAATACTTCACTGAAGTGCATTTGCAAGGTAGCAAAAGAATGCTTCATAAAACTGTTCAGTTAGAAAAATAATAATGAATGTTAAAGGTGAACTCTCATTCAAATATCAAATTGTTGATTTGCAGAAGGAATTATTCCTCTGGAAATCTTTATTTAAGGTCCAAATGATAATGTATTGCTTTATAAGTGGACTTTTCAGGCTTGCTGCAGAAATCTCTCGCAGGAATACAGGTTTAGATGAAAAGAACAAGTAATAATTCCTGATAAAATTGTTTAGACTTCACATTATAATTTCTATGGGACACTTTCTATAAAATTCAGGCTTCATTTTTGCATTCTGTGAGATTTTTCCATAAAGTAATTATAGTTTTTAGATTTCTTTTGATATTTTTCCTGTTCTTTTTTTCTTCTCACAGACCATCATGCACCTTAGAGAGTAAATGCAAGTGATTTAGTGGAAAATGAAGGGAGTTTTGTGATGAAGGAACTTGCCTGAAGCTCCAGAGATCTGGAAAGGGCTTTTGTGCAGAGCACCTGGCTCTGTATCAGAGCTTTTGTGTGATCCAGAGCGGGCAGCAGCTGGTACCCAGGTGCAGCCCTGCAGGGCATGGGGAGCAGACAAGACACATTGGACAAGGAGCCTGGCTCTGGGCAGAGCTTGGTGGCTCCACACCATCTCTCCCCACCAGCCAGGAGGTGCAGGAGCAGTCCTGGTCAAGCCTGGGGGCACCAAACTGTTCCTGGTGTGAGCACAGCTGATGTTCACCCAGGTTTGGGCAGAGTCACCAGCACCCCTCAGACCTGCCCAGCCCCCGTTTATCTGGTAAGCAGACCCAAAACTCCTGGGGCAAGTGTCACCTCCACCACCTGCAGCACCCACACACCTTTGGTGGAGCGTGGAGTCCCCTTTAGCTCTGTCCCTTTCCCAGGAACTCATCCCAACCCCAGCAATGTTCCACTCCCTCTCCATAGCTTTTTCCAAGGCTCCAGTGCTGCTCTTCCTGTCTCATTGCAGCTCCCAGACAGCTCCTCCAGATAACGCCTGTGTAGATGGAGGCAGCCACAGACCTCTCTCTGATAAGGTAAATGGGATTATTTTGCTTTTGGGTTTCGTACAGCCAACTCATTCCCTGAGCTGCATAGTCTGTGTGTGACGTGACTTTTGCAAACAATGGTGTGCTTTGTTACTGCTCTGGTTTGAAAACCAATTGCCTTTACCTGGGAATTACACTATGTTGTCAGTTTTCTCAAATGAGGCTGCAACAATATTGGTATTATTTACCTGCAGTACACCAGATGATCTCCCTAGGCTTCAGTTTTTCCATAAGAAAAAGTGAGGCTAATGCAGGTTTTTTATAAAAGCTCCTGATACTGAAGGACAGCAGACTGTGGCTGCGTTTTTGCTTGCTGACTGGTCAGATAACCTCACCAGAACTAAACTTCCCCAGAAAACATTACTTCTGGATGGAGATTATTATTATTCATTTCAAGAATGTCTTTGTATCTGAAAGGAATAATAATACCCTGAGTAGAATTAAGATAATGCTGAACTTAGAACAAACATAGCTGATATTTCAGCTGGGGTGAGGCTGTCTTGATGCCAGAATAAACACTCTAGTTTTACTTTGGCCTTTGGAAAAACTAGCTGCACACACATAGCTGCCAACTTCTGCTGGTTGAGTTGACACCCTTCTTACAAATACAGATTTAACACAGGCAGTGATTACAACAGACTTTCTTTGCCTTTATATGGTTGTTTCATGTTGCTCTGCATCTAGCTCAGCCAACTCCAAATAACGTTGTTACAGCCTAAAAAAACAAACTTTGTGTCTCTGGGCATCCTTTAAAATATCTTGAAAGAGTGTGACACTGATGCTTTTATGCTTGAGGGGTGCTAAGCCAATGACTTCTAGTCAGTTATTGAAAGCTGATAGTACCAATAAAGAATTATGCTGGTAAGTATTAGAGCAGCCCACATACCATCACAAGAAATATGTTGTTCTTGATCATCTTCCCTCAAGATTGATCCATATTCAGCTTCTTTAAAAGTATTATTAAAGCACCAGACTTCATTTATGCATGGAATAATTATTTACTGAAATCTTCACCATATTTAAGCAGAAGGGTGTGTCCATATTTCCAAAGAAAGTTTTCCCCAGGACTATTAGCATTGCATTGGCAGAGTAAGAAAGTGCAGCCTTTGTCTCTATATATGATGGTTGTTTTTTGCTACAAACCAACATAATCTCAGGACTTTGTTTTGTTTCTTCATGGGAAGCTTTGCAGAAGGGCAAATCCGATAACGTCCTGAGTCTGAGAGAGACAGCATAATAATACCACAAACTTGCAGCCAGCCTCAGCTTCTGTTATTCCTGGGTCAAAGCAAGGTGCTGGGGTGCTGCTCTTGTTTCTTTTTACCGAGTTGCCTTTTGTCTGCCACCACTTCCTTACCACAACAGCCCGTCCTGCTCTTCAGCACCTGGTGAGGTGCAGTCAGCTCACACCACTTGCTCTGACCCCAGCACAGCTGCTAGGAACACTGACACCATGAAATTCCCTCTTTGTAGTCACCAAATTCTCTAAAGAGGGTTTAATAGAACCAGAACCAGAGCAGTATCACTCTTAGTGTCTGTGGTTTGTGTTTGTGGAGGTGTGAATCCTCTCTGTGCCTGACTTCATATCACAGCTGGGTAGCTCTGGGATATAAATGTTCACTGCTTAACCATAACTGAAAATTTTTATTTAGTGTGATTTTATTTAGTGTAACTACCCAGAGCTGGCTTTGTTTCCAGTGTCAGTGGATGAGACCTTTGGAGTTGCATAATGTGAATGAGGTTGTCTGCCACAGCAGGCAGCACTTCAGTTGTTTGCAGGGGAGTTTGTGAATCTATTGGCCTACATACCAGCTTTCTGGAAAACTCTAGCACCTTACCTCATGGCTCATAGCAAACTAACTTTATTACATCAGCTGGGAGGATTGTATATTTTCCTACACTTGGTACAAATTTTTTAAGCAACATACAAATATTTTTCCTAAAAGAAATCTATTTCTGTAGGGGTTTTTTTTGTTGTTGTTGTTTTTGTTTTTGGTTTTTTGTTTTAGTTGGGTTTTTTGTTTGTTTGTTTGATTGATTTGTTTTGCCTTTTTTTTTTTTTTTTTTTTTTTTTTTTTTTTTTTTTTTTTTCTTGTTCTTAGGCTGAAAAAAACCTTAAAATATTCTTAGGGGACTGAAATGACACTAGGGCTGCCTGTCAGAAAATTAGTCTCAAGGTATTTCCATATGTAATAGCTAATAGGAATGAAGAAAGAGTGAAAGCTACTTTGATTTAATTTTTTACAGTATTACTTGCTTAGAGGCGAGTTGAAAAGCTTGCCTGAGGAGGCAGGAGAGGAAGGGAAGGCCTCTAGTTCATGACATGAATTTAGTTCATTAAACTTCAGAGTACTTACATTTTTGTTTGCTAAAAGCAGAAATAGCCCATCTCTTTTAGCTGAGAGCAGAATCCAGGAAAGTGTGTTGAAATACAAAAAGCACAGAGCCAAGAAATGGTTTATTGTGCTGCAGCAAAGTTGTCCTGTGTGTTTATGGAAGCTATTAGTGGGAGAATGTGCTCTAAAATATATTAAGAAGATTCTCACATTTCAGAACCATTTCATGCAGTTCATACATGGCACAGGATTTTGTCAGGAGTTGTATTTCTCCCATAACAAGACAAGTCATCTCTGCTTTCTGCTGCAGAGGTCATGACAAAAGCTTACAGCTTTATTACCACCTCCTTACATGCCTACATCAGCTCTTTGAGTGTCATATCCTAAAATCCAAGTTTACATATGCTTTTGAACCAGGCAGATGGAATTGAAGCCCTGTGTGTTGACACAATTTGGTGGTAGCTGTTAATTTTACTGAAACCAGGAGTTCATTCTACTGGAAGTTTGCTCCAGCATCTCCAACAGAGTCTGAAGGCTACAGCAGGGCTTCAGAGGTCCCTGTGACATTTTGGTGATGCTTGGGGACTCTGTGCCTGAGCTAGAGGTGTTCATGCTCTCAGTCCTGTGAATAAAGTCAGCACATAATTATAAAAAAATAAACAAACATAAAGTTGAACTGGTCACACTTATTTCCAGCCTCAAAAACCATAGAAGAGCTTTCAATGCTGACTGTCTTTTGAATTAATGATAATTGAATTTAAATGTGACAATACTTTCCTAATAGGATAGCAGGAGAGATCTGTGTCAAAGTGTATAGATGGGGTGAATACTGACATTCACAGTGGCAACAGGTAACCTCTTGAAATACTGGCATTAAAGAGAAACTGTCAGAGGGGTTATTTTTTGAAAGGACAATCTGAGGTGGTGTTTTTGAAAAAACAAAGCCCAAGGCAAAGCTGACATGCCTTGAGGTTATCCAAAGCGGGTCAGGATGGGGATGGAGAAGAAGCATGCAGGGCACACAGGAAAACTGCCAGGTGCAGGACTTTGCTCCTTTTCCTGAAGCAGGAGGATCAGCCTTCAGAAGTTTAGGAAATCCTGCCACAAATGAAGATACAGGCTTATACTGAGCTTCCAGACAAAACCTTCTTAAATCTGCATATTTGAAGAAGCAATAAGAAAAATGGACCAAAAAGATTTACCTAGTGTTTCCCTTCACCTTCCCAGATGCAAAGCAAGGTATGTGCAGGGCACATTTAGGTTTCCATTTGTCAAAGTACCACCTAAAAGAGACTTTTGAGGCTCAGTGGGGACTAAAAGTCTCTATTGCATAGATGTAGTTGTCCATATCTGGGCTCTGTGGTACTCTTAGCATAAGCTGCATGCTAAAAAATGGTACTACTTATTGGGGAAAGGAGGGAGAAGGGGAATGAGAATACCAGTGCCTTTACATCCCAACTCCACCAAGCAAATCTAACTGGTTCAGCAAACAACCTTCATTGCTCTAAATTCGTCCTAGGAGAGCTGAGGCAGAGGTCTGATTTCAGCAGTACATGCAAACTAAATGAGAAAAGACTCAGCTGTTGATTGTGCAGTGCCATCATGAAGCCTCCAAATCAGCCCATCAGACATTTATTAATTAGCATCACTATAGATTAAATATCTTTATTTAGTAAAACATGAAAAGTGCTTTGGAAATCCCACTTCAGGTCTAATCTAGACCTATCATTAGAGTAAACTTCTCATTGAAATTTCATGGGATTTTTTTTGTGGGATTTTTTAACTTGAAAACTGCTCAGAGGATAGAATATGTTAGTGAATTTTATCCAAGAGCCATTTCATCATGCTCAAGGCAGATGTTATCAGGAAGGATAATTTGTATTGGCAGTCCTTCAAAGGTTACCCTCTAACTGTGCTCAAATCAGGTGAGTCCCAGAGAATTCCTACTTGATTGTGGCCATGGTTTCAGAGTCTGCAGCCACACAAGCTAGGAGACGACGGTTAAATTTTAACAGACATTACAGCTTCTGTTTGATCTATTAAACTTGGGTAACCTCTGATCGGTTAATACATATTTTTAGACATCTACACATTAGTAAATCATGGAGGCTGATCAAAAACTTTCATCTCTCCTAGGGCTTAAATGGAACGTTTTGTATAAAATTTGAATGGTTTTATCTTAAATGGATTGTAAGATGCTGGTGCATTTTTAAAAAGACAGCAAACTTTATAAGTTAGCAATTCTTTTTCTTTTTCATCGCCACTCCTTTCCTCTCGTTGAAGGAATGAAAAATATTAAAAGAACACCAACAACAATTATTTTGTTGTGAGGCACTCTTTTAACTCTGTGCTAGGCAGGTGACCCACTGTTCAGCAGCCCAGGAAACTGGTACAGACTCTGCCCATCATCAGATTCAGATTAAAAAAGAAAGGGCAGTGCTTATTTGCTTTCCTTTTACAAAATGAACTCTGTGGGTGAATCACTTAAACAAAGCACCAGTCCCAGCAAATAATGTTGGTATTTAATTTACTCACAGTGGGTATTTAGAAATTTGCTCATGTGAGAGAGTGAGTTGTGCCCTTTCTGCACTCTTGCATCAGGGCTGCTGCAGCCTCCCAGTCTCTGCTTGGGGGCTGGGCAGTCTGGGGGTGGGGAGGAAGGAATCTAGAACTCAGTGCAATTATAACAGTGAGAAATGTTCCTTATATTTCTCTTTGCATGTGCAGGAGATCTTTGTTTGGTTTTCTGTTAAACAAAATGAATTGAAGGCTAGAGGGGAAGGCTGGTGAGATGCCTTGGGCATTTCTGGGCCCTGATTCTTGCAGATTCAATGGTCTTTTCCAGAGTGCTCCAAGGCATTGGCCATGCACAGCTTTGCTTTCTGCGGGGAGGTGGATCTGCCATGCAGTCCCACCTCGTGGGCAGGTCTCTTGATTAGGGTGAAAGGCTGGAATCACACAGATTACAAATAGCATCTTCCCCACATCTAGAAAGGAATAACATACCAGAGGGAGCAAGTTCTTTTCTTTTCATATGAGGGAGGCCTCAGCTCAACTCTAAGATTTTGCTTATAGGAAAGAAATGTCAAACATACTTGGTGGTTTTAGCCAACTTACTTTTACTTCTTTTCATTTTGAAAAGATTCAGCACATATATTATATGGCTATGTAAAGCTGAGAATCCTCTTTCCCTGATATCTCCGATCTTCCTTCCTGAGCATCAATTTTCTGAAACACATCACTTTGTCTAGCTTGTCACTGACTGAACATTAGTTATTCTAAAAATGCCCTCTTTGTGTCTGAAGGGATTTGGTCTGGCTGCCTGACAGAAGGCTGTGAAAAACAGCCCCCAGCTCTCTCTTGGTCTGTCTCACGCCAGTGTGGAGCCCAGGCTGTCACTACCCAGCCATCCCACAGAACATGCTGACAAGCCCTTCCACCTTCCCTTCTGAAAATGGCCACAGCCAAAGGCAAGGATGGGAAGGATATTCTGCTTTTCACAGAAGCTGGCCATGCAGAAAAATGGGTGCTGTAACCTGAATGTTTGCAGCATACTACAGCTGGACAAAGAGGCTGCACAGACCCAATCAGGGTGCTATCTAAGGATAAATATTTGAACTGAAGGAGGTTCTTCAGGCACTCTGCTCATGTGCCACTGGCAGCTGTCCCAGTGCCAGAATGAGCTAGAAATTGTGCTGCTCAGGTGCACATGCTCCCATGTTCTGAGCCAGCTTGGAATACAGAAGGTCTTTGTGAGCTCCAGTTCTGTGCCCATCATCCTGATCATCCTCTGTAGTCAGAAGGAAGTAGGCACACCTTCCACAAATTTACAAATATTGCCAAAGTTGGGCATCATGGTTATAGCTGTACTTTGGGAGATTTTTTTCTTTAAAACCTTTTGTAAAAAAACACAGCATAAGAGATACACCAATACTTTCTCCCTGCAAAGACCAATCCTGCAGGGCAACACAGGGAGAAATATTGCTTGTACAGGGCTTTCTTTTGCTATATTTTCTTTTTCAAAGGTGTTTTGTATTTCTTTAAAAATATATTTATGGTGTTCAAAAAGCATATCCGCTGGTCTTTTCACTGTAGGATTTTTCTACCTGGTGACAATGCTAAGCAAAAAAATATATATGTTGCATTTTTTCAATTTTCTGAGGCCACAAGAATGTAATGAAAATCATGATGCAAGATACACCAAGATACTTTAATTCACTGGAACGTAGATCCCATTCAGGAATGTGTTTCATGAAGTATAAGAATATACTTTATGTAGAATAGATCATTAACTAAAAGACCCTCTTCCTGTTTAAAGCCATTCCCTCTTGTCCTATCACTGTATTTAGAACAAAGTCTAATTTGATTTTAAAGTTGGTATTGTTGGAATGTCCACAGTCCTTAGCAAATTGCTCTAGCAAGTCAAATGGTCAAAACTTTGCAATTAACTTCAAGCATTTATTATCACTCCTATTTCTTGAATCTTGTCCCATTGATAAGTTTCTGGTCTGTCTATTCTCATATTTCTGATCTCTGTAGGTACTGAAGAATCACAGGAGGTGGATGTTGGCAGAGACCTCTGGAAGCTGTTAAGTCCAAGTCCTCTGCTCAGAGCAGCTGCAGCCAGGGCTGGTATCCAGGGCTCTGCCTGGTCCAGCTTTGAATATCTTCAAGGGTGGCTACTCCAAAATCTCTCTGGGTAACCTGTTCCAATGTTTCACTACACCCCAGTGAAAAAGTGTTTTCTTATGCTTAGGGGGAATTTTCTATGTTTCAGGTTTTGTCCATTGCCTCTGGTCCTGCCGCAGTCCTGTCACTGCAGAGAAAAGTCTGGCTCATTCTTCTTTCTTTCTCACCACAACTATCAGGGATTAATCTACAATAATACAATGTTCAGTTAATTATTCTCTGTGATCTCAAATTCATTTTAGAACCCATTCCTTTCCCTTTCAATGACTACTGCCTGGCTTCTCCCAGTTTGGACAAATTCATTCCCATTTGCAAAAGTACTTTAATCATTCATCTTGTCAGCTTGTGCAGATTGAATTATAGCAGTGGGTTGTCCACTTTACAGCTTGCCAGTTGTTCATCTTCCTGGTAAATTGTCATAAATTAATTTAATTTTTTTCTGTTTGAGATTTGCTGAAGTGGTTCAAGTGGAGGACCATAGGAAACTTGCTTAACTCTTGCTGAAATCCATGTTCCTAGCCATGTAACAAGGGAGGAGAGTGGGAATGGGAAGAGGCAGAGGAAGAAAGGACACTGTTTGGATGACTGAATTTGGTGAGGGACTTGGAAGTTCATAATAATTTTCAGTCATTTATTATTCTTATTTGGTGATTCTATACTAAGATCAGATTTTACTTGCAAGATCTGGCAATGAGATGGTTACAATTTTTTAATACAGCTTTGTTATTCAAAAGAGAGATTAAGATAGAAATGAATTGACAGTCTACCCACAGTTGCACTTTAGAATTCATAACGCAGTACACGAACAGGAACAATCTATTCTATAAACTTGCTCAGGTTCCACAGATCTATAGATCTGTAATAGACAGGCCAGTGACTCAAGGAAATCCTGCTAGAAGATGCTGTAGTCATGGCTCACAAAAGCCCACTGAAGTCACGACCAATGAATATGAGTCACGTCAGTGTGAGGACCATGCACCAGGCTTTTCTTCTGGTTTCTTTCCTCTTAGTGGGAACTTGAAAAACGCCTCACCTACCAGGAAGATTGACAACTGCTAATATGCCACCTTAGATTGTTGAACTCAGCCTGAACCCAGTCTATTTTTATTTCTGCAGAGAGGACATGAATTATCATTCTGACACCAGATCTGAGTAAGCAGATGCACTCCGTGTGATCACACGTGTTCTATTGCAGGAGGCAGCAGCTCCAGCACTTCCTCCCAGCACTCTGTTCCTATATATATTCCTGCGTGGCATGGATAGGTTTGCATGGGCACGTGGTAAAAGGATTGCATGCCCTGAGGAAAAGTGTGTAGGAGGGAATTCTTCTCAGACAGCAGAGACTGCAGTTCACAGCTGAGAGCGACCCTCCATTGATTAGCCACCATTGTAGCAATATTTTCAGTGGGTTTCTCTGTTGCCTCTGTTCCTCTCATAACAAACAAAACTGCATATTTACCACAGAGACTGTCAGGAGCTGTATTAAACAAAAGCACACTTCAGAAAAATCGCTAATTTTAGAATGATCATAAATATTTGTACCAGACAGACCATAAACAGCATCTTAGAGACCATGCTCTGTTTATATAAATCCCTCCTAATTTAGGAAATGTTGAATTGATAGACTGAGACAGCCATAGCCAACAAATGCATATTTGAGAAAACTGCTCTACAGTCTCCTGTGATCAAAATTTCCTCATTTGTACAGTATTCAGCTTCTGTTTCTGATTAAACCTCCTCATATATGTTGCATACCACATTATTTTATAACACTCTATTCATTATGAGTTTTCACATCAGAAATTTTGCCCAGGCCCAGAGATTTTAGCTGGCAGCAAACAGGCAGGTCCTCCAGCCTTGCTGTCAGTCATGCAGAGGGTTTGTGCCCAGGGCTGGGAGTCCCTGTCTGGGCACAGGGCTCCAGGCTGCCAGCTCTGGGCACCAGGGACCCTGCAGGGCTGGAGGGTGAGCACACTGCAGCTCCCATCCTCCTGAGCTGCTGCTCCTGCAGCACTAACCAGCTTATTCATTTACAGCAGTCAGAGAAGTACTGGGATTGTACATGGTTCAAAAGCACTGCTGCAACCAAAACCATTGGTCTGCTGAAAACTGAATTCAGCTAAGAAAGAGCCTTGGTTTACAGCTGTGTTTGACAGGGTCCTGCTCCTGTCACTGCCTGATTCCACAGGTCCAGCAGAAGGCAGCAAATATAAAGGCAATGGAGGATGGCAGGGCAAATGCACCTTACAGCTGGATTGATTTAGAGTTGTTGAAAAATCATCATAATAGAAATCATTTCTCTAAGTGTTTCTAAACTTCAGTCTTGGTCTCAGGCCATGTAAATCTCATTATCTGCCCAGAACAGATTATTATCTCTGGAAATATGTTCTGCCATCCACAGGTTATAATTGCAGTTGGAAGCTACTTTCAGATCTTCTTAGCACAAAAAGATATAATTAAATGTTAGTTCTGTACAGAAGCCATGTATACAAGAAAACCGTGTTCCTCATAATCTTTTCATTTTCAAATTGCAATGGATTGTGCAGCAGAGCTGTCCACTTAAAAATCATCCTTTATTATCACAGAATAAAGCCTGTGACTGTCTTTTTCTGATCAAAAGGAGGGGTTACCCATCTGTGAGCAGGTTCAAAGCTCTCGAATATGGGAAATAAGGGAGTTGCTGAGTTTCAGAATCTTCACCCAAGCCACTACTGGCAATGGCACTGGATTCCCCAGTGGTAATGAGGCCACATTCCCCAATACAAAAGTATCATTAAACTAATATTTCCTATCCTAGCAGAGGAAACAGGAACCCAGTTGAACCAAAACCTTATTAATGAGAAGTTATTTGCCAAATTTACATGTCCCATTAAGATGGCTCAGTATTTTATACACTTGCATTGTGGTATTTTTTCCCTGAGTTTGAGCCCTGTTTCCCGAAATAAAAGCAATTTCATACAAAATGGGAAGGCATGATGTGAGGAACAGTAGCTGAGGACTTTGAGTACACAAATACCATTCCTGCATCTAGTTTTAGTGGCATGGATTGTGGGAAAGGGCAGCTCTTCTAGAAAGATTTATATGTTTATGTGACGAGGGCAAAGTGCAACTGAGCTACAGTATATTCTGCATTTTCTCTCCCATATCCTCATCCTCTGATATCCAGATTAGGTTCCACTGTCCTTGGCCATGCTCTGTGCCTTACTATTATGATAGTGTAACAACATTCTTAGCAAATTTACTTAGTTAACACAAATAAAGCCAAACTCCCAAGAATCAGCTGGGTTTGGTGGTTTGCTGAATCTGTGTTTTTATCAGAACGTTTATTTTTGTGATTTGCCCATCTGCTAGACCTCTCTTATTGCTTTTTAACTTTATTATTCATTGTTGCTACTGTGCACATAAATCAATGATGGCATCATATGGTTTTGACTGCAACTTTTCTAAATATAACTGCTTTAGATGGAATAAATTGAAATCACTGGGTGGAATAATGAATTCTTCAAAGAACTACCCAGAAGGATGTTTCTAGAGAAGCAATGAGGCTAGCACAGGGCTGTAAAAAAAGCTCATTTGGAATGCTACTGTCTCACTGGTCCTTTCTTGATTTTCTGTAGAGAGAATGAGTGTTTCTTATAGCATAGCACATTGCCTTCACATGAACCCTCTCCCTTATTAAAAGAAAGACTGGTCTTGGAATTATTGTTTTGTTTTGTTTTGTTTTCTAGCATACAAAGGAGTGGAGGAAGAGTTTGGGCTTGTATGCACTGACTGAGCTAAGGTATATGCAGGGAAATCTTTCAGAAAGGGAGAGGAGCATAAGGAACAATGCAGACTCACTATCTACAATAGATTTCAAGAGTAATTATAAAATCATTTATGAATTGGAAATGACCAGTAAGGTCATTGGGTCCAACCATAACTATGACAATGTCTAGTCCACCACTAAACCATGGCCCTTAACAACCAGCCTACACATTTTTTAATACCATTGGGGACAGTGACAACTGCCCCCTCTGTGGAACCTGATCCAGTGTTTCACCACTCTCCTAATAAAAATTTCTTCCTTATATTTAGTCTAAATCTACCCTGTTTTAGTTTAAAACTGGCTGTGGTTGGCAGGTTGAAATCAAGTTGTTGTGTTGAGCATAAGAGTGCCTTCTGACAGTAGGAATGTATGCTTGGGGCCAAGCTCTGGCTTGGGCTTGTGGAATACTTCCATGGAAATCCAGCCCAGGACAAAGTGTCTTTAATGCAGCTCCAGAAAGGAAAATCTCCCACTGAGCATGGCTGGTGGTCTGGAGGTAGGAAAGGATGCCTACCACTGACACTTCTGGCACCTCACCTCTTAAATCCTTCTTGTATATTTTTTTAAGGTTCATTTAGTTCCAGGTTCTGGGAGATATGATATGACTGCCAGATCCCAAAAGCACAGGGAGTCCAGAGGGCAGACTAAGAGGCCTCATAGCCTTCATTTGTCAGAGACTTAAAGCTACAAATACATCTGTCTTCTGACTCTGCAATAAGTTAAAATTGTGGGTCCTTCACATACTCTTCATATCTATGCTTTTTAACCCACAACCTGACCCTGCATATTTTGGGGATTTAGTAGTCTTTGTGCTATAAAGTGGCCTGGCAGAAGATACACATCACATGCCCTTTTCCTGCTCTGTTTGTGAAGAATTATGTGGCTGTGGTGCCCAAGAGTCTGCCAGTCAGCATTGCCCCTGTAGTCCCACATGTAAGTCAGAGTGACCTCAGGAAAGGTCTGGAGGACAAGCTGGAGACTCAGAAATATAATCAGGCCAAAGTGTCCTGTGGACCAACAACTTGTAACTTAAAACAGCCCACCCTGCTGCTCAAAGCCATGATAAATGAGAGCATCTCTGAGCTGAGCTGAGCTCTTCTTACCCTGTGGCCAGATCCAGAAGGTGCAAACCTGATTTAGTGCACTTTAATTCCCTTCAGCCTCCCTGGAGGTCCCTGGGGGGCTTCTGGAAGTTACAATCTTTTCCTGAGATATTTCTTCTTCATTACCCAATTCTGCTGTGTACTCACTCCTCAATTATTCAGAAAAAGGCTGAGGTGGGATAACCTAGATAAAGAATCATGATATAAAAAATATGTAAATGAGGCTATAAGAACATACAGAGTGTTCACCTTTGCAGTCAGCTTTCTAAAAAGAAGAGCTTTAACCAAAAGTAGGCAAAACTGTGCTTGACGTGGGCATAAAACATTTTATGTTATGAGCTCCATAATAGAGGCTGGAGGCAGGGCCTCATTATTCCACAGCTTGAGTAAGTGTTTGTACATTTCAGATCATGCCTCATTTTAAAATTTAAAAGAAAATCCTGTTCATTGAAAATTAAGCTGAAACATCGATTAAATGTAATCTGTTGTGGGATCTCCTTGGAAATGTGGTAGTCATCATGGTACTTTCTGATAAAGTCAATTGATGAATGTATATTTTGCTGCATCACCATCACTGCAATTGGAACAGATGACTATGTTTTACTTCCTATTAGGGAAAATATTTTGTGACATCTTGACTACATTTAAACAAGACATTTACCAAGAGCTTAGACAAGTGCTTCAGTGTTGACCATTTCTAGCCATTATTAAATGCTCAATAAATCTATACATACTTGGAAAAAAAATAACTTTTCACTGCTAAGAGCTGTATAAGAACTCTGCAAAACCATTTAAAGAAATTTGGTCAAGTTTTTTTTCTGGAAAAGGCAAATACTGTATGCATTTGAGAAAGGGATTCTGCCATTTTTCTCCTGTTGCAGATAAGTGGAGGAATACATTTCCCCTGGAAGGCTTCAGGAATTGCTTGTGTATTTTATCCAATGGCAATTTGAAAATACTTAAATGTTCATAGGGCAGGACAAGCCAGGCTAATGCTTTAAACAGTAGACTGTTGAGACATATTCATTTTTTTATTGTATGCAAGGAAGCTTTTTAACTACAATGTATGGTGCAATAGCCTGAAAATGTTGTTTCCAAGCATTTTCACTTAGATCCAAAGGGAACATTAGCTTGTGGGCAGGAGATGCTTCTAGAAAATATTTATTAGTTTTTCTCAGATTTGGAAATGAATCCAACTGGATGTCCAGGACTGGTGTTGAGGCAGCCGGTGACAATCTAAAAATGAGGGTGTTAGACACCAGTGGCTGCAGGATCTCCCTCAGCCTGTGCTCCACAAGGCAAGTTTGCCACCTGAATTATCCACCATTTGCTGTGGTCTCAGGGAAGTGCCAACCCTGAACCGGTGATGATGGCATTGCCTGACTCCATGCCTATGGATGCTCCTTACAGCACTGGATACCTGCAGTGCTGTCAGAGTCCTGCAGGAAGGAAAAGTGCTGAGCAGAAACTCAGTAACTCCGTGCTTGCTGAAGGACCCATTTGTCGTTCAGTGTCTGAGAGGGAGGAAATGATGGAGTTACCAGAGCCAAGCTACCAAAACCCCATTTCCATTTAATCTAAGTCTCTCTCTGCTATCTTTATATCCCTCTTTCTGTTCCTTTTATTTCACAGAAATGGGAATCTTTAAAGGAGATGGGTAGGTATTAATTCAGGCTTTTAGGAAAAAGAGGGAAAACCAAAAGCATCAAAGCATTTGGCAGCAGTGAATTAAGAGAAAAATTTAAAGTACAATTTAGCAAAATGCAAAATAAGTTATTGAGAGGAGCAAGACTTAACACACACTTTCATATTGGCTAACTTCAGTGGTTTCCATAACCATGTAGCTTTTACAGAATTATTCCTGAAATGCCTTCTTTCCCCTTAGGAAGAGGAGTCTCAGTTCCGAATTTAGGGAAAAATTGTTGCATGTTTAAGATCCAGTAACAGCCTTAGCAGCTTTTACATCTGCTCTTGAATGTGACCCCCCCTCCGCCCCTGCCCCTGCATGGCCACAGTGTTCTCATTCCACTCACATCTTTCCCTACTTGGCCTTCAGACAGTCTCTTCTGCTGACATTTAACTCCCAGTACTTTAGTTCTGAAATGTGTTCAAAATAATGTCAGTGTTAAAGAAAATGTTTGAAGAATATACTAAATAAACAAATAATGAAATATGGGTTTGTAAAATTAGAACATCCATAAAGTTTACTGTCTTTATTAGCATCTGCAAATGCTGTTCAAGGCATTATACATATTTAGGAGATAAGGAAAATTATCTTGCCTTGGCCTTATAAAGCACTGTGAAGACAGCATGTCATTGTTGCAAAATACTTATAGGAAAAATATGCAAAGTCTTGCATGTCTTAACCCACAAACTAGGAGTTTCTTGTTCTTGTGTTGACCCTTTATTGATGTGTCTTTTACAAAGTATCATGCAATTCCTAGGCTTTGTTTGGAAGGGGAGATGGAAGGAAGATGCCACCCCCAGGGTTAGAGTGCTGGCAGGGCTGGAGAGGAACATGCAGACTGACACATCCCACAGAACAGCCTGCTCTGTGCAGCCCAGTCCAGTGAGGGCTCAGCCTCATAAAGAGCTATTCCCAGCCAAACAGTGTTAAAAAGACATTTGAAATAGTTACATTTTGGAAGAAATTACTTTGGCTTTGGTTTACACTGCTAATTACTGTAATTTATAACAAAAATTAACTAAGCCAATCACTCAACTGCTGGTTCTTTTTATGATATTGGTATGCAGTGCTGTTTTGCTCTTGCTTTAATGAATGTGGCAACATAACCCCATGGTGGATTCATTACATAAATCCAATCATTTTTGGTCAAATAGTAGATTTTAACTCTACAGTTAGACTGACACCAGTATGGCACATCTCTGTGATACCTGATCAACTGTCTGCCTCAAAGCAACCAATAAGCCAGAAACACATGAGAACTGGCAGTGATTAAAAGGGCAGAACAACGGGAGAATAAGGTTTAATTGCTAGTGCCTCAGTTGTGCCAGAATAATAGTATGTACTCTGACTCATCAGATTCAAATGACTTCTAACTACAGTGCTGTGTTTTGTGAGAATCAGAGAACGTTTGACACGTAGAACAAATGGGAAATTGCTCTCAGTACTTAGGCACTATCCCTGCCCTGCCATGGTGCTTTGATTGGCAGCCTAAGTATAATGGGACAGCAAATTTCAATCTGCTGCATAAAGCCTTTAGGATGGCTGTCTAGTACACAATGATCTGTGATTGTGAAGCCCTCGACCTGAGGACTCAGGTGTGGTGATTTCCAGAGTGATATTGCCAATAAAGTGTTCTGCTGAATCACCTCCAACTCCTTCACCACTGTCTTTCCTAGAGATGAAGTGTAATTACTGCTGATTCACAGTAGCACATACAGCCTGTAAATTTCAGGCAGGGCAGGAGGTGAGAATAGATCCACAGCAAGTTTGGGAATGGAGGGTGTATGACAGGAAAAATTGCAGGAAGCCCAAGAAGAGGGGCAAGCACAATAGCAGAATTACTGTGTCACCTGACCAACAGAACTGAGAGCTACCCAAGAGAAATCTTAACTGTTTACTGCATGTTCAGAATACAGCTGGAAATTCAGCTGGCTATTGAAAAATAACTCCTTCTACTTCAGAAGCAGTCTTTGCACCAAGAATATATTTTTAATTGTGTTTGAAATATTCAGGCCTGCAGAAACATGAAAACAGGTGAAATGGTTTAGATCAGCCACACCTCCATCTTCACTCCTTGCTAAACAAAATCCAAGATTGATTTGTAGCTCTGGCCTTGCTGAATGAAGGAGTAGAATGCCTGTGAAAGAAGTGAGAGATAAAAATACATGTATTTCTCAGTTTTGTTTCCAAATCAGTGAAATTAGCAGGAGGCTCTCAGCACTCATCTCCCCATCACTGGTCCATCTGTCAAATGTAGGAGCAAAATAGATGTCTAAGAGGAAGCAGATGCTGGCAGTACAACTATTTCAGCATCTCCTTAGAGCAGAGGGATATTTCCTCTAGAAGCACTGGGTTTATCCCAGCCCTCAGTAGCTCAGCCTTGGCCCTGGAGCTGCCTGGGCTGTGCTTGGCAGGCGGTGTGGGAAGTGAGGAGCTGTGGCAAGCGTTAATGGCCGGATGGTGGAAAACATCCAGGGACTTCAGTCCACTGTCCTGTCCTTTTCCACTGTTGTGCTTCTTGCCAGTTTGAGAGGCAGTCACACATATCCCAATTTTACTGAAGGCCAGAGACACTTAATTTGCACCATTATGTGAAGGAAAATCCAAACTGTCCAAGGAATCATGTGGGCTCATGGTGTTGAAAAGGAATGCCCTTTGGAGAACAAAAGATGCTTGAACATAACGAGCCAAAGTCACTTCCAGCAGGACTGGCATGAGTTTTAGAGGAACTGCCCTACTGACACTTCTCCCGCACCAGTGTAGTCACAAACCCAGAAAATTCATAGTAACAGGAAAGGTTATTTGTGGGAGGCCAGAACTTCAACTGAGAAAGAATGTTTCCCAAACCACTGTGCAGATTTGTCTCTAGAAAGGCGCACAAATAAACCCTTATGTAAATTACTTCAGGAGCTGCTTTCTGTTCTCACAAACTTGTGACTCAGAGCAGGAAAAGCAAGAAATTGCTCTGACAAAAATTGAAACCAGAGATAAAAGAACCCACCACTGTCCCAAGTTTATTTTAAACCCGTGACAAATAAGCTTCTGGCACCTAAGCCTCAGGTTATGTACCTGTGAATGATACTGCTCTATTTACCAAAAGAACAGTATAAAAATAGAGTTAAAATACTAGGAATTTATTCTTGTTTCTAGTCATGCGAGATTAGTGTGGTAACCCTGTTGTCTGAGAAAATCCTTCCAAAATGTCAGGAGAAACTTTTTTCGTAAATACTGCTTTAATTAATAGTTATGCCTTGAGAGTTTAAAAAATATTCTGTAAACGAGACAAATTAGAAAATAGGTAGAATGGTGTCTGGAAACTATCTGTAGGCCACTTAAAAGCAAACACTAGAGCTGTTAATAATGTTCCACTGAAAGTGGAAAAAACACTCTCCTTATTCTCTTTATTGTTTTAATTACAGATTCTTAGTTTTGTACATCAGAAACATCCAGTGAAAATCATGGGGATTTACTCTTCCCTCAAACCACTTGATCACTAACTGCAGATATCAGTAAAGGCTGCCACCCAATCCTCTCCTGGCCTATAGACAAAACCACTCTTCTCTTGGCTCCTGAAATAATACTTCAACAGATCTCCATGCCAGCAATGAACATTTGATAGCGCTTTTATCCACAACTTCCCTCTCCTCCAGTTGCTCCTGTAGCTCCAGGGGGACTTCTGCCTCCACCAACCCCTCTGGGCTGCCCTGCAATGGCCTTTCTTCTCCCCGCTCTCTTCATACTACAGATGTGTCCCTTGGGCCCTTCTGGCTTTTTGTGCAGGTCAAGGACCACTTTGTCTATTGCTAATCTTTAAACAGAAGGTAGAAAATACTCTTTACATTTTTAATTCTGCACGTCAGCAATGCCAGGCATTAAATCTCAGAGCTGAGAAGTCTTTGAAAAGGCTCCCAAGAGGAATAAGCAAACACCAGAGGGGCTAATATAATCCATATGGAAAGGAAGGGGGGGCAATATTTTGCATTTGGAATCCATTTGCTGCCCTAACAAGATAATTAGCTATAAATATATGTCTCTGCCTAATTATTCCCTGTAAAGGTATTGCAGTATGTTCACCAGTGGTTGCAGAGGGCACTAGTACATACCTCTGAACCTTAGGTCCTAAAGGGTAAAATTTTCCTTCTCTAAGGAACGTTTAGGAAAGGTGACTGATTATATAAAATGACTACAGAGACTTCTCTTTGTGATTCTGTGATCTTTCATCACTGCCATGCTGACAGAAAGCAATTCTTTCCCATACAACCACAAGAGATAAGAAAAACTACAGGGTGAACGACTTCACAGCCACCATGATGCTGCCCTGGGCACTCTCCTGCAGCTGGCAGGAGTAAGATGGGAGTACTAATAACCAGCTAGCAGGATGTTATCTCAGAAACACTTTTCATCCCCAATTTTCCTTCTGAATAATGACTGTAGCATGAGGGGGAGAAATCCAGCACAACCTTCTCTGTCAGTGAGCTGCTTGAGGCTGTAACTACATGACACCTTAACTTGTACATGCTCAAGATGTACACTGGTCTCATTTGTATGACATTTTATATTTGAGACAATATATTTTTCACTCTACAGAATGAAATGCAATGTTATTTATGTAACCAATCTTGAGAATAATAATACAATAATTGATATTTTCAGTTCACCAAAAGTAAAAAATACTCTTTTTTCCTAATTACTAGCTAAAATAAATATCACAGTTGAGTTCTTCACTATTCAGCTGCTCATGGATTTTGCAATAGAGGAGCAGACTTATCATGTAGTGTAGTGCCTGATTGCTCTCATCCAGCTGAGTAGAGGTGCTCTGTACCCCAGCTGTTACTCCAGCAGGGTCTGCACTGCATGCAGCACAGCCCCAGCTGCTTCTCTGTTGATGACTTGACCTCATGCTTTCACCAATGCACAAAGTTGGGCAACTGGTCCTAGTACATCTAGGATGCAGAAACAGGCCTGTGAAACACCCCTTTTGTTTTCTTCAGCATGATAAAGGTTTGATTTGGAGGAGAAGGAATGTAATTCTGTTATTTAGCAGATAACCACCATGTGTGCCATACAAGCAGCACCTGCTATGCCCATTTTCTCAGGTGCTGCCAGTGCAGCACTCACCCACCACCCCCAGGATGACATCAGGCTTGCAGGAAATTAGCTCCAGCAATAACAGCTTACTCCTAAAATATAATTTCTATTTCCTGCTCATTGAAGGGACTCTTAGTTCCTGGTCTTTGGAGCTATGGCTGATCCTAACTCTACCTATGTCAGTTGCTGAGATTGCCTTTGCACCAGCAGAAGGCTCCTTTGTACTGTGATTATATCCTGCCCACTGTCCTTCCTGAGCAAAGATGATGTCAGACCTCTGAAAGTGATGTTTTCCAGAAATTCAGACAACCATGGTCTTTCAAAAAATTATGGCAGGTAAGAAAAGGAGGATTTTACAGCCTGATAGAAAAAGAAAAAAAACTCTAGGACTGAGGAGGTGGTTTGGAAGTTAACTTTTCCTGACTTCCCAATGCAGAGCAAAGGGAATGCTTTTGGTGGTGCAGCTGCTGAGGTGATAGTTATAGACACAGAGACCATGGGCTGGTTTGGGCTATGGAAGAATGTGACTGTTGCAAAAAAGGGAAGCAGAAAATATTAGGAGGTCTTTCATTACTTGCCTTTGCTAGGTGGAGAGTTTGAAGGGTATCAATATTTGACATACAACTGTGTCACCTGAACACAAAAATCATATTTACCTCTCCCCATCCAACTCTGCAGCTCCTGTGTGTTTCTGTGCTGTGTCAGAGTGTGACCTGAGTTTCTGATGGGTACAAGAGGGGTGGCTAGTAATGGTTGTGGCTGAGCTCTGAGTTTATGGACAGATCTATTTTCCTGGGGGCAGTAGATTTGCTCTAGTGCTCAGAGCCAAGTCAAAGATGTCTGAGCTGTACCACAACATTCTTAGCATCTCACCTGGTAGACCTGCAGTGTGTAATCAGCTTTAAATTGAGAACAAGAACTGGGGGTTTGGTTTTTTTGCTTTGTTGGTTATGTTATAGGCTTGTGTTTGAGGGTTGGTATATCTCTATAAATCTGTTGTATATCTCTAAAAATTCTATTCACTTTTGGACCAAATACTGGATGCTTTGAGACTTTATCTTTCTCCTGTTTCAATACTAATTTAGCTCCAGGCAAGGAAAACTGGAGGGAGATTGTGAGTGAGAAGGGAGGAGAAAAAGACAAAGCTCTGTGTAGAAAAGCACTTTAAAAAACTACAAACAAACAAAACCAAAAAAACACGGACAAGAAACCACCCTGACCTTCTGCTGATTTCAGTTAATGATGCTTGCTTCATAGTCTGAATTCATCTGTTAAAATGTTGTTTTCTCAAAGGGCCATCAGTAAGAGACATTTTTTTGAAAAAAAAATTTGAGATACTTGCTTTTGGTATAACAATTTCACAGATATGACTTCTTGTTTAACTACTGTTGTGTGTGTGATTCAGGGATGAGAGGACTATTTAGGGCAGGAGTTTCGCTGTGTGAAGGTTTTTGTTTTGTTTTCCCATTTTTGCAAGTGAGGGGAATTGCCCTAACACTCTCATTGCCACCAAGTCTGTAGCAACAGCCACTCTCATATTGTTCTTGAAAGTAAGGTTTAAAGTGCTGCAGGTCCAAAGCATATAAAATAATACAATGACCTGAAATATGAAAAGATAGCAGATGTTTCTCCCCAACAACACCTTTGAAGCAAATAATTTTATTTAATTCCTCCCCATTTATTTCTTTTTACAATACAGTAAACTGTAGACCAATTTCTTTGTCTGGCACCATTACAGTTTCTGCTATGGTATGTTTCACTGCTCGTTGGATACTCACTCCTTTCTCTTGAATCTGGTTGTTAGCTTATTGTAACCATAGTCCTACTGGCAGTCCCTGCTATCAGAGAGGCAAGCCTTTAGCTGTGGAGCAGCCTTGTTTTCCCCCTGTGCCCAAAGAGCATTGGAGCTGTAACACAGGTAGGTACTGGACTGCTGTGCCTTCAGGCTGCAGTGCCCAAGAGCAGCCCCACTGTGCTATGTTCAGGCTTTGCCTTACCAGAATTAACCCTGGTGTTTTCTACCTCACTGTTTGAAAGGTACATTTATCAAAATTGACACTGGCCCACCCGCAGCGAGCACCACAAAAATAAATGTCAGTAGTCCTTCCCTGCACCAATCCTGTCAAGCTCACATGAATTTTGTTACTGGAGTAGAGAATGCTGCACTTCACATAGAAGAAAAGAAAGCCCACTGACTTAATGACTATTCTAGAAAAGAGGTATACAAAGGCTGGAGTGTTAGGAGCAGCTTGCAACATAGGGAGGAGGAACAGGAAAAAGACAAACGTTTTTAATGCAGGAAATGCCATCATTAGAATAAATGGTCAGTGAAGTGCATCAGTGATTCAATCTGCCCAGCTGTCATGAGCTTCACAGACAGGCTCTCAAGAACTGAAATGAGCTGTACATTCCCCAGGCCTTTCTGAATGAGAAAGATGAAGCCAGTTGAGCAATGAAAAATGGGTACTGAGCTGTGCTGAGTTTTCACTGGTGACATTGAGGACCACACCATGAGGCTTTTGCCAGTGCTAGTCAAGAGTATTTCTGCATTAAGAAAAATTCAAAGCTCTAACAGGTTCTTTCCAAACAAAGGTGGAAAGTCAAAATGTTCATTTTACTGAAATGAAGTGTTACATAGCTTAGAGAAGGGATGTAGTAGGGAGAGGAGAAAACTGTTCCTTGCCCTCAAGCCATTACAGGCTATTGTGAAGAGAAAGGAATTGGTGTTTCTTCTTGCCTACACAGAATAAAACAAGAAGCTAAGAGCTTAATCTTAATCAGGCAAAGACCTGAGGAGACACTTAGGATGAGGAAAGAATAATTGGAAGCCACCACCACTGAAGGGCTGTAAGAATAGATGAAGAGAATGCCAGCCAGGAAAGCCTGGTACAGGTGGTTCTTGAAACAGGAGCAGAGACCTCTCAAGAGGATTTAGCACATTCTTACTTTCTTTTATTTTAGCCTTGCAGAAATATTTTACTCTTGATTACATTTCATTTTAAATCTCAGAAGCGTCTGAGAGAGATGGGAGTTGTTGCTTTATTTACCATACCATATTGCATATTTAATATCGTAACATCTACCACATTACCATTAATATACCAGATTTACCATCTAAATTGTGGTGATTTGCTTAGCTATATTTAACTGCAGAAAAAGACATTCACTAATTGCCCATGAAAATTCTAATTATGTTCTCAGGAAATGTTCAGACACAGATCTTCCAGGGTGATAGATCTTTGTTAATATAAAATACCAGCAAATTTTAATTTAATTTTGCATGGCAAAATTAGATCTAGCTGCTCAAAAGGGAACACAGCTATTAGGAACCCAGCTTGAAACATTCATGTTTGAAGAATAAAGTCTGTAAGCACTGTGTTACCCATAGGCTATAACTGAAAGTTAGACACTGCAGAGGTATAGGAGTGAATCCAGTTATTCACTGCTGTCACATTAGTGTGGAAATACAGACCTACAGTGCAGCTGAAAAAGTGACTTCCTAAGAGAATGAGATTATGCCACAGGTTGCAAGCTTTTTTTTCAAGAACACATCTGCTTTATACCTTCAGGTTTTGGAACACATAAGTCTGAAAGGGCAGCACCTAAGATACTAAGAAAATTTCCAATGGTGAAGTTTTTCTCAGTGTTTGTAAAAAGATTTGCAAGACTATTGTTTTTCTCAGTTAATATATCTTAATGTTGCTAATACTTTTCTTCAGGAGCCTGTTGCCGTTCTGATGGGTGTGAGCTTGAGCATTTAATATGAGCTGTTTTAAAGGAGAAAGAAGTGTTGCTTTGGTAGGGAGTGGAGAAAGGAGAAATCCTTTGCCCTTTCAGCTGAGGGAGGGCTTTGAAGCTGCTGAGCGACACTCCAGCACCACACTGACTCTCTGCTGGGCAAGTAGGACCTTGCAAGGCATCCTTGCAAAGCAGCTGCCTTAAAGCCAAGGCTTGGTCAAAGGAATCTGTCTTCTGGTATTTTTAAGTGATTTATGTCTCAGTCAGGAGCAGGGCAGCTGAGCTGGCTGGTCTCAAAGCCTGGCTGGAGGACAAGAAATGCTTCTTTTCCTCATGCTAGAGGATTTCTGCTTTGCTCAGTAGCCTTACATCTGGTTTGTTGAAGCCAAATTTCACATTGAGGCAGAGCAGCCTTCAAGCGATTTAAGTTACAAATTTCTCTTTAGTTTGCTTTTTTTCCTAGAGCAGGGACCTGGTGGTCCAGTATGTAAGAGCTCCTGCCCATGAAGACCCAGTGTACTTAGTAACTGAGTCTGAGATTGGTAGATGGGGTCTGTGTGCAGCCCTGTGGAAGCACTAAATTAATTCCTCAAGTCAGCAAATTGCTGTTAGCTTCATGTCTTCTGCCTTTTGGGAATTGCTTTTTCACGATTAAAGCCAGATTTCTTGCTGGAAACCCTTGACTTTGCGTGCAGCAGACTGAACTAAACTGCATCTTGTCAGTGAGTTAATGTACTGAGAAATCCCACTCTGTGCAGCTGGCCATGGCCATGGAGGAGGAGTAGGGGTGCCTTCTGCCCATGCCCCATGGGATAAGGGCCTTTGGGGCCACCCCCACCCTTATCTCCCTGCTCATGCCTGTGAGGCCACACTGCAGCATCAGAGGTGCATGGCTGGCTCAGAGCAGACACTTCATTTTGCAGGGATAGTCCTTTGGGACTGATGGCAGTGCCGTGGATTGCTGGGTACAACCTCCCACTGCCCTGAACAGCAGCATGTCTGCAGGAGGCAGCACAACTAGCCAAGTTAAGGTGAAACCAAGCCAGAAAACATTAAGTGCTGCTGTCTAGATTCACCTATCCATGCATCACATATGCTCTAGCTCAGCAGGTAAGTCTGGCCCTCAGATTAAGACACACTCCTGCCAGACTTGGTCACAGCACAGCAAAACCTTTGACAAAATGTCAAAGCAAAATATTCTGGGTAAATTTAGTGAGATATAGAGGTTTTTTAAATGATACAACTTGCAAGGTGAATACTTCTGAGGGTCTCCCATTTAGTGAAGAGCTTGGGTTTCATTTTCAGAGTAATGCCAGTTCTGACCTGAGATGCCATACCACAGCCAGCTTTAGCAGATCCCATGGCACAGAACGAACTGGTTGTACCTTCTTGTACCTTCACAGCTAAATTTGTTTCACAGATACTGAGAAAAGAGATAGATTGAGCTGACACAGTGAGAACCAGATGTATCAAAATAAAATTTATTCTTAAAATTGCTAGTTTACACATAACAGCAAAGGTTACACAAGGAAAAGTGCAATTAGTGGAGGAGGCTTATTTCACCTTAGTATTTAACATCTTGCTGCACTGCAAGTAGCTTCACACTATTATACTTCTTAGCCGTGGACAAAAATGTGATTTATTTTTTGATGTTAACACCATTTCTGTGTAACTAAAAGGTGTGCCAGCATTAACACCTTGCTGAGCATATACTGGACAATTTCTCACACAAATCTTGCATGAAACCCAGATAACATTTAGAGTTTGACAGCTCAGAAAGCTAAATTATAAGCATACAGATACAAAATATATATTAGTTTACTAAAGTCTAAAAAAAAATAATCTTTTAAAAAATGAGGTAAAATAAACCAGAAGAGTTTTCTATGTGCAAGCCTATATTCAGTCTAGAAAAAACTAGTAACAACCCTGCTCTTTTAAAGAAATTAGCTCTCAAAAAGTGCAGCTAATTCACTGTCTTCAATATGAAGGACCTTGCCTATGTTACTTGTGAAAAGTCATGGCTAACATTGCAATTAGGAGCAGGATACTCAACCATCAGATGCTGTAAGATTAGATCAGGTGATGAGTGGACTCACCTAATGATACTATAGAGTAGGAAATGCACAAATGGCTTTGTTTTGTTGCCTAACCCCATTTTTGACATATTAGGGTGGCTTTAATTTTTTTTCAAAGGCACATTTTTCTTTTAATGTTGAAAGGCAACCATCTGCCTGCTAAATAGGTAGGATGGTGAAGTCAAGGTTACATTTGATATCAAATGCAAGGCTTCACAAAGACAGTAAGGACAGAGATGCCTTCTTAAAGCAGTGGTCACATCTACTACTCTGCATCATTTTCTCTAGTCTCCTTTTCATCCCATAAGTTTTTCTCTGAGATTTAGAATAACAGCTTTGGAAAGAAGTAATCAGAACATTGCACATCTCCAAGTTATGTAGAACATTCTATCTCTTCCTGTTCTCCCACTTTTCTATTATCCTCTTCAAGTTTCTTAACATGTATTGAAGCCACAAATCTTTGCCATGCATCCCTACCTGCCTTTGCTACAAGCATGTAGAGGGTCACAGCAAGCTTCTGACAGCATCTACTGCACTTCTGACAGGTGCAAAATGAGTTGTGACATTCTGTTTCCATCCCTGTGCACACATACATACTCTCACACACAGTTACCACAGACTGCTGAGACACCATTGCCTTTCATACTACTTTGCAAGTCTCCCTCCTTGTGACCCAGGAGAGCTGACAGCAGGAAGAAAGCAGCATATAATTGAGATACAGGCAAGCTACTCCTACAGTATGTAGCATACACATGAGCTGCAACTTGGTTTTCTTTCCTTTCAAGAAAAAGGTTTGGCTAAGAACTTCAGGAGCATAATATGGTTTAACAAGTCCCACAGTCTAATGAACAATTGGATTTGTTCAGACAGCAAACAAAACCTGCCAGGTGGTTTCAACATGCAGGATGTGAACCAGAAAACTAGCACTGTTCTGTTGCCAAATGGCAGGGTGCTTCCTCAGTAGTGTGGATCACCAATATGGTAATGAACTTTCAATCTGACCCAAGCTCTGCCACCGGGGAAAGAGGCCACTGGACAACCTTGGACTGCCCAGATGATCAGGTTCTCTCTCTTGTCCTCTTCTTGAGGTCTGAAGATCTACATAGCCCTCCTTGGCAGATGGTATCTGAACACCATTAGGCTTCCACTCTGCATGTACAATTTTGTAATTCTGACCCTCATTATTGTCCCAGAAGGTATGTTCTCCACTTTGGTAAGAAATACAAAACTCTATCTTCTCTTCAGAGGAAATGGCAGGAGGGAAATCAATGGTAAATGAGAAGGTATCGTTTTCAAAATCATTGTAAACATTGTTCATGTACACACACTCAACATCTTTGTAGGTCTTCCACGTATCGAAAGTAATACGAACCTGAACCTTTTTTTCAAAGCTCACATTTTTTACTTTCACAGTTCCTGACAGCACCTTCTCCTGCAGGGTGCAGGTCTCCAGGCTGACCAGGTTCATCTGCAGACGGTTCCTGAAGTCCAGGTAGTCAGCTGAGGGCTGAGGGAAACCCAGAATCAAGTTTTTCTCCTCATGGAGTTTTAAGTTGGATGTTATGTCCTCAATGCCTAAGAGGTTAAACTGCAGATCCCACACAGAGGGCTCCTGGAACTCGGAGAAGGTGTGGATCACTGTCAGGGACAGCCCCTTGGAGTCTGCAAACACCACACGCTTCTTGGTTCGGGCTCGTGAGTGGCTCCAGTCGCTCTTCTGATCTTCGGAGTCACATTTCACATGAAGACATGGCCTGAGAGGTTTGAGTCTGTTCACAAGGTTGTTTCTTTGGCAGTCCTCGAGGGGGCTGAGAAAGCTCTTCAGCGGTGGAGAATGGGCCATGCAAAGCCGCATGGCCATATCCACAGGCATGCTGGAGCTGGGCAAGGGTCTTGGGTCCAAGATCTGGATCATTCTGAATGGAGAAGAAACACAGGACATTATCATTTATTACATCAGATAAGAAGCTTCTCAAGAATGCATATTTATTTCATAAGAAGCTTCTCAAGAATGCATATTTACTTCATCCATTCATCCATTAATTATTCACAGCCTCATCTCTGCACAGCTTTAAACAATGCAGCCTAAATCAAAATTGACAGTTCTACCTAAGGAACCAGGGTGAGACTAGTCAGTTATTTCTTGTCAATCCTAAACTTCTTCAATTCAAATCTATTGTCCTTTCTTTATCCAAACCTCTGGAAAACAGATTTTAGTGAAAGCTAATTGAACATATTTTCTTGAAAATATAGAAAAGAACATTCTACTAATGAGTAAAACAGATCCAGTTAAAATGGAAGTTCTCATCCACTCGAACTTCCCTCTTAGAGGCCCTAAGTGAGGTCTTAAAATTCCAACAAGCTGGATCAGCTGCTTCATCTCTCTATATTAAGAAAGTTGCCTATCCTATCAGAGCATCAGATGGGATTCTACAGATCTTTATGTAGAACCATCATTCTGTGGCTCTGAACAACTATTAGTAGATCTTTTTAGGCACTTGTTTGGTTAAATAAAAATACTAAAGCACCTTTAGAAACATTTTTACTATGAACCTAGCTATGAACCCAGGTCTAAGTAATAGATAGGGCTCTTTGCACTGTTAATGTAAACTGCTGATTGAAGCAGAGGAAAAAAGTGGGAGAAGAGAGGGACATATATTTTTTCACCTCATTAGGCTTCAAGAATTAACTTTAAAATAACTTTTGATAATCCCTGAAGACCATGCTGAAACTCTACTGTAAGTACTCAATAAGAATGCTACAGTTTATTTGCAAAGAGTTACTCATAACCCTCCCTCTCAGATGATGGACATCAAAATTACTGTGCAAGGCTATGGCCCACTCAAAGCTGGATAGATAAAATATTTCTAAAAAGGGGCTTCAACCCTAGCACATCCCTGCTGAGATGGATGCAGTCCTCGCTGGAAATGCAGAGTTTTGTCGAGTCACAGAAAGGCATTTGCTCTGTCACTTAAATAAATGGCTTTCTGCTTCCCAGAGTTCTCACTGGTATTCCAGAGCCCTGCCAAAAATAAGGCAGAAGCTGTGTTGGCTCCATCTTCCTGCCTTTTTTTTTTTTTTTTTAAATTGTGGAATCTTTACCATAATAAGCAGCAGGAGGGGAGTACCCGAATCAAATCAATCAACTTTTGCTTTGCTTTATTAGGAAAAGAACTAAGGCTTCAGCTATAACTCTCTTCTGCAAAGCTATACTCTCTCCTGCAACTTTGGTGACCCGAGCTTTTGCAGTGTCAGGGGAAGGAAGAAAAAAAAAAAAAAAAAAAAAAAAAAAAAAAAAAAAAAAAAAGGGAAAAACCCCACGCAACACAGAACTAGCACAGAACAGCCAAGCATGCAAACCCCGCGGCGCCGGGCGGGCGGCAGCGGGGGCAGTGCCCGGCCAGCCCCGGGCACAGGGGGCGGGCAGGGGGCCCTGCCGGCGCTTACCTGCTGCGCTGCACCGCTGGCCAGGGCCGCCACCGCCGCTCCGCGCCGCGCCCGCCGCGCCGCCGCCTTTATGGGGCCGGGACCGGCCCGCGGCCAAGGGGCGGCTCCGCCGGGGCCAGCCGGGGGGGTGGATGCTGCTGCCCGGCCCGGGAGTGCCGGGGCCCGTCCGCAGGCGGCCGGACACGCTCCCGCCGCCCTGTCCATGCACATGCCCGGAGCCGCCCCTGCTCCTCGTCCTTGGTGAAGGGCAGCGGCAGCAGCAGCTGCGGCTCCGCCGGGGGCGGCTGGAACACGCGCCTCTCCCGGGCTGTTCGCGTGCGGGGCACGATGCCCGCGCCCGGCCGGGGCTGCTGCAGGGGAACGCTGCCCGCCCGCCCAGTGCAACCAGACCCGTGTTAGATTATACACTCCTCTGCTTCGTTGGAAAGGAGATGGGACACTAAGTTGTAAGGTAATGCTCCCAGAGCCAGAAATCCATCCATCGTCCTACAGGATAAGGAGGACTTATATATATATATAGATATAGATATATAGATATATCTATATATCTGTCTTTGTCCTCATTGAAAAAGTACTTTTGAGTTTTTAATGTGAATGGTCCTGATGGCTTTTTACCTCCCACATCTGGTGATCTGTCTGAGGATGACAGGCCCTGCTGTAGGTCCCACATTTTATCCACTGCCTGTTTCCAGAGGAAAGGAACAAATCTGGCGGAAGGCAGCCCCTGCAGCATTAGCCAGGGCAATACTGTGGCACTGCTGGTGTCCCGCCTCCAGAGGCTCCATGGCAGGGGCTGTGGACAGCCCACCGGTGACAGAGTGCTGTCTTCTGCAGGCTGTGAGTAATCCTACTAGAGAAGGTTCATCCCTGAGTTACTGCTCTTCTAAGACCATGTCCTGGTTGCTAACTTTCTCTCTGGGTCTTTTGTAGATAACAGTTCCATTGCCAACTTCTTGCTGCTCTTTCCCAAGGGTGGTAAGTCAACATACAAGATGTGATAGAGAGTCTGTGAACTGGGATTTTTCTGAGTTCAAAGCTTTTACCAGTAGATGAGACCACATACAAATCAACAGCAGGAAGTCCTGTGTTCTACATGAAGCAAAGGGGGCTTACAGTGTTAATCAGTGAAGGATTTTTCTGTTCTTGATTTGTGAGCAAAAGAAATTAAAAGCTCTACTGCTTATGTGTGAGAATGTATTAGAAGATAGGGTGTGAGCATAGCAGATGATGTCAAGGACACTTCCATCTTGGATTCAAGCTACATATAAGCAGAGGGAACAGTCAGGAAAGGCTAGAGGCTGCTGCTGACAGATGCATGGCACATGGATCAGTATCTGTCTCTGTAAGTATAATGAGAGTATTCACAAGACAGTAACACTTCAGTTTTTTAGTTCTGCCCCTTGGTGACTGAAGTTCCTGCCTTTTGTGACAGTACATGACATTAAGTGTCACCCAGATGAAGCCTGAAGCAGTAACTGGCAATGCTGACAAGGCTTTGGGAGGTCCTGCTTTGTTCCCCAGAGCCAGTTACTCAGGACAACCTTCCCTGGTCCTCCACTTCTCAAGTTGCATCCCTGCTGCTCCCATTGCTCTTCCTCTCTTTTCCCTTCTCTTATTTTTTGGTGACTGCTGGCTCCCTCTCAAAGGCAGATGATATTTTCTCATTGTTTGTCTACAGAAAGTGATAGAAAACAGCATCTGCATGTTGGAAGCCTTGCTAGTAACCTTACTAGTCACAAGTTTGGGGTTTTTTGGAGGAGCTACAAAGATTTTCAGCCCCAGCCACCTTACCTCCAGTAAGCCAGGCCAGACATACACATGGATATAAGGGAGGACTGGACATATGGCTGGTACTTACTAAATCTCTTCTACTTAACCCATTACAAAAAATGAGTAAATAACTTTGTAGTTTTACAAGCCTGTGCTAATTGAATCTTTGTCCAGGCAGCTTCCCACACACACTGCTTAGCTGGGCTGCTGTTATCAGGGATTACGTGCAGCAGCTGGGGCTGCTCTATCACACTATCTACAAGCACTAAATAAGACCTACTTGAAGCCTTTAAAAAGGAGTTGCCTCAAGGTTTTCCTACACATATTTTTCTGTTGCTATGTAGTAGCTCATTGCACTGTTGGTGCTATAAAATATTTTGCTTCTGCTGTGTAAAATACCTGTTTTGCTCAAACTGGAAAACATCTTGAAAAAATGTTTTAAGTGATATGTTAAGCAAAAAAGCAGTAGTGAGATCCAGAGCCTTTCAGGGGCAGATCATTGCCCAAGTCAGTAAATACAGACTGGATACAGCAACTTTGTGCCTAATTGGTAATCTGGAGCACATTCATGGCCGTGGACTGGTGTCCCAGTTCCTGGTTGCCAATACAAGCAGAAAGCGTTGTGCAGAGCCAGGGTAACTCTTTCCTCATCCAGGGAGGTGTCCCTGCACTGGGGCAAACTGGCAGGGTTATCTGAGTTAGCACAGCAGTTTGTCCTGTCAGTGATGGCTCCCTAGCTGTGCTTTTTATAGAGGACTCAGGTTTCCAGATACTTTGGTTTGGCATCTTAAAATGTAGATCTGTCTGTCTGTCTGTCTTAGCTTTCAAATAGTGCTGCTAAAATAGGAGCACCAGAGGAAGAAAAATTACTGTCTTACTGTGCATATGACAGCACTTTATGGCATATCAGCTTTTCTGACATTTCTAAGTGCACAGTGGCAGAAATATATTGCTGGAAAAAGCACAGCTGACTATAAAATCAAGCCCCATCATAGGGCATTGTACCTCCAACTGCTTCTGGGAGAAGAAAACCCAAATGGATCACCCAGACTAGTTCTTTGTCTTTTCCTGAAAAAGTGGCACCTTAGATGTGGTAAGTTAATTGCAACAAGTTAGCTATAGAAAACACAGTTTTATTATAGCTACCATAATTTCACTGAACTCTAAATGTATGTTTTTAAAAACAGTTTGCACCCTAAATCGTTTAGAGCAATGTAAGGCACAGTGTCGATTTTAAGGAGTTCATTGAGGTTGCTCAGTGACAAACAGGCAATTGGGTTAACGCTGCTCTGTTCAAAGACAAATAGATGGTATTAGCTCCTCAGTGAATGCTTTTATATACAGATGGTCCTCCGGGTCTTGCCATTCCTCACCTCACCTGAACTAAGCAAGACCTTTCAATCAGCAGTTCTGGGAACAGCTAATGAGTGATCGTGCCTTCCTGTCAGCTATCACACAGCAAAGGGCTGCTCTGGTCATCTGTTTGCTGGCTCTTGTCACTTTATGAGAATGAAAGAACTGCTTTTTTTCAGCCTCTGTTCTGAAACTGAGTAATTAAGAAAGGATTTTGTGGTTTACTCTGACTTTATTAATTTCAGGTCGCTCTGCTTCTTTGCTGTCCTCCCCCACAGCTTCAGGAGGGAAGAAAGGAAATACATTACAGTGGAGGATGTAAAAGAGTAGAGGAGCCGCTAGAATTTAATTAAAGCCTTTTGAAGCAAAGATAAGCAAATATTTCTTCAGAGCAGAATGAAGTCATGACCACATTTATAGGTAAAAAAGTCCAGAGAGAAAAAATATATCTCCATTTCACTTGCATAGTAATACATCTCTTGAGAAATCCTTGCTGTTTGCTGGGTGGGAGAGCAATGCTAGTTAATGCAATTACAGTATGCAATTGAGCAAGGAAGCTTTTGATTTGGTTTTGGGCTTGAAACTAAAACCAATTGCTAGGCCAGTGGCACTGTACTGGTGTCATTAGAAAACAGAGTATGTCCACCTTAATTTGGCTGGCACGTATTTTGTTCCTGCAGCATCACACAACACCTGTGAATGAGACAGAGCTTTAATGACGTGGAAGAACATCAGTGGTAATGGACAGCGACAGTTCCGTCACAAAAGGTTTAGAGCAACCTTATTTTTTCCTTTACTTGAGCTCTTCTGTTCAATATTTGTTCTCTGCTACTAAGATTAATCTTTATAACTGTGTATTATCTATGAAGTTGCGTTACAGTTTTCTATGAATGTGACTGGGGGACAAATAGTGATTTTTCAGGTACATAGCAAGTCAGTTGAGCCTGTAAGCCTTTGAAAATTTAAAATTATTTTTAATGGTTTATCTCATGAAATACAGTGAGTAGAAGTTTTATTAAGTCTTAATAGAAGGCTATACTCTATCTGCTTCTCAGAACCCTTTGGTGAACCTTGAAAATTACTAATGGTCACAAATATATACCAAGGAAACTAGTCCTGGGAAACTCTGTTATTGTTCTAGGAATTCCTTCAGCACTGGTACAGTCCATACAAGGAAGACATAAATTGTTGATATTTTTGGAATTTCTATTAGCCCATTTCTCATGGTTGGTGGGGGGGGGCTGGGTTTCAAGCAGATCCTACAGCCATTAAGAGGCCCTCACTGAGATACCTGTAAATTGTAATCACTTGTTTATGGGAAAATCAGAGAAAGTCTGGGAAAAAAAATTACACTGCCCCCACTGCTATACTGCCACAATCATCCCCTAGAGAGCAGGGCAAGCAACATACAGCCAAATGCACATGCAAAGATGGATGGGGTTTATATTTTCTTACAGCAACAGGACATGGGTCTAATTCTTTGGGCATTTATAGAGGTTCGAGGTCTCATTCTATTTCAGTCAATAGTGCAAGTTCTTGCCACTCTTGGAACTTTCTAAGGTTAAATTCAAAGACACTTAAAGTCCTTGCAACTGAAAGTTTTGGACTGAAGTAGAAGCAAGAAATTGATTTAAAATGTCTAATCTTGTTAAGGCTGATTAATGATAAATTAGTCAATTGAAGATGAGTCATCACTTTGAAAATGTATAGTGGCAGAGAAGTGTGTTGTTTTCTGAAAAAAAGCGACATAGAAAATGCAAGAAAACATCTCAGGCTGCTCAAATGCTTAATGCCATGTGATTATATTAAATTCCAGATATTTTGAGCAAAAATTCCCGGAACTGATTTTATGCAAAATGAAATCTTTTAGAAGTATAATTGGTTTGCTAGTATGTAATAAGATGAAATAAAGACAATGCCACATTGTTTATAAATTGCTGCAATATAGAGTAAAGAAGGAAAGAAAACCAAAAAAAGGAAGAGCATAGATGTAGGTATTCATTCTTGGAATAACCTGAACTTTCCATGAAGTGTTTTACAAGAGTGAAGAAAACAAAACACATACATATTTTTTACACATGAGTATAAATCTGGCTTATAAATACAGACCAGATTCACTTTTAGGAACACAAAGGCTCTCCTAGATGTCTGAAATAAATGCAGTATTTCAATATTACGACATTCTTTTTCGCCATTTTTGTGGGGTTTTTTTTAACCACACACCTGATATGGTTAAACCTTGATAATGTGGCCAAACATTTTATAAATATAAGTCATGTTGCTGGGTGTAGATAATCAGTGTTTGGTTTGGTTTTTTTTTTCCTAGGCCCAGGTGAAGGAATTACTTCTGCTGATGAATAGTTTTTTCCAAAGAAAACAGTAAGTGAAATGCTGCTTTGTGCAATTTGGTTTATGCTTAATGTTGTGTGAAGAACCAAATGTTGGTTGAGCAGACACTTCCACCAGCTATGTGGGCAGTATTCTCGTTCTTTGCAATCTCTCAAGGAAAAATGTGATTTTTTTATCCACATGTGCACAATTCCCTACAGACTTGAAGGAGCTACATGATTATTCAATATGATTACCATTCCCATAAAATTTATGTTGAATAAAACCTTCATCCTAAAGAAGCATTGCTATATCTGACAGCAGCCCAACTAACAGCTGCAAGATGTTCACACTGAGTGTTTAGAAGCCCTTGAAGGGTCTGAGTAACACTCCTTTTCTTGTTCTGCCACCCAAGAGACATGATCCATTTCTCTATTTTAGGTTCTCTTATAAGGTTCTTTCTGTCTCGTGTATCACAAGGGAAGAACAGGGCTTGGAAATCAGTACAGTGAAATTCTGTGCCAAGTTTTTCTTGGATTTTCTGTGTGGGGGAAAAAGCTCCCCTATGGCATACGTATAAGAGATGAATGAATGAAGCTTTTCTCTTTCAGATTTAGTTTAATTTCTAACCACTTCAGACAAAAAATTTGAGTTTCCCAGTATCTGACCTAATTATACTTCTTTGGGTTGAGCATACATATGTATATGAATGTATATTTCCCCAGTTTCATGAAGGTCAAATTTCATGCAGACATTCACTTCATTTTTAGATTTGCTGGAAAGAATGAAGCTCTTCAATCCAAGTGCTGTAACATCGTCAATCCTCTTTCATCCTGCAGTGGCAGAGGAAGTAGTTATGGTCCTGAGTGTAGAAAGATTTGTGGCCTAAATAATATATTTGCAATAAATTGGTTTCTTTGGGTTATTCTTAGATGCTGCTTCCCAGAACACAGATGGTTTACTGTCAGAATGTGCTTGCTCCATATATGCAATAATGCTTACAGTAAGTTTTGCAAGATTTAAAATGGTTTTAATCAGTGAGAATAATCTTGCATGCTTCTCTGGAGAATTGCAGTCACAGAACAGTGGAGGTTGCAAGAGGCCTTTTGAGGTCACATAATCCAGTCTCCTCCTCAAAGCAGGAATAGCTTTGAATAGCAAAATAGGAACAGCACAGTTAGATCTGGCTGCTCCAGTTGCTTGTCCAGCTGAGCTTTTAACACCTCCAAGGACACAACCTCTCTAGGCAACCTGTGCCAGTGCAAACAACTCTATTAATTTTTTCTGTATATCTGTCTGGAATTCCTGTTCTGCAACATGGGACCACTGCCTCTTTTCCTTTTGCTGTACTTCTCAAGGGAAGGTCCAGCTCCATCTTCTCTCGATTTCCTCTTCATAGTGGGAGGCTGCACTGAGACCCACTCTAACTTAGCTCTTCTTTTCCAAGTGAAGCAAAGTCAGCTCTCTCATTCTCACCTCAGCTCTCTCAGTCTCACCTTCTGCAGGACATTCCAGGCCATTAACCACACTGGTGGACCTTCCACTGCTCTTCATGCAAACCTAATGCTCGAATGCAAACCTAACTCCCACGCATCCTTCTTGGCTAGTTCTTTTTAACCACTCTATGTTCACCAGGATGGACTTAGTTCATTGAGCAAAACACAGCTCATGCCTTAGCTTCATCTATCCTTCACTCTGCTGCAAAGGCATGGATCTCACCTTGGTGACACTGACATGCATTTCCTAGTCATAATGTACACTTTAAGGGTATGAGGAGTTGAGGACTTTCATCAGAAGAGAAATCACTGAGTATGTTGGGGGAGGAAAAGAATTCTGTTTTTATTCCCAGACTAGGAGAAAGCAAAAAGCCTCTCATAACCCAGAGGCAGCTAGAATTTTTTCTTTTTAAAAAGTTGTAATGTTTAAAGGAAAAAATGTCCAATGGAATGCTTCTTGGAAACGTAGTATTTAAAATACAAAGCCAACCTTTCTCTTTGCCTTCAGCAAAGAGTTCTGTTCCTTTACAGAGAATGAGATGGGACACAAAATAGCACATGGCATTGACAGCATGGCATTGATCACATGGCATTCATGTCCTTCTCCTGGGTGAAGGAAAACCCATCCTGAAGTACTTGATCCTTTTTATACACCCATATATTTCTCTGTAGTATATTTATGCATGCAAAGATGCATAGCTGTAACAGGAGAGGCTCAGAGAGATGGAATCCAGTCAAAGCAGTTTCAGCCTATTCATAGGACAGCAGCTTGTTGTCACCAAGCCAGGGCCTGGCTTTTATGGGAGAGGATGTTGTGGTTCTGTCCTTTGGGAGCAAGTGAGGGAATGGAGGGAAGTAAAATATTTACACAATAAATCTTTTTCCATCTCATTTAAATTACTAACTTTTTAAATTTCTTTTACCCCAAGGGAAAGAAAAGTTGCTCCCTTGGTAACTCTTTTTTCTCAGGGCAGTAATACAAACAGTGAGCATGAAAGAAAATAAACTCTAGTTCTGTATAAAACAGGTTGCACATAAATGATCCGTTCATTTTATTACTACCATCATATATTACGCCTTTGGCTTCTCAAGATAATAGCCGTATTCATAATTCATACAGTCTGAATATCCCATGAAAAAGGAATTTCAGGAGAAACTTCTCTGCTAGTCATAGCACAACAATGTTGAAAGCAGGATGGGGTGTTGGTCAATGGAATGTCTCTGTTTTAGAAATTACACCCTATTATAAGGGCTGCTGGTTTCAAAATCAGGTTATGTGTGCCCTGCAGGTATAATAGCAGAAAATAAAATGGTATACCTGGCCCTTTTATATAACACAATGTAAGTACAGATAGAGGAGGAGAAGTGATGATTCATTATCTGTTCATCCAAAAACCAAGAACGCTGATTCACATACTACGTCCTAAAGCTTCACAAGTCTAAACGTATTCTTGACTATTGACAAATCATCTTTCTAGATGCTGTGCACAGGAAATGGGCTATGCTTTCTGTCACTGATCTTGTTCTAAATCAAAAGGTCTAGATCAGCCTCAGAGTCAGTAGCATTTAATGTCTCTTCTAGTATTTCCTACTTCTACCATCCCTTGTTATAAGTTTTGCAAGTGATATAGTACTTGTTTTGTCCTCTGTGTTTTCAAACAGCATACAGAACTTTAAAAATATGTAATGTAGTTTATAGAATACTACAGCTTTTTATTCCAGGCTTATGCTTGTGCCTTGTTTTTTTATGATAACCATATACAAAAATGAAGACAAACTAATCCCTCTTGCAGGAAAAAGTCATTCTGTCCAAGACAGGGAGCTTCCTGGACTCAGACACTTATGGTTTTTACTTTTACATCAGTTTGCCGAAGTTAGCAAAATGTTCTTTCTACAATTTTTATCAAAATAAGACATTAATCTCTATTTTGTTTAAACTGTATAAACTATTAGAGTTGGATACAAAGTTCATAAAAAACAGCTGTTCCTAATGAAACTGCATGACACCTACTCCAGTGTAAGCCCATCAGGCTGGTGTGAAGTATGAATAAGATCTACCACATAAATATAAAAAGTCCCCTGCCCTGATTCTCTGGTTGACATTTCTAATGATACCTTCTCAGCTAAGTCAATAGAGATATAGTCTCATGCTTTCATGGGTCTTTGAGATCCTCTGTTCTCAGGATCATTTCCTTTCTTTATCCATATGTATTTGAAAGAGTAATTATACTCCTGAAGATCTTTCTCTGAACAATGTTACCACACTCAGTGTGTAACCCTTACAATGTAACTAATAACAAGGGTGGGAACTCCCACTGGAAACTCCTACCAAGCTTTTCTTGATGGGGCAAGATGATGCTTAGAAACGCATTCAGTGGGATGTGTTCCGAGTTTAGGGACAATTATACTTTCACTGTGCATCATCCCCACAGCCACAATACTTTGCAGAAATTTAGCAGGGCATGGGGTTCCTTTGAATCTGAGAATTTCTGTACTTCAGTACCAGCTTACTATAATCAGATCAAATGGCAAAAACCAACTTAAATGTGTTGTAATGTTGAAAAGAAATGCCATAAAAAACTTACAGTTTCATCAAGTGTTGCCTAACATTTATTTCATCTGTCTGTATTGTCTGTTTATGGAAGAAGGAGTTGTTCAGCAGACCAGCTGAGCAAACCAACTTTCTCTGCAGATTCATATTGGTGTAAGTTTAACAGTGGAATGACGATGTTTCCATGCCTTATCAGAGATAGATGATCAAAGATCTGAATTAGAGCAAGACTTCATAGCAGGAAGGAAACATCACTAACAGGTAAACCAGACTATATACACTCCAACACCTGTAGCCAAAGTATGGTAGAACCCTTTGAGCTGCTGCTATGCCACACAGCATTTTAACTACTACCAAAATGTATTGTGACTCCATTGTTGATATATAGGAGCAAATCTAACCCCAGTTTTCTTCCTTTCTAAGTCTTCTTAGTAGATGGATTCAATTACCCACTGAGACTACACTCTTGCAGATAATTGACTGCCCAACCACCTTTAATTTGCTTTTGGTAGCCAGGCTCAGAGGGCTGATGACAGGATGGCTGATGCAAAAAGCATGGATTTAGAGTGGTGAGAGAGATCTAAGCATACATCCTGAGAAAATGCTTAGTTTGCTTGCTCTTTTTTAATCTGAAAAACAGGGCACTGATTTCCTGCCAAGGGACACTTTTGAATAGGAATGTCTGAAAGTGCCAGACTAAACTAAATTTGGTTTAACTTGGAGTAGAAGGCAGGGAGCAGGAGGAATTCATGATGGAAAAAAAATGGATTTCAGGCTAGGAAAAGTTGGGCTAGAGGCTCTGTATGTAGAGGCTTTCTTCTATCTCTGAGCAGATGCTATGACAGAGCCCTATTTTTATGAGGTCATGCATTTTCTTCAAAGGGGACCTAGGAGGGAGCACAGCCAGTTCATGTTGGTCCATTTCTCCCTTCACAAATGTCATAATTTAAATGTAACATGTTCCAAGAAAGAACCAAGCAAAAATAATTTAGATACATTGTCTAAATATGAAGGGAAATTTAAAGTCTTCATAAATTTTGTGTTTTCACTGCAGGTAAGTGTTTTGTAGGCACATTTGAATGACTCTAAACATCATTACTCTGATAGAAATTAAGTCTTGGGTGTTTAAAAAAAAACCACCAAAACAAAACCTTTTAGTGTCCTTGAGCAGTGCTAAGTGCAAGGTCTCTGATTCAGAGGACATGCTGGCCACTGCCCTTCCTTTGCTCTGTTTCCTTCACCTTGTGCCTCAAGCACATGTCACAAAATTTAGGAAAAGGTGATAGCTAAAATGACACGTGGCATTTTAAGAAGCATGTTTTCCTGACATCATGTTTCTTCTCCTACCTCTTTTTTTTTTCTTTTTTTTTGTCCCTGCAGTTAGAGGAGCTGTGTTTATCATGAGTGTCTAACAGCTCTGTGTGCCAGTCATGGGGCTGGGCTCACATGTCTGTACAACAAACTCTCCAGAGTGGAAAACTCATGCCTGGACTGAGGCAAGGCAGGTTACTGAGGGAATATAACAGGGACTCAATGTGCCATTCTTGCCCAGAGGACACAAGGTGAAGGGATCAGATTCATCCTTGCCTCCTCCCATTTGTAGCTAACAGAAGACAGTCAAGAATTGATTCAGTGAGTATTTCTAAGAAATTTAGAGCCATGTCAGGGGTTTGCTGAAGACAGAGCAGGACTTGAGATGAACTCCTTTGTCCTGAAAAATGACTAAGAGCAGTCATTTGTCAGCTGTCAGTGGCAGCTGAGAGGAGCTTCCAAGGTGAGCAGCCTGTGAGCTCCAAAGTGGTGCCTCATAGAATCAGTGAATTAGTCTTACCATATGCTAACACAACAGGTGCAAAAACAAGGTTAGTGTGTCAGTGCATCTGCTGCAAACACGTGCCAATTTTGTAGCAAACTGCACAACTATTAACATGTATTTTAAAGGAAGAGCTCTACACCATAGTCAGAAGCAACTTAAAAATAGGAGAGTGTTAGTTTCACATAGTTAACTTGGAAGACTGACACAAGATAAGAAAAGGTACATAGCAAAGTAAAAGAATATTCAAATAAATCCCTGCAGGTCACTGAGGCCCTGCTTTGAATTCTTTCCAAATTTAGCCTGGAGTGTCTATACCCATGTTAAATTGGTTTTGTACACAGCACAACAGAACTGGTCCAAACTAAGTTTCAAACAGAAAACCATATTCCATTATCTCTTTCATAGTTTTCCTTCTTAATCACTTGATAACTTAAAACTTTCCAGTAGCTGACAGAAAATTTGCTAGTTAAGAAGTTGTTTTGAGATTCCTGAATTGAAAGTCAGAATATGAAGTGAGCACCAATCAAGGTATCAAGAAACTATGACTAGTCCCTGGAAAGATTGTTACTGTTCGGAGCTTTTTTTTGTAAACATACTTTTTCCTACAAGAGAAAGAATATAATTTTTCCTATTAAGTAGCCACAAAGTGCAGATAATTGTCAGTCACTGGTGAAAATATTTTCCCCCCACCTCCCAAAATTCAAAAAATTCTTAGACTTTTTTATATGGAGTTTTTTTATTGTTTGGGATTCTTGGTTAACATTTATGTAAATAGTTCCATTTAGTAATTTTAAGTGCTGCAGTATTTTGCAAAAGAACAGGGTATAAAATATCCTGTGTGCAGAATTACAATTTCATTTGTTAGCCATATTTCTAATATGCAGTTTTTAGCATAACAAAAGCACCATTGGCCTAAAAAATAAAGGTCTTTTACTGATTTTAAATTTCTGTTTTGAAAATTTTTGACACATAATTCATGTTATGTTTATAGTGGTTTCTCTTCATCCAACTTCTTTTTCCCTAAACAATGGACAGAAGGTAGGGTTTCCAAATGGCACCATGATCTAAGATTTATTAAGGTGCTTGGCATCAGAATTAAAAAGAACATCAGACTTTGCCAGTACTTGCAATAGGCACATGCCCAGCTGCTTTGCACAATTCCTCCCAATATAGACACAGAGGAGCTCTCTTGCACAATTCCTCCCAATATAGACACAGAGAGGCTATATTAAGCCTTGTCACACTTTGAATTTGGAACCCCTGTCCAAAGAGTATAATGTCACCTAAGCTTTCACATTTGTGCTGGGAACAGCTAGAGCAGAAGCAGGGTTTTAAAAGAGGACACTGGCAGTTTGCCTGAAAAAAAAACGAACTGCCAATAAATCTTCTGTCTAAAGTAGCTGGACAAAGTGTAACTCAGAAATTAAAAAGAAACAATAACCAGGCAATTTCAAAATACACACAATCTTGGATTCCTTGTTTCTTTGTCAACAAAAAGTATATTTCCAAAGTAAGTCAGTAACTAAAAGTTAAATCTGGTTCCTCAGGCTGCTTTCCTAGAGGAGGAGCTGTGCCAAGTTGACTTCTGTCCATACATACAGATCTAGAGTAACTCTGTGAGCTTGGCCTGTGCGGGAGCCTAGCTTGGATTTCATAGTTTCTGATCAGACTAATAATAATAGAAGGTTATGACTACTCCATTCTGCCAACAGAAGTATTTAGGTGGTTCTCTGATATCACTTTGCAGAACATCTGCTTTCACTTCACTCCTTTTTTATTCTTGAATTAACTCTTGCCACACCTACAGTGAACCCTTCTACTATCCCAGCTGGGTAATTACCTCAATAAAAAAGACAAGATAGCTGTATAAATGCTCTGCAGGAGTTCACACAGCAGTGTTGTACTCCCTGCCCATCTTCCATCCATCCTGCTGCCTCACAAGTTCCTTGTAACCTGCAGCCTTAGTGACCCTGTGCAGTGTAAGGCACCAGGTCACACCATGTCTAAACCCAAGCTTCCAAGTCAGCATCTGCTGGACAAGGATGTTGCTTTAGAGAGTGGTCTCAGGGTGGCCATTAATGCATAATTTAGATTTAACCACTATGGTTTCCCATAGCTTTTTTGAACAATGTAAGTAGCATGAATACTTGTTTAATTTCTTACTATACTGAAGCATAGTATCTTCTGATTTCTGCTTCTTCTCTTCAGGGACTTATTAAATATTCCTTTTAAGAATGTTATGAGCTCAGCATCAAAGTACATTAGAAGTCTGTCCAGAAATAAATAACACAGTGCTGAGGAATGTTAGCTAAGGGAATCTGTAGTAGATTTATTTCTTTCTCTCCTACTCTTCTGTCAGTGCAGAGGCAAAGCCTCCAGATTCTTCTATCCTAAAGGGACTGGCAGTTGACCAGCTTAATTAGCAAAGCATTTAGGCATGTTACTGAACTTCCATAAGCAGGCCTCTCTATATAAACCAACCTGACTACTCCAAATATTCCAATACTTGCTAGACAGAACTAGGCCACATGGGGAAAAAAATAACTAATTCAGCTCTTAGCCAAGGTGGGCTACACCTACAGGACTCTGTGAGATCTCTGCTAAAAGCAGAGCAGCTCTCCCCCAGAAGATGGTGTTACTGTGCTGTTAGATGCAAAAGACAGTTTCTACTTCACACTCTCTATAAGGTAAATCCAACTTCCCAGAACTTCCCTCTCTGTGTTACCTGAGTAGATGCCAAGTGAGAATTGCTCAGAAAAATTACAATTTTATTCCAAGTTTGTTTTGCTAAAAGCTCTTTTGGCTAAATTGGAGGATTCCTAATACCTCCTGATTTTTCCTTACTGTGATTGCTCTGTCTTGGATAAAATGAACACAGGCATGTATCAGTTGTCGTGGTAAAATTGCACTGTGGTCTCTCAGATCTTTGCTACAGCACAGACTGCTTTTGGATCACTCGATGTAGCTATGAAAAGGGAAACTGATATTCCTAATAGGATTATTAAATACTGTTACAGTGTAAAGTTCCAGAATGGAGAAGAAAACCCTTGGGCCATTTCTGCATGTGCTGTCATCAGTTCTACAGTGCTCTGCACCCTTCTGAATGCACAGCTGACTTTTCTGGTTGTGTCAAACTGGCTCAAATGATCATTTGTTTGCCTACAATTTAAGATCCCTAGTAACAAGCATGCATTCCATGTATTTTTTCCAAGAATACCATTTATCTTGGATCAAATACAAATTAGGCCAACTTGTCTCCAGTGTTTATCTGTTGCAGAGGACTTCTGTTTACAAGACTTCTGGCCACAAGAACATCTGGGTCCTGTCATCTAGATTGCAAGGGCTATTCTGGTCTGCACTGAATAGTTTCCATGCAAGGACAATATTGAGGAAGACAGCAGTAGCTCTGCTCCATGAGCTGTCCAAACAGCAGAGAAAGGATCATCAGTGAAATTATTTCTGAAGAAAACCAGTTAGTAACCTAATGTGAAAAAGCTGTTTCACTGTTAGATGCCTATGGGACCTTTATTTGTGTGCATATATATATATATGTAAGTGTGTGTGTGATAGCATTTCTAATGTCCTTAAGGTTTTAAGAACTTCATCATGCTCACTTCTCTACACCAGTCTAACCTTCCATCCAGCTGCTCTGTTTCCATTCCTGAAGTTATTCAAGTCATGAGGCAGATCTGGAAGTAAAATAGGCTCCCACTGGGCATTTTCTGGGGAAGTGAGGTAGGAGACTCAGTTAAGTATTTCTCATCTTGAAGACCAAAGGGTCTGGCCAAATGAGGTAAAGAATTGAAAAGGAAAGAGTGAAGGATGACCATTCATGCTCCTGGAACAATTCCAGAGAGATAGAACCTAAGATATATTTAGTTCTAACCCCAAGTTGAAATGAAATCTTGTGTAACTTCACCTTAGCAGCAATAGCTGGTATTTATGTCATTATGTAAAGTAAAAATGACCTATTTTTTAATTATAAAGAAATGTATTCTGTAACCTCTAAAATATAAAAAGGAAAACTTTTAAATATATTTCCCAGATAGCTAACATCCTCATTACACTATACAGTAAGAAGTATTGCCATTTAAAGAGGAATTTATCGGGTATTAGGCATTGGCTGTACTGGCCAAGCACATGGTGTCATGCTAAATGATCACATTCCCAGGTGAAATTTAGCACCATTTACTATTTTTAAGCAGTCAGATTACATCACTCTGTACCCATGGTCTTGAGAACAACCATAAGGAAACCTCTCAACAATCAAGGCATGTTTGATAAAAGAAGAAAATCAGTAATTTTCTGGACTGAATGGAAAAATTATCTTCCATGGACAAATAAAGACAGAAATTACTGCTATAAGGCTTCATCTAAACTATATAGAAGAAATATCAGTTGCTTATAATGATTTGACAATTAAAAAAGTAGATCAGAGAAATAGTCCTAGAATAAACTGCTTGAATAAGGTGCTTAAAATTTTCTCTCTCTTGCTAAAAAACCCAAAATCCAGAGAAAGGCTGTGTATACACATAAATGAATGGTATGTTGCCATGCATTTATCTCCCTGAACTGTGATGGAAACCAACTTGCTAATATTTTCACTTCCCTTAAACTGACAATAAACAAAGGCAACAAATCTGCTATTCTATTTAAAAATTGCTTACAAAACTTATGGGTTTTGTGTGTGTGTGTGTGTGAGAGAGAGAGAGAGAGAGAATATGATGCTGTAGACATCTTACTTTCAAAATGTTTTAATAAACTCCAGTGTAAAATTCAGTAAGCCTTTTGTAAAATATCAGTGAAACTGGTGCAAGATTCTTTTTCTTGCACATATTTAGTAAAGTAATACATACAAAAATAAAGACCTATGTAACACAGTCATAAAATGTTGCCAGATTAAGGGCTTTTAATTTATTTTTGCAATTTAATTTGCTTTCAACACTATTCAAGTGTACAGTTATTTTAGAACTTTCTCACTACTCGATATTTTCTAACTTTTGTTAGACTCAAGTCTTCAATAAATTTAAGGTGTTACCAGCAGTTCTGTTGCCTTTTTTTTTTTTTTTTTTTTAATCTCAGAGGTCTGATAAAGGGATTCTGTCTTCAGCTGACTCATGGAACAAATAAATGAAATAGATTTCCCTTAAGTGAGGATTAGCCACATACTTGCAATGTGGCTGTCTACTCTGCATTCAGGTAGGAAGAAAAATATCTTTTCCTGATAAATATCTGAGTATTATGAGATTTTTCTGCTAAAGACAAAAATATCTTTGGATGAAGATTTTAAACCTTGCTTGCAGGAACATAAGAATTATCTCAATGGAGCACCTTTTTCCTCAAAGAATGTCCCTCACTACTCTACCCTTTTTGAGACATTACTGGTTACAATGAATTTTAAGGTGTGGGAAAAATCCTCCCAAAGAATAAGTTTCTAGTTGTAATGTTGGTTTAGCTCCACGACAACTTATGCTTAGTAGGATATATACGTAACTGTGTTCACTTCTCATAATCCTCCTTTTAAAAAGAAAAAAATGTATTTATTTTTATAGGTTTGTACTGAAAATTTCTGACCATTAGAGTGTGACTCCAACAACCATTTGAACATGTTTCTTACTTTCTGTCACTCAGTTAGAAATCTGCATAAATATATTCTCCACAGTAAGTCTTAGGATTTTAATGGTTTCATGTCTGATTTTAGTACCACTGTGATGACATTCCTTCTTCTCATCACAATTCCTCTTCTGAATCACTGTCATGGACTACTTTTCAGCAGGAGCCTTCCATTAGAAAAATTGAAATTCACTGGATTTGACAATTATTACTTCATTGTGAAACTATAAAAACTTCTTAAACCATTCTCTTTTTCCTTAGGCTGAACTCAAGAATAGCCTGTTCATTTTCCTATTTTTTTCCCTGGACTGTGGAACTAGCTGTTCCAAGAAGCCATCATTTTAATTGTTGAGAAATTGCCTCTCAAAGATCTGTCCTGAATCTATGTGCAACTGTTTGGAGGGGTACACTGTGACTTCCTTAAAAAACTTACATTTAGTTTCTTCTTTGCTTTCCTTCACACTGCCTGCTCTGTATGGTATTTACATATTATAGACAATCAATTTAGGTATCCCAATTAAAAGTACAGGCTTCTTATGCCATCAGAGGAAAGAGGAACAGTGCTTCAGTGGGCAATTAAGAGTAAAACACTACGAAACCTGCCTGCTTTGTCAATTACTTGGATGAATCTGTTTTGCTGGCATCCCCAGTTGGTGCTGATCTTTGGCCCTACTGCTCTTCTGCTGCTTGTGGTTTCTTCCCAAAAAAAATAACAACTTCCCAGGCCTCTGCCACATTCCCATGCTGGCACCCTGTGTAATTCTGCTTTGCATGCAAGGAGCCTGCACTTTTTAAAAAGCTCTCTGTCATCCCAGAATGTTCCAGGCACTACAGAAAAACAAACAAGAGCTCCCTTTAAGCCCTCTAGACTTGTTTCTGTCTAGCAGTTTTTGACAGAAAAGTGGAACAATTTTAAACAAATCACAGGCATCCTGGACCAAAGGCTTTTTTATTCTGTATAATCTAGTTTCCATGAACTCTCAAACACTTATCTGTGCTGCTGGTATCTAGATCACAAGCTTCTCTCTACCACTAAAATGAATCTTCTCTAACTGCTGTCACCACAGCTGGTCATGAAGCTGCTGAACCATTATCTTGGTTGCTGCATACACAGATATTTTGATAACTAAATTGCCTACCATTACAGCTTGTTAACAACCCACAGTGTATCCCCATCTCCTAGAGAGACCACTCTTTGTGCCCTTTGTGTGTGCTCCTCTCTGAAAAGCTCCATTTCTCAACATTTCGCCAGCTCCATGTCTCCTTTTTTTTTTTTTTTTTTTTTAATCCCTTTATTATTCCAGAACAACATTTTATAATTATTACACTTTACCCCCAACTGCTGGTAAAATAGAGGTGGTACATGTAAAACACCACTAACTACACATGGGTAACTGGCAGAGAAGAAGAACTAGTTCCTGCTTGTTTAAGAGACATAGCAAAAGTACTTGATGGATTAAATAAGAAGAGGAAGGGAGAAAATTTCTTTAACAATTCAGTATTACACACACTTGCTGATGTATAGCCTGTACTGCTTTGATTTTGCAGTGAATCTGTATTTCTTAAATTGATCTTTTCATTTAGAAAAAGAACCTTGCACTGAGAAAGTTTCTATTTATAGTTATAAAAAAATAGTAATAAACAACAGATCACTTCTCTCCAAAAAAAACCCCTTTTCTGTATAGAAATGTTTTATTATTTCCTCATGTAGACATTAATTGTCCCTGGTTTGGGCTTTTTTTCCAAGCCTCATCTGGAAATACTTCAAATGGAATAAATTTAAAATCATTCTCCTTTTGGAATAAGCTAAATTTCTGAACTCTTGAAATGTTCTATTTATTCTAGCATTTTACTTTGCTTCAAGAGCAAGGCAAAGCACTGCAGGGACAAAATAGAAAGAACTGGAAAATCCTCATAACATGAAGGGCTGACAGCCAAAATTCCTAAATCTGATGGACTGCCTTGTAGATTGGCATGAACAATGCCTCTCCGGATAAGTAAACCTTAATCTCCTACGCAGAAAGGAAAAGCATTTATTTTTAAGGCTGCTTTTTAGTCTTTCATACTAAACAGTCCCTATTTCTCTCTTTTTTTCTTTATCTTTCTCTATTTATTTTTATTTTTCTTCTTTTTATTCACCTCCCTTTCTTTTTTATCTCCTTTCCTTTCCTGCCCTCTAGTGACCAAGCAAGCATGTTTCTAAACAAACTCAGCACACTTCCAAAATACTTCATGTTTCTGTTTTGTGAAGTTATGCTACCAGAATAAATACACTTCAAAGGTAGAGGCCATTGGTATATCACAAATTACACTAAAAGGAATAACAGTGAAATTTTTCTGAGCTGTTCATGGCTGAGCCTCTCAGGCTGGGTTAATAACAGGTGGCTAACAAAGCCCCTGCTGCCTCTAGAAAAGTCCCTACCACAAGTATTGGGTGGGATTTGGCATATATTTCAGCTATGGTTTTCTAACCATGCTATTGTAGCAGAAAGAAGAAAAATATTGTAGATGAAAGAAGAAAAATATTGGATTTTGTAGATTATTTTCTCATAAAATAAACATATAAATAACATTAAAAGGTGGGGGGGGGGTATGTATGGTGAATCTCAAAAATCACTATGAAGGCTGTTGATACACCAGTCCTAAAATATGCTGAGAGCCTTTGCCTCCTTGAATTCAAGGCTAATTGAATCCTGCTCTTACAGCATAATTTTTTTTTAATTGTTTCCATTCATATAGACCTGCTGTACTTTCACACTCAAGCTATCACAAAGACATGCTGGCAAAGGAAATCAGGCTACAGATAATTTAGAATAATAGTATCTTTTGGGTACAGTGTTGTGGAGAGAATGTATAGTTTATTTCAGGCCATGCTCTTTATAACTGTGCTCCAGTGGAACACAGAAATATTGTTCTAGATTTAAAATTAATTGGAAGACCTGAGGAGCAGGATGTGTTTGTACACAGGTATTTGCACTTCCACAGATTTCTAGATACAAAGTCCCTTCTTTAATTTTGAAATGAAAACAGTCAAGTTAATGCATTTGCTGCTTCTGCTGTAGGCTCAGAGAAGGGTTGATGAACTCAAAAGCTTATATAGTTTTTCCAGCTATGCTAAAGGTGATAATAAAAGATATAAATGGCAGTATTGCAGGTCTTGTTTTCAGTCTGTGGCGTCTGCAGGCAGAAAGAGAAGCTCTCATCATGCATTCTTTGGAGGAGCTGGGAAGGTCTGAGAGGGCTGCAGGCCTGAGCCACGTTTGATGACAGTTTATGTGGGAACATTATGGCCCTATGCAAAGCAGTGGATGAATTATGTCAGTGTGGCACTCTGGCCATAGCCAGGCTATTCCCTGCCTGCTGAGCACAGCTGGAAATTTAAATGGAGACACAGTGGAAAGCCAGTGGGATTACAGAAAACAAACACAACCGAGACATCACATTTGTCAAAACCATGTGGTGGTTTCTGCCCCGTGCTGGCTGCATTTTTCTGTCACACTGCTACTGTGGCTACGTGTAAATTCCTAAACTGAACAGGCCACAGACACAAGCATCAGACCTTGATCTGTCCCTAGAGCATGGTGACAGCCTGGTACAGCTTCTAGTCTCCTGCAGAAAAAATCCTGGGTGCAGTTTAGCCATTAGCATGGACCAGGGGGAGAAAATTTGGAGGCAACTGCTTTGTTTCAGGGACAGGGATGTTTGACAGAATGGAAGTAACTAGACGGTACAAATGTGCTAGATCTTTTTCCTTGTACTTAAGCCATTTAATTTCCTAATGTAACAGTAGTCTGCAAGATGAATTGAGTTTGGAGTTACTTATCTGTGCATTTCCTACAGGAAGGTACTGACCCTATTCAACTACCTTTTCCAAAGTAAGTGTTCTAACATGGTGCGAGTGAAAAAAGAAAAAAAAAAAAACATTTCAGAATTATCAACTGAATCCTCTTCTAGTCAGTCCCATCTGGGCTCAGGCTTCCCCATCAAGCCAATGGGGCTCACTAGAAGGGGGGACAGGCACTTTTCATTCTCTTCTAAAACCTTGGATTAACAAAGTCAACTAACAGGGGCTTTGGATATCTCTTTTCCGAGATTAATAAAGAGAAACATGTCATTTATGTTGTATAATTTCCATTTCATAGTTATTATGCCAGCACTCAGCCTCCTCGGAGTCACAGTATTTTGCTATATAACCAACTGTGCTTATGTGCTTATATATTCTTCGTGTGAGAATCACGGAGGCCATTGGCACCAAAATGCAGTCTTGCACATTTGCAGGAGGAAAAAAAAAAAAAAAAAAAAAAAAAACACAACCTGAACAGAAAAAAATCTCTTCATTTAATTACTGAAGGTAATTCAACGTTTCGAATGGTACTGAAGTACAATTCGTACTGAAGGTACATTCGTTCTTCTGGGACAAATGGGCAGCGCTGTATTTTTTTTCCCCTCAGGACGGAGCAGGGAGCGGGGGCAGCCTGTGAGAGCCGTGCCCTCACGCCCTTCCCGCGCTGTGGCGCTGTGGCGCTGCCGGGGCGGGGGTGGTGCTGTCAGGGCCGGCGCTGGGAGGCTCCCGCGCCTGCGCACCAGGGCGGCGGTGCCCGGATCCCTCCGCCGGGCGCAGCGCCCGCCCGGGAGCGCGTGCGGAGCCCCGTGCGGGGCGGCGGGGGCTGCGCGGGGCCCGGCCCGGCCCGGCCCGGCCATGGCGGGGCGAAGGTGCGCGGGCGGCGCGGCCGCTCTGGCTGAAGCGCCGGGATGCGGCGCGGCGGTGGCGGCCGAGCCGGCCCGGGAGCTGTTCGAGGCCTGCAGGAACGGGGACGTGGAGCGGGTCAAGCGGCTGGTGCGGCCCGAGAACGTGAACAGCCGGGACACGGCGGGCAGGAAGTCCAGCCCGCTGCACTTCGCCGCAGGTACATACCGGGGCCGGGGGTGCCGGGGGGGCGCCGGGCCCGGCCGGGCAGCGCCGGGAGCGCAGGGCCTCTCGGGCCTCGCCGCTCGGGCCGGGCGCAGCGCAGTCCATGCCTGCCCGCTTATTTCCGTATTCTTTTTTTCTCCTTTTTTTTTTTTTTTTTTTTTTTTTTTTTTTTTTTTAATAAAACAAACCTCATCTGGCTTTGAGGACACATCTGGAGTGGGGTTTGTACCGTTCGTGTTGTGACACGTGAGCTCTGACAGGGACACACGTCCCACGTACAGTTCTCATGGATTCCAGCAGGCCTGTGCGGTTTTTAAATCGAACTCGTGGAGGTGCTTGTCAGATAACACCATTTCTAAGCTTTTTTTTTCGTTCTTATCTTTGACAAATGGACTTTGTTAATTCAGGACGTAAGTAAGCAAACAACTGACGTAACAGGACGACTGCATTCACTGGCAGCAGGCCAGAAGATTGTGTCCCACCTTTTCAGACAAAGACCTGACTATGACTGTTGTTTTCATGTTGGCTGCTTTGGTTTAATTACGGCCTTAGATGTCGGACCCCAAGGCTGACAGGCTGCAGGAAACAGCAGCTTCTTTTCAGCTAAGTAATATGGATAGTAACAAAGATTTTTTTTTATTAGATTGTCTCAGTACAGGTTTCTGCTTCTGGTGTCCTTTCCTCAAGTTAAGAGAGCTTGACTCAGACTTAAGAGGTCTAAGTTCTTGAAAGCCTCCTCAGGACAGCAGTGTTTCATAAATTCAAGAAGATTGATCAGCAGGAGAGCTCAGGAGGCAACTTAAAATATCCTGTCAGAGGAAAACAATTTTTGTATCTGTTTTTTTTATATGCAGCAGTCCTGCCTGTCCACTAACAAACTCTGAACTTCTGAACAACCGTGTATGTTTTACAGGATTTTGGAGAAGTGAAGGATTGTTTTTATTTATTTGCTTTTTGTTAGTTTGGGGTTTTTTTTGCAGAAGATGTTCTCATTCACTATAATGATTTGGTTTATGTCTCTGAGCAGAGCTGATCTATCTTGACTTTGAATAACTACTGATCTGTAGAAAGATTTTTAAAAAAATGCGTTGCCATAAGTTCATGTAGTAGTTAGATTTCTAATGTTAAACGGGTTGGTGTGTAAATGGGAGACTCTGTTGTCATGCCCATTCTTCTTCAGACTTGGTACAGAGACATTGATTGCTCCTCTCACCGGCCTGTGGGAGATGCTGAGAGTTTCTGGTTAACCTGTGGTAGGAAACGCTTGTGTGAATTCTCTTCACCTCCTCAGGTCGAGCTCTGCCGTTGTCAGCCCACCTGCAATAGGCTCCGTGTGAAAGGTGGACATAAGCAGCTCTTGGGCTTGGGCCTGACTGGTTTTGTTTGGTTTTGCCTTTCCCCTATTATTCACAGTTGGAGTAATACTCACTTCTTTTGTCTTTGCCTCTAAAGGAGTCACATTCCAGGAAGTAAAAGCAAAAATCTGTTGTATTCCTGCTTTGTTTATCCTGGTTGTCTGGGTGTTTTTAGAAAATACATTACAAAACTTCTCTGACTAGTTTCATTCGGTTTCAAGACTTCTTTTATGGAGGAGTTGGAGCTGAAATACACCATGTTTTGTATTGCCCCTTTTTCCTTTTTTAGTGGCATTCTGGGTCTGAACTTGGCTTCTATTTTTTAAGTCTTCTTCCAGACCTTACCTAACAATTTTTTTTAAAATAAACCCAATTCCTCTTTTTCCATGTGTCAGTTTGTAAAGGTAGAATTTGAAAGAAAATATATTTAAAAAAAAAAAAAAAAGCTTCAAGCTCTCCATGGAAATGTGTCATTACAGAAGTAATACATATTGGAGTTTTGCTGGAGGTTGCTCTTTGGATTCTCTTAAACAACTATGTATGTGATAGTTAAGTTATCCTGAATTTTTAGTCAAGAACCCACCACCCTTCACAGTAAAGGAGCTCCATCATCTCCCATCATAAGCTGCATATACTGCCTCAAGTCAGTCTTTTTCATCACAGTCTGTGTCAAAATATCACAAGGTTTTAAGGACTTGGCAGGTACCAAAGTGCCCTTCCTGCAATCTAAAATTCATAAAAAATATGAACACCCAGGGTAGAGGAGAAGAATTTGAGCTGAGTTCTTTCTGTTAGCTTTTTATCCCATCAAAAGTAGCTGAATGTCAATTATGACATACAGTGACTGTAAATAAATACCTTTTATAAATTATACACAGTTGTACATTTCTACTATGATAAATCATTGGGAATTGTCAGCTAAAAATTTGTAACTTTCCAGGGAACAAGTGCAGTGAGCTGCTCGACTGTCACAGGTGGTAGTAAAGTGTCAGATTGGGGTCCTTGAGTAGCCAGTCCTTTCTTCTTGGCAATAAAAAACAGAGTTCATGATGATAAGACCATTACCTTGCACACTTGAAAGCTGTGATCCCATTTAAGTGGTCTCGTGATAAACGCTCAAGAGCTAAAGAAAACCCCTATCTCTTAAAAATTACAATGTTGGGGGTTTTTTAAAGTGTTGAAATCGTTTTTACTGCAGCCAGCTAAAGGTGAAGAGGCCCTGTTGGAGGAGGCAGGGGCTGCCTTCCCGTGATAGCAAAGGCTGCCCCTGCTTTCCACTCCCAGGGAAAACAGCAGAGGCCGAGACCATTGTGCAGTTTGGCCACTTCCTCTGGGCTCATGCATCCTTTAGAAAGCAACGGGAAAGTAATTCCCCTTCCATATATGGTGCCCTCTTGTACAGATGCTTCCCCAAGGAAGTAAGGAATCCCTGCTGTGCACTCACTGCTGGAGAGAAGTTACAAAAATTGATGTGATACAAATGAGTTAATTTCATTGGCATTAAATTAGCTACAGGTAGTTGAGGGGTGTTGCTGTATTTAAAGTACTCTCTGAATAGATGAAGGCTTTGCTGAGAGAGAAGCTGTGGATTGCTCATGAATTGTATCTGATTGAAGCTTTGTATTAAATAGAGGGATCTGAGGGAACTCTATGCCTATAATAAGGTTTACTACAGCTGGTTTTCAGTTATGATGTCGATTCCTGCTGAGAAATTTTAAGTGTAAAAACATGGCATTACATCAATACTTTGAGGGGTAGGAATGCCTTCTGTACAAGAATGAGTGGTTTAGCTACCAGATATGTAACTTCTGGACAAAGAATTTGATCAGAGTCTTTTCTAACATAATTGCAGCAGTCCTGGAGAACATTTTTTGGTACTCAGAGGAAAATACCAAGCAGTCTGTCATCAAATAACAGTTTTGATTATGTATTTGCAGGACTCTAGCACACGTGAAGGTCTCTCTTGAATAGTTTCTCAAAATAATTTAGTATGTTTTGAGTATATATTCAAACTATAATCAGAATTTTTTGAAAGCTTGAAGAAGCAGGAAAACTATCAGGAAACATTTAAGAAAAATAACAGTATTTGTAATATTTAGAATAGCTGAACATACTTAAGAATGAGAAACATGATGCATATACTGTAATATAGACAACAAGAGACTGCATGGGTACAGCTACTAATATTTTTCTTTGGCAGCAGAAATATGCATGCATGTGCAGTGAATATGACTTACTGTGCCTGTGCAGATAAATTGGTTTTGCACGGACCATGTGTCTGATCCAGTTCTCATCCCAAGGGTGCGGAGCTCCCGTTCTCTGTTAGGACAGGCAAGGTGGGTAAGTGTCATGGTGAGGCTCAAAAGTGAATTTGCTGTAGGGTCTGTGGTTCTGTCGTAGGCAAGGTTCTAGTGAGCTGAGATTTGTGTTTGGAAGAGATGCATCACCAGTGTAGCCTTGTGACTGTGACTGGAAAACACTTAGAAGGTCATGTTGGGATTCAAAAGTTTGACACAAAATTATTGTTACAATAATGAGGAATTCATGGTGAATGTGGTTCCTAACCAGACTTTTGAGGGAAGAAGAGTAAAATGAGAATTTAACTGAAGTATTTCTGAATACTTGTCCAGGCGTCTCTGTCTGACATATACAGCTTGTCCACAAATCTGCTCTTAGGAAGTGGGATCCAGAAATTGCTTAATAATGGGAGTGGGTTTTTTGGGAGCTCCAGGGTGTGAAAGTGCTTCTTGCTCCAGAAGGATTTACTGAAGTTGGGTTTAGTGAAGAACATGCTATTAAAACCTTCAGTCACAACTAAGCTAAGACTGAAAGTTCAGGTATAACTGAAATGCTGACACTTGTGTGCTTTGGTGACTTTGTCACTGAAATGCTGTTTTGTTATCAGGAATCATTCTGGGTTGTGGTTGCAAGGACTTAAACCTACTATGGACATTCTATGGGTAATCTGCAACAAAGTTTAAATTTACTGCAGTCTGGGTATCAATGGTATTGACAACTTCATGGTTAATCCCTCTGAGGGGAGAGCTCAAGATCTTCATCCAGATCTTGATGTGTTCAGGGAAAGAGTTTGTAACTCAGATATTTAAAGCAAGGAAGGCCAAGTCCTGCACACATGAGTTATTTCCCAGAAGGTACTTGGCAGAAGACTGATACAAACTAAAATATGACTGTTACCTGCCCTAAATAATTGCTGAGACCCACAGAGACGTTCATGGAACCGTTGAGGTGGCTTCTGGAATATAAGCAGATGTGTATAATGGCTACAAGCAGAAATCCTGAAGTGTTCTGGCCTCACGTGGAGATAGTAGAGCAAATATAGATACAGTTTGATGTCCTAGTTCATTTGCCATTATATAAGTATGCAGATACTGCTGAAATTTGAGGAAATCCTATCAAGATACTGCTTCTGTAATCTATAATATTATTTTTCTACTGAGTTTAATCTAATTTTTAAGAGTTTCAGAAACATCCTTAGAGTGTAAATGTTTCTTTAGTAAACCATGCCACCTGTGATTGTCTTTAGGAGTGGTTACTGTTATTGAAGATTGTTAGTTTAATCTGCACATCTGGGGCAGAAATTTCACTTACCCCGCCCTGAAGCCTTTTCTCCCTTTTCTTCTCCCAGGTTTTGGTCGGAAGGATGTTGTTGAATATTTACTTCAGAGTGGTGCCAATGTCCACGCACGAGATGATGGAGGCCTTATTCCTCTTCACAATGCTTGCTCTTTTGGCCATGCTGAAGTTGTCAATCTGCTCTTGCGGCACGGGGCAGATCCTAATGCTCGAGATAATTGGAATTACACTCCCCTTCATGAAGCTGCCATTAAGGGGAAGACAGATGTCTGCATTGGTAATTTTCTCCCACTCTTCCTGTGACTGACTCACTTGTTTAAAAACCCTCTAAAGACCATTTTCACTCTGTGGAGCTATGGCTGATACAAGGGTTAGAAGTAAACATCTTTCATAAACTTCAATTCATATGTCACTGTTAAAAGATACAAGTTTTTGGATCTATTTTTTATAATTGTCTACCTATAAAAGTTCACAATGGGGAAAGTGCTTTAAATTGACACGATGGAGCTAAATTCTCCTGTGTTTCAGCCTAGACTCTTATGCTGCCTTCTGCTTCTGATCATAGTGCAGTGGAAAGAACAAAAGTGATCTTAATGATGGATTCATTCTGTCTTATGTATTAAATTAGTTAAGGATGGGAAAACTTCAATTATATTCACTACCTGTTTTACCTACACAGTTCTTAGGAAGAACTCTTTAAGGAAGGGGTAGAAAATTAGACACATAGTCAAGAAACATTTCTTGATTCTGTGATTTGCTGCCATTTACTTTTAAGAGAGCTGTAGAGCTCTAGGGAGCTGTACAGATAACATTGTCTGTTTGGCCTGAATATGAGTGCAACATGCACAGGCTGCCACTGATATCTGCAGGTTAGGGCAGCACAGGATTTGGGGCAGCATGGTCTGGAGATGATTGAAAATAGCTGCTGAGTTTTTGTGATGGGTCAGTCACAAGCTTTCACTGAGATTTTCTCTTGTTAGTCTGTGGTTCTCTTTTGGATCTGCTTTTTTCTATTAAAATGTATCTAGACATGTTTCACAGATGACATTGAAGAATGCTGACATTAAAAATTTGAAAAAGAAGTTAGGATGTTTCTTTTGCTGCTTGCAGGTTACGGTAATGATATGTCTCATAGACCTTGTCTTGTAGAATTGTTTTCTCATGGAAAGCTTTGGCATTTTTTATAGTACTGTTGCAGCATGGTGCTGAACCAACCATCCGGAACACAGATGGAAGAACAGCTTTGGATTTAGCAGACCCATCTGCAAAAGCAGTGCTGACTGGTAAGTGATAATCTTTAGATTTCTTTATGACTAGTAACAGTTGAACTGATGTAACACAGTAGTTTGGGGCTTGTCTTTTTGATACTACTTTAGCTTGTCTCTGGTTTATAATTTTAAATAGAATTCCCTTATGGCATTAATCATCTCAGTCATGGCATGTGTTCTGGATAGTTTATCATCCTAGTTCAGTAATGAACTGTCAAATTTATAGAATCATAGAATGGCTTAGGTTGGACGGACCCTAAAGATTACATCGTTCCAACCCCTTGTGGTGGACAGGAGCATTGACTAGACCAGGTTGCCCAGACCTTATCCAACATGGCCTTAAAACACATCCAGGGGCAGGGAATCCACAGCTTCTCTGAGCAGCCTGTTCCAGTGCCTCACTACCTTCTGAGTAAAGAGTTTTTGCCATTTAATCTAAATCTCTCCTCTTTTAGCTTAAACACATTTCCCTTTGTCCTATCAATACCTGCCTGTGTAAAAACTCACCCTTCCTCTTTTTCAAAAGGTCCCTTTAACAACTGAAAAAAGTATTTGTAAGTACTTCTAGCACTTAGGTTCTCTAAAATTTTAGAAGAGGAGGAGATGTGGTGAACTTCACATATAGGTATTTATTTGACAGCTAAAAAAAGCCTTTTGTCTTCTAGGTGAATACAAGAAAGATGAACTCTTAGAAAGTGCCAGGTACGTATGTTTGGAAAATAACTGGAATTAGTTATATTTGCAGAATTTTGTGTAATTGATATATAGATATATAGTCTTTGGAGCTTGCATTCCATTTAGATGCTAAGCTTTGGCTGTTTTCTGTGAATGAAGCTATGAAAGCAGTTGCATAAATGCATTTTTGTTTTCCCTTTAATGCTGACAGTATGGAGTGGAATGTGTTGCTTCAGATCTGTTGAACATTGAACATTCACTGAACACAGTGAAAAATATAAAACCAGAATAAGCTACTAAAAATCAGAATAAGAATATTTCTGCTCATTTCATCTTGTTTTTCAGGAGTGGAAATGAGGAGAAGATGATGTCTCTTCTTACACCATTAAATGTTAACTGTCATGCAAGTGATGGCAGAAAGGTATTTTTGTTTAAAACCTGTTTTAAAAATATTTATCTCTTACATGATCCAGTTATTGTTTGACCAGATTTTAAAAATGCTAAACATAAAATCTGTTTTCTTCACCGTATATGGGAAAATAAGATTCCACCTCTCTAGCAACCAGCTGAGGGGTTTTTGTTCGTTTATTTATCTTTAGAAGACTACACAAGTGCTTCTATATAGGAGCAATAAACAGACACCTTTTCTATTGAAATTTCTGCTTGACCTCCATATCTGCAGTGATAAAAAATGAGGCCTTTTCACAGATTTTTATCCCTCTCAGGGAGAAACACACAGGCGTTTTATTTGACATTCACCCTTAGGCAAGGTACTGCTCCTGTTTCAGGAGCAAGTTGTTCATTGCTGTAAGTAGTGGTAAAGAAATATATTAAAAATGTTCAAAATCTCCATTCTGAAAAATCCTCAGTCTTCTGCATTCTGCCCCTAGCCTATGGAAGATTCAGGTTATTGAGTATCACTTTTTGGCGTCCTTATTCTCATTAGGTATTTGTACTCATTCACCCAAATTTTGATTTAGTTACTTGCTCTTTGTGAGGCTTTGTGGTAAGATACTGGGATCTCCAAAATGCTGTTGTATCTCTGTTTTCTCATCTGGTTATGAGGCTTATCCTCTAGGAACTGTAGAATTCTGGTTCAGTGGGTGGGTTTGTAAATGCAGAGGATAAGATTTCTCTTCACTAATTCATAGCTTTGCCTTTAGTGCTACTGATGCTTCAATGCATTTACTAGAAAAGATCACTGAGCAGTTAACTGTCTCCTCTGTGGAGGGTGAGAGTTTAGAAAAGATGAAATTTTCCCCACACCCTGCTCACTTACTGCACTCACAAATGTGGATAACAATCTCTCTTGATAATTTTTAAACTTACTTCATTGACTGGTAGAGTCTTCTTCATAGTTCAACAGTCATTGTTGCTAATGGTCTTCCTACTTCCCCTTTCACAAGGACATAGTTTGTGCCAGCAAAGTTTTTATAGCTGTGGTAGGCAAAAAGACCAAAAATGGCATTGTATTATTGATGGAGTAAATTTGGGATTTGTGTTTATGTTGACTTCAAGACTAGTCAGTGAACAATGAACATAGTTATCAAATGAGATTCTTTTAAAACTTGTAAGTCTTGAAGGACTTCAGCATTTAGTACTCTTAACAAGTTGTGAAAAAAGAAGTACAACATCAACCTTGATTTTGTGTTACTGATTTATTCTACATTCTGTTGTTTCAGTCTACTCCATTACATTTAGCAGCTGGGTATAACCGTGTAAAAATAGTCCAGCTCTTACTGCAGCATGGAGCTGACGTTCACGCCAAGGATAAAGGGTAGGTTCCTTTTTCCCTTTGTTCAGAGTAAACAGAATTCGTTAAAAATGGAGGTGAAGTAAAGACAGTAATACTGTTTTAACCACAAAGAATTTCCAATTTGACACTGTTGTGTCACCTTTAAGCTTTCTGTTATGACAAAAATGCAAGTTGATTAGTTTTCACGGGAGAAGATACTACAGCATTGTTCTTGTGAAAAAGGATATAATTAGGGTCACTCCTGAACATCCCCTGCAGATAGTTCATGCTGCTTAGGATTCCAGGTCTGAGTGGAACCATTTCATCTGCAGTGAGACAATGCAATTCACTTCTCATATTCTGATTATTTTACATGTTTACTGTTCTGAGAAATGCTGATGGGATTTACTGGTTTCTTCTTTGGCTTCTTATTTACACATAGTCTCACTTGAACATTTGTCTCATTACTTTTGTAAAATGTTCAACGTAAACATAGTGCCAGTCTCAATGTGTTAGATGCATTTGAAATTAATATTTGTGTAGTAAAATAATCATCCTTCTCCTTTTTCTTCTATGTAGAGATCTGGTGCCACTTCACAATGCCTGTTCCTATGGTCATTATGAAGTAACAGAACTTCTAGTAAAGGTTGGTCTTTGAAGAGATGAAATTGTATATTATTAAATAAGAACAGTTTATAATAGACTAATACAAGTTGCATTTTTTTATATTTTGTGCGTAGATTTACAAAACTTAAAAGAATGATAAATTGCTTTTGCTCTACATGTTAGTGATTATTAAACTGGAGCTACAGAATCTTCTGCTTGCAAGGAAGCTTTTTCTTTATAAATGTGCTTTCTGTTTTTAACTCTCTCTGCTGCAAAGTTGAATATTTTCATACCACCAAGTACGGCTTAGCTCAGTCTTTCTACTCTCACCAAAAAAAAAAAAATAGAAAAAAATGCTATGAACTGAGTGAAATTTTGAGTTTGACAGTAGAAGAATATTTTAGAAGACAAAGCAGTAAGAGGTGTTCAAAAAGAATACTGGTACAGATAGTAAAAGTTTTAAAACTAAAGAGCAGTCAGTCTTTTGAGAAAATTGACTTTACAACATCAGTTGTGGCGCTGAATTGTAGCCTTCACCCCAAAGAAGGAGAAACCTGATAGTTTTCCTAACAAACGGGAACTCTTGGAACCAAAGTGGTTGATCTGGATTATGTTAGTCTTGAAGATAAGTATGATCCACATTAAACTAGTGGCTTGAAGGTGTGGGCTGCAATATAATGTGTACTCCACCAAAGGGGTTTAGGCTATGCCTATTCTCAGCTGCCACAGCAAATCAAGATCATTGTAACGACTGAGTGTTCTGTTATCTAACTCCAGACATTTGGCTGCTCAGGGAACAGCTCTTGTTCTGTTCTGTGTTTCAGCCCCCCACTAATTCCATTCTCTTTCTATTTGTTAAGCAAAAAATTAAAGAAAAAAAATCTATTGAAATAAGCTTACATGGTAGTAAGTATAAAGAGTCATGATTTTTTTACTTCAGGAGCCAGTTGTAAAGTGGATTTTTACAACAGTAGTACTAGACACAGCCCCACAAATGAACTTTTGCCTATACACTACTGTGTGTCTTAACAATTTAGCTAGAATTGTGTTCCATATTGGATTTCTGCTCCAGACAATTCTAAATTGCTTTTTGCAAAGCCATACAGCTTTAAGAGAAGCAATGGGAAAGAGTGTGTTCTTGCTTACAGACTGAACTGAAGTGCAATCAAAATGTTACTGGAGATGAATTACACATACATTACTCATCCAGGAGCGTTACTTGTAGAATCTTGTCCTCCAATGTTTTGAATTAAAATTAACTTTTGAGTGCCCATCTTGTTTTAGATACCATGGCCCTCATATCTTGGGGGTTATTCACAGAATATGTATTTATCTTAGTGCAGCTGGTCACTCTAGACACTTTCTAGAGCTGCAAAGAACCAAAGCGTGTTCACAGGTGATTTGGAGAATGCGAATATTTCTATTTCTCTGATTTGACCTGTAGCAGAGCTCCTTTCTGAAAGAAGTCTGAAAAGACTAGCTAGCCTTTGACTTCTTTGAATATACCTGTGGGACACCAGGTGATTAAAACCACGATGTGCTGATATGTTGTGTTAGATTGAAAATGAGTGTCGTGCAAACGGTTTGCGTATAAGCGTTGATTTTATTTTAACAGTCTACTGTATTAAAACTAATAACATAGTCTTTTTCTAATGTCCTGGTTTTGATTGCATCTTTTTTTACCCCTTTCCCTTTCAAGCATGGAGCATGTGTGAATGCAATGGATCTGTGGCAATTCACCCCTCTGCATGAAGCAGCTTCTAAGAACAGGGTGGAAGTATGTTCTCTTTTGTTAAGTTATGGTGCTGACCCAACACTGTTGAACTGTCACAACAAAAGCACCATTGATTTGGCTCCAACGCCCCAATTAAAAGAACGATTAGCATGTGAGTATAAAGTGGGATCAGTTCTACAGTTACGGTTTGTAATGTGTAATTAGATTCCCTAGACAGTGACCTGCCAGAAACCAGATTTGGAAAATGCTTACACTTTAAAAGTAATTGTGCAATGTTGTGCAGTATATTTCACGTTTATAATTTGAAACTGCTAGGTTCTTTGAATGTAGACATTTAAAATAATTCTGCTGTCAGTTTTATAGTCAGGTGGTTGTGGTGGGTTTTGTAGCTTTTGCCCTGTTACGTGCTTTCCTTCGTGACCTTGCCAATACACTTTCATTTCCTGTACTTGTTCTGTCATTGCATCCAGATCGTTGAAATATTAAATTTTATTCCACAGTTTTTTGTTTGAAGAAAAGAATAAATACCTGTTTAGAATGCTGAATACATTTGAGTGTCCCACAATCACTGAAAGTTCAAAGAAATTGATGAAGGGGATTGATTTTTGTCCAGCAAACTTAGAGTTGAAAAGAGTGACCTCAGATTCTATCCTTGAGTGGTCAAACAAGAACTTTCTGGGATATTTACAAAAATTTTCAGTAAATACTACAGTAGGCTTCATGCTAGCATCTAGGAATGATTTTCCAAAAATAGGTCAGAAGTAGAGATTTTTGTATGCTTGAGTTAGTACCTATCTGAACAGTAGAACCTACAGAGTGGTGAGTAAAATAGATCTTGTACAGCCAGTTTGGATGTGTCTGGCTTTGGTTTAGGAACAAAGCAAAATTTGTGTAGTGTTTTGACTTAACTAACAAGTTCTGTCAAGTGATGTAATAGCTTGAGTCAGACTTGGAAATGTATGCTCCATGGTCTGCTGAATAAAATGATTTATTTTTTTTTAATTGAAAGAAGCAATTCTCTTGATCCTTCTTGAGCCAAGTAGTGTAACCCTCTGCTATGTATTTCTTTGTTTTTAAAGATGAATTCAAAGGTCACTCACTGCTACAGGCTGCAAGAGAATCAGATGTAGCTCGTATAAAGAAACATCTTTCTTTGGAAACAGTGAACTTCAAGCATCCTCAGACACATGAGACAGCCTTGGTAAAATCTCAGCATTTATTAATGGTTTTGTATATATTGTGGCTAACCTAAGCATACTAGGTAATAATAGTTTAGCAATAAATATTGCAGTGTCAAGTGTTGTAATTCAGACCGACCTGGAATATCCAGTGTCTAGTTAAGCAAATAACACTGATTAATATTTTGATCTTAAAGTTAATGTTAAGATTAACATAAATGGTTTAGGCCTGTTTAGATTGTCTAAATGACTGGGTTTTGCAGAATAGTCTCATTTTAAGCAACAGCAAGCTATGTTTGTTAGCTTTGTTTTGATGGTTTCCAGCAGTTATTAGAAAGAGGGATTCTTGAAAATACCAAAGTAAATCCAAAAGCCCATGTGGAATCTTCCAAATTAATAAGCTTCTAGGTGTTTTGGGTTTGTTTTTTTCTGTTGTCTTTGTAGGCCACCAGCTCTTAACTGCCAGCTGATCAGCAAGTAATAAAACCTGGATATTGCTAGCTGGTTGTTAATTGTAAACTTTTTAATGTTTACAGCACTGTGCTGCTGCATCTCCATATCCTAAGAGGAAACAAGTGTGTGAATTGCTGCTGAGGAAAGGAGCCAATATCAATGAAAAAACAAAAGAGTGAGTGATTGCAAATCAATACTCTTAACTGTTTCCTTGGAAGATTTTGCAAAATACATTTTGAATTTTTCCTTTTTTTTTTAAAGCTTCTTGACTCCTCTGCATGTGGCATCAGAAAAGGCTCATAATGATGTTGTTGAAGTAGTTGTGAAACATGAAGCTAAGGTATGAGTATCATATTGTTGTTGACATTCATGTGCTATACAGGTTTTCATACTCTGAGAATGGACAGCTTTTGTAAAATAATTCATTTTGGAAGGTTTAGATTTATAGACTTCAGCTATAGGCCATCAATCCATCAGTACAGCCCTATACATTATAGAATCATCATTGTCTGGTCCTATTTTTAAGAAATGCAGATGTAGTTCTTTCTGGGAACGGAAAACTTTCAAGGTGTCTTAGTGCTTCACTGTCTAGCAGGAATAATGAAATATCTAAGGAAAAAAAGGAGAGAGGGTGTATATACAGCAAGAAGCTAAATTGAACTGTGTGACAGATAGACTTTGTATGATATTGTATGCAGTAAAAAGTAAAATGAAGGCAAAATATTAACTTACAATATTCAACAATGATTTGTTGAAACTTCCACAGAAGGAAAATGTGGAAGGAGGAGACTCTCTGTAGTGCTTGAACCCTCCAAGACTGAGAGTTGAATCTCTGTCATGGAAATTTGATTATAGCCTGACAGCTGTGAAGGTTCCAAACCAGAGAAGGAGTAGGGAATAGAAGTACAGTTTTGGTGCAGAGTTTTAAATTGTTGACAGCAGTTTGGCTGAGCCAACACATAGGAAGTCCTCAGTCTGAGAACAAACACAATAACCCAGTGCTAGGTAAAAGCTGTTCTGCATGTTAGCACTGACGATCTTTGCTCTGAGGAGAAAAATAATGAATTATTCCTGGGTTTTGGTAAAAAATGGAATGGATTATTCCCATACCTCTAAAAGGGGGCTACTTTATGAGCTGCTTTTGTTCGTAATGTCATCATCTTTGGAAATGTACTAAATATGGTTTTATTAAAGTAAGGATACTACTTGTGAAATGTTCCCAGTCAGTAATGAAAACATCTTTAATACTATCTTGATGGTGGTACGTTGTCTGTGTTATTTTTAGGTTAATGCATTAGATAATCTTGGCCAGACCTCTCTTCATAGAGCAGCACATTGTGGTCATCTTCAGACATGCAGGTTGCTGCTGAGTTCTGGATGTGATCCTTCCATCGTGTCTCTGCAGGGCTTTACAGCCTTACAAATGGGGACTGAAAGTGTGCAGCAGCTGCTACAAGGTATGCTGAGTTATTCAAGATCCACTGTGGTGCTTTGTTTTAGTTGCCGTTCCTAGTGCTGTCAAATAATAGTGAAGACTAGTCAACAAAAAAAATGTTCTACAAAAGACAGTACTAGGTAATGTTTAACTCCCTATTTAACTATAATTTATTGTCTAGGTCATCAGAGATGAAGAATTTGGGGTATAGCCACCTGGAATAATTTTATTAAAATCCTGACGCAGGGTGGGGGGAATCTTGACAGTAGAAAATGAGTTTCTAGAACAAAAAATGCTTGCTTTGCATTTGTGAGTGGAGACAAGAGTGTACATGGATTTTCAAGAGTAAGGTTTGAACATTGTAATGCATACATAAACTTGATCTGGTCTAATTCTGAAACTGAAATAAGAATGCTTTGTTGTTTCCACAATATTCCAAAATATACAGGAAGCACGTTGCTGAAGTCAGCTTCCCAAACACTACTAGCTCTAGCAGCTATAGTTGTAGGTAGTAAGCAGAGACAAAACTTGTCAGTAATTGGTTCACTTTATTTCAAGAATTTCCCTTCAAAAAAATCAAATTATTTAGTGTCTTAACAAATTTCTTCAACTGCCTACAATTACCTGTCACACAATCTCATTTATTTTGCAGAAGGTATCCCATTAGGTAATTCTGATGCAGATCGACAGTTGCTGGAGGCTGCAAAGGCTGGAGATGTGGATACTGTAAAAGTAAGCTTAAACCTCTCCTTAAAAATAAGAGGGAATTTGTCATGGTTTAACCTCAGCCAGCAACCAAGCCCCACACAGCTGCTTGTTTCCCCCCAGCAGGATCAGAAGGGAATCAGAAGGGTAAAAGCTGGAAAACTCGTGGGCTGAGATAAAGGCAGTTTAATAGAGAAAGCAAAAGCCACACATGAAGCAAAGCAGAACAAGGAATTAATTCACTATTTCCCATGAGGAGGCAGGTGTTCAGCCTTCCCCAGGAGAACAGGGCCCCATCTTGGATAAGTAATTTGGGAAGACAAACTCCATTACTCCAAATGTCTCCTCCTTTCCTCCTTGTTCCCCAATTTATGTACTGAGCACGATGCCCTCTGGTCTGGAATATCCCTTGGGGTGACCTGTCCTGGCTGTGACCTCCCCCCAGCCTCCCGTGCACCCCCAGCCTCCTCACCAGCCTGGAGCACAAAAAGGTCTTGGCTCTGTGTGAGCCCTCCTCAGCAATGACAACATCTCTGCATTATCAGCCCTGTGCTCAGCACAAATCCAAAACAAAGCCCCATTCCCAAACACAGCCCCATTCCAGCCACTGTGAAGAAAACTAACTCCACCCCAGTTGAAGTAGCACAGAATTATATGTCAGTGTATATTTTCTGAAAGCAATCAAACTGACTGCTTTAGAATTATGATCTGTCCTAAAATCTTTGTATTGCACCATTATTACAGAGTACAATATTTATCAGCTCCAGATGCTTGCCTTATATAAAAAGTATTAATAAGTCAGAAGTATAGATTTGGGAGCAGGTGGACTTTTTTCTTAGGACACAATCTGTAAAAAGTAAAGACTGTAATTTTTTTTTTAATTGAAAATGGTTATGCAAAATTAGATGTCTATAACAATATTGACTAATAGTGACTAAATTAGAGGTGTCAACACTATATGTAGTGACATATTTTTGTTTATGGAAATTCACAGAAGCTGTGTACAGTCCAGAGTGTGAACTGCAGAGATATTGAAGGACGTCAGTCTACACCACTTCATTTTGCAGCTGGATATAACAGAGTGTCTGTTGTGGAATATCTTCTTCAGCATGGAGCTGATGTACATGCAAAAGATAAGGGGTAAATGCTTGAATATATATTTTCTTGGCAATTGTAATTGGTCATATCTATCAGCTTTTGAATATTGCTAGCTGATAAGCATCCTGGTTTTCTTCAGTCATTTTTTTATTTTCTTGGAAATTTCTGTTAGAATGAGGATGTTAAGAAAATCCAAAAGCATTTTTCAGTACTTAAGATTAGAGCATCAAGAATTTCTCTGGCCCTGTGCTTTTAATTCTCTTTAGTGCCCTGCTGATTGAAATAGGTATTCCTACTATATTAGACTGTTGGGGCAGGGGAAAGGTTTTGTTATGATTTGATGTGGTCAAAGGTGCATTGTGTTTTAAGTTTATACTGCTTGTTGAAAAATACCTTATTTTTAAAGAGTTTTTCTCTTGTTTTAATTGTTTCCAGAGGACTTGTCCCTTTGCATAACGCCTGCTCATATGGTCACTATGAAGTTGCAGAACTGTTGGTTAAACATGGTGCAGTTGTCAATGTAGCTGACTTGTGGAAATTCACTCCCTTGCATGAAGCTGCAGCAAAAGGAAAATATGAGATTTGCAAACTCCTGTTACAGGTATACATATGCTGGAGGGAGGTAATTTTCATTTCTTTCTTGTTCACTTTGAAACATAAATGGACTTCTTTGAGAAATTGATTTGTGGTTTCTAAATTATTGTAGTTAAATGTTTTCAGTAAAAGGGATACCGTTGGTATGTGTTGTCCTTTCTCACACAGTAAATGGGAAGCTATCTTCTGGATTCCAATATGTGTCAGAATATTTGCTCAACGAGGCATTAGATGCCTAAGATGCAGCATGTTTATTCTACTGACATATTTACCACCTGTTTTTGGTGTGCACAGCATGGAGCTGACCCTACAAAGAAAAACAGGGATGGAAATACTCCTCTAGACCTTGTTAAGGATGGTGACACTGATATTCAAGACCTCCTTAGAGGAGATGCAGCTCTCCTAGATGCTGCAAAAAAAGGTTGTTTGGCTCGAGTAAAAAAGCTCTGTTCACCTGACAATGTCAACTGTCGGGACACACAGGGACGGCATTCAACACCACTACATTTAGCAGGTCAGTGTTGTAATTAACTAGTTTGATCCGTTACTGATTACTGTGGCTGAACTTTCTATGTCTACACAAGTTTAGAGTATAGCCTCAAGCTGGAAGATTCAGTACTTTTTCTTTTAAAGGATTAGTATCTTAGCCATATTAATCTTATTTTGATTTTCAAAGTATTTAATTATTTTCCCGTTCTCTCTAGCCAGAGAGGATCTTTTATGGTTTATTGACAGGTTTTAAAACCAAATACTCAGGTAATGCTGTCCTTCATAATAGATATTACACTGTCTTCACTGGGATTAACAATTCAATTTACTTTCAAGTAATTTAAGTGAATTACTACTTCTCCTCAGCCTGTTGGGGGTGGTGTTTTAATTCTGTTAATTCTGTCCTTCTGCAATTCCAGCTGGTTACAATAATTTGGAGGTTGCAGAATATCTGTTGCAGCATGGAGCAGATGTGAATGCCCAGGATAAAGGAGGCTTGATTCCTCTGCATAATGCAGCATCTTATGGGGTAAATATCTCAAACTTTGAGACTTTATTTATTTTTAAAAAAGGTACATTTCATTTCAGTGGTACATTTTGAGCCTCTGCAGAATGCTTTTGCTATTGAGTTATAGTGTAATCTTATTTGTAAGATACAGAATGAATAATTAGATCACAGCTGTCTTATAGGTAAAGACTCAGGAATTTGTAAAATCACAAGTGAAGTTTTCTGACCATGAACACCTAAAAAGCCAGCAGGCTCAAAGGTTTTCTGTAAAATGCCTTTCATTACCTGTGCCAGTCAATTTTTATCAGGAAGATCTCACTTTCAATTATATGACTGATGTTGAGACAGCAATTGTTTTTATGAACTTCCTGAACCTTTGTCCTTGAATCAAGTCTTTAACCAAAACAGTTGGAGAACTTTCCAAGCTGGAAGTTCAGAATTAGGCTTTTTTTTCCCTTCAGATTCCTCTGGATTTGGAATTTAGCTTTACTCTGTCCTTTTTTCACAAGAGAACAAATATTACTTAACTTTTTGCTGGTATGTCATAGGTGAGGAAGAAAGCACCTTGCTTTAATACTTTTTTAAATCGTAATTAAATGCGTTCTAAGAAAGTTAAGAATTAGTCTGATTACGGAGAAATAGTAGTAATAGTTCTGAATTATTTTAGTGCACTGTGGTACTTTGGAATTTACCAGGTGTTTTTACTTTTCCAGCATGTTGATGTAGCAGCTTTACTTATAAAGTATAATGCATGTGTGAATGCTACAGACAAATGGGCTTTCACACCCCTTCATGAAGCAGCCCAGAAAGGAAGGACTCAGCTTTGTGCCTTGTTACTGGCACATGGGGCTGATCCTACTCTGAAAAACCAAGAAGGACAAACACCTTTGGACTTGGTCACTGTAAGTGATGGGGCTCCTCTTGGGAAATCTGTACTTATCTGTGTGTGACACCTCATTTAAAACTATCCTTTTAAAAACAGTGATATAACCACTTCTGCAAAGTTTAAAATACTGTGGTTTCTGTGGGGTTTGTATGTGCCTGGCAAGGGAAGTCAATAGAGCTTTATAAACCTTCTTTAAATAATTTCTTGCTTCAGGCATTTTATTGCAGTATGGAGTGGGGGGGGACCTTAAAACACCAGCAAAATGAATTAATGGTTGTAATTTCATGTTTTGAATTCAGTGCTTATAGTTTGTCTAATACAAAAATTGTGACAATAAAATAGAAGCAAACCTTGTAGCAGCATAAATTTAAGAAACTATCTGTCTGTTAAGTTTTTAGGGGTGTATTTTCTAAGTATTATAGTGTTTATATTATACTATATTATATATTATATTATAATAACTATAATCCAGAACTACACTCAGAGTAACTGTTTTGTTTCCTAAATTCTGGTTACCAGTAGAAGCTTCTGTTAATTTTTTGTAGCAAATTAATTCTATTTAACTGCCCCTAAATTTTTTTAGAAATACTGAAGTCTTTACTTTTTACCTTTTTACAGCTTTTATGTATAAACAGTTTTTTATAAACCTTTTACAGTTTCACGTATGCTGTTGGCAAAACAGTTCATTTGTAAGCTGCACTGTAAAATGCATGTTTTCCCAATATTAAAAACATTTTGCAGTGTGCTTAAGAAATCTGATATAATGATAAGTGCATTCTAGGAAAAAAGCATTGCAAAAGTGTTCCTGTGTTTTAACGAGTTGTTTTCTGTTCTTTAGGCAGATGATGTCAGTGCGTTACTGACAGCAGCAATGCCTCCTTCTGCCTTACCGACTTGCTACAAACCTCAGGTTATAAGTGTGTCTCAGACTACAGGTTCTGCAGCTGATTCCCTGTCTTCTGTTCCATCCAGTCCATCCAGTCTGTCTGCTGCAAGTAGTCTTGACAACTTGTCTGGTAGTTTTTCTGAACTTCCCTCTGTTGTTGGTACAAACTGTGCAGAGGGAGCTACTGTTCTGGAGAAAAAAGAAGGTGAGGCTTTCTCAGGAGTGAATAACATTTCTTAACAAATGGTAAAAAGAACACAAAGGTGTGTGAAGTTTTCCATGCATTCATAGAACTATTACGGCTTATGCAGTAGATTCTCTGTGATGTCATCTTGTTCCAATGAGGAACAAAAATATGAAAGTCTTATACTACAAAGATTTTACTGTATTCCCCTTAGAGAGCCTTTAAAATGTTTTTTTGCTGAACGGAACCAATACGGTGAATTGCTTTTTAAAAGAGAAGTCAAATGAAATTTGGCTGCATACCAAGCAGTATTTTACTACAAACTTTATCTTTAAAAGGCTATTCTTAGATCAGGTATCTTAAAAAGATTACTTCTATGACATTTTACTTGTCAATATATTTTCTGTAGTGACTTGCATTCCTGTTAGCTGGTTGGCTTGTTCTGTGGAAGCACAGAGACTGCTCTTAGGGAGGTGGAAGAGCAGATTAACTTGCTACTGATTAGTGATACAGATAATTGATCCACATCAGCAAAAAACAGGAATTTCTGTCTCTCTCATTGTTGCCACAGATGGGGGGAGATGTGTATGCCTTATTTTTTAATACAGATATGAGTGTACATTTTAAGTTTTTCTTCTTGCCCAGTTTCAGGTGTAGATTTTAGCATTAATCAGTTTGTGCGGAACCTTGGCCTTGAACATCTAATTGACATATTTGAGAGAGAACAGGTAAGTGCTTATATTTATTTCTAGATACTCTGGGCTAGAAAGCAATGAAATAAATAATGACTGGTTAGTATAATGTAATAAGATTTTAAATGAGTGACTGTCAAAATTAGTGGAATGGAGAAAATGATTGTAACTGGATTTTTAATTGATATATAAAATAAATGTATATTAAAATGTATGTGTATATATTAACAGGTGGGGACAATAATGTTCATATCAGTTTAACAGTTGTAGCAGTGTTTCCTTTCAGTGGTATAAATGGTAGGGCAAATAAGTAGTCTGTGTTAATTAGCAATTTCAGTTTGTTTGTTCAGTTTGTTTGACTAATCTAGAGGAGTATTTCTCAATCAGAAATATGGTCCTTGCAATTAATGCACGTTACAATTTGTAGTTTGTAACCTGTTAGAAAAAGTTAGAAAAAATCAGTTGAGTAAAAGTAAAATAGGAAAATAGTACACTGAAGCCTCCAGTGTTCCTGCTCTTTTCACACTTGCTTTTTCTCACAGCTATTGTGAGGTATATTTTCACTGTCATTGGCAGTTGTTCTAGTACAAAAAACATGGTCTTGCTTTCGTTATAGATAACATTGGATGTATTGGTTGAAATGGGACACAAAGAATTGAAGGAAATCGGCATTAATGCTTATGGCCATAGGCATAAAATCATCAAAGGAGTTGAAAGACTTATTTCTGGACAACAAGGTATATGCTTATTTTAAATTATCACATAATACTGCCTTTACATAATCAATTTTTATAAATTACTCGTGTTATTCCAAATTGTATCTGATTAAAAAGAAATGGTAATAAAACCTGACCTAGAAAATAGCACTTCAAATGGTAAGAATGCCTTCTGACTTGAAACTTGAGTACTTCCATTTATGCTGTGAATTACTGTGAATCTTGCCCTTCAGTTCTCTGATTTATATTCTTTCTCTATGGTCAGTCTTTTGTGTTTGCTTAGGTAAAGTGTTGATCTAATGCAAAATGCTCATAAGCTCCTTGATGTAGGGGGTATTTATCTTCATCAAAGCACTCTGAAGAGTAGAGGACATTCTACTGATGAGTTCAGGCCTGCTATATCTGTTTGTTGGGTCTTGCCACAGAATGATGTCTGCTCACTCAGAAAGCCAGCTGAAATTCTTGCTTACACTTTTCTTCAAAAATACAGTTGGTGTGCTTTCAGTGAACCAAAATTAACATAATTGCTTTGTTCAACAGCTTTAGCTTACATTGAAATTACTGCTAAAACTTCTTTATTTGTGCAGGACTGTTGATACCAGCACAGTCCCAGCAGTCCTGAATTCATCATAATTCAGTATGCTTCATTTAACTATGGGTGCATAGAGGGCAATTAAAACCCTTCAAATGTTTTTTTTTTTCTTCTTTGACTCATTGCAGTATCACTTTCTGTTGTTTTGCTGAGTTTCACAGAAATGAAATAAATTAGAATTGATAGGATTTTTTTCCTTTCCTGATTCACCATTTTTGCATTCTCGTTCTAAAGTTCGCACTCCACAGTAATGAGTTGTTTTCCCAAGCTCTAAATTACTTTTTGCTCCTTAAAACAGTATGAACTAACCTGAAGATAATTCTTTTCTTGATAATGAAGTATTAAAGTGAATCTGCATAGTTTTCTCATCTTGTCAGATCTTTCTGGACAGACTCATTGGGATAAAAGTTAGTTTTAAGGTGTGATTTCAACCTCATGTCTTATTTGAGTTTGAAGTTTACATACCCACTAACTTTGCCCTTTAAGTAGGCCTGATGTATTTTTGAATGTATGTGTATTTGTACATATTTCAATGTGTCTTTATAGAGAGAGAACATCAAATATCTAAATCCTTCACCACTCCCACCATTGGTCTTTCTAAACTCCCAAATTCCAAATTTTTTTCTCATATTTGGAAAGACAGAGAAGTTTCTTTTAAACATTCAATATCTTTTAAGCTTTCAGTACCAGGTTCAAGCCTTTTGGGTTGACAAACTTAGTTCTTTTGTCAGTTCTTTCTGCATGACCATGGGGAAAATACTCCTAAATTAGTGCTTCAAGTTCCTCTTGCCATTCATGATGCATTGCCACCAGTAGTTGTGGAATCTGTACAGGGACTGGTTGTTTGCTGTGTCACTGCCTAGAGCTGAAATGAATTCTGGAGTAAGCAAATGCTTACACATATTTCCTGTGCTGTGCTTATTAGTATACTGAGCTAAGCATGGACAGATGGGGTAGTGCATCTGAAATGATGATTCTTACTGAGAGAAGGATCAGACAGTGTCCACAGAGCAGAGAAAATTATTGTGGTTTCTGAAGCTCTGTTTTATTACATTCACAGGACTTAACCCATACCTGACTCTAAATACTTCTGCTAGTGGAACTATTCTCATAGACCTTTCCACCGAAGACAAGGAATTTCAGTCAGTAGAAGAAGAGGTAAATGCTTTTCTTTGTAGTCTCTCAGTATTTTTGCTATTGCTGCTAAAGAAGTAGCTAAAGAAGTATTGCTAAACAATTCAACAGTGCAGTAAGCATCACTTAGTTTAAGAAAAAACCCACATAAGGATACTTGAGATTCCCAACTTTGACTGCACCACTTAAAATCTACGATGTCTGTAACTTTTTTCTTTCTTATGTTATTGTTGCTTGTACTTTTTTTAAAACCTCTGCTATATATCAAATCTCTTCAATATAACATAAATTCTGTGCTATTAAGGGATTGCCTTTTTGTCAAACACAGTTTTTTACATCACTTCCTTTCAAAGTGCTGTAATCACAAGGCAAAATTCTGAACAAACACAATTTTAAAGAGATTAGTGACAGTCTTCTCCAGTTTGAAAACTAGATCATGGAGCAGTCAAAATACATGGGTTTTTTTCAAAAATCATTAACCTGTTCATTTGCATTCACAAAATCTGGTATTACTTAACAGCCAGTCACCTGAAAATTTCTCTTAATTTTAATTGTGTTAATACATAATTTGTTCTTTTCGTTATTTGACTTGTGTAAAGGAAATGTGTTGAATGTGTTCTGAAAGAATGTAATCCTCTTTGAATTCTCAATTTTCAGATGCAGAGTACTGTCCGAGAGCACAGAGATGGAGGACATGCTGGTGGAGTCTTCAATAGATACAACATCTTAAAGGTGCCTGTTGGTTTTTTATGGCCACTGGTTTTACACCTTTGAAATTTTGTCTAAAAGTAACATATCCATAAAGTGCTCTACACTTGCTTGAGTTCCATAATGTGACAAGATGTGTCATGAGACAGGCACAGAATAAAGATCATCTTCCAAGGAAATTCAAAGACTTAAGTTTATACAGGAAAGCTTCTTATGGGTTAATAGTCAGCAAGAAATTTTATGAGAAATTGACACAGAAGGATCTCACTGAAAACTGGAGAATTTTTGAAGAAAAAGGCAGAAGATTTTATAGGAGCCAGAAGAGGGTGTCTTTTGAGGGAGAATGGCAGGAAAAAAAAACACAAGAAGGAAAAGCAAAACTTTTGAACTCCTACGTGGCTTGATTTAATATCAAACAAGTGTAAAAAAACAGGCAATAGACAAGTTTAAATAATCTAATGTATTTATGTAGTTTGTATTTATGGTTTGTATTTATGTAGTTTTCCCTCTGAAATAATGGCAATTTTCATTAATATCATAAATATTTTGATTTGCAAGTAAGTACTACGAAGATTTATTCTGAACTGAAGTTACAGTGGAATTGCTATGCTGTATCTACATGCACGAGACTTTGCAATGCCCAGCATACCTCTGCAGGGAGTGTGTAATTTACTTTCTTTTAGAAGTGTTTCACAAGTGTAAATGGAAGGCATTTCTTAATTTACTGATTGATCTTTTTACTAGTGATTCAGCATCAAGAAGAATTGTGACTGAGCCTGCTAAATTTGAATTAGAGAGTATTTTATTTAAGGATTATTAACAAGGAGCTCTGTAAAATTAATTGATTCCTAAATATAGAGTTATTATTTACTTGTCATACTACAACAATCAATTTGTGCAGGATCAGTCAATTTGTGTTTCCTTGGGTCCCAAGGAAAGTATTCCTGTTCCAGTGGCAATGTAACTATAGTGTAGTTTAGTGCCTATAGGTTATACATCTGTACAGTAAAGTGAATAGAGTTTTTCAGTGTCATTTTGGCTGTTTCAGATTCAGAAAGTGTGCAACAAAAAACTATGGGAAAGATACACTCACAGGAGGAAAGAGGTCTCTGAAGAAAATCATAACCATGCCAATGAAAGGATGCTGTTTCATGGTGAGAATTTGAAATGCACTTTACCAACTTATTTCATCATCATCACTCTTTTTTAGAGGGTTTCTACTGTCTCAAAGTAATTTTCCTCAGTGGAAGTAGGTTCTAGGTTTCACATGAGTTTTTATGAACAAGTGTTTGTGTATTTCACAAGGGATGATACAATGTACTGTATTGTTCTTCTGAGATTTACATCTCCTTGTCTCTCCCCCAAGGAGACTTCAGACATCTAAATGAAACAATTATGAATGAAGATTAAATAGTGTGCCTCCTCAAGTCTCTTTTATCAGCTGTATGACCAAAATGATTAAAGGTCAAAATTTATTCTGTTTAAGGATTCTGTCTAAGGATTGTTTTGGGGTGGGATTTTTTTTTTTTTTTTGTTGGTTTTACAAGTTGATAAGTTAGTTTTGTTCCACATTCCAGAAAAGGTAGCTTATCATTAGCCAGGTAAAGTCAATTGAAGTCTTTCCTGTGCACAAATACAGAGCTTGTCCTGGTAGGCAAAGTTCACAGTGCATGTTCATGAGGAAGGCTACATAGTTCCCAACACAGTGGGAACGAGTGATTGAATTGTGACATGTACAAAAATCAGTGAACTGTATTTTCAATATTTTACCTCTTTTCTCTTAGGCTCCCCGTTTGTGAATGCAATCATTCACAAAGGCTTTGATGAGAGACATGCCTATATAGGCGGCATGTTTGGAGCTGGGATTTATTTTGCTGAAAATTCTTCCAAAAGCAATCAATATGTGTATGGAATTGGAGGTGGAACTGGGTGTCCAATTCACAAAGATAGATCTTGCTATGTTTGCCACAGGTAAGTCCCTTGAAAGAATCTGAATTTGCTTTTGTATATTGTGTTCTCAACTATCAATGCAGGAATCTCTCTCTGAGGAAAGATTTGCTTGGTAACCAAACCTTTTCAGTACTCTCTGTGTGCTGAGCCTAATAGAAACTTTCAGAAAACTTTGACATTTAAGTCCTAAAAACCTTTGACTATCTGTGCATTTAACCATATCTTTGCTCTTGACTTAATATAAAGATCAGACTTAGAGAGCCAGAGAGTGAAGAGGATCTGCTAGATGCTTGTGTGAAAGATGCAGCAATACGAGTTTAGTTCATTGCCTGTTACAGAGAAGGGAGAAATTTAGAGATACTCAGATGCAGTATTTCTTTGAGGAGGATGTACTTCATAACAGTCAGCCCTCACACTCACATCACTGCTTTTTCACACACTGAGTTGAAGATGTGGATTTGTGGACTCTGCCACTAACTGAGTGGCAGAATCCACTTTTCAACAGAAATACCTGTTATGTCTTACCAACACTATCAGTTCAGAATAAATTCTTATGTCATGGAGTCAGTTTTGGTGGTGGCAGTCATTTCAACCAGAAGAATATTTAATGTTTGTGTGCATCCTGTTTTACATTGGTATACAAGTATAATGTCATCCTTCCGGTATCCTTGAGTCTCTCCCCCTTTTCATGTTGCTTACTCTCTTCTGGCACTTTAATAATGAGGATCATCTTCCAGAGTTACAGGGGATGTCAGAGTCTTTTCATGCTTTCTGAAGTTTTGAGTAAGAACAATTTTTTAGTTTGTCCTCTGCAGAGTGAGAAAAGCCAAAGTTTTGGCAGAGTGAAATGGTTCATAACCTTGATCTATAAAAACGTTAGGATTCCATTGTCATTGCAGTAGGTACATGTGTATAGAAATAAGAGTCCTTGTTGAGTCTTTTGCTAGTGGAGGCAGCATAACAAACTGACAAATGCTTGTCTGAGGTATTTTGCATTGACCTAGAGTTGCACTTGGCCTTGATTGTTGACTTGGCTCTTGGACACAAATCTAGCAGTAGAGCACTTGTGAATTATGTTGCCAGGATGAGTAATGGGGGGAGGGGGTAAAAAACTTCTTACTGAAAAAAAAAAATTAATAAGTAACACACAAAAGGTGGTGGCAGTCTCTTGAGTACATTGTTAAACATGCTGTTGCCAGTAACTAAGATTAACATTTTTCCATGTTACTACCAACCCTTTCCTCAGGCTAGAGCTTTCCAAAGTGAGTGCAACTTTGCTCAGCAAAACAGAACCTGGCAAATTTATGAACTATAAAAGCTGACTAAAATGTCTTCAAGATTCAAAGTCATAAGCATTGTGTATTCATGTCCTTTTTCTCTTTCAACACAGGCAGTTGCTGTTCTGTCGTGTAACGCTGGGCAAGTCCTTCCTACAGTTCAGTGCCATGAAAATGGCTCATTCTCCCCCGGGACATCACTCAGTGACTGGGCGGCCCAGTGTAAATGGATTGGCATTGGCAGAATATGTCATTTACAGAGGAGAGCAGGTAAACAGCTTTTGGATTGGCTTTGTCTTTTTCAAAGGCATGCAATGCATTCAGGGTTTTTTCCTGGGTTTGTGGTGCTAGGACTTGCATTTGTCTTAGAACAAACTACAGCAACAGTTATAGGTGAAAGGATACATGTTTCCTGAATGATTGAGGAATATTTACCTTTGATGCATTGCCCTTTTTTCCTTTGGTATTAATAATTTTTACTTCCCCCTAACAAACATTCTGCATTTATCCAGAGAATGAAATAATAATAAACAATGTGTGTATCCCTTTTCCAGGCTTATCCAGAATACTTGATTACTTACCAGATTATGAAACCTGAAGCCACCACTGATGCTTAAGAAAAGTTACTTGTGGGAAACCATCAGACTTTGGATGCGAAGATATCAATGGCTGCCATCCCTATAATTACAAGTTTTTGTTGAAAAACTTCCCATTCCCAGGTGGTGTGGTAGCAAATGTGAACGAAATATACCAGTTTTGACTTGATAAAGCTTTAATAATGTACAGTATGTTTTTCTAAAATTTCAGAAATGTCCTCTTTTTCAGCACTTTAACAGATACCATTCCTGGCATAAACTGGGGTTTGGCTGTACTAAATTATAAACAAAAATTAACTTGAAACAATGGTTTTATACAATAATGCATTCAAATCTAGCAGAAATTGTAATGGTCTATACAGGAACTCATTTTACTAATATTGTGTTCTTTAAAACACTGCATTTACACTGAAAACGTTTTCATTTGTAAAACTGTAAATAAGAGCTTTTGTACTAGCCTGGTATTTATTTACATTGCTTTGTAATATAAGTGTTTTAGAACTGCAATCTTGTACAAAATGTTCTTTCCAGATGTTGGTTTGTTCATCTCTGTTTTCTCATGCAAGATAGATTTGAAAAATCAATTTTTTTCAGATTTTATCACTTAATTGTGAGGGAGAAAGCAAATTTTATCTGAGGAGGTTTAGAAATATCCAACTTTAGATTGAATACACAAATTTTTGTTCTGTATTTTTATTTATGAAATATACATTCCTGAGAATGATGGGCTATGAAAATAGAATGTTCCAGACAAATACTAAAGTGGTTTTCCACCTACTTCCTAGAGTTGCATATTTTATTTCTGTAAAATGCCTTTTGAAGTTTCTTATTTAACTATAGGAATAGTTAACCTGTATCCTGACTTCAAGGCTAGTAGACCTTGCAAGTTACAGTTTTAGTAAATTATTTTCTTTGAATGTAGATGGAAAATTAACCTCAAGAAGTTCTTTCTTGAGTTTCTCTTGCTTAGATTTAAGCCAGGAAGTTAAATAGTTTATTCCTAATATGAGGGCAAACAACTTGGCCTTTTTTGTATGCTTATTTTGGTAGATTAATCTACCTGTTGGTGCCCTCAGAATATGAGCATTGCAAGGTGGAAATGTTAAAAGCCATCCTGTCATCTCCGATGTCTCTTCCATGTTGACATTCAAGCTGTGGTTGAAGCAGGTGTGTAGGAGTGTGTTTGTCTGCTTTCAGCTGAGTGGAGCTGGTGGGGCTACACCTTCTGCTCCCAGCTCAGTCAGCTGGGAGGGGAGGAGCAGCTCTGCCCCAGCAGCAGCTGCCTTTGGTAGCCCTTGGACAGAAGAAAAGTGCAGAAGGTACAGCCCCTGTCCAGGTCTCATTTGGGGTTCCTGGCTGCACCCACCCACTCAGTCAGTGCTCTCATAGCTCTTGTGTGTATTCTGCTTTTCTGCCATCTGCAGTTTTTACCTACATATTTCAAAAATATGTAAATACAAATTATAAGTTACTTGGGGTTAAAGTGGGTAGGAGTATATTTTAGTTGTTTAATATTTCTACATACAGAACACTGTCCCAGAAGACAATTTGTTTGCAGGGCATGTTATCTTACCATGGTTTTAAATGTAGTAACTGGTCAAGATAATGAAATCCTCTTGCTGATGTGGTGGTTATGTGATTATGCTCTATGTAAAAATGTATTGAACTTTACCCAGTTATGTGAGGAATAAGATTGCAGAATTCTTGCAGAAAGTAATATTGGCTATGAATAAAAAAGGCTTTGATTTTTAGGTACTTTTTCCCAGCATGTTGCCTGTTCCTTAGGTATAGTAATGCTGGAATTTGTGTTCATGCAAAATCTGTTAATTATGTTTGAAACTTTTTTGTTATTGCTAAAATGCTTCATTCTATATGAATGATCACCTAATGTCTTGTAAAATATTGTGGTATGATAGCATTTTAAGTGGTACCACAATGTTGGTTTTGTCTGTTTGGGGATTTTTTGAGCTGTTTCTTTGCATGACATACCTTGCACTCTGAAGATGGAAGCTGTAATGATTTGGTGATACTGACTGTTGAGGTGAACCTTTAATCCCTTGTGCAATTAGTTCTGCTTTACTCATCTTGAAGTGTCTTTACATGTACTGTATGACATTCCATATCCATTTAACACTAAATAAATTTAATTCACTGGTTTTCTGGTAGCATGGGAGTAATTACAGATGTAGTATGTTAACCCGTTGTTTTAAATGTAAGCATGCACAATGCTGTAACAAACTGCATCACAAAAATTAATTACATTAAGTAGAAAAGCTTTTAATGTGGATGGAAACCTGTAAATACTGTGGAAACTTGTAGTTTGATATATGGCTAACTAACAGCTTTAGCTAGCAGTGAAAATGTTTTAATAATAAACCCAGAAGTAAGCTTCAATTTGTGCACTTAAAACTCCATTATATGGTCCAGAACTGAGAAAGAAAACTTTCTTACATTGGTTTTGGAAAATGAAAAGTAACTTTAAGAGTTTCACCTTTCAGATAACTGAATAACTGGGTGTGATACATACATGAGCAACAACAGAAGGAACTGCTTAGATCACTGGTAGTATTGCAACAAGTAAGTAATTTCATTACAGTAAGACAGTTTATATGGTGTTACATTTCCAAAACCAGGTTTGTATAGAAGACCTAAATAGACATGAGCACTAGAGGGCAGGAGAGCAAATGTTTTCTAAGATTAATGGTAATAAAAATCTTCAGAGGGTCTTGGGAACATAACTTCTGATAAAACTGCTCCTGAAAGTTCCACCTATCTAGGTTATAAAAAATTAACTTTCCATTCTGCATTAGATTTGTTTTTGTTTAATTAAATAATTAGTATAAAAAGAAGTGATACAGCTAAGAAAATTGAAAATATTGGGATCTTCTCTTTTAAAATTTACTCATAAGTTAGGCTTCAGTGCTTAGAAATCAAAAAACAATTCAGTCACACTTCACACTCTTCTATCTTACACAACTGAAAAAGTTGATTATCCACACAGTGCATGTTACAGAGGTATGTTGGCACTCATTTTGAATGCTAATGACTGTGTAAAAAGGAGTTGTCACTGTTCTTTCTACCCTGAACTTGCTTATTAGCCGTGTGTGTGTATCTGAGTACATGCACACTTGCTCACTCTCTGAAAAAAAAAAAAAATTAAAAAAAGTTTTGAAGGTGTCTTTTCCTGTAGGACATCGTTGTCAGTTAGAGTACTGCAGTCTAGGAGCCATGTCCCCTTCTTTGGCCCATCTCCTGAACTTCATATAATAAAATGGATTTTCTCTTCCACTGGAAACGGCCCTGTGGGTGGCTTTCCTTCTGTGTTCCAGTTTGAAAAAATGGTACAGAGACTTGATTGGTATTGAGTTGAAGCAACCAAAGCTGCTTTCTTGCCTTCAGTGACCTGGCAGTGAGACTGACTGAGGCCTGCCCCTCTGTGGTTCTTGGAACTGTGCTTAAGTTGCAGTCGGAGGTGGAGGTGGTGCCAGCAAGGGGAGTGCTACAGTGGAGGGCATAAGGGGAGGTGTGTTCCTCTTCTTGCCCCTGTGCAGCAAGCATAAGCAGTGGTTATTCTGAGAGTATCAAGGGGTTTCTTCCCTCTCCCTGTGGCTCACTAGATCAGAAAAAGCTACAGGCAGCCAGAACAGAACACAAAAGAAAAAGCATGTAGATGACTGGTTTGAAGATAACAAGTTCTGCCCTAAAAGGGGCAAGGTTGGCAACTGAGAGAAGACAGACAGGATCAAGAGAATAGAAGAAATAATAACCTGCGAAAAAAGGCAAATTCTACACACACTGAAAAGGAATGATAGGAATAACAAATCTAGTTGTTAGGAATGGCCAAAGTAAGCATGGTACATCACCTTCCCAATTTATGTTTGGCACAAAAAAGTAAACAAATACTCATGAGGAGATGTTACAGGGATTTCAAAAGGGCTCTTCTTGAGAACAACACAGTGTTTTTAGGAGGGGAAAGTTGCAGCCAATTCAAAACATTAATATTAGACCTGGGAAAAAGTGTGTGCAAGAAAATAAATAGGATTTAAATACCAAAGGCAAATGCCCTGCACCACAGGTCTTCAAAACTTTGGATTTGAGGCATTGACTATCAGAGACAAGCTGGAAACCCCCAGCAGACAGCATAAGAGCAAAGTATGTCACACTGAATTATCCACCTGGATTTGGTATAGTAGTAGGAAGTATATAGGGAGGTGGGGATTTTAATGCAGCCAGAAAATTCGAAGGAAGGGAAGGTGAGATCCATCTCTCTATCTGCAGTCTTGATAAAACTGATTCATTTTTAAGTGTGTTTCAGCTGGGGTCTTCCTGGGTGGCTCCTGACATATGCAGTGCCACAGCCAGGGGAACACTTCCTCACAGAATTTTTAAGCTAGGACCTTTAGCAGATTTCAAACACCATGGTGGAAGTATTTGCAAACCTTAACATTTAAAACAAATGTGAATTGTTTAAGGAGCAAAAGAAGATGTACCACTGCCTGAGAATGTGTGATTGAGACCTTGTATAGTTGGAAAAGTGGCTTCATGTCAGCAGGTAATACTGTGGTCTGGTGTGGTACATGCGGGGAAGGATTAATATTGAATAGTGTAGTTGATAGAAGTAGCCTGAGAAATTAACTGGGAAGTGGTCACTTTTTTCAGGGCCAGAGGTGTCTGGCTTTGTGCTGTCCTGCTGCTCATCAAAAAGGCAACCTTTGCCAGCAATGTATTTGGAAGCTTGTTTCACAATAAGAAATTTATTCAGTTTTGTGGGGCTGTGAGCATCATAGATCAATAGATGTGCACAGAAATAGAATTTGTCACTAGCTTGATAAAGAAGCTGGTAGGTAAATTAAGCAGGTAAATAAATTAAGCAAATAGGTTGGACTCAGTCTTGGAGGCCTTTTCCAATCTTACTGATTCTGTGATTCTATGAAAGGAAAAAACAGATCTTGTTGCAAAAATGAGTAGCAGTAAATCAATTAGTTTGTGTGATACTGATAACCCAACTGAGGGGGATGTTGTATCTAATAGCTTTTTAGTCAAACTAGAAGGCGACAGCAGTGTCTGCTGTAGGGACATGGTCCAGCAGAAATACTGAAATCACTGCAGTACTTTGCAAGAGATACATGTGACAAATTTTAAAACCCAAGGACTCATACAAAATAATCCATAACTCTTGGGTTTAGGTATGCTTCTTCTATGGCTTCTGAGACTTCCCTCCTCTTTCTCAGAAATACTAGCTTTTCAGTAAAGCAGTTCAACAAGAAGTATGAGTTAAATATTTCATATATCAGGTTTTAGTTGTGTTTAGTTTTTTGTAAAGAAGAAAGAATAATGGTGTGACTTTGTACAATTAATAGCTTAAATATTGTGTAATAGGGTTGCATTATGTGTTACAGATATTTTATTGCAATATCAATAAATAACATATTTTCCTTTAAAAAAACAAGCTACAAAATAGTTCTTAATAAGTCTCTTTCACTGGACTGAATTTACAGCACATATTTTGTGGAGTTTGTGATTGAGCATGTTTAAGCTACTTAAAATACTGTTAAAATAGTGGGTTTGGACTCACTGACCTACTAGTTTTAGCATAATGAATTATATCTGTAAACACACATTTGCCTCATAATTCTGTTAGTCTCAGGAAAATTTATCAGAACTGTATTTATACCATAATTTAGCAACACACTGTTTTAAAGTTATTGAGCAGAATAGTTAACATCTCAGTAGTCAGACACAATGCATTCTCCCCTGTCATATCTCATTCTAATGGTAAAATGCTACCAGGATTTCCCAAGCAAATTCATTATGTCCTTTAGTTTTAAAACTGACTTTATTCAGGTTTGGGGAGTTTTTATTGGTTTTTTGTGTGGGTTTTTTTTTTTTTTTTTTTTTGTTTTGGTTTTTTGTTTGTTTGGTTGTTGTTTTGTTTTGGTTTGGTTTGGTTTGGTTTGGGGTTTTTTTTGCAGCATTTTGTCTCTCTAGACCTATCAGAATTATTTAAGTGTGGCTGCCTTTTGCACCTTCTCCCTTGTTTCAGAGAGCAGGGATTTTTTTGCCAGCATTAAGCACCTCAGCTTTTCAGTTCAGAGCTCTCTAGACCCTCTGTCTGATCTGAACAAGCATGAGAAATCTGTTCTGTGGGGCTGCAGCTTCATGATCTAAAATGAAGTGATGTGGGTGGCTTGTGACAGGAATGCAGACATCCTAAATGAAGAGCAGTTTCCATGGGGATGTCTGTACCTGTAAAAGCAGACAGACACGTGTCATTTTTATTGCTGGAAATTCCTGTTTCTCTCCAGCATTCTTTATAATTTAGTCTTGTTTCTTTTTTCAGCCCAACTCTGTAATAAAGTGATTTGACGTGGAGTTCTGTGATAGTCACAATATCCACTGAGAAGGTGAAAGACATTTCAGTTCCTAAAAGTGAAGTTCATCCACCTGGCTCCCAGGTAACTTCACACAAAAATATCTGCTATGGTGCCTTCAAAATACACCTTTTAAAAGCAAAATATCATAGAATCCTGGAATAGTTTAGGTAGGAAGGAACCCTTAAAGCTCATCTAGTCCAAACCCCTGAAATGAGCAGGGACATCTCAAACTACATCACGTTGCTTGGAGCCCTGTCCAACTTGAATGTTTCCAGGGATGAGTGATCTACCACCTCTCTGACCATCTGTGCCACCGTTTTACCACCCTCATTGTAAAAATTAGATTAATTCTAGCTGTTATTAAACAAGCTATATTGCAATTGGTAATTTTAAAACTTGTATATGAGAAGGATAAATTGAGTATATAATTCCAGAGGTATTTTATTTACAGACCTTTGCTTGCTTTGAAATAGAATATTTCTATCCTAGATGTTAAATCTTAGGAGTAAAATCACATCGTAATAAAACTGTTTGCTCTTTTAAGCAGTTGGAAGTAAATAAGGAGTATCTGCCTGAGAGAAAAGGAACTGTGTCCAGTTTGTATTTATAGTTTAGGATTCAAAAACTTAAGTTGGGGAACATACACCACTAACTGTTGAGAACAAGGTAGACTAATCTGCTTACTGCTGATGAAAAATGCATGTGAAATCTGCAGCTCCTATGTGGAAGCAGGACAACCAAGACCACCAGTTCTGCCAATCAGTCATTCACATTTCCCACTGTTTTCCTCTATTGTAGCAAAATGTGAGAAGCTGCCCTCAGGCCACACAAACAATGCTCTTTATTGGTCTTTACTGAGGCATGATCGGGCATCTATGTGGAGACTGCCAGCCTCAAAGAAGAGCTACTGGATGACATCTGGCAGCCTGGCTTTGCTACAGATAGATTTATGAGCTGTGAAAGATGGTCAAATTAACATCTTCTGCATTCTTGATAGGATTAGGATTTCTGGGACATGCATCCATTTGCATATTGCCCTGACTTACCACATCAGTATTGTGTCTGTGGCTCATTTTAATAGATTGGGACACAGTGGGGGCTTTCTCCCTTTACATCCTACCCTTTTCCAGCTTTTCCAGTCAGTCTTGGCAGTGGCATGGCTGTGTTGGTTTAACAGACCTAACAGAAATCATACTTTTTGTTCTGACTTCTTCCAGCTGCAACCTTAATGCACCTCAAGAGCAGCAGCAGTTGTAAAAGCTGTTTTGCTGAGGGAAGGATGCTCTTCGCTGGAGTGAGCTCATGCAGACACACACATGAAGTTGAATGATAATGCATTTCTATGAGAGTCCACAGCAGTTGTCCCTAGGAGTTAAAGAGAGAAGATCTGACAGAAACTACCTTTCTACAGCCTCAAGCAACTATTGAAGGTCTTGGGAAGGTTAATTTACCAATAGAAGCATAGCTGAAAACTCTGTTAGTCTTAAATCTCTGTCCCTTCCCCACATGAGATTTAGACCACTTTATTTATTTATTTGTTTGTTTGTTTGTTTGTTTATAAATGGTGATCATCCAGTGTTGGTAAAATATAGTTTGTGCTTGTCACTAGACTGGAGATGGCTTCAGTTTGTCGTGTGTGTTGAGTGACAATGGCCATGCACCCCTCACAATGTTCCCCAGCCTTGGGGTGCCTGTGTGGGATAACAGGATTAACACCACAAGCCTGTGCTGAACTGGATTCCTAAAGTGCCTAGAAAAGAGAGGGTATCCAACAAACCACTGCTTTAAATTTACAAAGAATATTTATATGTATTTACTCCTTATCTAGACTGTAATAATAAAAAAAATAAAGGAGCTATTGTTTTTCAGGAAATTACGACTTTTCCAGCCTTATCTTCTGAGTTACATATGCCAGTTTTTTACTCTCAGTTTCACTGGTTTAAAATTAGCTGGTACTTCCTCTCAAGCACAAATTACTTCTACTGCAAGTGATGTGTGATGGAAATATTTTCATTAACCTCATTCAGGGGTTAGCTCCAAATTTCCCACAAGAAGTCTACTCCACTGGCACCTTAGTTTGAATCATTTGAAAGGAACTAACACTGTGAGAGTCCCACCACTCCATCAGGTCGTGGGCGGAGAGGAACTACAGAGGAGGAAATGTACATGAGCATCAGTCTGGCCTCCTGAGGCAGCAAAGAGCATGAAGAAGGCAATGAAACACCTGCACAACCATTGCAGGTGAGGAGGACCTGTGTAAAAGGCTGACCAAGGTGCGGCTGATTATATTGTGGCCTCATTAGGCATATACACTTAATTTTGTGATGTTATTTCACTGCTAAGCCATGTTTACCACATGGGCACAATAAAAGGAAGAAGGTAACCAATGCCAGGCGATTTGGGCTCTCCTCACCAGGTTGGTACTGGCAGGAAGGGCCAGATGGCTCTTCTTGGTGTCCCAATCGTGTTTTCCCCATAGGTGTCCCCTGCTCATGGCCAACCTCCACCCAGGGCTCCCTCGTCTCCCAGAAATGAAAACAGAGGCTTTATCTCCCTGGGCTCTGTAACAACTTCCTTCTTAGACCAAACTGCTTTTTGTTTTCCGCTGGTTTCCCTACATGAGCACCGCAGCGCTGCCGGCTCAGAGATGCTCAGAGATTGAAAGGAGCCGTCCCGGTCCAGCTGCCGCTGTCCGGGGCTGATAAAGCTCCCCGAGCCCCCCAGGCCATTGGGATGCTGTCGGTGTGTCCGTGTGCGGCGGGCAATGAGCTCATTGGCCCCGCGCTGGGTGGGATGACATCGGGCCCCGCTTTCCATAGGGCCCCCAGCCTGCCCCGACGTCTGCTGAGGGGACAAAACCATCACACTACACCCTCCAGGCCCCAATGAGAACACAGGCAGCTTCAGCCAGGGATAAAAGAACTTTAAAAAAAAAAAAAAAAAAAAAAAAAAAAAAAAAAAAAAAAAAAAAAAAAGAGACTGTAGTCTTGGAGCTGCTGTTAAGGGGAGATGAATTGCAAGAGACCATTTCATGCCAAGGGACTTCAGAGAGCAGCATCCCCAAGAGCCATTAGCTCTCAGCGAGAGTCCTGCTGAAGCCCTTTGCTGTCAGGACAAAAGCATGCATATAAATTTTATACCATTAGTCTTTGAGCAGAAACAAAAGATCAGCTCTAAACCCTCAACATCTTGTCTCGACTAACATGAAATAATAATGTCTTGTTACTCTTTTCCCATCAAAAGAACACTGGTGATAAATTTATTCATAATTTTGGAAGATTTTGCTCTTAAGATTAAAAAATAAGCAGCGAACACATGGAGTTGAGGCTATATTTATTCCTGTTAGTGCAAATCATGCTGCTGCTAAGGATGGGGACTTTGGGAAGTGCACAGTACTTTTTTAAATTGAAAAGAAACACAGCTTTAAAAGGTTAGCCACTACATTTTCTTCTCCTGCTTTTCACTAAATTAACTCTGAGGATGATATATCTCATATATTTTCTAGTTACAACTGCTGTCTGAAAAAAAGATATCTTGAAGGATTTTTTTTTGTTGTTGTTCTTTTTCAACCAAGAATTCAAGCCCTATAGACATTTTGGGACATAAGACTTTAACTTACTCATGAGAGAATATCTGCTGGGTCCAGTAGTCAGATCAAATATGGGCTCTGTAAATAATCTGGAGAATAAAATGCTGTAAGAAATTTTTTCTTAAATTAAGAATGTGTGCTAAAGTAGATATTACATACAATTCTGTATTTTAGGATTTGGACCTCTATAATTGGACCAGACTTTGTCCTATGGATTTCCTTTGTTAAATAGATACTTCAGTACTTTGTGAATATGTAATAAGAAATTAGTTCTCTTTTTTATCATGATGCTTCCATCCAACATTTTCTCATTTTATCCCAGTCATAAATAATGTCATGTTAGAGCCTAAAATTAACTACAACTTAGTCTTCAGAAGTCTTATTTTACATGGAGCAATTATTCCTAGGTTTGCTCTAACAGATTAACACAGAAGCTTCTCGAGCTGATCCAACAGCCCTGGGGTGGGTGTAAAATGGGAGAGTGAACTGCACGGTGAGATGCTGTGGGACATACTCATACTGAACAGATCCATTCCATGTAAGGAAGGAGTGTGAGGGCTGGGAGAGTTTATCTAAAGTCTGTAATTCTGTACAGTTAAAAGCCTCTTTCATGTAGTTGTGTTCATGAACTGAGCTTGGAATTCTTAAAAATCCAGATTATCACAGAGAAGGGGATTTGTTGTTTGGCAAATTGACAAAGCCTGCCATTCACTCACCTCATGTGCTGCTGGCTTTACAGTAGGTCTTAGGGCTCACAGCACAAGGGAAGCCTGAAATATGTCAGGGGCAATTAAAGAGTTTCCCAAAGATTTCAGGTTCTGTTATCCAACGGGCTCCAGCTTGAATAGTTGCTTTTTAAATTTTTTTTTCTATTTCTTTTTACTCTTTCTGTGCCTCCACCTTATTCTTATTTGTTAATAGTCTGATGGCTTTTAAATTGCACCACAAACCTCCAAAAACATTGCATCCCTTTGCAGGCTCCCCCAGCACAGGCTGGTCATAAATTCAAATAGGAAACATAAATGTCAAAAATACATGTGGAAACATTAATATGCAAATACAGGCAAGTACAGCTGGTAGAGCTGAGGGTTGAACTGTGACTGCCTGAGCAGATTTCACTTGTTAAACCTCTGAATTCAGAGGAGTTAATGAAGACTGAGAGGGAAAATCGGCATTTTCCAGAAGGAAGTGCCTAGTGCAGAACCCAGGAAAGAGTCATTCCTGTTGTGGACTGGGACAAAAACTGAACTGCTCAAAGTCTGGAGCTGCAGACCCATTGTGGGAGAAGCTCTGCTCAGATAGTGATGAAAAAGCTATTCAATTCCATTCCATTTATTAATTTTTGATGTCACTTTACAGGAAAGGATTGCTACACACAGCTAGACAGCCTCCTGCCTTCTTTAACCTTGTAAATTAGAGTATCATCCTCTAATTGTTCCTTCAAAATCAGAAGGTGGTGAAAGAGAGATTAGTGCTATTTAATAGGATCAAGGGCTTTCTACATATAAAGAGAGCAATTAAAGCCAGACACAATAATTGCATGCCCAGATTCAGCATCACTGGTTTTTCTCCAAAGGAAAATCAAGAAACGGTATTGCCAGCTTTCAAGATTCTGTTGGAACCTCCAGATACAGAGATGAGCTCAGCAGCCAGAGAAAAGAAAACAATGCTGTGTGCAATATGGCACAAAAATGATTTTTTCCCCTGAAAACTTCCTGAGTTAGAGCTCCTAGAATTCAATTTCCAGAAGCTGAAATATCAATAATTTCGTTTTGTTTTAAGGTAGCTTTTGCTTTTCCTTGAAAAACACACACCTAGTGTCCTGATGTGTCAGCTGGCAGCACCCTTGTGATGACAACCCAAACAGCAGCAGCATGTAGTTAATTATCCCCAGCACCACCTTCCTGTGGGAGGGAAGAGTTTATCGGGCTAACAGGATAAACAGTCAGGGTTTGGGCCTGGCAGGTTGGCCACACTGGCTCTTCTTGCTGAGGACATCAGGAGGTGCTGAGGAGGGAAGGATGGGATGACAGGAGCCAGCCCAGCCAGGAGGCAGAGCAGTGGTGGAGGGGCTGCCACAGCTGCAGTGGGAGAGCAGAGGTAAAGAGTGGCTGCAGAGTGGGTGCATGGGCAAATCTGGGGGGGCAAATTAATTCAGGGATGGGCAATGTAACCTGTACATCTTGTGGATCTGCCTCAGGACTAAAAGGAATACTTTCTGCTGGAAGTGAAGATCTTGCCTACAAAGTGCTTCTGGTTTGGTTGCCTTGGCTGGTGGTGGCAGCTGTTATCCAGTCATGGGAGGGGGTGAAAATGTTGAGATAGGAAGCAAAAAGCCATGACCTTAAAAACAAATCCGAGGATCTCACCATGGTTTCCCAGCCTTTAGGATCTGCAGATCAGTTCTTCAGTAGAAAAACTGAGTACTTGTTTGCTATTCAGCACGAGGCTTTGGTGTTATTAACCACAGTAAATGCAATTAATACAGTCTCTTATGTTGTTGTATTTTATTATTTAGTGGTGCTAAAAGGAAGACTTTGAGCTATTTTGGAGAATCAGGGAAATATTGTGGTTAAACATAGAGAAAGGGATCCTCTTCTTTCTTCTCCCTCCTGGGTAAACAATGAATTTGTTCAGAGTTCCTAGTTGGGTTTTTAAATGCAGAGTGATGTGGGTAATCAGCTTGGTTGCCATGGTGTTCCACCTTTGCATCTGATGGTGAGAAATACAAGCTCTAGCAGCACTGCACAAAGCTGCTGTGCCAGGGCCATGGAAGTAAAACAAAGCTGAGCATTATGGCAAGGTACTGTGCAAGGCTCTGGCCAGCTGCCCTCTGTGGCTGCTTGGGTGACAGGCACATGAAGGAAAAGTGAGCAGTCATTAAAAAAAATAGTCCTCCAAGTCACGTTCAGTGATGATGAAGTTTTTGCATAGTGCTGCTGAGCATTGTCCAGCTATTTGCTGTAAAGGAAATCATCTTGGCACTAAGAGCTGCAACAGTCCAGATCCTCATGACAGCCACTGGCCAGATCCTGACTGCTTCTTAGTGGCCTTCTCACAAGCCACCCTTCAAACTGTACAGAGAGTCTGCAACTGTTCCTGGTCATAGACAGGTGTCTAGGGCTGTGTAGGACTAAAACTTTAGTTTTCCTAACCAAAATGTACCCCATTTTGTGTGGATAAAGTATCTCTCAAACCCCTCTTCCCCCCCTGGTAAAACAACTTGCCTATTCAGCACTGTGCCATTAGTGGGGTGAAATATCATTCATCTCCTAAATCCAGCTCATGTACCTCGATGCTTCTGAGTATATCAACCTTTCTTTTCACAGCTGATTTCTCACCCAGCCCTGTTCAAGTTCCTGTTTGGAGATGGTTGACCAGCTGTTCTGTGGGAAAGAGGACAGGGCTGGTTCGTGTAACTTGTGAAATCTCTGGCAGCAAGGAAGGTTTTTTTGCCTATTGTTCAGTGAGGTCTCAGTTGTTTCTTATTCTGGTATAAATGTATGGTTTTCTATTGGGTGATTCCAACTTTAAACTTTGGGCCTATAGCAATTGATTTTGGAGAGGGAACGGCTCTCTCTTGGTATTTATGTCCCTTGAAAAAGTCAATGTACTGGAATGCAGGAGCTGTGCCTGGGGGCTCTCACCCGGGTTAGTTACACCCGGTAACAACGCTGCAGGTGCTACAGGGCTTTGACGAGACAAAGAACCACGCGAGCTTCTTGTCACAAAATAGTTATGGCTTTATTGGGGGGTAAAGGGGGAGAGCAGGGGACAGAGCCGGGGGGCGCTGGGGGCAGCGGGGCCGGGGCGGCTCAGCCCTCCCAGAAGCCGAGGAAGAAGCTGCAGAGCGAGTGCCAGCGCTGGGCGCAGTATGTCCCCGCGGGGCTCTGGGATGGCTGTGGCTCGGGGCCGGCCTGGGGCAGCAGGCGCAGCTGCGCCTCGGGCGGGGCGCGGCCGGGCCCGCAGGGGCGGGCGCTGAGCGGCGCTCCGGGGGCGCAGGGATGCTGCCGGCGCCGCAGCCGGGCCAGGATCTGCCGCCAGAAGTGTCGGCGGCGGGCGGCGAAGGCCGGGCAGAGGCGCGGCTCCCCGCGGTAGGCGCAACTCCGCAGCTCCCCGCCCGCCGCCCGGCAGCTCAGCCGCAGCTCGCTGGCCCCCGCCGCCCCGCGCAGCTCCCAGCGGCAGCGCTGCTGCTGGGGCGTGGAGAACCGCCCGGACCGCGCCTCCTCCTCCTCCCGCTCCGCTCCTCTGCCGGCCCCCAGGGCGGCCAGGGCCAGCAGCAGCGCCAGGGGCAGCCTCATCCTCGGCGAGCCTCAGCCGCGGCGCGTCCCTCCCGCCGCATCCCCCGCGCCCTGCGGACACACACAGGGGCCGTGGCGGGCGCTGCCCCGGCGGGAGCGCAGCCCCGGGGTCGCTCCAGCCCGAGCCGGGCAGAGCGGGTTTATCCCTCCAGGCTGTAGCCCCCGGGGCTTTCAGTCCGCGCCCGTCCATCCCCCAGCCCCGGCCGGGAAGCCGTGACCGGACAGCAGCAGCCGGAGCCCGCCCTCGCCGGCTGCAGCATCACAGCTGCCCAGGGGCACCAGGCTCGGCCAGGCAGCCCCGTCCTTTCCCCCACGCCCGGCTTTCCCCGCGCCCCCCGCCCGGTGTTTCCCGCCCGTCCCGTCCCGTCCCGGGGCACTCACGGTGCGGTGTGTGGCGGTGCGGGGCGGGCTCGGCTCTCCCGGGCTGCCCGCGGGGCCGGCACCGCGTTATCAATGCTCGGGGGCTGCCCCCGCCGACGCCCCTCCCCGCGGGGGGACAGCGGGGACCCGACGGCAGCGGCCCGGGGAAACCGCCCGAACACTCGGGCTTTGTTCGGGGGAGCCGCACGACGGTGTCAGACACATCCCGCCACCCCGAGCCCTGCCCAGGCGGGGAGGGAGTCTGGGGGCCGAGCTGGGCTGTGCGGGATCCTCCTGGGTGCGCCTGGTGCACGGGAATATGTTTATTTATTGTCCTTTGCAGCTGATGGAGCTAAAAGGGATTCTCATTTCAGAAATAGAATATCAGTGTGGTTTATTTAAGATGATTTTTCTTTTTTCTTTTTTTTTTTTTTTTTAATGTGGTAAGAGTCTTCTCTATAGGGCGTGTTTAAAAAAAAATGCTAGAAGTTTCAAGAAAGCATAGACATGAACTTTATGTTACTGCACGTTTAGGGATGGGATGTCAGACACCAGTTTCAGAAATCTCTTTTCGGAATTAGGATCTCAAACCGCACATGTAATTCTGTTTCATGGGTGGTGATGTATTTTGCACATCTGTTCCAAACTCCTCATTGTTCTGACCCTGTCACTCAAGGATGGCAGGTCCCCAGGTCACCAGCAGCTCCTGCTGCCCTCCCAGTATTGGAAGAACAGATCAAGAACAGCCCTGCCAGAAGGACTTGGGAGTGCTGATGGATGAGGGGCTGGATATGACCCAGCAATGTGCACTGGCAGCCCAAAACCCCAAATGTGTCCTGGGCTGCACCCAAAGCAGCATGGCCAGCTGGGTGAGAGAGGGGAGGGGATTCTGCCCCTCTGTAGCCCTAGTTTCCTGCCTGAGATGTTTTGGTTTTCTGAAAGTCTTTTCCCAGGGAATTTTCTGTAAACAGGAGAAATGTTCTGTTAACTCTACCTGTGTTTTCATTCCTTTTCCTAAGAGGGACTTCTTCTTGATGTCCCTCTGGTCTGACCAATGTGATTGAAGGAGTTTGTCTTTGTTTCACCAATCAAATTGGTCTGTGTAGAACAGAATAAAAAGGAGACACACCCCAGAAATAAAGGAGTCATTTTCAGCCTTCTGAAGTCGGAGTCTGTGTCATTGTGGTGTACAACAGCATCATCCCTCTGCTCTGCTCTGCTCTGTGAGACCCCAGCTGCAACACTGCATCCAGAAATGGACCTGTTGGAGTGGGTCTGGAGGAGGGCCATTAAAATTAAAATAGAGAGCTGGAAGACTGCTCCTGTGACAAAAAGGAGAAAGATGGAGACAAATTTTAGCAGAGCCTACTGTGATGGGAAAGGGATAATTAGTTTAAACTAAAAGGGAGCAGATTTAGATAGAAAGAAGCAATTTTTTACAGTGAGTGTATTGAAGCACTGGAACAGGTTCCCCTGGGATGCTGCAGATGCCCCATCCCTGGAGAGGCTGGAGGCCAGGCTCTACTGGGCAATGTGATCTGTTTGAAGATGTCCCAGCTCATTAAAGAGGGGAAGGTGAACTAGAAGACCTTTAAAAGTCCCTCACAACCCAAACCATTCTATGATATGACTCAATGGACAAAAGCAGTTGATATTGACCCATCCATCTTTCTGTGCTGTAAGTCCTAAAAATGAAAAACTTCTGCAGAGACTGAGAGACTGAGAGAATGACTGCTGGAGAAGAGGTGGGATGCAGAGTCCTTTCTCCAATTCAGGGGAGGGGGAACATTTTCAGGTATCTCTCCCAATTCCTAACTGCATTGCATAGTTAGAGCTGTCCCTAGTTGGTTCTTTGGAGTGGGAGAGAAACAGCAGATGAGAGAGGATCATGAGAAGGAAATAAAATATCTTAGGCTATAAGATAACTATAAAACTATAAAATAATAAAAGTTATAAAATATAAAATATCTTAGGCTATGAAATAACTATAGGAGAGGGTTTACAACCAAGAATCTCAAGAGGAAGCAGCCTGGAGTTACACACACAACTACCTCTGAAGGACAGGACTGTGAGCTGTGTGGCTCCTTTCTCAGCACGCCCCAGGGTGTGTTTCACTTTCATGGGTGCTCCCCATGAAAGGACTCCCCATGGGCTGTAGGAGGAATCTTGGCATCTGACTGAGGGCTGTGGGTACCATGAAGCATCATAAAGGACTGCATTGTGACTTTTAAAATCTTCTATGGCTCCAGTGTGCACAAGGCACATCATGTGCCTTAGCTTATTAGTTCACCAAACATTGGAGTTGCTTTCAAATTAAGTTCTGACCACCTGTAATTGTTATATATTATTACACTGAGATCTCTGTCCATTTTTCACATTCTTGTAGCTATTTATGCAGTATGAAATGGAGTTTTCTAATATGTTTGAGATAATTTTTATAGTAGATTATCCTAAGTGCATCAGCTTTGGAGGAAAACATTACTGTGTATTTTAATGAGCACATTGCTGTTATATTTTTTGGACTATTTACTGTAAATCTCATACAAGTCATTAAACTTCAGGAACTAAGGAATGAAAATAAACCAGAATGAGATTCCTCTAGCCTACCCATACAATAACTAATCTTCCTTAATATTCTTTGCCATGTTCTCTTGCTCCTGGTACCTATATTTGCACACACACATTTCCCTCCATGATTGTGATTTCTCTTTTGCAGTAAAGCAGCTGTTAGTCTCTGATGCTCATTGCTTTTATATGAATGTTCCTGCACAAGCTACAATTTTCTCTCTTGGATTTGATGGGGATACAGTGGGGGGAAGATCTATCTTACATTACTAAAATCACTGTATCCTTTTGTTAAATCTGGTTAGTCTGTGCTACTGTTGTAGCTGGGGCTTAACTGCTCTTTCCCTATTGTCCTCCTGCATTAGAACAACCTTTATAGCCCTAGAAGTAGCTGGTAATGGAGTTATATTTGAAAACATGATTAGTGTGCACTGTGGCAGAGATATTTCCCTTGTCCCTGCAGAGAGCCTGGAACAAACCCCTGGGGAGTTAATGGGCCTGTACATCTGAGCAAATGACAGAGAGAGTTGTGCTTCACCATGTGAGTGAGACTAAGCTGGGAGGAGTTACAGATGTACCATGTTGGATGTAATCTGGACTTCAGATCCTAAACCAAACTCAAAGTTCATGTGAACACTCACAGGACCAGCCTAAAGTGTGGGACTCAGTTCAGTGGTGACAAGTGCAGATGCTGGTCTGAAACACCTGCACAAAGCTAAGATGGTGGATGCTGACGGAGTAATGTGTCTGCAGAAAAGCACGAACCACAAGCTGAATGTGAGACAACAGCTGTCATACAGTTGCAAAAAAAGGCAAACACATAAATAAAGGTATCAGCCATAAGACACAGGAAGTGTAGCATGGGCTAAAGCCATGCTTTGAGTAGAGCATTTTATCCAGTTTAAGTGTTACTCATCAAAAAAAAAAATGAAGATCAATGAACTGAGCCTGTAAAAGAGCAATGAGTGTATCACAGACCTAGAAAACTTGATTTAGGATTAGTCAATTTAACAAGGGGCTTGTTAACCTAACAAAGAAAAGAACTGAGAAGGCAAATAGTAAAAATTGAATCTCTGATTAAAGCTATTTCCTTATTCATCTTTTTATTTCAGAAGTTCAGATCACAGCCTTAATCACACTTTTCATTGGTCAATGAATGTCCTGTTAGGCTTTAACTCTGAACTGAAAAACCTATATTCTGTTTATAGGCCACTTTGTGGACTTTGAAGATATTGCAAAGGAAACTGTATTAGGGGTTTGACTTTAGGGTTTTGATCTTTAAAACTTCAGTTGAATTAACCATTTGTATTTTATAAAAACTCCAGTCACTACAAAGAGTAGTATCCATTTCTCTTATTCTAGGATTGCAGCAACAGTTTTAAATGATTGCAAGAGAGTTTTCTTTTGCAAGTGGAAAGTAGTTACAGTTTCCAGCCATGCCATTATAAATTCCTTTTCAGAGAAGTGAGTAGTGTAAACAATATTTATGATTCATACACTGAAATTGTTTTAAATGCGCAAAATTGTGGCTATGTTTAACCTCCTTGTTTGAGCTATCAATCTTCCAATTTCTTGGTACTGCTCAAGAGAATAACATCATATTAATGTGTCTACAGGGAGATAGACTGACCTTCTCAATTACCTTCTAAATCCTGTTTAAGCACTTCTCTAGAGTCAGACTGATGCCTTTGTCCAGGTTTTTGACATGTTTGTGAGTTGTTTCTTTCTTTCCCTGACAATCAAGTGCCACTGAAATTCAACCCAAACTTTTGTTCAAGACGTAGCTTTTTTGCAAAATGATAGAAAAGTTAAAGAAATTGCATAGTATTGATCGGGAGATTTACAAATAAATTTCTTATGATGCAGTCAACAGATCATGCTACTGATGAATGCTCTTTTGGAAGCCAGGACATTGCAGTTCTTCAGAATCATCCCAGAATACATTTTCTCCTCAATTCATTTGCTTTAACAGAAAATGTTCCATATAAGTTTCCACCATCTTTTCTGTCTTGCATTCCCTGCAGGCATTTCCATGAGCTAATCTGAGTAATTTGCCTTGTGTTCTCCAAGGCTGTGTTTCCACCCAGGTCAGGAAATCTTAGAGAATTGAGTTTTTGGTAGAGGTTCCTTTGCTCCACAGGAACTGCTTTGTTCCTTGCACCATGTATATATTCCTTTCTTTAGCTGACTTGTGGATTCTCAACTCAGATTGTTTTGTTTCTTATTAGAGATGCATAACTACATGCTACTTTTTAAAACATGTTATTTCTTTGTATTTAAGAGGCCACCTCTTAAATGTTCTCTTCTGTAATCTGCTTTCCACTGTGAGGGTGCTGCTTTATCAGCATGTAAAGATTGCCATGCTTATTCTTTACCTTCATAAACAAACTTACAAAGCTTTTTCATTTCTGCTTCTCAAATGTTTGTCAAAGAGTCATTGTTGCCTCCATTAGCAGAGGACCCACATGACCACTATTTCTTACCTTCATTCTTCACTGTGCAATGAATGGACTGACCTCAGTGTTGACAATGCCCCTTGTTGAGCTGGGTATGGGAGCTGCAAGACCACCCCTACAACTCCAGGCTTTTCTATCAGCTGATCACAACTTGAGTCTTGTGAAAGGCCTTTTCCTTTCTTTAAGCTTGTTCAAAATAATTGTGAAGAAAATCACAGAAGGAATTCATTTCAGCAAGTACTACACAGAGGACTCCATTAGAATGTCAAAAAGACCATTTCCTTTCATAGAACTTATGGCTGGTCATCTATGGTCAGTTTGAAGAAGAGGGAAATACATTACTCTTTGTTGTAGCAACATGCATATACAGACCTACATGCAATTGAAACCCCATGCAAATACTGCAGAAGGAAAATGAGCTCCCTTTTGAGTTGCTCTTGTTGCCTTATTTTAGGCACAGACAGAAGGATTGAAGGAACTAATTTAATCTGAACATTTCTAGAAATGCAAAGTGTTAAAATTAACAATTGCATCTTAGCACTATTTCTTGGCTGCAGTGTGGTGGAGGTGACCAACATGCCAGGAAAAGCTTATTTTGTAATATAAGTGACAAGAGTAGCTAAAGAGCAGAAGGATGCAGGGAGCTAAAGTGATGCAGGAGATTATCTATTAAAATGTTATCAGAGAATGCTTGTATCAGATGGTGTGAGAGCACATTGGTGTTGCAGAAGCAGCAGGCACAGGAGGAGAGCAGACAGCTGGGGATGTAAAACTTGGTACTAGGCATGGACTGAACCCCCCCATCCACCACAGAGGGAAGGAAACATTCTACAGATCACTGAGACAACTCACAGGGGTGGGATTGTTTCTGTCTTGTCTTCCTCTCATGAAATGCAAGGAAAGTTCTCATTCTGAAAATGTGAATCTTGAGGGTTTTATTAAGAAAATGTAATTGTAGAGCTTTTCAATGAGGAAACAAATTATAATTGTTTGACAACCAAGCTCTAAAGAGAAGACTGAGTTCTTTTAAATGTCTTATGAATTGAGTAAAAGGTTGTATGTTGGAATACAAGTTAAAAAAAAAATTCTAAAACAAACGGTCTGAACTATGAGATTCCAGTTAAAATTCCAGAAAACCTAAATGGCAAATTTGTAGAACTTATAACAATAAACTGTCCTGGTATGTTTAATTTCATTTCATAAAAAATAATAGAAATAGTCCATTTTTTGTAATTGATAAAAATGCAATATGCATAGTGCTTTCTGTGTATCTCCACAGTAAAACACCTCCCCTAAAACTGGAGGAGGTTCAGACATTTAACTTGCCCAGATAGTCAGTTTATTTGGACTGAATTCTTTTGCCACCTGCTGAAGGCTGGAGATTGATTTTCCATGGTGCTAGCTGATAGTAGACTATTACAGCAAAAAGTAAATGTCAAAAGAAATCATTGTGGAAGAATGTCATGTACCTAAAAGGTGGATGTTTTTCTAAGGGAACCCCATTTTTTTAATGAATTATGTTTATTTTTACATTGTGGTTTTATCTAAAGTTCCAAAATAGTGGGGGGAATGCTGGTGTATTAGATACAAGCAACGAAGTTGACCCTGTCCTACAAATTATAGTGATTTTTATGGGCCAGAAATAGACTGCCCTTATATAGGCTAAAACAGGCTATACAAGCCCTTATATACTCTGTCAGCATATGATTGCTGGTTCTTGTATTACAAAACTCAAATGAGTCTAAAATTGTGATTCTTAAGTAGAACTATACTCTGCATAATTATAAATAAAAAACCATACACCACAACAAAGAAACATCAAAGAAAAACACCTGAAAAAAGAAGAACTAAGAAGTAATATTACTTAAGGCAGTTGACTATCATATTCTTGCTCATTGGCCTTGTCTCTACACAGCCCACTGAGTTTCCACATCCAACACGGCCAGGTTTGTTTCTTTTCTTCTCTTAGGCAGTTAAAGTTACTTTCTCTTTTCTGCATCCTGGTCTCTCTGGGTCTAAAAGGCTCAATTAGAAATGGAAAATAGTTTTTCTACACCCTGACTGATTAGAAGAGCATAATGACGAGACCTTTAGAATTACTGGCTCAGGCAGTAACAGAATCAAAGCAAACACCACAGTGTCCTGCAGGGAAGGGCTGTGTGCAGTGCTGGGAAGATGCACTACAGAGCAGTGGGATTGCATGCAGGCAGACTGAAATTCAGGGGAAATCTGTTTGGTGGTACAAGATTGCATGATGTTAGGTGCTCAGCCCAAAGACTATCCAAATCACAGTGACACCTCCTGCTCAACACATCCCGTTCTCCCCAGTTAACCCCTTGGGTGTGCTGAAGTTCTTTGTGTTTTCCCTGGTAACCTGTATCACTAGACTGATGTTCCAGAGTCTTTGTTCCTGGAGCAATGTGCCATGCAGGGCTTTTCTCGTTTCTTACCACATGTGATACCCTTGCCAAGAGTGATGGGTCTTCTGCCTCTAAAATCCTATAGTGTAAGTCAGCATATAATGCTAAAAACTGCCTGTTTCATTGAAAATATTATTACAGCTGAGGCTCAGAGACAGCAATGAGCATTTCTTGAAAGGAAATTATGATTTTTTTAACTAATGCAGAAACATTACTGTCAATAGTCAATGGCACTAAATGATGTGAAAAATTTCCCCTGTACTACTATTCTACATCCAAGGTTATTTGTTTTGTTTTGTTTTGTTTCGTTTTTAATGGATATAGATTTCCTTCATCTTTGGTCAGTGTGTTTCCCAGGAATAACTCTCATGATTGGACTGCAGAGGGGCAGGAATGTTGTAGCAACACTTAAGGAGAAAATATATATTTTGAAGCATATGACTTGAGGCATTGTTTGAACTCAGCTTGTGCCTCCCCAAAATTACACATTTCAGCTTTATAAAGTAAGGCATACTGAACAACAGTTGAAGCTCAACAAAGCATTTACAATTCAAATTTTGTGCCTGCCTAGCTTGCCTGTCACTGAAAGTTAGGCTTAAATTCACAAAGAGGGTTATTCAGAAGCAAAATAAAATGCTGCTTCTATACAAAAGAAAATTAAAATGTAGTGCATATTCAGATCAGCAACCCTTGTGCATTATCTGGAACCAAAAGTGATGGTAGTAGTGAGTTCAGTGACCTCTGCTGCAAATAAAATCAGTTTGACTTGTTAGATATCAGCTCAGCACAGTAGGCATTATGTTTTATCTCTATTCCCCTGTCCCTGGACTCACCCCATCTGTGCTGAAGTGATGCCTCTAAGGATCATCATAGTAACTTTTTAATATACTTCAAGGAAATGGCTTCTACTACAAACTACTTTGTACTTCATCAGTAGCATAACTTGTCTGCAATATAGTGAAAATCTAACTCCTTTTTGAAAGAAGCCTGCAGTGAACTGCCGAGTCCTCAAAGCCCTATTGTTCCCAGTAACAGCTGCTCTTCATGTTACCTGTGATGGTAAGAGGTGTTTGGGGTTTTTAAACCCTTGAAGAGCTTAAAAACTGTAGGCTGGTAGCACACCAAGGAAGTATCAGTCTGGTGAAACTGTAATTCATAGCTTGGATGCACTGGTACTACAGGATAAACATTCTTGGAGTGGAAATTAGGGTTATTAATCCCACTATCTGTTAATTTATTGTCACAATGTGGTTTGGCAGTACTAACATTCTGCTATAATCCAAAAAAATAAGAGGCAATGTCTAATTATCAGTTTCATCTCCTGAAACTCAGCTCTTTTATGTCTTTCTCTCCTTCCATTAGCAAATGTGCACCAAGAACATTTGTCATGATGTTATCTCTGATGATCATGTTATTGACTTAGGCATTAGTGAATATTCTATACTCTGTGTTATTTTATGCATTCATTTATTTAAAATCTCAAACTGGCTCAGCTTTGTCACCAACAGCAAAAAACTGTAACTAGCTTGTTTGCACACTGGATCTTGTTATTCCCTTATCTCTTGCCATCCTGCATCACTGGCTTTTTTCCCCATTAGCTCATCAGTCCAGCCAGTTTTTCCTCTCACCCTGGAGAAGGTATCTTCACTTCATTCAGTAAATTGCTCTAGACACATTTGGCTCTTTGGCCTAGATTTCCCCTGACTATAATAAAAGCTCAGACAACTTGCTCACATGTTTCATGCAGAAGTCATCACAAGATGTGAGCCCATGAAATAGTGTATATAGACTCCATTCAGCCACTTCAGATTTAAACATGAAAAGAGTAAAATGAAGTGATGTGTTCTCACTGAGGGTGGGAGCAAAAATGAATTTAATTAGCTAAAAATCTATTAAAATGTTGAACTGCAGAAAGCTCTATGAAAATTTTCTTTAAAGAAAAAAAGGAAACCTAGCAACAGTTTCTGCAAATTTTACAAGTGTCTTCTCACTACCTAAAGTAAACTAAAACTCTCTCAAGATGAAATTCTCTTCTTGTTGATGAAGATAAACCTACATTTTCCTTAGCATCATCATTCATTTTGTACTATGCACATGTGAAAAATCTTGGGTACAGGTCCAAACTTCTTTTATTGCTGTCAGTATTTCCACTGATTGGCAGTAGTGGTAGCGACCTAACTTTAAAAAAATTCATCCATTAAGCCCTGGGTTTTCTAAAATGTCTTCAGTGATTAGACACAAGTAGGGATTAGGAAGCAATAACAGGACCAGATCAGGACTAGAGTAAGTTTTTTCAAACCATATATGCTGGAGAAAAAAAAAAAAAAAATCAGTCCTTTAACATCTTTGTACCTTTCTTTGGTGTAAATGCAAACTAGTTCTTAAGAGAACTAGAAATCTGAGGAACAGCCCATGCCCGGGGGGTGCATCCTACTGTGTGCCTCTTTACAGTGGGAAGGGCAAGAGGTTTCAGGAAAGTGAGTCAAACCATTTCAGTGAGATAAAGTTATGTGGTGGGAATCTGTAACCATGGTGACCAAACCACTCAGGTAAATCAGAGTCCAGGGGGGCTGGACTGATAGTGGTTCATATCCAGAAAGACACTTCAACCTCCCAAGGTAAGGGAAAAAAACAGAATTTATGAAGAATAAAGAATAAAGACTTTTTCACAAAAGAATTTTTACTGATATTCAAGTGATTGAAATATGCTTAACATGGTGTGCGTAGGTGCCTCATCTGAAATCCAACACAAGAGGCATGATTTTGGCAAAAGCAAAGCAGCAACAGATGCTTCCAACAACCGAGTTGTGTAACAGGTTTCTCTTTCTGCAGCCTGGGTCAGCTGCTTCTCACAGAAAGCTTAACTGAAATGCTAAGACATCTGATACAAATCAGAGGGTTAAGAAAAAAAATGGAGGTGTGATACATACAATTGAGGCACAATCTTGTTTTCCTTCCACTGATATTTCCACTGGATTCTTCATTTGCCAAAGTTGCACATAACCACCACAACCTCAGCTACTTGAGCTTTTGTATGACCACAAGAATTTTGTATCTATCTCAATTATATAATAAAGAAACAAGACCTGCAGCTGGTTGTAGACTGATAGAAGGAAAGAGAGTGAGAATGAACAGAAGAGCATTTGGTATGCATTATAAACTGCACCACCTGTACTTCACTGCATTGAACTGTGTTTTCAGTTTGAATCACGATTTCTGTGATTCAGACATTTAGGCACTGGCTAATAAGCGTGTTTTGATAAGGTATCTTTGAGGTTGCACTGTTTTGACACCAGGGCTATTTAGAAGCTATTTTTAGGTCACTGTGATGTTAATGGTATTGTGGTATGATTAGGCATGGAAATGAACTGCTTTTAGTCAGTGAAATACCTCACATATACTGTGGTGAATCCATAAGGAGATATGTGCTTTTGGTGGTCTGAGTTATAAAAAGTGCATTTGAGGAATAGCCCTAGATTTCCCTTAAAAATTTTCTTTAATGTTTTGATTTATTTTGCCTTGCCAGGCCAAGAATGTTGTGACCCAGAAATTGATAACAAAGCCCTGCCAAGTGTTTGCTTTGAAAGATACTTGTTTTGAGTGGCTGCAATAGTGTCAATAGGGAATAATTTTGCCTCTTAATTTCTGCTGAAGTAAACCTTGGCTTATTGTAGTAATTTTAATATCTCTTATCACACTTGAGCCTAATTATATTAATTGAATTTTGTGTAATCTAACACAGCAGCTTGCCCTGTCATGAGAAAAATGTCAGTCAGAATTCACAGCTAATCATTGCAAAAAATTATTAGGAAAAATAAGTCTTGCTCATTTACTAGTCACAGAGGTGGGTGATCTGCAGAATACTTCCCAATCTAGGAAAATAAAACTACATAGAGTATCAGTATTTATATGTTATTAAATCAGCAGATGTAGCCTGAATAGCTATGTGGTGTAGTTTCATATGAAATACCTTCAGTAATATGCTACTGAAAATGAGAAGAAAGAGATTATAATATGCACTTTCTGAAATTTATTTCAGTCTTGATCATTGCACTCACTGCAGCAGACCTTACAACTGTAAACTACTGTAATGTGTATCAGCTGCATATCAGTAATAATCATTAGCAATTAGTTACAAACAATTACTTCCAACATCACTTATAAAAACCAATTCAAGTTGTCACTTAAAAAAAAGCTACAGTAAACACCAGGAAGTTTTTGCAGGAAAATGTACATTTCTTTTCAGGTACAATATGACCTTTTAATGAAGCATATTTAAACTATAGCCACAAGCACTGGCACAAATAGCTTTTTCCATTCTTAACACAAATATAGTTTCATAGATTGAAGCTACCATGCATTTTTGATAGTTCTTAAGAGAAAACATCATTCAGATATATCTGTTGCTTAATTTCTGCTACCCACTCTGCCCTTCACCATTTTGATAATTTCTCTAAATAGTAAGTCCAGCCTAATTCCTTGGGGAGACAGCCTCCATAGCAGGACAAACCTTGTGAGAAGGTAAATCATTCTCTTCCATTATTTAACATCTTTTTTCACTAATAATGACACTGTACACATACTAAAAAAAAAAAATATCTTCTGTGCATAATAATTTCATGTGTGGCCTCGACTGCCAGAAGAGTGCCTGCCCATCACCTAGAAGATGTGTGTGGGCAGGGACAGTTCACTCTCTGGGGGATGGAGCCAGCTGAAGTTCGTGCAACACAAACAGAAGGGTAGCAGGCAGTGGGGGAGTCACACTTCAGGGTAGTATTTGTCAAGTTTATCAGTATCTCCTCAGGATGGGTTTTAGTGTGGAGAGGGTGAGATGAGATATCTCTTAAAGCTTGAAGATAAAATTTTTGAGGGTTTTTTTTTTTAAGGAGTTAGATTCTGATGTGTTTCTGGTTTGTGTAATAAGAAAGAAATGTATCAAGGAAAATATTCTCACAAATTGAATATTTAACATGTACAGTTCATATATGATCACTTAGAAACTAATCAATGGGAAACAAAACAAAAACAAAAAAAAACCACTTACCTTGTATCTTTTTTAAGGCAACACCAAGTTTATTTCAGGGTTATGCTCCAGAGGAGGCACTGGGCATGCTGAATGATAGTTGTCAAAAGCTCAGAAACATGGATAATCATTAAAAGAAAGGAAGTGTACCAATGGCATTTCAAAGTTACTATCTGTATGTTTTTTGCCTTCAAAAAAATATCTAAGGATAGTTGCATGCAAAACAACCCACAGGCAAACGTCTTAAGCCCAATGCTTCTTAAGGAGATATGTTGTCATAGTGAAGCAGGACTAGAGATATCTCAAGAGATCATTACATTGTGCCCCTGCCCCAAGACAGGATCAACATTGTCACTGTCATATCTGACAGAAGCTTACAGTCATTTTACTGAGAGAGATGTCATCATTTACCTAGGGAATCTACTCCAGTGCTTAATTATCCTTATTCTTAGAAAGTTTTTCCAGCTTCTTGCCTTGGTCTTCCTTACAGCCCATTATTACCTCTTGTCCTGCCAGTACAGCCCATGAAGAACAGATTGCAGTCACACCCAAGTATTCCCCAAGGACACATTTCTGAAAAGAGCAGGATAGCAAGAGCATCTTTTCCCATAAGAATTAATGATGGGGAAAATGCATACAGGGACTTTAGAACTACACATGGTTTAAAATCACAGGGAGCAGGATCACTGGGAGGAGAGTCTCTTTGCTGCTGTCCTTTCAGCATAGATCACTGTTCTGAAAAATATCATCTGTACCATCTATGAGACAATGCCCAAGAAAACTCTTGCAGGGTAAGCATTTCTCTTGTCTCTTTCTGGACAGTTCCATCTTCATCATCTTCCCAAGATAAATTGAATTCAATCCGTCATAGGTAAAGGACAGAAAAAATGGGGCAAGGATGGTGGATAGTGGAGCACAGTACTAAATGGTCAGCACCAGGACCTTTTAAGTAGTGGACAGAGAAACAGAGGACAGTGAGATGCCACTATATTGCCTTAATGTCTGCTGAACCCTTCTACACACGTCAAAATGATCATAAAGTTTTCCCAGTATTCTCTCTCCTGCAAACCATCCATCACCTATTTGCTCTGCCTTTTGTTGCTCTTCATATTTACAAGTAGTGAAATGGGTTGACAGAGATGACCTGGTCACTCTGGTTTGTGGATTGTATTATATTTCTACTTTCTGGAAGGATTGGCTTCCTTAAATATGAGTTGTTTTTACTTTGATCTAATCATCTCACTATTCTTAATACATACCTCAAATTTGACTGCAGAATGGGAGTGAATAAATGCATGGAAGATGTCTAATGATTGTGAGAGTAAGGGGTGAAGGTGGCCATGGGAAGAGGTTAATGTGGCTGCTGTGTGCCTTTGGAATGGACTCCATATGCCCATCACCCCTCTGTGTTAAGAGCAGTGTTTTCCCATCCCTCTGGCATGGGACTTCTGTTGCTGGGGAATTTACAGGGAGATGGGGAGTATTCTCCCTGTGTGGTGGCTGTGTGAGAAGTGTTTAATCACTCATCCCTCTGAAACAAGGCAATGGAGTCCCTGATGCTGACCAAGTCCTATACAAGGGGCAACAGTTTCCAGGGATGGCTTTGCTTTGCAATCCAATGGGAAAATAGCTGGCACTTCACAACCATTGGGGCTGCTGCCAGTCTGTGTCTGAGAAGTCACAACCCTCTTCTCCACAGATATCTCCTCACTGCTGTCCTCTCCCTGGAGGCTTGTGGCACGGGGCACAGGCTGCACCCAGGCAGTGATGGCAGCAGGAGGTGCTGACGATGGGACAGCTCCTTCCCTCTGGCAGGTGGTGTCACGGTGATAGGAAACCAGCTCGTTGCTGAAGTTGACCCCCTCCACAGGGGATTTGGGTGTGCCACAGCAGCAGCACTGGCAGCCCAAGAGATTGCTGAAAGCCCTCCTGAAGTCTGCATTGAAAGCATAGATCACCGGATTCACTGAAGAGTTGGCCCAGCCAAACCACACGAAGACGTTGAAGGTGGTTTGGCCAACACAGAGTGACTGTCCTTCAGGATCTTCCTCAGGGCTGGGCTGGCAGAAAGGCAGCAGACAGTTCAGCAGGAAGAAGGGCAGCCAGCAGCAAACAAAGACTCCCATAATGATAGAGAGGGTCTGCAGCACCCTGGTCTCCTTGTGCAAGGAACTCCGCAGGGAGGAGGAGGGCTCCTTGCCAGGAGCTGGCCACTGCCCCCCTGCTCTCTCAAGGGTGGAGATGCGCCGGATCTGGGCCTGGGCAATTCTGTAGATCCTGGTGTAGGTGATGATCATTATGGCCACGGGGATGTAGAAGCTGATAAGGGAGGAGGTGATGGCGTAAGTGCGGTTCAATCTGACATCGCAGCGGGGTGTCCCAGGTAGCCAGGAGCCTGGATCTCCACTGTCCTTGGCTTTGTGCCATTGCAGCTGCACTGGGATGAAGGAGATGAGGATGGAGAGAGCCCAGGCCGTGGCTATCATGGCGCAGGCAAGGCGCTGGGTCATCCTGCGCGCGTAGCGGAAGGGGCTGGCGATGGCCCAGTACCGGTCCAGGCTGATGATGCACAGGTGCAGGATGGAGGCCGTGGAGCACATGATGTCAAAGGCCACCCAGGTGTCACAAAAGCGGCTGCCAAAGAGCCAGGAGCCTCCTGCAACTTCAGTGACCGCCTTCCAGGGCATCACCAAGAGGGCCACGCAGAGGTCCGAGATGGCCAGCGACAGCACGAACCAGTTGGTGACCTTGTTGCGCAGGTGGCGGAAGCGCAGGATGGCGAGGCACACCAGCGCATTGCCCAGCAGCGTGCCCAGCACCAGGGCGCCCAGCAGGCACCCGGTCAGCGCCCGCAGCACCCATGGGCCGCCCCCCGGCGCCGCGCTCCCCATCGGGGGCGCTGTCCCGGCGCAAGGACCGGCCCCGCCGCCCCGGGCACCCCCGGCCAGCGCCGCCCCCGGCTGTGGCAGCGCCCGCCCGCGGGGGCATCTCTGCCCCGGGCTACTCACTCACCCGCCGGCCGCCGGCGCCTCTCCTCTCCCCTCCCGGCTCTCCGCCGCTCCCGGGGGCCGCAGGGAGGGGCCGTCCCGGGGCTGCGGGCGGTGGCGGAGAACCCCCGGCGGCGGAGCGGGGCCGGGGCAGCCGCGCGTTCCGCCCGCAGCGCCGGGACGGGGCGGCCGCAGCTCCGGGGGATGCCGGGGCCGGTGTCTCTGCCCGCGGACCGAGCCGGGACCGCCCGGGAAGGGATCGAGCGCTCTCCCCAACCCCGCGGGGCGAGCTCTCCCCGCAGCATCGCCCTGGGAACAGCCCTTCCCGCTCCTCAACCTGTACTTGTCCAAGTGCCGGGGCGAGGCAGCACCTGGCGCTCTCAGTGTCTCCTTTTGGAGATCTCGATCGCAGCTCGGTGGGCGAGCGGGATGTCACCTGCCTGCCAGAACCTGTTTTCATGCTATTGTGCCTTTTTTTTTTTTTTTTTTTTTTTTTTTTTTTTTTTTTTTTTTTTTTTTTTTTTTTTTTTTTTAATGTAATGACACCAAAAGCACACAAGCCCCAGATCTCTATTTTGGATCTGCTGCATTTTGGCAATAAGTTGTTCACAGCACCCAAACCTGGCCTCTTTATTTTTCAGCCAAAGGTGTTTTCTGATGTATTTCAACAGTCTTTTATTTGTTATTATAATGATATGCAGGTTGTCCATATAAATGTATATAATTACAGCACATGTTTACAGCCTACATTCAGTAAAGTACCCTAATGCAAATAGGGTATTCATTTGCATTTGGGTACTTTACTTCATTTACTTCATTTTCAAAGAATTTATGTGGTAATCCTGTCGTGAGAAAAAAGAGATTAGGACATGAATAGAAAATATCAATTAATGTCATTAATTATCATGGGAAACAGGTAATTATTTTTACATTAGGTATTTTTTTATTTCTTTGCTTCTTAATTAAAACTACTCCAGTCACTAGTTCCAATACAAATAATTTTCAAGCAGTAAGTATCTGATTTCCATTGTACTCTTACGATTTCTGCTAATTAGTAGAGAGAGTAGAGAGAGAACAGCATAGCTGGCAGCTTACCCTGTTAAAAAAAATCAGGATATTTAAGCTAAACTAGTTGAATTGTACCATTTCATAACAGATTGTTAACATTTGGTCCTGTTTTTTAAGATCCAATTTTCTTTGTGCCTTGGACATCACAGTCTTCATTAAGCAGCCCACTGTGTTATTTCTGCTCTGATATTGAAAACTGGAATACATTTCTTGTTAATGTGTTTATCTGTAAGACTTACTCATAAATCAAACAACTGCTGGGGAATCTTCTCTAATTAAATATATACTTTGTTAAAGCAGTGGAAGCTGTAAAAATAACATAGGCTGGCATATAAAAACCACTCCACTTTTGTCTTATTTGGAACCATCTGTAATTCCACATACATGGATTTTGCCAACATCTGCAAACCATAGTAGGTCTCTGATGTTCATTCCAAAAGTAAGGACTAAATCTTAGTGTGTAAGAATTATCTACACACTTGCTAATTTGACTTGATAAATTTATTTTTATTTAGCAATCAATAAAATGACCCCAAAGGACAGAATATATTTGTGAAGGATTCTAAGTGGGACAGTAGCTGGACCTAAGGCAATACAGCACTGAAAAAGAAAAAGCAATGCTTTTGCATATTCAGCAGATAGTAGTGCTGCAGGGCTCTGTAGCACAAGGTAGCCAGCGTTCTCTATATTAAAATAACTCTGTGTATCTCCTGTTCCCAGGATCACATTATGCTCTGTGAATATCTCTGGCTCCTTTTTAGCATGCATTATAAAGGAGAGAGCTGCTGTTCTGTGTGCATATCTGTGAGTGCCCTACCTCAAAATTTTGTGGCTGTTGGTTGAAGTAAAATCTGACTGACCAATCTCAAAATATGAATTTAAGTAGGCGTCTAGGTTGAAGTCAGAACCCCTGCTAATATCCTCACTGACAGGAAGGTTGTAGTGTGGACTCAACCCTTACTCAACACAATAGAATCTGCACAGAGAGAGACACTGTGAGTGCTCTTACCATAAAGAAAACATCAACAGACACCTTCATCTTCTTAGATACCAGAGGAGCCAAGTGGAAGATGTAAACGGTTAAGAAACTATACAGTGAGTCAGTGGCAAAGACAGAAATAGAAGCATTGCCCTGCTTTTATTCCTATATTGGGCTGGAAGGAGTGAAGTGTAAGCTTATGGGAGAGGGAGGAAAGAAAAACACAGGGGAAAACACACAACTGTGTGAAAATTGTGTGTGAAGTGAGTAAGCTTTGGTTTTAACTATTTCTTGAATTTATCTTACTTGGGATAGAACAAGAAAGTTCTGGGCAAAATAATGGAAAAAATAGTGATGGAATGGATAAATCAGCCTCTCATGACTTCAGAAAATTTGCAAGCTTGTTCCATCTGTGAAAAATATAAACTTATCCAGAGAATATATGTAAGATATATTGCAACATGTATATAATGGCTTGATATTGTATGTTCTTAAATGAAATCACTGCATTTAAAATCTCTCTCCCTCCAAGAAGGGATTTATATGAAAAACCAAAATAAGTGTCTTTCCCCTTCCCCTTTCTTCCTCCTTGTCTTACTTCTCCCTTGTTAAATTATGTCATCCTGGACTAAGCGCTCACATGTTTTATAGCACATATGATTAAAAGGAGACCTGATTCAGAAACTAAAATTGAGCCTTTAACAGTTTACAATGACTGCATTTGGAGAATTGTTTTGTATATAGATATGTGTCTGTACACTTATAACCTTGGCTTTATATATGATATTCATGCTTTCAATGCTATGTGAGCTCTGTGAACTTGATCATATACTGAGACTGCTCACCTATTTGTACAGCAGATCCAGCAGTTACTGTTGAAAATAGTTTATTACAGAGATATGGATAATTGTATGGGTGAACTGGAAGTTGATGAGTAATTCATTGTTTCAGAAATTGTCTAGAGAAGTTAGGAGAAGAATAACTAAATAGATAGCTAAGTATTAAAAGCCTGTTTAGTCTGCTCAGACTTAAGAGAAATAATTTGAATTTGTGTCATCCAATACAGAGTCCACTCTATAGCTCTTCACATATTTTGAAGTTAATATGTCTCAGTGATTTCATAATGAGTTTTTTAGCAAATCAGCTCTTGAGTTTGGAATACCTTTCAAGTTAAGTAAGGATGAATAAAAAATATGTAATATCCAACCAAATTACTTTTCTGGAAAAGAGCCTGGCTTCTCTTCCAAATAGAAAGGCCAGAGATACCAAATTCTCTTTTTGGGAAGCCCCGCCAAGCATTATTGCAAAAGAGCTTATGAATTCCAGTCTGTAGGGGTGCTGTGATGCTTTCTATGGCCCTATTTGCAATTGGGATTCCTGTGTAAGGGCACTAGAAGAACAAAAACTATAGGTAGATAGATGACTTTTATACAACACTTACTGGTGTCACAGCAAATTTGTGTTTGCATAAAAAACAGTTAAACAAAAGGCCTTGTCTGTAAAATGTGCTTCTTTTCCTGTGGTAGAACATGCCAAATATCAGTTGCACTGGCTATGGCCTGATTGCATAGGTACTTTCCTTGAGACACCCCTGTTTAGACTGGGGACAAGTCTCTTTCAGCTCTTCCTTGATGCTTCACCTATGGAAACAATTGCACAGGGAAGTGGAGGCAGGATGTATCATTGGTTCTTAAGACTGAGTCAGGATAAAATAAGTTATGCCCTTGGAACTGAAAAATGAGAAGTGTTTCACTGTCACACTATTCAGCCACAGCCATCATCCAGTAGTCCCATTTACAGCAGTGTTGGGTTGGGACACTTCACTGATGAGCATAACATGAAAAACTTTATAGAATAATTCAGCAACACAAGCTCTCAGTGCTCTCTGGAAAATAGCTCAGGATATGTGTAGGATGCAACATTGCATAATTAGAAGGTGATATTTCTGTGTAGTAAATATACGCCTCTTCTTTTTTTTTTTTTTTTCTCATTTCCCTTATTCCTGTCCATCCATGGTGCCAAATGATTTATGATGGTTTGTACAAATAGACAAACATTTGTCAGCAAATATAATTTAAAAATGTCCTTAATAAATAATACACTTTAAAAGTGTCTCCCCTTTTGAACTGCCTGTGATTTAGTCCTACTGCCACTGGCTGCAGCATTTCCTGAGGGATTGTCTGCCAGTTCAGCACAGCTTAAACACACAACAGTAGATTGAACCTTACCCTTTCCAACTTTCCAACCACTCCCTCTTATTCTGTTTGCCCAAGATAAGGGAGACTCATTCTTTTAAGGATAAACTCCTTTTTAATATTATTTAGGACCTGGGTCAACATTCACAAGCAGTGCTTTGTAAACTGAGGTAGGTGGCTCTTGCTTACTCCTGTATCTATATCTTCCAGCTTCGTGTGCTGTGAAAGCAACAGAAATGCTTGGACAGTAATGTCAAAAAAGCTTGGCAAAAAAGCTTGGGGAAAAAAAAAAAAAAAAAAAAAAAAAAAAAAAAAAAAGGTTATTTTTCATCTATGAGTAAAATCAATTCACACCAATATTGTCACTGGAAACTGTGAAGAAGTGAGAAGACTCTCTGTTTCCCTGAGTTGAAAAAGATGTTTTGTTGTTTTTTTTTTTTTTGAAGCAGTTAATTTTTGAAAGGTACTACCCCAATTTGTAAAAATCCATGGCCCATTAGTAGTCATAAGAAAGGTGACATGACATGGGGAATTCCCACAAATGCAGATTCTCTGGGCAGGTGGCTTTTGTGTGAAAGTTACCAACCACAGGAGTGACTTCTCTCTCTCAAAGACTGAATGAAAGACTGTTTTACATGTGGTACCGACCTAGAGTTCTGAGTTTTACCTCTTCACATCGTTTGTAGAAAATGGACGGTTTGTAGTGAGAGGGTTGGTTTTAGAAATTAATTTGTGCTGGGGTTTTTTTGTCTTTTCTTATTTTTCTCCCCTTAGTGCATGTTAATAAAATCTATCTGGTTTTGCCTGTGAGTTGACCCTGCTTTTGCCTCTTTCTCCCAAAATCCTATCTCAGTTAGCAAACAAATTGGGCAAATGTAAAACCTCCACAAAACTGGTGCAGAAACCTGGGATAAGCAAACCTAAACCACGACACTTTCTCATAGCCCCCAATGTGTATTACAACATTAATTTAAAATTTTATTGTAGAATATGAGTCTACAAAAAAAAAAAAATCACAAGAATAACTTTTTTATTTCTGCTTTTGCTTTATCAGGCATAGAAGTGATTTTATTAGTATTAATGACACACTAAGCAAACAGCACAAGACCGAGACAGGAATTTGTTGTAATCACATTAGGACTAACAAATCTTTATCAACAACATATTAACTTCAGAAAAGTAAACACTCTCATTGCACGTGACCATATATATTGGTAGGAAAAGTGCAAAGTAAAATCTCTGCAGTTGAATGAGCTCTCACAAAAACTATGTACTGCAGTAGGCTAAGAACCATGCTGCTATCCTGCCTGAAAACCAGAAAGTTTTTAAAACCTTCAAAACCACTTGGGACTGAATATATGTGATTCAGAATTAGTGGATGAAAAAAATTCATAGTAAGAATAATTGTTCTTGGTCCTCTAAACCCCTATGCAAACCCTAAAGAGGCAGGTGGAGAACAACTGGCCAAAATGTTCTCAGGGAAAGGAGAAAAAGGCTCAGATCTCATTACAGTGATCCTCCTTTCACTTTATCCCAAAAATATGCCTCCCCTAACAATACAGAGTTACCTCCTGAGCAGGTGACAATTTCAGAGTCAGAGGTCCTGTGTTGCCTGTTGACACTTACTTGTTACTTTTCTTCTGCTTCATCTCTGTCTGTTCTCTGCCCATTTTGCTGCTTCTCCAAGGGTGAATTTGTACAAAAAGAAAGAGAAGACTTGAAGACTGTGAACACATCATGAGGTTTCTGGCCGACATGGACAGAGACTGTGGATCAGGTGAGTGTCTAATTGGTTAACTAGATAGAGGAAAGCAAAAGACTTTTGGATCGTAACAGAAGTGGATTTTAAATTTCATTTATTTCTTCTACACTAGTAAGAACCTGTGTGATTACAAATCTGTTTTGGATGTGATAATAAATACTTCTGTTTGTTTCTATTTTAACCTGGTTTCAGATAAGAGTAATTTATAGGTAACTCTCTGTCCATATGGCTTTAATGACATTTAAATCAGGAGCATTTGGATACTCTGGAGCCTTTGGCTTTTCCGTATTTTGATGATGATAGCCAGAAGGAAACAGAATATATATAAGTATGCCATCTAATTTGCCGTGTCTGCAGTGGGAAGCATGGAGGTTACATGGAAGGAGAGTCCTCCAGTGACTGTCAATAACCTGGAAAGGCTCCTGGTGCCTAACAATGAAAAGTACAGCTTAGCCCAAGGCAGTGCTCAGGGTGGTTTTGGCACTGTTTGAACCACCACAAGCATAAACATACACAAGCCAAGTAGTACAGACTGAACTGCCTTAATACAGGTATACCGTGTGTTTGATCCACAAGCAGTGTAATTTAATTCTAGGACTGCAGCAGGACTGGGAGTGTGCCAAGGAGAAGCTTTCAGTGTGCAGGAGTCTGCCAAACAACTTAATTAATTGTTAGTTACACTCTGCAATGAGATCTTGTCCAGAGGGCTTTGTATTAAAAGTGCAAACTGCTGTTAGTGGGGTGCAAGATGTTCTTTCCAAAGCAGCATTTCCAAAGCAGTAAAAGTCTAGGGAGTGAACTGCCAGAGATCACAACTATATTGTAAATAGAACATCTGAGGTTTTGGGAGCCCTAGGGTACAGCTCTTCCTATACATTGATTTGAGGAAGCCATTCCATATTTTAATTACAGAAATAATGGAACAGCTCTGAGAAACCATCAGCTACATGTTGGTTATGGATGTACTCGTTAAGTGGGTATTTCAGTTAGCAGCATTGATTGGCACAAGAGTTAGATTAATGAGGCCTTTTTATGTTGTCCTTTTGATAATGAGAAGTTAGTGATGGGCATTGGCTTATTAGTTGAACAGTTTGGGTTTTTCTTACAGACTAGTGCTGTTTCTCAGTCTTTGGGAACAAATTATAAATTACAGTTGCCTCATTCATAATCTGCTGTTTAGTCCCACTTCTTCCCTGTGGATTGCTCACAACATTCTGCAGGTTACCTGCTCATCCTTGTTCATTCAAATCAGACTGAGCTGAACTGGCTGAACATTTGTCTGATGATGGGAAGTGCTGAATGAATTCCTTGCTTTGTTTTGCTTGTGTGCACACCTTTTGCTTTACCTGTTAAAGTGTCTTTATCTCAGCCTATGGATTTCCTCATAGTTATACACCCTCATCCCACGGGGAGATTGAGTGAGTGGTTGTGTGGCCCTTCATTGCTGTCTGAGATTAAACCACAGCACTCCTGGAGGTGGAAATCAATGCAAATCCTATGAACCAAATGGTCTTATTTTGTGCAGTAAAATGTGCTGTCCTTTGGAACCCCTGGCATATTTACCAACTATCCCTGCTGCACTGACTGAAATCAGTTCACCACAAGCCAGCCCTGTGTTACATCCTCAGTGCCAGTCTTCATTTTGTTTAGCTTGTTTAACATCTGGTACTGCTTTTCTGCTGCTGCATTAATGAAATCACTGAAGTCTGTTCAAGGGTGACACTGTCATAGAGCATCCCAGGTAAACAACAAACGCTTTGTTGAGAATGAACACAGACACTCTCTGGATCTGAGTGTTCCCTTAAACCTGAAATCCTCACTGGTAAAGGCAAGGGAGCCTCTGTAGCACCCAGGATGTGTGTTCACTCAGCAGGCAGAGTGATCAGTCTCCACATGTCTGAGATGACCTAAATCACAGTGGAGAACAAAAAGCCTACCATCTTAGTTACAGTAAAAACCTTAATTAGAAAGCTTTAGCTAACAAAAAAGCTTAATTAGTTCATCTTTTTTAACCATTTCTTTTGACCAAAGTAACATACAAAGTGTTCTCATAAGCAGTTCAGCTGTCATATCCAAAGGATAGGCAATCCTGGAAATATTTATTGGGCAATTTTGCAAGCAGCTGAGGTCAATGGTCCCTTATTTGGCACAGCTGCAGCTGGACGAGGCTGCATGCCTGCTATCAATAGTCAAATCAGATTTGAGATCCCAACTACTTGCTGGTTACTCAAGTAATAAAAGGGGTGAGATCAGACTTCCTTGTTTGCATGTATAACACCACTGTTGCACATCAGGCCTCAAAAGTACAATTACAAGATGACAAGAGAATAAAAAGCTGCTATTTTTTTATTAACTTGAGCAAAGCCCAGACTTTATATTGCAAAGTGCTAACAAGAAGTCACAGCATAATGAAACGCATCAACTTTTTATTTAGGTGAAGAATCCCAGTTTAAACTTTTCTTTACAAAATGCTCACAATTGTTAAGAAAAAAAAAAAACCAAAAACAAACAAAACAAAAACCAAAACAAAAAACAACCCCCCCAAAAAAACAAACACCCAAAAAACAAAAAAAACCAACCAACCAAAAAAAAAAAAAAAAACCAACAAAAAAAAAAAAAAAAAAAAAAAAAAAAAAAAAAAAAAAAACAAAAACAAAAACACCAAAAAACACAAAACCCCTAAAGAGTCCTAAAGAGTGGCTGTTCCTTCCCCATGGTGGATCACACTTCTCTCTGCCTTTAAAAGCAAGGCCATCCACCAGGCTGGAACACCTTAGAACGTGGGGTTACTAAATGGAGAACTTCTTTGGCCAAGGGTTTCCAGGAGAATTTTACTTCCCTTGCTCCGAGCTGTGAGTGTTTACTGTTGGAATACATAAATAATCTGCTGGGTTAGAGTGTTGTTTGGTGTGTTTGTCTAGCATGAGGGGCAGCCTAGAGGAGCAAGTATGGGACCTGTGTTGTTACTGCTTTTCTGGGGACTGGAAACCCCTTGGCCTCTTCTTTTGTGTGTGGCTTGTGGCCTTGCTCTCCTGCTGGGCTGAAGGGACTGTAATAACTTGTTTTTTTCTGTGAGAAACGTGAGGTGGGAAAGGGAGCTGATGGGACGCGTAAACGTGTGTTAAATGTCCTCCATCCGCCTCTCTAGCAATAACCTGAGGAGTTATGACATCCCACCTCTCGCTCAGGAGAGGATTCACCCCAGGATTTCGAAGTGCCGACCGCATTTCCCTTTTCTCCCTGCCCCGTTTCCCCCAAAGCTCAGGTAGATCCCATCTCCTCCCAAAAGCGATGCTGCCCTGCCCTGCCCGTCCCCGGTGCCCTCAGCTCCGCCCCGGGTGGACACTGGTGCCGGGGCTCCCTGGGCGCTCCTCGGAGCCCGCGGGGCCTGTGTGCGGTGTATGTGCCCGGCTCCCAGCTCCATCCCAGCCCGGGCGGCCCAGGGGCAGGGACGGATGGATGACGCCCGGGGTGGGCTTTCTTTAGCCGCGGCACATCGGCGGAATGCGGTAGGTGCTGCGCGCCGCGACCCTTTCGGTGCAATACGGTACCGGGGGCGCGGCCTGCACAGCGCCTCTGGCGGGGCGGCATCTCTATGGTTCCGGGTGCGGCCCCGCCGGGAGGGCGAGCGGGCGGGCGGGCGCTTCCTGCCCGGCCTCTCTATGGTGGCTTTCCGGGGGGAAGGGCCGGCGCCGCGCGCCTGCGTGTGCCGGGCCCGCCCGCCGAGGCCGCTGCCCGAGGCGCAGAGCGCTCGCGGCGCCGCCGGTGCGGAGGAAGGCGCGCGGCCCGGCCCCCGCCGCGCCCCCGGGGCTCCGCCGCGGCAAATGGTGGGGCCGGACGATGCCGGAGCTCCGGGCGGCGCAGCCGTGCTTCCCGCGGGCCGGCAGGAGGCGGCGGAGGAAGAGGCGGCGGAGGAGGAGGACGGGGAGCGGGATGGGAGCCGGGGCTCGAGCCGGCGGAGCGGCGGGCCGGGGCAGGAGCGGCTGCTGCAGCGTTACCTGGCCGCGGCCGGCAAGCGCTGCCCGGAGAAGCCCGCCAACGGAGCCGCCTGCGCCGTGGGCCCCTGCGGGAGGATGACCAACGGGGACGTCGGCTTCCTGCTGCAGGAGCCGCCGCCTCGGGCACGGCGGGATGAGCCGGGGCCGGAGGAGGAGGAGGAGGAAGCGAAACTGCAGAACGGGGGCTTCCTCCCCTGCCCGGCCGGAGGCGTCCCCTCGGGAACCGCCTTGGAGGAGCCGCTGAGGAGCTGCCGGCTGCAGGCGGAGCGGCGCGGGGGGGCCGAGAGCCCCTCGCCGCCCCGCAGCCCGGGGGGGGACGCCGGCAGGCGGACCTGCCGGGCCCGGGCCGAGCCCCTCGGCTTCACGGACGTGAACCTCAACTCCCGCAACACGTACGAGGTGAGCCGCCGCCGCAGCGCCCCGGAGCACCTGCCCCACGGAGGGGCCGAGCCCGCCCCGGCCCCGCCGCCTCAGGAGCCCGCGGACAGGGCCCGGCACCGCGCCGGCATCGCCGCCGCCGGCAGCAGCTTCGCGGAGTTCTTCACCAGGTACAGGGGCCGGCGGAGGGGTTGTGGGGCAAATCCTGGGGCAGGGGGATGCGGGTGTGCCGGGCCGGGTCACGGTGAGCGTGGGGAGGTCTGGAGGATCCTGTCTCGGGTCTTACCGCGCCCACACCCAGAGCGATGCCCAATTCCCAATTCCCACCCTGACGGGCGTTTTCGCCAGCGAGCAGATACTTTTAGGACAGGATATATAGGCTTTGGACTTGACAGTAAGATGATAAAGGCCCTCTTAATGCTACGAACGACATGGACTTCAAACTGGAGTTTGCTTCCTCTACCGGGGCATATCACTGGATAATCACAGTGTACTCATTAAACCGCCGGGAGAATAAAGCGAAAGTTGTCGGTGTTGGAAACTCCCTTCAAATCGTCGGGGAAATTGCGGTGTTATAAAGCGTTTGCTACTTGTTGCCGGTGTAGATAGAGTTTACTTATTTAGTTCAAAGTGTGTTGCTGAAAACTTCAAGGGCTGTGCTTTGTGCCTGAATTTACTTCTCTTAAATTTCTAGTACAAAACCGAAAGCTGTGGGACATCCAGCTTTGTTCCCTGAGATCTCTGTCGCATTACTCACTCTTTAGCATAATACACAGGAGGCGCAGCTGGACTATAATAATTTATAGCACGCTCTATATTGCCTTTATTATGTTTGAAGTGAGGAGTTCAATTTCCAGCAGTTTTTACTCTCCTAAACCGGGCGGTTATAGTTGTTGTTCAAGTCACTCTGGTAGGACAGTAGGTCTCTAAGTGTTTTAAGATGTCAGAGTAAGATTAATCTATTAACTGAAGAATTGAGATGGGAGAGGTTTGATCCCAAAATGAGAAATGGGCTCCCTCTGCCAACTCTCAGGAAAGGGGAAGATGGATTCTTGAGGATAAGGATAGTAGCAGTTGAAGAGTAAGTTGGGTGTCCCCACTTTGTTTCAGGGATGGACTGCGAGATGCCCTGCTATTCCTACTATTCCATATTAGTGTTCTTCCATGCTTTTTTTCTTTTTCCCCGTATTACGTGGACTGCAGTATATTGTATGAGAGTAGCTGGGGTGGAGCGTGGTGATAAAAATGCCAAAGCTGTGAATTCAATCCCTGTCTGGGCCATTCACTTAAAGAGTTGGACTCGATGATCCTTGTGGGTCCCTTCTAAGTCAGAATATTCTATGATAGTACTTTCCATTTGCCTCACTACTTGAACACATTGACCAGTAACATTTGTATTGTTGCTTTTTGCCCTAGATCAATAGCTGGAAATTGTAGAGCATTTTCCTTATGGATGCTGTGGTTTAATCCCAGGTGGCAACTAAGCACCACACAGCTTCTTGCTTACCACCCCCTTCACCCCTGGCCCCAGTGAAATGGGGAGGAGAATCAAAAGTAAAACTTGTAGGTCAAAGTAAGACAAATTTGATAATTTAAACAAAGTAAAATATAATTGTAATAATAAAAAATAATAGTGATAATATAAAGAAAAACCTAAGTGATGTGCAACACAATTGCTCACCAGCCATTGATTAATACCAGACCCTGTCCCCACACACTGATTAGCCCCTTCTGGGTACTCTCCCAGTTTATGCTCTGGGCATTAGGTTTTATAGTGTGGAATCTTTTTGGCCATTTTGGATCACCTGTCCCAGCTATGCTCCCTCCTAGCTTTTTGTGTACTTCCTCACTGGCAGAGCATGAGACACAAAGTCCTTGACTTAGGATAAGCACGACTTAGCAACAAACAAAAACATCAATGTGTTATCAACATTGTTCCAGTACTGAATCCAAAACAGAGCTCTGTACCAACTACTGAGAAGAAATTAACTCTATCCCAGATGAAACCAGGACAATAGAAAAGTCTGAACTTGGTGTGTGGTAGAAGTTGTCAATATACACTGACATTTGCTGGTGTTAGTAAAGACCTTGAGTAATACATGAAAAAGTTGATTTGCTTCTATCCTGACAAAAGCTATGGTACAGATACCTCAGTGAAAGAGTGGCTCTCAGCAAATCCCATTTCACAGCACCTGACTGGCCCAGCTGTGCTTCTGGTGCATTTGGCCTGGGGAGCAATACTGGCTACCTTCAGTTTTGCCTATACATCCATATACAACTGTCAAAGCTGACAGTTGCCAATGTAAGTGGATTTTCCTCTTTTTTCCTCTTAAAAAGAGGATGACAATAATGAGAACTGAAATGGCATTAAAAATTGTCCTGTGTTTGAATGCTTGTAGCAACTCTACTTCCTTGTGAAGTTCTCAGGGAGAAGGTTGCTTGTATTTTTGATTGTGCACAGACTCATAAATCATGTTGCTCCCAGAGTTTGAGTTGTACCGAGTGGCTGTGTACCTGAGAGAGAACAACTCATTTGTGTGTCAGTGTGTAGCTGCTCCCACAGTGTAAAAAATACCAGGTACTGAATGTGCTGAACAGGCAGCCCAGCAACCTGGAATTTCTTATGTAGGATGTTTTGTGCTTGTAATGTTCTTTGTTGAGTTTGCAAAACTGTTTAAAATTGTCTAGAATTTGGTATTCCCATTGTGTTTTAGTAATAGCCATAATTATATGGAAATTCTTCTAAAAACTGGACATTTCTTGCCAGATACTTAATAAAAGAGAGAAGGCAAGGGGGAAATCCTACTGTCTTCAGCTTTATCGTAATTGCTGTGACCGAACAGTGTGATCAGGCAGATCTGGGTTAGGAGGCTGCTGTTTCCAGCTGTTCCAGCTTGTTCCCAGCTCTTCAGTTATCAGACTGACCTGCTTCATAGTTCTTTGAAGTAATCCATGTTAATTGTCTATTTTCATTCACTGAACCAGAGATAAAACTGGTGAGGTGGGGGAAAAGGCAAGCAGCTGTCATCAGATGCATCTTATCCACCCTCTGTGGCAGGGAGAGTGGCTGTGCCCTTGAGATTGTCATTAATAATTACTTTAAGATCCTGGTAAAGATTGCCATGGTGACTAGAACCTTTTTTTCAGGTAACTATTAGGTATGATATGTGGCCCTGGGATCTTAAGTTGTGTTTGTGCCAAATCATTAAGCCTGTCAAATCAATACTAATAACTTTTAGCTGAAAAATACTTGATTTTGCTTTACATCTTGTTTCTCTCCACATGAGAAGTGGGATGCCACAAGTAGATCAGTATGTGGAGCAGAGCGTCATGGCAAGGAAAATTGCATGGCTGTGGTCACTTGTGTCCACTGTGCTACTGTTTTGGTCAGAGCAAGAAATGGCTTCTTGGAAGTCACCTGTCACTGCTTTGTAGTCCTGTGTGTGATTCATCATGGCCTCCTACACAGGCATTGTTCTTCTGGTTCTTCTTACATAGCAGCTTACAAAGGCAATGCTCTGCTCTTGGGTTATTGGATTGTTTTGGGTGGCCCCAGTGGGTTGCTCTTGGGTGCAGAATGGTTCAGTGAGCAGGAGCATTGCATGGACAGTTGAATTGAAGCCACGATGATCACCTTGACTGCAGTGTGCTCTAAATGTGCTGCTTTGGGGAGCAGAGCAGAACAGTAAACCAAAAAGGTCAAGCAGCAGCAAGTAATCCAGGGCTGAGATAAAGACTCGGTGATGCTGTAGCTCTTCTGAAGGTGAATTCTACTTCATAGTTCTATAGGTAGGTACCAGGCATCTTTTCAGCTTGTGTAGATATTATACCTTTCTGAATTGTGTATTTGCTAGACAAATTTAGGTATCTGATAGTTGGCAAAGTTTCTTTTTCCTGGATTCAAAGCTTACTGTTGACAGCAGTCATATTTGCTTTTTCTATAGTAGAGCACCATTTTCCCAAGTACTTGTCATCCAATATTCACCTAAGATTCACAGTGAGATGAATTCATAACTGCTACTTCTTGTAGGTCTTTGGGGTGTGCTGTGAGAAATAGGTACAGGGGGTTATAAGTGTGTGTGGCTAGTTGGCACACATATTCTAATGGAAACTGTCTTTAGTCTCATACTTCATTGCCCAGAGTGGTTGTGTTTATTGTCCAGAAGTTTTGAAAAATATTCACTTGAAGAGATGATGGAAAATTGGAAGAAGTCAGTATTTGTAGGCACAAAGCACTAAGAAATCACTGAAGCTCACGTCTTTGTCTCCCTCATTGTAAACAGCCCTGTGGTCTATGAGTAGGTAGTCCTTCAAAAGCTGCTAATCTTTTTGCCTTTACAAATGTCCTTGGCAGAGACTGTGGAGGGTTGCAGGGAGGTTCACTGAGTGTTGTTACTCAGTACACAATAGTGTCTCTAGCTCTGTAGTTTATATTTCAGTTTATTGCTAAGTAGCACTTGAAGCTTTTTGCACTACATAGGCATCTACCTAGATGGGTCCTGGGAAGGTTTAGTAGCAGAATCAACATTTCTCTTAGAGAAAAGCTCTGCATACATAAATCGTCATAAATCCGCAGGGGATGTACTGTACACCCTATGGAGAAGAAATGTGTTTAGTGGACTTTTGATCAAAAATTAAGTGGGAATGAGCTGTCCTAGTTGTGATAGGTCTTCTAAACCTTCCATTGATGTAAAGATAAGACGATAGATTGATGAGGTCACTTCACAGTGCTTGATTTCTATTCCGGTATTGCCTGTGCCTGTATCTTGATCAGATCTTACTGAAAAAACTTGGGTGTTTTATTTTGATTTTGGTGTTGTTTTTACATTGTCCAGATTAAAACAAACCAAATAAAAAAAGTACAGATATACTGTCAATATATTGGAAAAATAATTAGAGAGAAAAGTTAAGGGAATACATAAAAGCTTCCCCCAGAAACCATGAGGGCACCCTTCACCCTTCTGGTTTTGGGTGCAGTTTGCCTTTGCTGTCTGTAAGTAATCCTGTAACCTAAGTGAACAAATGGATCCATATAATTGCTTTGAATTAAAGCTGACTGGAGAAAGTGAGCAAGGATACCTGGACCCAAATCTGTGGGTAACTTCAGTACTATTTTTCCTGAATTAGAGACATAAATAACTTGATAAAAATAGGAAATGTCATTCATATTATCAAGTTGAGAAGCTCCTCTGTAGATTCTTCCTTTATATTTGGGAAGAATGATTTATTTTGTGAAGTTGTGTTGACATGTTGGCATTTCTGGCTTTCAATGAGTGTTTCACCATAGATAAGATGCTATGCACCCATAGAATCAATTTGGTTAGGATATCTGTTCACTAGCAAATCCAAGTTAAATTTCAGGAGTTCAAGCCAAAGAATGTTATGCTGATTTAATTCTGGATAGGTTTCAGAAGGCCACGTTGCTCCAACTTCTGTCTGCAGTAAGTCTTTCCCCAGCTACCCCCTCAAGGAAAGAAAGCTGACTGAATAGATGTCAATTCTAAAACCTTAGAGCCATATGTGTAGTCTTTATCAATCTATAATGCCTGAAGTATTATTAGCAATTTTTCTATTCTCCTTAGTGGATAGTGTAATGAACAGTGTTATATTCTCCATTGGTACATATATTTGCACTAGGAGTTTTGTAATCCTAATATGAGTTTTCATGAAGTAAGTTCTCATTAAACTAATGCTATGGTTTTTTTGTGAGGGGGGATGTGTGGTTTTTTCAAGCCAAACAGTTTAAATTGCTGTTTTTGTGTGCAGCAAGCTGTTGGAATCATCGCTTGTTTTGCTAAGGAGTGTTCTACTGAGGCATTTAAACTTCATCTGAAAGCAGCTTCTCTCTTCCCCTGCCCCTTCATTTTGCAGAAGGCCTTTTCATTCCTTGGTCTCTTCTGCTTTTTGGGGTCACAGGGTTTCTTACAGAGTATATTGAGAGTAGTGTGGCAAAGTGAATGGGACCTCTCTTCTGAATAGGTTATGACTAAAAGAAGAATGTTTTACATGGGAAATAACAACCCAAGGAGATCACTTAAATCACAGCTGGCCTCTAAGAAAATGATAGTTTTATGCTTTTGCTCTCTTGGCCGTTCAGTTACTTATTAGGTTATTTTGTCCTGATTGCTTAAGAATAAAAAAGGAGTTTAAGGGGTTTTGGTCACATTTCATTCACATGGATGCAAAAATTATTACTCCTGTCTTCAATTTTTTGGAACTACTGAGGTGTTTATGAAGTAAAGTCTGTCCTTTTTTAAATCATAATTGGTCTTGTTTGTTGTTCAGCTGGGAAGGAACTAAGTTTGTTAAACTGGTTGGTTGGCATTGCTTTAAACTTCGCAGCCTCTGTGTGTGCATCTGTCTTTTTATTATTGCTGTCTAAGGAAGTGAAGCCTGGTTTCTGCTTCATCTCTCTAGTACTGCAGCCTGTTACCCAGGTTCAGTGTTTGACAGAGCTCCAGCATAAAAATCAAACAGATTTTTGAATGAAGTCTGAACACAAGGAGAGCCTGCAAATAAGACTGATAATTTGGCTCTGTATTTTCAGAAAGCAGTCAGCTGTGCAAGCCACCTGCAGAGCATTTTGCTTCTGGCTCGATATTGGGATAACAGTCTGAAGAAGAGTGTGGATGTTGTGTGGGTGAACTTATGACTTCAATTAGTAGAAAACTAGTTTTTGTGGCAATAGATGAGTTTATTCTTTCAGAACTTCTGAGAGCCAAACACTCAGACTGGTGTTCTAAATTCCTTTCCTGCTTTCTTATGGCCTGACTGAAAAGAATAGCTGTAGCCTAGAGAAGTACTTTCCTACAATTTTTCTCCCGACTCCAAGGTACTCCCTTCTCAAGAAGAGAGGCTGTGTTCAGTTTCTATTGTTATATTGGGAAGTTCTATTTAATGTGCTCTTGGGTGAGTGAAAGAGTGTTTTTTGATCATGTAGCATAATAGAAGCTTCCTTGTTGGCTCCCCTTGCCTGTGACATTCATTGGTCTAAGCTTCCTGAAGGCCAGCTGTAGGAATAGGCAATCTAAGCCTGGCTGTGGTCAGGCCTCAGACCTTGCAAAGCTCTGTCCTGTCTGTATTGCTTCAGTTGCCTAATGCATTAATGAGTGCAGGATCTTGTCTGGCTTGCTGCTGGGCAGTAATGAAGCAGTTTATATGCCAGAATGCTTTACAACTCAAACAATCCACTTGCTATCAAAGGTATTTGTGTGGTTGGCATCTGTCTGCCTTGGGTAGCAGGGGTAGTTTAGTCTGGACAAGGGGAGGCTGAAGGGAGACCTTGTCACTCTCTACAAATACCTGAGAGTAGGTTGTAGTGACGTGGGTGTCAGTTTCTTTTTCCAGATATCAAGTGACAGGATGAGAGGAAGCAGCCTCAAGTTGTGGCAAGGGAGGTTTAGGTTGGATGTTGGGAAAAGCATCATCACTGGAAGGCTACTCATGCATTGGGACAGGCTTCCCAGGGAAGTAGTTGAGCCACCATCCCTGGAGATGTTTAAAAGTCACGTAGCTGTGATACTTGGGGACATGGTTTAGTGGTGATCTTAACAGTGCTAGGTTAATGGTTGGACTCAATTATCTCAGAGGTATTTTCCAACCTAAATTATTCTATTATTCTAGCTTTTTCTTGTAAACTGTGTTTTGCAAATTATTTACTGTTCCTCAAATCCTGTAAGGAGCAGAGTGGTAGACAGGAAAATTTCTTCCTCATTTTTAAAAAAGTTACCAGGCAAAACTGAATTATATCAGTCCCCTGCCTTCTCATATCAGCTAATAGATCAAAAATTAATTCTTGTGTTTCATAGTATTTTTGCAATTGATCACTGAAGCAATGACATAAAACATACTGTGAATTGCTAGTGACAGCTGCTGAGTGACTGCAAAAGTCCAGCAGTAATACCTGGCTTGCAGTGCTACATTGTGTAATCAAGTAGTTGACAGGCCCTCTGTCAGGCACCAGGAAGGAAAAATACTAACTGAGGCTTAACCAGGCTGGTCAGAGTTGCAATCACCCCTGGGATAGTCTTCAAAATAAAACTCTGCCGTGTGTTTGAACTTACAGTTCACAGACTTGTAGGCCATGTCAAAGGCTGGAAATCTTTATCACATTTGTCTTGAAAGTATACATTGTATAGAAACATTTGTATTTACAGGTGTAGTGACTGCCCTGATAAAGCTGGTGAGTTTTGCCGTAACTGAAAGTGAGTCACTTCTAGAACAACTTCAGGTGGTTTATTTAATTAAGTTGTAAGTTGTGAGATATCTTGGTGAGCTGATTGAAGAATTTGCTATTGTCAGGAAACAAAGGAAATGTTTCGTCCCTGCTTCTGGTATTTATATGATCCTCTGTGAGCTGCTGTAGCTCATTAAGCTGGAGACTGAAAAAAATGTTGATGATTTTCTGTGGGAAAACCTTTTATCTAGTGAGTTGGATTGAAACTCAAGCTATAGAGAGTCTTGGAACTGATGCAGCAAAAGCATTGTAGGACATTACTTGTAAAAGGAGGAGAAATGAGCTTCCCCATTATGTGGGTTTGTAGGAGGAAGGGGTCTTGTTCCTCTATTTTGCTTGGAGTATGTTGCTCATTAACTAGCCGTGACTTTGCTGGAGTAGATATTCCTGGCCATCCAAAAAATACCAGAAAATACAGATGTACAGAATATCTGTAGTCAGCTGGTAGAAGTTCTTCAGTTCTGGCAGCTGTGATCTAAAACTTTGTTTCAAATACTGTGGGTAAGTGACATATGATCATTGTTAGAGAAGATTGACCACAGTGTTTGGTGCAGTATCAAAATAGCTTTATAACTGCCTGATCAAATATGAAGATGATAGAACAGTCTGGCATAAAGCTCTGTTTTGCTCCTTCACTCTGACAAGTAAAGGCTGATTCTCTTCCTTTTTCTATTAAACCATTCTGAAATTTAACCCCATCAGTTACCTTGCTTATGTGTCTGTGTGTTTATGTATATTTTTGAATGCTTGAACAACTTGTAAAGCTGACTTGTGCAACAGCTCTTTGTTAGGAATATAATGTAGTGTGGTTAAAATGCTGTTTATCAGTGAGTGTTCTGTACAAAGTGTTCTGTAATACTGCTAAACACTTTCAACTCTTAAAACTTCCCAAGTGTTTGTGTACCTGTAGTAAAACCATTCTGCCAGCAGAATCTGTAAAGCCACTTTGGCACTGGTATCCCCTAGGAGCTTGATAAGAGAGTTGATCTAATTTAGTCTCATCAGTGCAGTTCCATGATAGTTCTGTCAATCTTTCTGTCCTCTCCAAGGCACCAGAACCCACTTCCTTCCCAACCTCTCAATCCTTAGCAGCTAATCCTTGACTGTTCATTAAATTTCAGGTATACTTAATTGTAGCCAAGGCTTTAGTTAACCACTAATATAAATGGAGACATCATATTTAATTAAGAAAAAAATACTACAGGCTTGCTCTTGCAGAAGATGGTTTTTGTTCTGGGTAGGATTTTTATGTTTCCCTATTTTATTTTTTTGGGGGGTGGGGAGGGGTGAGAGGCCAAAAGCTTGCTTGTATAGCACTTAAGATTGCAGATTTAGAGTATTATAAACATTGAAGCTCCTTTGGAGAGGGTAGTTTGGGATATTCTTTGAGTTGTCTTGGTGCAGAGAGAAAGAGATCTTTACATCTAGAAGGTGCTAAAACTAGAAACCTCTTGCAACAAATCTGTGGTTGGGGTAATAAAAGACAAGCTTGTATCTAGCTGCTGCTTGTAGCAAAATGGTGGAAAATGTAAACTGTAAAATTGGTTGGATCACATCTCTTCCAATATAGGGCAGAACTTTGAAATTTGTGCTGAGAGCAATCATAAACTGTTGGATCAAAATGGGCTGACACTTGAAGCTATTGAAATTAAAAATGTAGAATGCTGGTTGCTCTGCAGGCTTTGTAAGTGGCTAACCAAAACGGTTTTATTTCCTTTCAATGATTCATTATTTATGCTTAGAGTTGAGTTACCTTTGTTTCTGCATGTAAATTATTGAAGACTCTTGTTTAAAGCAGAGGGGCTAATTCTGCTTAATAAAGCAATAGTTTTTTTGTCTGTTGTTGTTTCCAAATTATTGCACATGAGACCTTAACAGAATGGCCAAGACTTGAGTCTGGAGAAGAATTCTGCTGTGTTCTTAAGCAGCTTTTGTGTTTTATGTCTGGTAAAGAGATGCCAATATGAATGTAATAGTTCTTGTTATGTACTAGGCTGTGGTCATGACAGAATACGGAATTGCAGGGTTGTAGAGGTCTTCAGAATTTGTTCTAAAAGTATAGTTTTAAGTGAAACCTACTCATTTAGTGTTTTCTGTCTGTAAAAATGTATCTATAGCAACTCCTGGAACGTGTCTCTTCTAACTCCTTACTGTTATAGCTTTCTGGATAAAGATTGTTGGGTAAATAAGTAATTTCCTTATCAGCTCATCTTTCAGCTAATTCAAATTTCAACAAGTTTCATACATACACACACCTATTTTGTATGCCTATGAAACTTACTATAAAATTAGCATGAGGTGGAGCAAGAGCAGATTGCATATACAAGCAGAACTCTGTTCTTTGTGGAGATGCAAAATCAGTTGTTTTGTAATACAAATGTGGTTTTTAATGAATTTTGTTACTTCATTCCTTTTACATGTTCTGAGGTTTTATTGGAATCAGTGGATTTTTAATGTTATTGCAGAGAAATTTAACTTCAGGGCTTTTTACTGCATTTTTGTAACTATATTAAAAACACAGAGAAAATGCACTGGGGTTTTTTGTCTAACTTGGTGTTCATTTGTAGCATTACTTCTGTGCTGGATTTCCTTTCTCTGTGATTCTGTGAGGAAAAGCTATATGTGACAGAGTGAGGATGTTCTTGATGGGATGCTGATTCCTTCCTGTTTGTGTGTTGCTTCCCTGGATTTAAAAGGATGCAGTTGTCTTATGCAGTGTTTACTAACAGGTACTAGATGCTTAATCAAAAGGAAAATCTAATCAGGCCTCACTTCCTCTGTCAGTTCTCCTGGCTTTCAAATCCTGTTTTCTCAGCATAACAACTTCCCTGTTACCAAAGCTCTTGGAAGATGGATGCAATGAGGAGAAATGATTGATGATGGAAAATGGCAGTAAACCAGATAGTTGTGTGTAAAGTAAAAGTCAGAAAAATATTTTGACAGTTAGCTTTTTTATCTAAAAAAGAGTAATTTTTACTATGCTATTATAATTTGAGGTCTCTTTTTGGAGCTATTTTATTTGTAAATTAATGAGTAAACATTTTGAGCAAGCTCACAGTTATCTTGTAAGATGAGAAATCAGAGAGTAGTAGTTTACTTTTCAGCACTGAGATATAGACACAGCATTAATTTATTTGTAAAATAGTTCTAAATTCTGAATATCTTATTTGGAAAGAAAATGTTTCTTTGGTGCCACAGTGAATATTTGCCAAGGATGTCTACAGTTTAGTGGTTTTGGTTTTTTGGTTTAGTTGTTGTTTGGGGTGTTTTTCCTGTTTGTTTGGTTTTTTTTTTCTTTTTGTTGTTTATGTTGGTGTTTTGGGTAGGGGGGTGTTTTTTGTTTAGCATAGTGCAGTATTTCAAATTAAATTTATTTATATATTAAAGTGAACAGTAAGGAAGCATACTTTCCTCATGATGATCACATGGTTTATGCTCTCCTCTGGGATCATTTGAATTTTGCCATTTTTCTGTAGTGCATGATGAATTAAATTAAAGTGGTCTCATTTTTAGTATGCTTTATACTGATATTCTTCCTAAAAGGCTCAGGTGCAACATCCAACACCTGAAATCTGCCTCTAGATTGCTAAAAGTGTCAGAATAGGTGAAGCTTGAGCCTGTATATGGAGTTCTAATGATTGAATGATTGGGAAGGAAGCTACTTTAGGTGTTGTAGGGATGCACAAAGCAGTGGAATACTGACAGCCTGTTGTTTGTGGCACACGGTGGAGTTGTACAAAGGGAAGATCCATATCTTCGTTGAAAGAACTGTAGCAAAACATCGTGTAGCTTGAAACTCAACTCGATTAGTTTGACACTTTCGGTCAAACAGAAGATTCTTGTGAGACTCTTGCTCTTGAGGAGAGGTGACTCAGTTATTCCTCGAGGCAGAGTGCTGGAGATGTGTCTACCCTGGAGCCTTTCCTACCTGCTGATGTTCGTGGTTGCTGCTGTTCAAAGCACTTCAGCTCTCTTTGAGTGGCTGTTGTGCAAATACAGCACAGTCTGGTTTTGGATAAAATTTAAGATCAAGGTTGAAGTAATTCTCATATTTTCCAGTAACTTCCTCTAAATCTTGGAAATCTGTTGTCCTCTTGGACCAACCTATAGCTAGCTTGGAAATCAGAAAGAAGATTTTTGTGTTGAGATTTTTTTTTTGGGGGGAGGGGAAGCCAAAACCCCAAAGTAAATTAAAAAATTCACTGGAGTATCAAATTCCACCTATCCCCTTCTGAGAGTTAATTCTAATTGCATTTAGACTACACTAATTAATCCTAAATAGCAACAAAAAAGTGAGTTTAAGAGCAAAAGCAGAGGAGAAACAAGCAATTTCATTAGTAGAGCATAGTATTAATGTCACCCATAGAAATGGTTAACATTTTTGAATTGCTGTACCACCAGTATGGTGAAACTTGCACTGACTGTCCTGGGCACAGGCAGGAATAGTTGAAGCAACACTGTTAAAAATAAGGGGAAAACCCACCACTCGTAGCTCTCATTCCCGCTGTTGGAATTGTGTGATCACAGCCCATAGGGTTTTGTTTAGCATAATCCAAACCATGTTAGCAATAGATGTCTTGGTCTGTACCAATAACTTCTCATTCTGTGGCACTTCATTTAGCTTTTGAGTTCTGCAAGGCACCTACTGAAGCATTTTGGTGTGTCATTTGAGAGTGCTAATATGTGTTATATAAAAGAAGCAGGGGAAAAAAAAAAACTTGCATGTTTCCCCTGGGCTTTTGTAAACCAGAGCTTAAATCAATGAACTAATTTAATACTTCTATCTCATGGGTCCTTGCAACAGAAAGAATTGTTCAGTTCTGAAGTGTAGACTCTTTTTAAAGGAATTTTGAGGTTTTCAAATGGATTTTGAGATTCTGTACCAAAATGCTATTGACTTTTCAGCTATTTCAATAGTTGACTCTTCCCAGGACCAGTGAGACTCATGAATATTCTAAGCAGCAACAAATACATCAAATCTGGTACAGTTCCTGCAGTTCAGTGAATGCAAGTTGTAAGCATTCACAGATGCTGTTCCTTAACAAGGCATTTGTAAAGCTTTCCTGCTGTCAAGAACGCATCAGATGTGATACTGTTAGCTGCCAAAACAATGTATTAAAAAGTGTCCTTCCATCTTCATTTTATTTGTAATCTCTCATTAATTTATTTTGGATTAGAATTTCTATGTGAAGTTTATTCTGACATGATACAAAGTTTTGCCAGCTTTTTGCCTTCACAAGAAACAGACTTCATTGAATATGTGCTCAATAAAAATAAAACTTCTTTCCTTCCAGACTACATTCTGGAAGGTTTGTTTTAATGTTTCTTTTTTTTCTTGTTTCAAAAAATGAAAAATTAAATCATGTAAAAGCCATGAGCATGCCTAAATCTTTAGTATAAGAGCCATGAGCATCTTTAGTATAGAAATATTAATTTAAAGCTTCTGCACGTTTATGTATTTTTTTCCTTTTAAAAATCTACCAGCTTCCTGGTTAATAATGAATTTGATACAGTGACAGGTTGCCATCAAAGCTAAATGCATCTTTCATCTTCTACATATGATAGGAGCAGTAGAGTTCCACTGCCAGTTCCACTGCCACTGCCAATCCTGGTGGTATTCCATAGTATGTACAGAGACTGGATGGTTATTGCTACCCATGGAGTCAAGAAGGGTACTCCAGAATGTACCTTCCTGCATACCTGCTTCTGGGGGAAAAATCTTCTCTAATCAAGTTCAAATACAGCTGTTGCAGATTTAAGGCCAAGGCTTAAATTGGGTAGTCCAGAGTGACATATTGTCTTTAGAAAACTTTTGTCTTATTTTGTTGATGATTCTTTGAACGCTTCTCCTTCCCTCCTGGAGACAATGTAAAGAAAGCCCTGTGAAAGTGTCCTTATGAAATGAGCCTTTGTTATTTATGTAAGCACACTGGTTTTTTGTCTCACTGAGTGGATCTGTTCATTTCCCTAATGGTGTGCAGTCCTGGGATTGACTGAGGATGGTATTTTTTGAAGGCATGGCTACCATGGCTAGTCTTTTTCACTGTTCCTCCTTTCCAGGCTATATATCAGAAACCACTGTCTTGAAGCTTCTGAGCACTTGCTTTGCTTCCACAGGGATGGACTAAGATATTACAGATTTCTCTGGTGGGGACAGAATTGTGGGATGTGTGGACCAAAACCAGTGCTTGCTAGAACAATTTGCATTAATTAAACTATTATTAATAGCAACAACTTGATACCATTAATGGCAAACAAGCATTAAAACCATGCAATCAGTTATTCCCAAACATGCTTTCCCAGTAACTGGGTTGGAATAGTATCTGGGAGACCTCCACAGAAGTGGCACAGTGTACTGGGGCACCACCAGATTCTACCTGGGCATTCCAAAAAAATCTCTCTCAGTGTTCTCTTTCATCAGGTGTGTGTAATCCTGTACTCTCTGCCTGCGTATAGCAACTACTGTTTTCTTGAATGCAGTCTTTTAAAATCTTTTTTGACAAGCTGTTGATGATGGTAGTGTGTGGCAGTGGCCCCAAATGGAGTGAAGAGTCTTGGTGTTCTGGATTTCTTGATTTTCCCTGGATTCCACAGGACCACCAGTCTTGAGCTTACCAGTTTTGGGAGGCTTCCATGTTCTATCAGCACCTACTTCTCTTGTCTCTCCAGCTTGCTGTTTGCTGGATCCTTTGCTGGCTAGATCCTCAACTACACACAAATTCTCAGTCTGTGGAGTTCATTCACACAAACTTTCACTGAAGGGATTTTTGACAGGCATTTGCTTGTTCCCCAAATAACCAAAAACATCCTGGGAACTAAAAAGATAGCTCGTGTTTGAAGACCATACAATGTCTTACAAACACTAACAGTTCCTAATTGTAAAACTGGGCTGCCTGGCCAGAAATCCTGACAAGCACTGGAATTTAAGAGCCCTGAGCACTTTTCACACAGATTGTGGTTGTTGAAGCATGTTCCTTTTATCTGGGCAAAGCTAAGAGACTGTTTGCTCTGCACAAACATGACTGCTTCCAATTTGAAAAGGAATTGTATTTTAAAATACAGCAAATACTTTAAGTGAAGAATAACTAGGGATCTCTTTCCAGAAGAAGAGTGTGAAGTTAGCTAGTTAACACTGTTCAAAAAACATCTTTCACCAAAAATACTCCCACAGTCTGTTCTCTGAGGTCAGCTGGTAAGCTTCCTGAGAAATAACCTTACTGAGCTTTTATAATCCTTTTGTGTTATGAGTTTCTGGAAAGTAACTTTCCAGCATTCAGAATAAATATATTTCTTTCATTTTTAAAGTGCTTGTACATAACATGCTCTGTGGGAGCTTGTGATTGGAGTCATATAGTACAGCTGAGTATCTGGTAAGTGGTCACTAACACAGTCTCGTGATGGTTTGGCTTTCTGAGAAGTAAGAGCAATGCAGTTTTCTGCCTCTCTGAGTGTAATTGCTCTAGGCACTGGTAAAGGTTATCTGCTAAACTGAAGCTGTGTGATTGTTGCCTGGCTTTCTAGTCCATGCTATGAAAGTTGAAGGTGTGAAGATTGGTAGAAGTAATAATTCCCTTTTTTTTTTTTTTTAATCTCTTAAATTACAGGGTATTTTTCAGCTGTTGTCATTTCAGTCTACAAATAAGTCAGGAAGAAACACTTAAAGCAAACTCCAAACAAATGTTTGAGAGTCTGCTGCTTGCTGTTTATTTTTAAGAAAGTGCCTGCTATTACTAAAAAAATCTCTGATATTGCATAAAGTAGTTTAGAGCTAAAGTGGAGTCTTAAGTACAAATATTAGCATTTAAAACACCTGTAATGAAAGGTGCTCCATTTCAAATTAATTATTTGAAAATAGAATGCACTATGCATTTGCTGAGCAGTAAATCTCTACAGTTCACCCAAGTGGTAAACTGGTGGAGAAATTGAAGAAATGTAAGTAGGCACAATATACTTTGTTTATATGCTTATAATAAACAAAACAAAAACCTTCCTCTCTTTTCAGAAACTTTTTCACTAAAAGGACAAAGGAACTCAAACCTGCTGTCCAAAGCGCTCCTGGTTGGAAGTTGTTTGGAAAAGTCCCACCCAGGGAAAACCTTCCAAAAGATTCCAAAATTATTCAGCAGGTGAGTAAACACCACACAACTCTAGGTAGGGAAATTGTAAAAATAACACACAGGTACTGCATTTCTCGACTGTCATATCCACATTAGTGTTATATGACCACAGCGTGCTCTGAGAACATTCTTTTGGGGCTTTAAGTAATAGTAGTAATTAGTAGTAACTACAGGATTTGAGTTTTATGATTATCTTGTACATTCTTCAGTACATCTCACTACTTATAAAAAGTACTTACAAGAAGGTGGTATGTGTTCAAAAAGCATTTAAGCTCTTTTTGTCAAGACATTAGAACTTGCATTAATTTCCCATAAAATTTTGTCTTATTTAACATGGTATGCTGCAGTCTGACTCATTTTTCCACTATTATACTTGCCTGGAAGAGTTCCTATGTAGGTAACTTGTGACAAATTGCTTAGAATTCTGAAACATATAATCTTCTTTAAATTAAAGTTTTAATCTCACTTAAGATACTTTGTTGCAAAATAATACTGTAAATTAAACTTGGTTTTGAGCTACTGGAATTCTTCACAAAGATACCTTTGGTTTCCTTCCTCTGTCACAAAGTTGCGCTTCCATATAATTGTTCCTGTGGAATCTGTTTTTGATAAAATATTACTAAAATGTCAGTCTTCAAAGGTGAGCAATTGGTAATGTATCATTAATGTAATGTTAGTGTGCAAACCTGAAGCTGAAAGATTCATTGACATAGGAAATATGAATGTCCCCTGTGTTTGTTAGAACAGTAACTTGAATCTCTTGAGGGTGCTTTCTCTGTCGCCTTTCTTAAATTCCAAATAAGCTGTGATGTGTTTGGCAGATGCAAATGGCTGTGAATGAAGCAGTGCTCAGTTATCTCCTAGAAAGAGCTTTGTGGCAAAGAGGGCCTTTTGGGAGCAACCAAAGTGAAAAATGAGAGGATCTTTTTGAAGGAGTTGAATGCAATGGGACCTGTGATGCAATAAAATGTTGAAAAAAAATTGTGGGATTACAGAAAGATCAGTCTTGTGGGTTGAAACTACATAACCTTTAAAGGTCCCTTCCAGCCCAAGTTATTCTATGGTTTGTACTGTGAAGTAAACTGAATGCTTTTTCTACGTTTTCAAATACAATTTTCTTATTTGAGTGATTTTCCTCTTTGAGGGGGAGAGGGCAAGCATTCTTGGTTTGCTTGCAGGTACATGCTGTTGGCCTTGTGCTGTGAAAACACTGTGGTAAAATCCAGATGTCTCTTCCATCCTGAGAAATGGAGAAACCTGCACAATGTTGTTACCTGTTACTGTTTTCTAGTAATGAAGATATTTATTCTGGAGACCACTCCTCCAAAGTGTCAGAAAAGCAAATGTATTACACTAACGAATTATCTTTAACCATGACTGAGTTGCTCCTAGTCATGTGGTTTATGCTATAATGTTTTCCAGATTAGAGTCACTGTTGGATTTACATAATCTTGAGTAAAGTATCAGTAATAGCTAATACTTTTAGCTTTCTATGTGGCTAAAGCATGTGTGGTCTTTAGATAAAGCCTTGTGAGCTAAGAGATACAGTTACCAAAGGGGAAACCAGCTTGACAGTATGCTCTGCACACAGAGCTACATACCTAAGGAAATTTGATCTTAAATTGAGAAATCACCCTAATGTTCCCATAATTAGCATATGTCAAATGTCTTGCATGTGTTTAAAATTTACTATATAGCTCCTTGTGCATACGCCTTTGAAGAAAAGCCAATGGTTTCTTTTCTCAAAAAATGTTCAAATTTGCTAAGCTGATGATGGTTTAGAATGAATATAGGCACACTTGGTATTGGAGAGCGATGGGGAATTCATTTCAAATGGCTGACTGTATTTTCTAGAATAATTCCTTACTAGGCTGGAGATGTGAGTGAAAAGAATATAAGGCCTTCAGGAAGTTGACAGAAATATGATTAAAGCTTAATGTGTTTTGTTCACATGCAATTCTGTAAACCTCTCAGGTTACTCTGGAACCTACATGAAATGTCTCTCCAAACTTGCACTTTGACTTTCTAAATCACAGTGGAGGCATCAAATATCATTGAAACAGAAACCCTGCATTTTTCTCCAATTTTTTAGCTGTTTGTGGTCAGAACCATGGGTACTTCTTGTTAGCCAGCTTTTTTAAAATGAACCTTAGGTCCAAGACTACAAGAAAGTAGGAAGGCTGCCTGTGTGAGGGTGTTTATGGTAGTTTATTATTGGCCACAAATCTTGCCATTCCTGAACATTATTTTTCATGGTTGGACATGGTCCTTTCACTTTACTGATGTCAGTTGCCAGCTTTGGGAGGGTGCTAATAAACCCTTGATTAAGGAAATTCAGAAATGAGTCAGCATCCTGCATGTAAAAGATGAGATATTAAGAAGCACTGTTGCAAGAAAAATTAACTCACAACAGGAAAAACTTTGCAATTAAAAGGAGGAGGAAGTGTTTTGGATAAGGATAATACATCAAAATTTTATGTCAATATCATGAAGCATGAGCTACTTTCCTATTAGTGAAACTGAGAAAAAAATGCATCATTGTAGATTTATGGCGGAAAGATTGATGGGGTTTATGTGCTCCTTTTGCATCCTGGCTGAAGGAGGCCTCCTTTGTTCTTTTTGTTATGGTAAAGATGATGTAGTAAATTGCTGATTACATTTAAATGATTGCTTGTGGCTCCCAGTCACTGTCTATCAATTAGACACTGCTATATGTGCCTCTCCAGAGAAGCCAGGTAGTGCTTGTAATATCTTGAATAACCTCCAAGAAAATCTGCAAACTTAATTGGGGATACTGTTTCAGACACATTTCAGATGACGATGCCAGCCAGCTGTGCCTTCAGAGGCTGTCTCATGAATATTATTGTAAATAATTTCTTTGCAAGCCTCTCAGCCCATGTAGAAGATGATGAATGTTTCCATGGCACGGCAGCCTGCGGGGTTTGCCTGCACAGGCCCTGCAGCTGCGCCGCCTCGGGCGAGATGCGCTCGCTCAAACTGGGTCAGAGGTTGAAAGTTCTTGGCAGCTGCATCTCCCAGCTCGCAGCTGCTGGCACGCTCATCTCTCCTTGGATTTAGAGCTGCCCAAGCAGGATGTGATTGAGGCCAACTCTTTTGCTGGACATCTCCTTCCTCTGGGCTTCTTTCCTTCACTGTTTTTTTGAAAAGGGAAAACAACTCCCCAGGACTGCAAATGTCAAATGCATTTGATGGTTTTAGGAAGTGTGTCTTTTTTCATGAACTGCAGCTAATAAAACTAGCTATTATAAGAAGCATGTTGTCATTAATGATCAGTTTGGTAAATTCTTTTCAGTCTGTACAGAAATCTGCTTTAAATTACACTGCTGAAATACTTTAATGCAGAAGCATTTAAAGCAGAAACAGACTTGCGGGCTGATATATAACATTTTGGAATGTATTGACTGAAGTTCAAGTTCTGTTTAAAAATGCAAGCTCAATTTCAGTTTTTGTGCTTACAGTTAAAGAAAAGAGCTTTTAATCTATGATAAAAATTTTTCTGAATATCAAGTCATTAAGTTTAGCTTATTTAATTAAAGCAGGCTTGCATACTTTTTATTAATGTGTTTATAGGAGTATGGTGGGGTTTGTCCTAATATACCTGAATTAAAATAAACTCGAAGTATGCAACTACATGTTGCAAAATAAAAAACAAGCAAAACATACACTAAATTTGCTTCATCAGCAGTTTTAATAATGCTTCTCTCAGTGGCAGCCTTAAATGAAGTGGGGGAAAAAAAAAGCTTCTTTTCTATTTAAATCTGCCATACCATTAAAAGCTTGCAGTGATTTTAGAAATGACTGCCTATTCAGAAGTGAAGCCATCTTTTCCAATAGCTGTCACCTTGTGTACAAAATGGAAGGATTTAATCTTAGCCCATTATAAATACTAGCTTTGACTGGGTCACTGTGGTACATCTAACCTCTGAAAATATGTCGGGGTGGCTCTGAAATCTTTACAAAAAAGAAATACTTGAGGGCTAAAAAAACTTAAGTGTCTTCACTTGAATATTTTTCCAATGTTGTTATCTCTAGTCTGAGATCTAATGGAGAAGTTGCAGTCATTGATTCGGCAGAATTCCTGTGGTCTCCCAGGGACAAGGGTTTTCAGAGGCTTCTCTTCACAGGAACAGATGTGTTTTGAATCAATTTTCATATGACTCAAACCTTTTGGCTTGCAATATTAACTCTTCCCTCCAATCTTGGTTGTTAGAGTTTTAAAAGTGCACAAAGCTCTTTAATGCTTATAAAATGTGTATGTGTGTTTGTAAAAAAACCCAAGGACTGACTATCTCAGAGAAGTTGTTGAATGCTTTTTTACAGGAGTGATTCTTAAGCAGATTGTTATTTAGAGGTCATGTTGGCTCACCTGCACTGCTACTGGAGAAAAATGAAAGGCAAGACTTTGGCCTGTTTGCCAGATACAGGGCAGAAATACATTGGTAACAAACTGCCTTGAAACAAGGACAGATAATAAATTGGGCTATTGCTTCTTGCAAGGAACATGTAACACCTAAATAACAACTTGTCCTACCAGAAACAGTGAGATGATTTTCTTTGTAGATGCTGTAGCAGTTCAGATTCTCAAGAAATGTCCACATCGTTCAATTATCACATGTGTAGTCAGTAAAATATCCATTCTACAAGTAAACCATAGACATTCCTCAGTGTTTTGGTTTTCTTCAATGATTATCTTGTCAGTAAAATGGTAATTAAACTGGTAGGACCTCAGAGTGACAGATGCTTTCTTTTGTTTTGCTTAAAGGCCATAAAATACAGTTCAGCTCCTACTGCCAGGACATCCCAAGTTGCCTTGACAAGGGAAACTTGTTAAGGAGAACATCTTGTGATGTCAGTGCTATGTTGGTGGCACAAATGCATCTTCAGGGGAGCAGAGCCATGGTTGTACAGGGTCTCCTCTAGCTTGGCTTGCTTTTATACCTGGTTGCCTTGCTGCTTGAATGGTGCTTAGAATCTTATTTATAAGGAAAGTGACTGTTGCTCAAAGCATTACAAATACATCTCTGTTCTCACCAGCAAGGCTGAGGTATAGCCCATTTTTGAGCTTTCAGTTTAGAAATACTAATGATGACATGGCAGGGTACAATGTTTTTTTCTTCCTTTCTAACATGTGTACCTTCCAAGGCTGTGGTTAAGTCAGCCTGATGTCTGTGAGTGGTGTGTACTGGGGAGACACAGGACGTATCAGGGACTGCCTTTGTCATGCACTTGAAAAGCACCATGGAAAAAATCTCCCTTTGGGCAAAGGGGATGATTGCTGAAAATATAAAACATCAATTAAACCATAAAAACAATCCAGTCGATGTCTGTACAGATCTTGCACAAGTGGGAAGTCTTTGTATATATGTCTATTTGAAGGGTTGGAAAAGGAGGAGGAACAGACACAACCATGTTTTTTCAAACATAAAAGATAAATACATGTGAATTTAAATTTTGGCTTGCATGTTGGTATTTTGTAATGATCTTTTCCTTCATTTATTCACTAAGGCTCTGCTTCTGTTTTTCTTATTAGGATGACAGTTCTGGCAGTCTGGCATCAATATCTGCTCTCAGTCTATTAAACACAGGGGTATGAAATTTAATATATACTCTTTTTAGTTGTATTTGATGCCATGCATGGGACTGTGTAGCACTCATTAAAATAGTACAAACATCACATTTTCACAGTAGCATGAATATTTTATGGCACTAACCATCAACTCATTAAAACCATTAGTAAAATAAACAAGTTTCACATGTGAATTTCACTAACAACTTGAAGTGATAGAACATTGTTTATTGTTTATATTGCATGTTCTTGAATAGCAAGAAATAGGCAGTCATAGAGCTTGACAGTATTTTACTTTCTATGTTTGCTGTGTCTCATTGCTTAATGGTAAATGTTGTTGAAAGGCTTAATTTATAATATTTTTGAACACCTTATTAAAATTGAAAATTGATATATTTGAGTCTTCTTTCTGTCACTGAGCCACACAGGCTATTAACAGTGGTACTTCAAATGCTTTCAATGGCTATGTCCAGTGTGAAATTGGAAACCTAGAAAAGCATAGCTATTGAAACTTTTGTTACATTTTAAATTATCTATTTGCTGTGACTGGCATCCTTCTGGAATTGTGCATGCCTGTTACTTTGTAAACTTTTTATGTAATTCTGCGCTCTGTGTTAAACATGAATAGTACAGATTGGCTTTTTAGTTCTGTGGAAGCGTGAAACAGAGCACTCATGTAACTGTTGGTTGATTCTGATGCCTGTGGTTCATGTTACATGGCTTGGCCACTCTCATCATGCCTTTATTGGGCCCAGGGCTTGTGGCTTCTTGTAAACAAAAGAAGATGAAACTTGATGCACCTTATTAAATATCCAATTGAGGAAAAAATACAGCAAACAAAGAATTGAAGGTGGATGACATTAACCTTGGGAGATTGACCTAGAAACTCTTAAGTGTCAGTTTGGTTGTCCTTTTGTACTGTGTGAAGATTAGTATTTTCTTCTCCATCAATGCATCTGTTCTTTCTGTTTCACCTGCAAATTAGGCAAGAATGTACTGTTCTGCCTGTCCTGACAGCATCTGGAACTCTTATTTCTGGGAAAATGTCTAGTTTATGACTCACAGAATTTTTCAGTGACATCTACTCTTGCTATAAACACTTCTTTGCTTATAATCACCTTGTACCCAGTGCTAGCTCAGCAATTTTAACTTTTAACCTGGAGGCAATATGCATGCTGATGTAGGATTATTCATTAGCAGAAATTCTTCTTACATGGATACACTCCTAGGTGATTCTATTAATGCTTCTATCTTTGGATTGTAAACCCATTTAAATGAAGGCATATAATCTTTCTGATGATATATCTAGTTAGCTGTACAAAATAAGGAAAATAATCATATAGATGTTTCATAGACTCATCTGCTCCAGTCAAATGTGTGTAGAAGGGAGAAAGGCTTAAAACCATTTGCACAATATATGGCAATCCCCATTCTGTTTCCTCAGCAGAAATCACAGTTGATTGAACAAAATCTGTTTTAGTATCAGACTTTGCATTAGAGAGGAGAAAGCATGTTTGAAGAAACTGTCATACTCGGGATGTTTAATTGGAGTATTAGTATGCCTTGACATCTACTTAAAATAGAGGCAATCCTTAAGACAGGGGGAAGTTAATTCAGTGTTGCATTCTTTAGTTACATAAATCCTCTACACATCAGATGCCTTTCTCCTCCAGCATACCTGCAACATAATTGGATGTGTGATATTTTGTCTGTATAATTGGTATTGTGAGAACTTCCATCGTCCTTGTAACCTCATTCCCAGGAGTTCAGCTTTTGTTGTTGGATCATAAATAGATCAAACTTAATTCCAGATTCATGTTGAATTTTATGGTTTGTATTTGTTCCTTTACAGCTGTATAGTTTGGGCTCTGTAGATGCAAGTTGGTCTTCTAACACTGAATCCCTGTGTTCACACTTAGCTAAATACTTTATACCCACAAGCCTATCCTACTTCAGGTCTACTAATGCTTTTGGAATGCTGCAATGCAGCTGGGTTTCCTTTCTCTAAGGTCTTTGGAAGAAGAGGCTATGAGTAGTTACTTATATGTTACAGAGACCAATCCAGTACTGTTTAGAGGTGTCAAAAATTACTCTTAATGGTCTGACTGTCCTTTATGGTACTACAAGAGAAGGATGAATGAAACTTCAGACTTGCATGAAGATAACAAAAAGGTGCAAACAATAAAGACCACTGTGGATTTATTTACTTTTTATTTTTTTTTTTTTTTTTTTTTTTAAGAACACCAGGGCACTTTTTGTGTGTGTGTGTTCTTTGCTGTGGTGGTAGGGGGCAGGGTTGTTTGGGTTTCTGGTTTTTGGGCGGGGTTTTTTGTAGTTTTGTTTTAAGAAGATACTATTTGAGATATCTTTATCTTCTTAAACAAATGCTGTTTTATAAGCAAAAGATGTTTTCCCAGCTCCAGTTACCTGTCTGTAGATTATTAGGTTTATCTGTATCTCTGTAGGAATAAATACCAGAAATGCAAGTCCCTCCACATATCAAAGCACTCTTAAGTATGTTGTCACAATGTTTTTCAGGAAAAACATGCTTTTAGCTTCTCACCAGGTTAATTATTGGCAGTGGATAACAGGATGCAGTTCCAGACTTAGTAAGGAGATAACCGATTTTACTTTTTATTAAAACTGAAACTTGTTTTTCTTTGTTTTAGAATTATGAAGTGTTCTGGAATTTTCAATAAATACCTGATAGGTTGCAATAAATATTTTTTAAAATAAGCTTCTCTAAGCTTGTGAAACTGTGCATGTGACACTTCCAAAATATTTTTTTTTACATATACAGGTTTTACAGAGTCTTGAATGTTAGCTATCAACTGTTCTATCTTCTGGCACATGCCCTGCATGTTAAGCGTTTGACAAGACATTCGACTTTAAATTGTATTTTTACCTTTTTATGGGAGAGTATTAGCTCACATCTTTCTAAGTGAAAATTTATGTCAGCTCAAGCTTTTTAGATTCTGCATCAAATCCTCAGTTAAGGATATTGGATTCTTTATATCTAGTCATACAAAGTACTCCAGAAAAAATGGATACTTTGTTTGCATAAGTTCTCTACACATCTTGTGGGATCTAATCTTCAAATAAGTTTCCTAGAGCAGAGGCTTCTTGAGGAAAAGCATCTTCCCTTGGAAGATTCTGGTACTTTGAAATGTATTTCAATTTGGGGAACGTGCAGCCATGACAGTTTGAGCCTGAGGTTATTTTGGTCTCTGTTTTGACTCTTTCTAGTAACACTTATAGTTTTCCTTCTCTGCCCATGTGATATCTTTTTTACAAAGCCCAACTGTTCGTGATGTGTGCTTACTTTGAGACACAGTTGGATGATGAGTTCTGCCTTTTGTGAAAATCTCTGTTGAAGAATTTTTAATTTTTGTGTTTTTCTTTCTCTGTTGCCTTGGAAATAGTGTGTCAGTTCTTAGCACAGGTGATAGCCAGAAGCACTAGCATTGTTCACATCTATTGCTTGTATTAAAAAAGGTAAGAGCGACTTTGTTTCTGATGTACATCTTGCAGTGCTTTTTAAAACCTTTTTTTTTTCCCTTTTTTTTTAAAGCTTGCATACAAGTTAGATAGGTAGAGATGTTGAAAAGGTTGCTGATGTTTGAGCTTCCTCATCTCTGACCACTAAATGATCTTGATTTGGTGGCTCTTGTTACAAAGGAGAATATGGAAGTAAATCAGAACTTCTACCAAGAATAGGAGGGATGGCATTGCTGTTGTACTGCAGCCTGGATGGTGATCTCTGAGTGTTATCACAGGATACATTCTTAATTTACAAATGTACTAGCATGTCCCGAGGTATACAGCATGACACGAGTACTGATGTTGTTTCTATTTTTAAGTGGAATGAAATAATTTTAGGCTTGAGAATATGTGTATTCATTCATATGGTGAGCATTGATTTTTTTGTTTGTTGGTTTGTTTTGATTTGTGTTTCTTGTGCTTGTGTAAATTACAACAGAACTCTACCAATCCTGCGTCCAGTTGTTCAAGATACTTGTTTCAATGTGCTGAATGGTGTTGATGCATATTATTCCATTAATTTGGTAATAAATTTTTATTTACAGAGGTGAAAAAGAAGGGGATGTGAGATTTGAGGTTTTCATCTGGCTCTGTTTAGCTTTTTTTCTAAGGGTTGTGTCGTATTTCTGTTTTGTTGAGTTGCTGTTGTAGTAAAAGGAATAGAATTCTTTTTTCCTCTGAATCTTGTGTGTATTGAAGGCAGTTAAGTATTTCTTTCTAAGTAGATTGCATGTTTTAACCTCCGAGGAAGGAAATTATATGAAACAGACTTGTAATGATAAATACTGGTGTATTGTCACTGAGTGTAGTGTAGGTGGTTCTGGTTAATGTGGGTGTGATGGTGTTTTTAAAGGCCTCAGGAATGAGAGGTGTACTGGATCTTAAGGGGGGCTGGAATCAAGTGGAAGAAATGGAAAGAGACACATGTTCTTGATTAGTGCTCTTTATTGTGTTAGTGGTGGTTTCTTTTATTGTCAACTTCATATGTTGCTTAAACATACTTGTGCACCAGCTAGGCTGGGTAGATTATGCAGATTTCTTTACTACTTCATCCTGAAATACTCAACTAGATTAGATCAAAGATTAAGTTGATACAAGAAACGGTTTTCTCATTCATCTTTACTTAGCAGTCCTGGAAAGCTTGCACTGTTGCTGTCAGCAATTTCAACGTGTAGTGTTTGCTGCTTGCTGTCTTACTGAGTAATGTTAAAATATTGAATATGAAATTATTTATGCATTAAGTAATACCATGCTTACTAATTTAGAGTGAGGCTGAAAGTCGAAATTTAATTTGTATCAATAATGTTGTTTAGGAATATAAAGCACGGACAGGAAGAATGTATAAACCTCCACCCCCATCATCAGCAAGACGTAAAAATATTGAGTTTGAACCACTTTCAACAACTGCTTTGATTTTGGAGGATCGACCAGCGTAAGTATGATTCTGCTGTGCAACTGAAGAACTGAATTTTAGATACGTTTCTGATGAGCTAAAATTCATAAGTCTTATGTGAAAGAATCGTTGGATTTTTTTGTCCCACATAATAACCCAACAAATACTTGCAGAAGAACATTTAAGTGTATCACAGTCTATATGAGGAATTCTTTCTTGCTGTAACAGAACCACCAGTCTGTATCTCACAACTGTCTGTGACCATGCTGTGGGCATCCTCAGAGTCTTCAGGAGTTTTCTTGATTGATTTCTTCACTGCTTTCTCAGTGTGCACTTCCTTCTCCTTATCCTCCCTTCCCCTATTTTGGAAACTTAAAAACATATTAGCTAGGTAATACCTAAAAGTGCAGCTGAAGGCAAGGAAATAGCAGATGAAGATGTAACAAAACCCACATTAAGTACAAATAAGAACAGTAATGAAAAATGGGTAATAAATTGGTCAGTATTTTCAGCTATAAAGCCTTTAGCAAATTGAAGGAGAGAGAAAGGACCTGCTGACGAAGAACAAGAGCTTGAGGAAAACAAATGGAGCAATGCTTTCAAATTGTACCATGAGGAAGTGGTGATGGCACTGTTAAGTGTTTGCTCTAATCGCTTCCAATTAGGAAATGGAAAATAGAACATTAGTGTTTCTTTGGATATTCTCTCCAGGAGTATATTAGCTCATTCCATGCTAAGACAGAAATATCCTGAATGGAATTATGGATTGCTATGAGTATTTGTTTTCATAAATTGCGTTATTTCTCTTACTGTATGGTAGAGAGTAAGAGATGCAATAAGTGGATTGCTGATGTTTTTCTTTACTTTCATAGTATTACAATTCACAAGCTAGGATAATTATGCTTTTACAAATGACACTTGTTTCAAATTGGAGTGCCATTCCAAGTGTGTTGAGTGTTGCCACAGTCCAACCTTTGAAAATATATTCTGCTCTCACTTTCATTGAAAATATTAATAAGTGATTTTGTATGCTTGTATGAGAGGAGACAGAAAACTTTTTTTTGTATTAAAATGACAAAACTGTGTTCTACTTATTTTGGACCCAAGTAGTAGACTAGACTCTAATAGACTAGAGATTAGGTGAGAGGCTGAGACCAAACACTGTGTTTTAATTTGCTTTGAAGTGAGTCTTCTTGGTCAAGAGGAAGTGTGTTTGGCAATTAGGGGATCATTATGCAGCCAAAAACAAACACGTTTTTATCTGGTGAACTTTTAGACTGCACCAAGCTTTCTTAGCTTTAGCTCTGACATCAGTGGTGGTCTATCTTTTTTTCTTTTGGGAAATTTATCTTTTGTGAGAGTTTTAAAGGGTTAACTACAATGAATAAAAACTGTTACCTTTTATGGAAAATACATCATCATAGATTCAATATGAACATATAATTAAAATACATGTGGGCAGAAATGCATTGGAATAGATAACTGTATGGTGTATTGGCATTTCCCTTTTGTCACTCACTTGAGCATCATTCCAGGTGTTCAACAAATTTAATAACCTTACTTCGGGGGAAGCTCTAGGAGAAATAAAAAAACAGGAGCAGCAAACATCTAGTAGCTCTCTGCAGCTGGAACACTGACAGTATGGCAACCCCAAAGCTCACATTAGAGAGAAACCAAATTTAATCCTGTTCTGAAATTGTCCAGAATGTCATTTGTGTGTATTGAATTCAGGAACAACTTGTTTTCAGAAATCTTCCTGCCAAATCAGTGGAGGAGGCTTTACGTCATCGACAAGAATACGACGAGATGGTGGCAGAAGCAAAAAAACGAGGTATGTCAACTGCCAACAGTCACTGTAATTCTTCTCACTTCTGCTGCAAAAATAAAGTAAATCCTGGCTTGTAGGCAAGTGGGTACATTAAAGAACATCTTGTTTAATATCTGGGTTATTCTCTGGTGCACAGGGGCACGCAGATTAAAACAGAGCTCAGTGATCAAATTGTTATTCTGCTACAGTGAATGTAGCGAAGTTCAGAATGCAACTTAACCTTTCATTTACTTTTTAAAGAAAAACTTATATTTTTAAAGATACTTGTGTAATGTGGTCACCTAGATACTTTCTGGGTACTTGGACTCTTTTTTTCAAGCTGTGTTGCTGCAGTTGCCACTAAGAGCCAAAGTATAATAAAGCTGACTGCTTAAAGATCTGGTTTCTTAAGAATTTCGGATCAATTTCAATGTGAAGACAGATGAAAACTTTGGGGTTATTTTCCAATCAGCTGTACCTGTGTGAATCTTACTCCCACTGGACACAATTAATTTAAAAAACAGATCTGTAGCATCTGGTACTGTGTCAATTTATGAATAGTTGTTGAAAGGACTTTTTTAGTCTTGTGCCTAGTATTCAGGGAATAAGCTATTTTAAGAATCTGTGCTGCATGTTTTACTTGGGCTGTTGTCAGAGATACAAGCTTCTGAACTGATTGATCCTCTGTGGGTCTGTGACAGCTTACTTGGAAAGAAATCCAAGGTGTTTGACAATGCATTTCACTCTGCTCTTGTGGTGTGTATCTTGTAAGTTGTGATCTGTGTTCTTTAGTAACAGCATCTTTGGAGGTTCAGCCATGTGTGGTGTTTTCATGTGTGCACCCTGGTTTATTAACTGTTGCTACACACTCAAAGCTTCCGTAAAAGCTTGAAGCTGGTCAGCCATATCTGTTTACCAGGGAGGGCATGTTTACTCTCTTGATGTGTCCAGTGCATGCTTAAATAGAAAATGTCTTGCAATTTCACAGTGGTTCTGAGTGATGTCAGGAGAGCACTGCTCTGTCCTTCTTTTAGCCTTTTTAATAAGAGACTCCACAAATGATTCTTTTAACAGAAGGCAGGACATTGTTCTCCTGTTCAGCATTGTGGCTTTGTCTTAGGTCTTTAGGTCCTGTTTCCAGAAAAGAAAATACAGAATCCTTTTCGGTGGAAGCTTCAGTAAAATTTTAGTAGTTTTAAAATGGATGTAGAATTGCAGTTTTAAATAATAAATTTATCCATAAATATTGCTGATTATTCTAATGAAAAAATAAGGCTTAGATAGAATATGGTATGAAAATCATGAGAGGAAAAACAGCACTGATGATGTGCTTGCTTATTAGTTACCCTGTGTACTACAGAGGAGAATTATCTGAGTTTTCTAGCCTGTTTTTTGGTTGTCTAAATCACTGTATTTGAACAACTTAGGTTAAATAAAAAAATGTTCAGAGAAATACACCTAAAATCAACAGAAATATTACAGGCAACTGTAATTTACCCTTGATCTTTTAGATATCTAAATACTTGGGTAGTAGCTGAATAATTTACCTAATAATTTGTATACACTAATACAGAATTATTAACATGTTATGCCTAACAGAAATTAAAGAAGCACATAAAAGGAAAAAAATAATGAGAGAGCGTTTCAAGCAAGAAGAGAATATCGCTAGTGCTATGGTGATTTGGGTCAATGAAATACTACCTAACTGGGAAGGCATGTAAGTAAAGTTCTACTGTGTAAGTGAGGCAAGCCTGGCTTGTTTCTCCTCTGGAAACTGAGGACCCACATACCTTATCCTCCTTTTCTGTGTTGTCAAGAAGTCAGTTTTTGTTGCTGTGATATAGTGTGAGGTCATTACAGAGCAACATGAAATGTGTTTTCTGGGAGCTGAATGTTTTGGGGTTTTTAATGGGGCTTTAGCATCAACAGAGATCTTTGAATCTTGATTTGGTAAACAGTATGTTATTTTGGTTGTAAATGGCCTAGTGATTTTAGAAAGCAAGCTGTGCAATATGTGCCTTCTTTTTTTTTTTCTTCTTTTCCCTGCTTCCATGTATTAGGCGTGCTACCCGAAGAGTTCGAGAGCTGTGGTGGCAGGGATTGCCCCCAAGTGTACGTGGGAAGGTTTGGAGTCTAGCTGTGGGAAATGAATTAAACATCACTCCTGGTATGCTCCTAACAGATCACATGTTTATGCATTGGTTATTTTCAAAGAAAAATGTAAACTTTCATTTCTTAAAAAAAAATCAAGGTATATTTCTTTCTGAAGAAATGTATTTTGCAAGGTTAGGAACAATTGTGTTTTACAATTAGACATCATAGCCTCATAAATTATAGAAGCAAGGTTCAAAACCTGCTTACAGAAACATTTAGTATTTTAAGAATCAAAGTAGTGATGTATCATTCCCCCCCCACCCCCAAAAAATAATTTTTATGTTTAAAATTAAGAATTTGTAGCTTTGCTTTCTTAAGGGGGTGAAGAGGGGAATTGCTTCATTTTATAACTAATGATTGATTAATTGTAATCATTCTATTAACAAAGATACCAATCTGAATTACAGAAGGCATGATTTCCCTGTCATAATTTTCATGTTCACCACAGCAGAAAGCACAATACAGTGCACACTGTGAAACTATGTATAGTGGTAACCATCCAATAGATTCTTCTCCTGCCCCCAATGATGAAACCAAGTAACCAAAGCCAAGAATGCTTTGCATGCTTTTGTCTTGGAGGGGTGCTTTTCTTACTACTTCCATTTTGGTTATTGGTTTTGTTTTGCTTTCTTGCAGAACTTTATGAAATCTTCTTGTCGAGAGCTAAGGAACGATGGAAAAGCTTCAGTGAGACAAGTTCTGAGAATGACATAGAAGGTGAGATCTCCTGAGTGCTCAACAACCTCCTTTTCATTTTTACAAGCCCAGGAAGTCTTACAAGTTCCTTTGCAATTTCAGCATTAACAATACTTACTTGGCTCTCATGAAAATGTATTAAATGGAATACAAAAAAAAAGAAATAGGAAACTAAATTACAATACATGCTCTTACTTAGCTCTTCTTAGATGGGTTCTCCTTAGTTGGTATCCCTTCCATGATTTTGGAATAAAAAAAGAATATCCTCTATTTTTTTGTTCTGAAACAGAGAGGTGAAAAATATAAAACATGACACATTTCAGATCCCACTTGCATTTTCTTGCCTGCCCAGAATGCCTTTCCTCCCAAATCTATCAAGTGGGGATTGTTAGCACTCTTTTATAGAATGCAGTTTTTTCACTGTCATATTGCTGTCTCCTGTGGATGTTCTTTCTGCTAAAAATAATATCAGTGATGGTTTTAATGTTGGATGTATCCTTGTTACAAAGGTTAACTCTTTGTGCTGTTGATTGATTTTTAAAATGCTGCCTGCCCTGTGATAGTGTCTTTTCCCTTACTTAGTTGTTTACACTTGCCATAGCCAGTCCTGAACTAATTGCCTACTTTGACTGTAAATTACTCGGGTCTTCCTTAGGGAATATCCCTGTGACTCATCTGAAGGTTGTGTCGAGACAAACAATTTATAAAAAATTCTGTGTGTACATGACTGTAAATATGCTTATCCTTGGAAAACATGTTTGCAATGCCCCTTGGTCTGTGGAGTGTTGGTTTGCTTTTTGTTCTTTTGTTGTGGGGGTGTGGGCTGTCTGTGGGGGAAAGCTTAGGTAATCTGTTTTTTTTGAGAGGCAATAGTTCTGGATGGGAATGAAGGAGGAAGGAGCTGTTTTAATTGTGCCAGATGTCCTGGGAAATGCAGTAATAAGGGAAAACTTAAGAGTGATAGAATTTTCATCTCTGAAAAGCAAGCAAACTGACAGTGCTTATTACTAATCTTTGGCAGCAAAGTCTGGAAGACCAACTATCATAGTTTTAGGAGGACAGGAGTGAAATGCTGCTTTTCAAGCTTCAGCAGAACAGGTTCTGTGTAGCCTGTTTATCAAATTGTCATCTTCTGCTTTGCTTTTTGAAATCTTGTCTGATTTAAGCCCTCTGAAAGAGCTTTTTCCCCAAGTGCTACCTGTCTTTTTTCCCCACATTATCCCCAGTGTTTTTATTATGTCCTTGTGGAGAGGATTGGACAGAGATAATTCAAGGACTAGCAGCATTTCCTCTGGAGGTTCTTGGGTGAATGCTGCCTTCCTTGTCTTTATGTGCCTACAAGAGTTTTGTTCAGAAGTTTGTAGAATTTATCAGCTTTAATAAGTGTTGGTTTTGCTTGCAGAAGCAGGTGCATCTGTTGCTGATCGTGAGGCCAGTCTGGAGCTCATTAAGTTGGATATATCGCGCACATTTCCATCCCTGTATATTTTCCAGAAGGTGAGATGCCTTTAACTTTAGTTAGGACAGATTTAAAATTCTGAATAGTTAAACAACAAAAATACTATGTTGTCTGTGGCCAACTGTGGAATGGTTTTTAGAAATTGTTTGGACTTTTAAAATGCTTTTTTAAATGAGAATAAGGTAGAGACACTTAGTGATGGACTATGAGGGTTTTTTTTCTCCTTGAAAAATTGCATGAGATTCCTATTAAAGATTATGAAACTACAGGCAGAAATGAGAGTATTCTCACTGCTACAGAAATCTTGATGCATTCTGGTACACCTTTTCAGGCTTTATGATTTTTATATAGCTATAATATGTGCATACATGTATATAAAGTAACATGCAGTAGCATAATATAGTAACTTGTGCTACTAAGAATTAAAATATCCATTGTCTCTGAGAAGGAAAGACCAATCTTGGATCTGTAACAGATACCCTCATTTTCTATTATGTACTGATTTCTGCTGAATTGTTTTGTAGGATTATTGTTACTTTTCTTTTAACATCTCAAAAGAATTTTTTGGTAATGCTTGGACTAAAAAAATGGTATTATTCTAGATTTGAATAAAGCAACAATTCACTGGCTCAGTTGGATCTTAAAATATCAGCTTGTTCCTTTCCTGTATTTTTTTGAAAAAAATTTTTTTTCTCCTTCTACCTTCTTTTCTGATTAGGGTGGTCCTTATCATGATCTCCTGCATAGTGTTTTAGGAGCATATACATGTTACAGACCAGATGTGGGATATGTAAGTATTTGCTGTAAAATGTTTATCACATGCCAATAAGCTAAAGATGTTGTGTATTAAAGTATATTAAATAAATAGATGTTCTAAACTTTATGGTAAAGTTTAAAAACCCCAAAACTTTGGCAGTTATTTCATAGCAGTCACAATGATGGTAGTTTTTAGAGACAGTTAAATAGCTGAAAATGTACTGAATGTCAGTGTTGAGTATCTGGATTGCATGGAAAATTTTAAATGTGTGTTTATAAGACATTACAGTTCAGACAGAGTATCCACAGGGGAAAAAAACCCATAAGGTGTCAGTGGATTTCCAGTTAGCACCTCACTTGTTCGGTCTCATTGTTGCTTCCCCTGTTACAATTTCCATTGTGATACTGTGTGCCTCACTACCAGAAACTCCTTCTTAATATCTTGCTGACATGGAATGATCACTCCCTCTGAGTTCAATGAGGATAAGACAGTTTTCAGCAAACATTACTGTGCTTAGAAACAGGCAAAAAAAACCCCAAAAAACTGTCAAAAACCCCTGAACAAACCAACAAAACCTAACATATCTCTGAATGGTGTTAGTTTCCAGAAGCATTTAAGTAATGAACAATAATGAAGATTTTTTTTTTCTTCTTTGTTCCTGGGGGTATCTAGGAACATCTTTCACAAGCTCCAGTGCTTTGGGGCTTAAAAACACTTGAAAAGTTTTAAGTCTCATCCATGCAACAAAGCATTATTTAGCACAGGGTGTGTCTTCCTCCCTAAATCAGATATGCTTGGGACTCTGCATAAATAACTAGTCAGTTTTTCAAGTTCAAATGTTTTTAGGCCTGAATTCTGTCATCTGTGACCTCATTTTTTGGAGACTCTCCCATATTTTTAAAGTGAGATTACAAACTCTGCAGGTTCTGAGACAGCTTGTTCCCAGGGTGGAGTTTCGAAAGGCAAATAAGTAATTTTTCATGGATAAGTCTTCTCTTTCTATTAGAAATACAGCTAGTCTTGGTATTTCTTATCACTTTTTTTAATGTTAATATGGCAGTAAATGTAATGTAATCTTATTTCCACTCCTATTTATCCTCCAGAAATGGAAAGCTGATAGACTGTTTCTGATGCATATCAATACTCTTTTTCCTAGCTGGTTAAAATGCTGAGTGCATGGGGGTTTTTTAAATGGGAACAGGCAGCATGAATGTTTAGAGACAGTGGAATAAAGATGATTGCAATTGAAATTGGTAAAATTATTGTTAGCATAATGGGTATTCAGATCATCACTTAACTACAAGAATCATGCTCTTCACTTTTATTGCAGGCTAAAGTGTTTTTGGGAGAGTAATGATGGAAAAATGTAAACTTCCATTGCAGCTAACCATCTAGAAGTAATTTTATATATGTGAAAAAATACGGTTTGGCAAGTGGAAAGACATGTATTGACTGTTCTGAAACAGAATTTTGTCTCAGTTCCAAGGTATCTGTCTGGGTCTAAACTGTCCCATATGTGAAGTTTTTCTCCATGACTGCTTTTCCCATAGTTTAACAATGAACTTGAGACCAGGTTTTGTTTCTCGTGAGCTCTGCGTTCACTCTGTGTGGTTTTGACTTGTATTCCAAGTCCTGAGGACTTGTGATCATGAGACCTCCCAGAGCGTCTGAACTGCTGAAATCAAATTGATTGCATGCATAAAAATAATTTATCCACATTGTTTCTATTCATCTGGAAATGTTATGCAATGGAACTTGATAAATTGCAAACTGTAAATATTTCCATTTCCAAAGATGTAAGATGTACTGAACCTACTCACCTATATTTGCCCGATGCTTTTCCCACTTGAAGGTACAAGGGATGTCCTTCATTGCTGCTGTGCTCATTCTCAATCTGGAAGAGGCAGATGCTTTCATTGCCTTTGCTAACCTTCTAAACAAGCCATGCCAGCTGGCCTTTTTCCGTGTGGATCACAGCATGGTATGCACAGAGTTTTCTGGTTTTGGACCGTAACGTTCTTTTGACTTGAAGCATAGTTGTTTTATTGATGACTTCCTTTTGTCCTATTGAATAATGGAGAACTTTAACCTGTGATTACAAAACTGAGAGTACCAGGTACTAATCCATAAAACTCATTCTCATGTTTTGATTTCTCCTCTAGAAACATTTAATCATTTTACTTGTCCTAAGGAGTCACATTGTGCTGTGTTGACATCCTCAGTTCTTGGTGGGGTTTATGTTGGTTTACAACCAAACATTCTTTTGATGACTGCTTATCATGTGCTTTACTATCCCTACAGATGCTGAAATACTTTGCAGCCTTTGAAGTATTTTTTGAAGAAAATCTTCCTAAATTGTTTCTTCATTTCAAATCATACAGTCTTACTCCAGACATATATTTGATAGACTGGTGAGTTCATAGAACATAGAAAACCTAACTGTAGAACTGTTGGAATGCTTTCTATTTTGCTATAGGTCTTTTAGCACTGGAAATAAAGCACAAAAAAAGCCATTCAGTAGGTCTTGTGAAATATTGATGAACTGTTTTGTGTAACTGCAGCTCCTCTGGCAGGTTTCAAGCTTTATTAAAAGGATGCATTCAGTTAAAAAAATGAGACAAACAGGAGTTCTGTGTGTTCATTTTCTTGTTGCTGCAGTTGTGTGACATAAGTAGGGGAGAGGAGGCTACTACACTGTAGTAGTGTGGTGTACTGTGATTGGAAGTGACTTGGTGAATAGAGCATAGTCAGCTACTGAGGGAAGTGTGACTATAGTGTGACAGAGATGTTAAAGCAGAGGGAGGATGAAATTTAGGACCTGGTATGAAAAGGGATAAACTTGAAAATACAGTGAACAATTTAAAATAATGAATGTTCTAAAGCAGAGAGTAGCAAGCTCTGTGTCTCTGTAATGGAAAGTAGTAGTGCAGGCACCCTTAAAGTGTCTAGTGATGTCAAAAAGAGATATCTGTTTCTGTGCATAAGGATAAGTTCCATCTAGAATTATTATTAGATTTTTGTGATTTTAATGTGAACAAATTTGAAAATGTATCACAGAAATGTAGCTATAGATTTATCATGAATACATTAGTGGGATGCAGCCCTCTATTGAGATGAGTTGTGCCTTCAGATTTAGTTTAGGAAACAGATAATAAACAGAGCTGTTAAACTCTATGGCTTAAATGGGAAAAAGGTTAAGTTACATAGTTGTGATCTTTGTTGCTTAAGTTCTTATGTGTGTATTATACTCTGAGTGTGAAGAGATTTGTTACTTCTTTAGCCAAAGCTTTCTAAATGAGATGCCATTCAAATGGGAGGATTTATTGTGGCATAAAAAGAGATGGGTTTCAGAGTACAAGTTCTGACTTCAAGAGCTGGAGACTTGTGGATCATTGAAATAGGGGGAAAATAAGAGTGTATAAAATAACTTGTCATCTGTTTACTCTAGTGCAATTGAGAAAAAAAAGGAAGTTGTCTTTTCATTTTTCTGAAACAAGTTATAACTCTTCCTTTTTGTTTGTTTTTGACTCATCTGTAGGATTTTTACACTCTACAGCAAATCATTACCGCTTGATCTGGCCTGTCGTGTCTGGGATGTTTTCTGTAGAGATGGAGAAGAATTTTTGTTCAGGACAGGATTAGGAATCCTTCGGTTATATGAAGATATTCTCCTACAGATGGACTTTATTCATATAGCACAGTTTCTAACAAAACTTCCAGAAGATATTACATCAGAAAAGCTTTTTAGTTGTATTGCAGCTATTCAGATGCAGAATAGTAACAAAAAATGGGCACAGGTGAGTTTCTTGGAGACATATATCAAATCAGACATGTCAGCACATGAATATATGGGGCACTTTTCCTCATGATTATTTGAGTTGCTTGTCTGACTCCTGAGCAACGGGCATTTCTTTTAGTGTCTCATTCTAGAAAGTAATCTCCATGCTAATATTGTGGTGGTTAATATTGATATTATTATAACACTGGCAGTCTTCATATTCATTAAATAATTTACTTTTCCAGGTGTTTGCCTCACTGATGAAGGACAACAAAGAAGGGGACAAGAACCATAGCCCAGCACCAAAAAGCTAATGTTGAGGTCTATTTGAAATGTGGAAAACCACTTGATGACAAAGAAGTTTTCACATCATTTCTATGTGGAAAAAGCACTACAGAAGATGTGAAAATGATTTGAAAAAAACCCCACAGCTCTCAGTGGAGTAATGAACTGATGAAATCTTCACCCTTTTTGCCAGTATTAGTTTTTTGCCGTGGGAAGATCTGATTTCACACAGAATACTAAAACCTATGAAACTGAGAAGGCGGGGAGTTCATATTTAATACTTTAAAAGAATCAGCTCAATGCAATAAACATTTGTAATAACTTCTGTTGGTACTTTAAACAAATTTTTGAGGCATAACTGTTTTTACAAATACCACAAAGGCACTTTTTGGAGGGGATGTGAGGGAAATGCTAAATCTTAAGGCCCCAAAACTGCTATCCAAGCCAAATGCTTTGGTACAAACATTACCTCCAAAATTAAAAATTTGCAAGTATTGAGGACCAAATAAGGTGGTTTGGCATGTTTATGTGCAAGGTGGTTAAGATTTGGGAAGGGGTATTGTCTTATTTACTTGTTTGGTTTTTTTTAAGTTGCAGCTTCATTCTTCAGTCTGGGCAAATGTAATTAACTCAGGAACTGTTGACGTATTGTGCCCAAACCTAGATAATCTGAATTTTAAACAGTGGTAAGAACAGGGCTGCTATTTTCACTGTACAGTTTTCAAAGCAAGTGGTGTTTAAGCATTTGTTTTGGTGTATTGGTTGTGGAGTAAATGGAGTGGGTATTCTGTGAAAGAGTTTTGTCACCAGGAGGTTTATATTGTTGAGCCATTTCCAACTAGAAATACTTATATGTAATGGTGAACACTAGAAAATGACAAGGCTATCTAAAGGCTTTCGTGTTCTCAAAGAAGCAGCCTCTTTTAACACTTGGAAATAATGCAGACACAGAATTGTTTTTGAAACTGTCTTTTTATTAGTGTGCAATACTGAAATCCAAAATTCATCTGGTTTAGTGATACTTAATTCTTTAACATCTTTTAACTGTGAGACATAAGGTCATACTGTTTGTGTCACGGCAAATATTTTCAAACATTTCCTGTTCTTGAAGATGCTGTACAAACAACCTGTGGTTGTAGGGGACAGAAATTTAAAATGGATAGCACTGCAGGTGAGGAACACTTGCGCTCTCTCGATCCATTTTTAGCTAATATTTAATGTAAATAAATTCCTTACATGTGGGTTTTTGTAACTGGTCCCTCTGGAAATCAAGTAAAAATTACCATTATGTATTTTTAAGTGCGGGAGGCTTCCAGTTGTCTGGTGTTTTAAAAGCAGAGTCTGCATAATCGGGGTAAAGATTTAGTGTGGTGTAACTTGCGTTGCTATCTGGTTTAAAAACTTACATATATGCTACTCATAACATTACAATTCGAAATGTAAATTGTCAGATTTTTTCTTAACTTATGTATTCACTACTTTAATTGGATCCAATTTGTCTTATATTTTTGTGTTATCTTGTACAGTTTTCTTACTTTTCAACTATAAATCTGTATATAACTGTAAATAGAAAGGATCAAGCCTTCCTTTAAGACCACTAGTACCAATTCCTGTGTAAATAAAACTTAACAGCAGCAGCTGCGGGCGGTGCTTCCTTTCCCTTCCTGCGGCCGGGGCGGGCGGGGCGCTGCCGGTCCTCCGCCGCCAGGGGCCGCTGTGGGCGCGGCGGCCGCGCCGTTCGGGGAGCGCTTCCGCCGCGGGCAACACGCGCGGGCCGCCGCCATGAAGCCGGTAGGGCTGTGAGGGGAGAGGAGGGGACGGGAGAGGGGAGCCCAGGGTTCACGGGCGGATGGGCGGGATGGGGAGTCGTGACTGGTAGCGGCTGGTGCCGCCGCGGCCCCGGAGCTTTGGGAAGGGCAGAGCAGCGCGCGTGGTTTAGGTGGGTACCGGCAGCGCAGGCTCGTGTCTCACTGCAAGGCGAGCGCTGACCTTTCAGCGCTTTCCCGATAGTCCAGTATGGAAAGGGAAGCTCAAGTTGAGCGGACAGAAATTCCACAGATTTAGGGCGTGTTCTCGGTGGGAAGGGGCCTGCAGGAGTCGTGGAGCCCGGCCCTTCAGTGCCTGGCCCGCACCGGGGGTGATCCCACAATCTTCCCGTAATCAGCACCATGTTCCAACCAACCGAGCTAAGGATTCCGGGAATCCCGCACTGCTCCAGCCACTTGTCCCCTCTGTAAAGGGACACATCATCTCTAACAGCGCGGTTTGTCTGCACAGCCTTGCCTTCCCATGCCCCGCATGAGGTGATCCCTGCCGTGTCCATTCCCATCCCGAGGGAATGTTCTGCAGCTTTGGCACGGGCAGCGTACACTGGCCCGCTCCACCGGGCTTTCCCCGAGCTCAGGGCCATAACCCTATTCCAGTACAGCTGCTGTTGTGTGCCAGCCTCGCCAGGTCCCTGCAGCTGCTGGGCAGGCAGAGTTTCGGGCAGGAGAAGGCCAAAGCTCAGCCTGGGGAGGTGTCCTGAAGGAGGACAGTGGCTCCAGGCTGTGGCCTGGCACGTTAAAGGCCCCCGAGGTACTTTATGAAGTGCTGGGGAACAGCAGGACCCTGAGAACAGAACACTTGCTTGGGAGTGCACAAAGAACTGTGCCCTAACAAGCTGTGTACCATTTGAGTGTCCATGTGTCTAAAAGTGATGGACATGGGATTTAATAAAATGGTTATCAGAGAATGTTTCTGTGAAACGTTTGTCGCAGTGCTCTCTTCTCAAAGATGGAACATAGTTGTGTAAATCTCAGGCTAACCTATGATACTGTTAGCAAGAGATGCATTGTTCTGTCCTGATAGAAATAGGAACTCAGATCTTAAACAGTGGAAAAAATTTTGCAAAGGCTGTTGACATGTTGGAGACTTGTAGCTTTCTGTTTGTTTTCTAGAGAAAAAACAAAAAGCGAGTGCCAAGTTTTCGCAAGTTACTGAGAACTAGTCAAATAAAACTTGACAATAAATTAAAGAATAAACAGTTCAAGCAGAAGAGTGCTGCTAAAAAGTACCGTAAAGAGCAAAAGAAGCTAAGGGAGGCTGTCAGAGATGCTATTTCTAGAAAGCCTTTTCCGTTGGAGGAAAGCAAGAAAAAACAAGTTGGTAAGTGTTTTCTCAGGTATGGGGGTTACTGAGTATCCTGCTGCTTCCTGTTGTAAAATTTGAGGAAACAACACTTCATTTTCTGTGTACAAATAGTTGCTGTTCCTGTTGAAAGAATGGGAGAACTGTGAAAGATACAAAATGTAGCCATTCTGGCACCTAGAACTGTCATTTAAAGATGGTAGGAATGTGTTTGCACTGGTCAGTTTTGGATGTCATAGTAAAGGGACAGTTTTCTGGGATAACAAAACCCACATGCATAATGGTCAGTGGGCTCCAGGGAGGAGTAAAATGGTCTCAAAAATGTAGGCAGGGTTAGATTTGCAAGGGTGACTATACATATGGGATCTTAATCTGTAAACATCTACTACAGCTAGAAAATGGGAAGAAAAAGAGGAAGAAGATGCTCTTCCACTGGACATGATGGATGAAGATGACTTAAAACTGATGGAGGATCTGGCCCAAAGAGCATCCTTTTTAACCAGAGATCTTTCTTCTAAGTGAGTTGCAATGTCTCCTTTTCACACCATTCAGCCTTGTGTGGTTAATATGTAATTAATGTGTAAAGTAATGCATTTATCAGGAGGTCTCTTTCAGTCTGGTGTTTCTTTGCAGCTGCAGTTTAGTGTTTTCTCAGGCTGTCAGTACCTCAGTGTTAATGTATCAATGTGTATCAGTACACTCAGGTGCTCTGCCTGACCTTCAGGATACTGTTTCTGCAGAGTTCTTTCCTGGGAGGTCCCTGGCTGTGAGATGAGCAGCATCGCTCAAACTGAAAGAAATGCTTTGATCTGTAAACAATTTTTTTATATCTATAGAGTAGTCAGGATGTTCCCTGGACTATGGAGCATGATACATATTGCACTGCAAATTGCTAAAAAAAAAATAAAAAGGGTTCTGTAAGCCTTGTCTGTACACACATGCAACACCAAAACATTTATACAAAAAAATTGCTACTGTTTTTCTGGACTGAGGCATTGAGGAAAGTTCAGTGACATATACAGAAAGGTAGTAGTGCTCCTAGTTGTAGAATAGTCTTAACAAATACAGTTCTACAGAGTGGTCTGGTTATGTGATTGTTTGAAAATTTTAGCTTGCCTTTTTTGATGGATGCCTGGCTTTCTATGCCTAGGTGCTGTAGGGTGGTTTTAATTTGTTAATGCCAATTCTGCTTAGTAATTAATAATTTAGTCTAGTTTCAAAGGCAAGTAGTAAATGGCTTTTATTTACAAAGTTGCAGTTGTGCTGCATGGGGTCTTGTAGCCACATTGCAAGTTTTTGAATTAGAAGAATTTTGTTTTAAACCTTCCTCTTTCCCCACATTAACTAGGTGTGACATAAGTTTAAAGTCTTGCAAAATTCAAAATTCATTGTGTAGTTTTATTTAGAGATATTTTGCAAAATGTCATTCTATGTGTCTTACATTCATTATGCCAGAATGGTTTTGGAGTGGTAGGAAAACAGTGGAAGTGGTTGCTCTTGTATCTGTTGTACTGTTATGGGTGTTTAGTTCCTTTCATAGTGTTCCCTTAAATTTGAGAACTTGTCTTTTCAACCTTCTTCAGCCTGGTCAGCTACAATCTGTCTTACACACTTGTCAGATATCCATATTAGCACAGACTAAATACTTCCCCCCTTGTGCGCTGATGTGTAGCTCAGGACCATGCCTGTGAAAGGGTGACACACCACGCTGTGTCATTGCTGTTGTCATTGCAGAGAGGTGTGTGACACAGGCTTTGCCAGTGGGCAGAGTACAAGAGTGATAGCAGTAGTGGTAAAAGCAGCCAGGGAGCAAGCAGGGCAGATAAAAATGCCCTACACTCATTGTCACATCCTAGTTAAGCCTCACCTAGAAGGTCCAAACACAGTGAGGAAAAGAAAGGCTCTGGACTGTTTGCCCAGTGAGAGGATCCTGGTCCTGCTGGTTGCTGGTGGAGACCTTCCTGGCAGAACTGCTTGGGGTAGTTTAACAGCTCTCAGCACTGCCAGGGCAGCTGCTCTGCTGTGGGGGAGCACAGAAGGGGAGGAAGGACACACTGGCCAGGGTGAGAGGCAGACACTTAATCCAGCTGGTGAGGCATGGCTCTTGTCAAATTACATGGCTGGTTCATTTCGTTTGCCTCGTATTTTCCAGTGAACCCGTTCATGTCAAAAAACGAAAACATGAAAGTGTGATTGAGAAATACGAGAAGGTGCCAAGACGTTTGCAAACAGAGCCAGAAAAAGAACTCATCCATCTGCTCCCCATCAAAGACAAGAGTGGCATAATTCCTCAAGCTGTGGAAAAGCCAGGTAAGACACAGATTCTGGAACTGGTATAGTAGCCAAGAAGTATATAATTTATTTGTTTAAAATTTCACAGTTTTTATTACATGCTTGACACTAGACATTCTGTTTTTGCAGTTCTCAATGTTGAACATGATGAAGAAGAGGACCCAGAAGATATGGAGGAAGCAGAGGGTAATAAAGCTTTTTTTTTTTTCTTTTTATTGGCTTTTTTTTCCAAATCACTGACATACCTGGAAAGCATTTTGCTGTTCCCCAAGGAAGTTTGCAATTGAAGTGTATTTTGTTCAGGATGTTTTTGAATATGTTCGTTACCATGTTGTCATCAAAGCATAACCATTATTCAAAGCTTGCACTCTTACCCCTTAGAATCTCAGGAATGGCTGGCTTAAGATTCTCTTTCTTCAAAATTATTTTGATTTTTCAAGTAGAACTGCTGCTTGCATGAAGTTCCTTTTATCCTTTGTGTTATAATTGCTAGTAAGAAGGAAATATTGGTCTTACATAAAGAATATCTGTGTGGTTCTATTTTGGTTACTCTGAGAACATTTTGAAATGCAGTTCAGGACACAGGATTTTGTAGACTTTAAATGTCTCTCTTTGTCTTTAATTTTTTTTTACTTAAAACATCACTACCAGGAAACAGAGTTTCATTTGCAGTTGGCTGTCAAGTTAATGTTCATTTTCAAGTAACATGGTGACTTCTGGGTCTTTACTGTCTAAATATAATCTGAAATTGAGGAAGGAGATACTTACAGCAAAGTAATACTCAGAAAACACTACCAAAAACAATTGTATTTTTAAAAGAAGTGAATGGTGAATAATTTGATATGAATTGGCAGAGCACTGCAGTTTCTTGGCGTGGTTGGAGTAATATGTTGAGTTTATGTGTTCCCACTGTAGTCAGACAACACCATGGCCAGATTCAAAAACATTTAGTCCGCTTCGTTTTGTAAGCAAAAGATGTTGAAGTGGAGCAAAAATGAATCTGTGGGTTAATATAAGATCTAGCAAAATAATTCTTAAAGCTTCTTTGACGGTGAAACTTCTTGTGTTACTCTTGTATGGCCTTACCAGGGTACCTGTTCGAAATCCAGTATCTGCAACATGGCATTTGTTAAGTGACTTCCTCTCTTTTCTGACTCTCACATCTGTGCCAGACTTTAATGAGGAACCCCTGCCTGATCTCACTCCTGAGGAAATGGCTGCTCAAAGGAGACAAAAGCTGCAGGAGAGGAAGGTGCACATAGCTGCCTTAGCATCTGCCATTCTCTCAGAGCCAGACAGCAATGTAGGTACATTTGCTTAACCTGCATGTATGTGTGTCTGTGTTGTGCACTAAATCAAGAAACTAAGATCTGAATGAGCAAAGAGTAGCAAAAGCACAAGAATATATGGTAGAACAAGGGAAAGTCAGTGTTGTATTGCTTTTGTTATTTTCTGTACAAGATATTTTGTTCTGTAAGCATGACCCTTATGTAAGCTCTGATTTCAGGGTTGCATTCTGATAGTTGTCAATGCTTCAGGATATAGTAATAATTTTCTGTAATTTTGTGCAGGTTTGTAATTGCAGGATATTTTGAACATTCCTGAGGCTGAAATTTGGTTGGGATCTATAATTTCCCGGCTCTTTATGCAGTGCTAAGTAGAGTCTGAGTAACTGCTGAGTTAATGTACGTTGTACTTGTCCCTTGCTTTGCAGTTGATCTTATCTGATGTCTGCCTGTTTTCCTCAATCAGATTAAGAAGCTGAAGGAGCTGCGTGCCATGCTGATGGAACAGGATCCTAACGTGGCTGTGATTGTTAGGAAGCTGGTCATGGTGTCTTTGATGGAGATATTCAAAGATATTGCACCTTCTTACAAAATTCGGCCTCTGACTGAAGCAGAAAAGGCTACCAAGGTAAAATATCAAATCTATTTATAGTTTATATGAGTAGTTCAGAATGTTTTCAGCTATGCCAGATACTAAGACTGATTTGTTTAATATGAATTCATGGTTTTGAGCAAAGGGGAAAAACACACAAATGCTTGTGGAAGCTCTGAAGCTGTGACACTTTCAGGAAGAGAGGTTTTGGGTTTGAACCTTTAGTTCTTACATACTTCCTTCAATAAGTAGGTGACATGCATGGTAATGGAGGGGAAAAGTAGCATCTGAAAGTAGTATGGCAAATCTGTGTGATTCTCCTCATAAACCTTGGAATAAGGTCCTGCACTAAAGAGGCTTAGAAAGAAAGCAAATTATGCAATGTTGTCACCTAACTGGCAGAGATTTCTTTGAAATGTGTTCAACAATTTGCTGAACAAATGCAGAGTAACTTCTTTTTCTGGAGCTTGTTTTTAACCAATTTTTAGAAGTTTTTTTGGATATAGGTTTAATGCAGTTCTATAATCTTATATATATAAAGTTATATATATATTTAATATATATTGTATAACAACAACAACAATAATAACAATACTAAATAACATCTAGATGATGATGTTACTTCAAGCTCTATAAATAAAATAGGCCTAGTTGGAAAAGGCCTTCTGAACACATCTGTAGAAAAATGCAGAAATATTTTATTTTTAAGCCATTTCTAAGAATGTTTGTCTAGAAGAAAAAACTACTTAGATACCTGATATTTGTTTTAAAACTTTTTTTCACTATTGGCTAATTTCAGTATTTAGCTCTCCATATAAAGTCTCATTTCAATTATGTTCACAGGTTAAGAAAGAAACACAGAAACTGAGAGAATTTGAAGAAGGCCTTGTTAGCCAGTATAAATTTTACTTGGAAAATCTGGAACAAACAATTAAAGGTACAGTTAACACTTCCCATTTTTTGTAGTAAAGGGAAAATTTTTTGCAGCAGTTTCCCTCCTGTGAATGAATGGTACCTTCTGTCTTTGCAATAGCACTTGCATGAAGTATGCCTGCTATGACTAAAAATTTAAATATTTATAAGATCACCATCATTCTGAAGAGTAATCACTAAAAATAATATTTTGTGCAGATTGGAAGCAAAGGAAGTTGAAGAAAAGCAATGTCATCTCATTAAAGGCATATAAAGGTCTAGCAGAGGTAGCAGTGAAGTGTCTGTGTGAGCTGCTTGTGGCCCTACCCCACTTCAACTTCCACAATAACATTATTGTTCTCATTGTTCCACTCATGAACGATCCATCAAAAATGGTAAGTGATTTTCTGATTAGGGAAAGAGTTCTTGTTTTGTGTACAAGTAATTATGTCTGAGCTTTATTCCACAATATCCAGATCTTTTGGCTGTATCTTCTCACTATTTTGCAGACTGTGTGCACTTTATAATTGGTAAATACCATGAGTTTCATCTGTTACTAGCTGCTGTTGTGGACTTGGCTTTACAGAACAATTTCTGTGTTTTGCTTTTCAGATATCTGAACTGTGTGTTGAGGCAGTCAAGAAGCTCTTTAAACAGGACAAGTTGGGCTATGCTTCACTTGGTGTAGTTAAAGTCATTTCTGGCCTTGTGAGGGGTAGAAATTATGATGTCAGACCTGAGGTAAGAGTCTTTCTGTTGTACCTCACAATATTCTTCTCTCAAAAGTTTCAAAAAACCCCAAATGTTAAAGTTACTGCAGCTTCTGGCTACAGACAATTTCCTCACTCTGTCAGACCACAGACAGTTCAGGATTAGGCTGAGCCAGAGAGTTGGAGAGGTATGGGGCAAGGGAAAGAGACTGGGAGGTGGAGATCAGATTCTGCCAGAGACATGGCTTAAGTCAGGCAGGGAGACTTAAGTCAGGCAAGTGAGAGACAAATGGAGAAATGGATAGAAATGGACAGTACTGGGGAAGGAACTGGGAGCAGGGATCAAGAGATACAGGTGTGAAGGAACAGGAGGGGAGTAAGTAGAAGAACCTTTGACCAGCAAAGCCCACTAGCTCAAATGGAATTCAGGATTTCTTACCCGTAGTTCCTATCAGGTTCTAGATGACTTTTTATTGTATTTACTTTATTTTACAATAGGTGTTAAAAGTTTTTCTTCACTTAAGAATTAAGGAAGTAGAATTACAAAAAGATTCTGAAGACATTGCACCAAAGAAAAAGTTCATGACTTACAAAGAAAAAAGAAAAAATCTTTCCAGAATGCAAAGAAAGGTAGGATGTGCTTTCTCATGCTCTACTTCTGTTACTTTATGTAGCAATTTGTTCCAGCAATGATTGCACATCTGCTGTTGCCATTGTTAATTCTCAGCATCAGTGATCAGTTTTTGCATTGAGGTTCTAAAGGGAATTTAATTATCTTCCTATTTTTTTCCTCTTTCCTGTGTTGACAATGCTTCTGATAGGATGAGATAACCCTGTAGAATCACAGGGTGACTTAAGCAACTCACTAAGCATGGAAAATTTATTCTTTGGATATCTTTTTAACCTGGCTATCCAGACTGGTTGGAAACATTGACTCTGTTGTCTTAAAATCAACTGTATATTTTCAGTGGAAGAAAGCAGAAGAGAAGCTGGAACGAGAACTCCTGGAAGCAGAAGCATCAGAAAGTAAAGAAAAGAAACTGAAGTTGGTAGGTAATTTAGAGATTATTTTCCTATTTTGGCACAGTGGCAGCTCCTAACCCTTTTCTAACTCTCTTCCCTCCATCCCAGCCCATCAACATTCCACATCTCTAGATCATGCTGACAGCTAACAAACACTTTGCCCGTGACAGAGATCTAGGTTTTAGTAAACCACGCTCTCAGTTTAGCCAGGAAGGCAAAAGTAGCCATTCCTATACCCGTCTGCTGTCTGCTCGAAATGGAATTGAATCCATTGACAGATGTCCTCCAGGTGCCCTGTGTGCCACAGGGCACTGTGCAGGGGGTGTTAGAGCCTCTCAGAGTGGCCTTTAGGCAAAGGAGGAGTGTGGCTGTAGCCTGGAGAGATCCAGGGGCAGGAGAGCACTGGAGGACTTGAGCTTTTCAGCATGAGAAGAGCAGAGATGGCAGTGCCAGGACTGGTTTGGAAGGCCTGAGTACTGGCTTGGGCAGAGAAAAGAATTTCAGCTGAGTTTGAGTGCAGTAGAAATGTTTATTTTACATGATTAAGTATTTAATTTTGTTTTCTTTCCTTCAGCACACAGAGACCTTGAATATTGTATTTGTAACTTACTTCAGGATCTTGAAGAAAGCTCAGAAGTCTCCACTTTTGCCAGCTGTGCTAGAAGGTCTTGCAAAGTAAGAACTGGCTACCTTCTTTTGTGTTTGTTGGAAAAGACATAAAGCACTAGAGAAATTTTTGTCTCTGAAAGGGATTTAAGCAGTAATAATTTGTCTCTGAAAGGGATTTAAGCAGAAAAGATAATCCCTGAAAAATTAGTTGAAATTCTTTTATTTCTCTGCTGAAGTTTTCAGCTATTTCCAAAACCATTTCAATATGATTTGAAATTTCCCATGATAGAACTGATGTGGTGCAAATGCCACAGGGTGTGATGTGATTCCATTATTTTGTCTGATTAATTGCTAAAGGACACAAGCATCTTGTTAATGCTCTAGAAAAGCCATGATTAGCATGTTGGGGGCTGAATTATTCTGTCCTGTGAAGGTACTAAATGTTCAGCATTTGATTTAGTCTGCTTTTAAGGTGTGGATCTTGGCAATTCAGAACACTTTGAACTGAGTTTACAGATAATGTCTATAATTTAAAAATGAAATTCTCTTTGATTCAAGGTTTGCTCATCTCATAAATGTGGAATTTTTTGATGACCTATTGATTGTCCTTCATTCTCTTATTGCATCTGGGGTAAGTTGAATTTTATTACAGTTTTCTTAAAAATACTTTCTTTTGGGTACTTAATCAGTTTTGTGTTCCTAGGACTTAAGCTATCGTGAGAGTCTTCATTGCATTCTCAGTGCTTTTCATATCCTCTCTGGTCAAGGTAGGAGATTTTTAAAAACAACCTTTTGTTTAATATGGCCTGATAAATAAATGGAGTAAATGTGTGTGTTTGGGATTATGTTTTTAGGTGATGTTCTTAACATCGATCCAATGAAATTTTACACACATCTGTACAAGACACTGTTCAGTCTACATGCAGGTAATTCCAGATTCTTATTTTCACTGTTTGTCTAGATAAAGTTTGTTCTGTTTCTTCGCTGTCAAAGCCTTTATGTAGCATTATTAAACTACAGGTTTTTTAAGATATCTGATTTCTGAGAAGATTATTATCTGGTTTAACCTGCTTTTTTTTTCTTGAGTTGCACATTGCATTACTGCAATACAAATACTTGAATTATTATTCCAGTACATGGTAACAGGTGCTAATTGTGTCATTTCATTAGGAAATGCTAAGTATTTGATCTTGGATAAGCATTTAGTCTGTCCTCAGTTTAAATTTTTTTACTTTCTTATAATTATTTCTTTCACTGGAAATTAAAAAATTCTTGTCTTTTCTATATTTCTCTCTCCCAATAAAGAAAAAACACCTGTTTTTTCCAATATAATTCTAAAAATAATTTTAATTTAAATTCTGTTTTTTAAAATTTTCTAGTATACATTTCTGATTTTTATAATGATAACATTTTTATGTCCTAGTCTAAATTTTCCAGTAATTCTGAGAAGTGGAATAATTGATGAAAAAAAGATTTAGAAAATTTGAAATTAACATCATTTTAATTAACTTCAGAAATGTGAATTCACTAGTAATAAACAATTAACAATAAACATTCTGCAGTTCTGGTAGAAGAAGTCTGGTAAAAGATTAGATCTTTTCACTGTTTAATAATTTATAGAAAATGATACAATGAATGCATTTAGGATTAAAACAGTAGCTGTGTTTAATGACTCAATATTTTTGATGGAACAAGTATTTTCTTAAAAATGAGCACAGAAACAGTGGTACATTTTTTTCTGTTCAAAGCTGGACTATTTGGACCAAAAAGGGGTGGATGTTTAATGTCTGTATCACATGAGAGGTGTCTGAGCCTCCCAGCTTTCACACTGTTCTCAGTTCAGTGTCAGCCCACAGCAGAGTATCCAGCTGTATGTCCATGAAGTGGTTCTTTACTCTTTGTGTGAAATTCTGCTTTTGAGGTGCCACCAACGAGGACATAGGGATTGTGCTGCAGTGCCTGGATGTCATGTTTGCCAAGAGGAGAAAGAAAGTCTCCCAGCAACGAGCTCTTGCTTTCCTAAAGCGACTTTCCATCCTTGCTCTTCATGTACTTCCAGATTCCAGTATTGGGATCTTGGCAACAAACAGGGTATTCATGCAAGTAAGTTTTACTTGTTCAAATTTTTTTAGCTTACTGGCTAAAAGTTAATGAATTTTTCGATAAAATGATTTTGTGCAAAAAATTTTAAAGCGTCTTTAACAAGAATGATGAAAACAGTATATGCTTAAATGAAGTGGAATGAATCCTGAAACTGACTCAACTCTGTTATAATTGGATGGGTAATATAAACAACTCAGTTTCTGGTTTTTTGTGTTGTAGACATTCCCAAGGATGGACCTCTTACTAGACAATGAATCTCAAGGCAGTGGAGTTTATCTCCCAGAATTAGATGAACCAGAGCATTGCAATGCCCAGAACACGGCACTGTGGGAGCTGCATCTGCTACAGGTTTGTGAGGAACTCAGGGCTTTGGGAAATAACAGCAGTAAATAGCTGCTCAATGTTTAGGTGCTTTACACAAATGGAGAACAGAGATCTTCAGGCTTATCTGTCAAATCTTGGCCCACATGAGCCTATTCCAACAGAGTGTAAGACCAGCACAGTGATATGGAAGGATGCAATCAAAAGTGGATGTTGCACATCCCCTATTATAATACCACACTGGTTCTTACTGCAGGTTGCCTTATTTAGATTCCTTCGGAGACTTATTAGATATGTTAAGTTCCCATGCAGTCCAGCCCTTGTTCCAAGAGGAACTGACACCTTGATCTGTCATTTCAGTTGGGGTTTGTAGAGAGCTTCCTCTGTCCTTTGTCCCTGTTTTCTGGGAGTGGGAATTACCTAACTGTGGAGAGTCATGCTCACAGCATGATTCGAGGGAATAAATGCATGACTGGGCATTCTCATTCACTTCATCCCACAAACTGACTGATTTTGAGGTATTCAGTTTCTACAATAAAAACAGACCTTCCATCTTATAGAAATGGAAATAATTATGAGATTCTGGAGATAAATAAATTATCCCTTATTGTCTGTCTGCTGCATTCCTTTTTCCTTTCTTTCAGAGACATTATCATCCAACAGTGCAAAAATTTGCATCTCATCTTATTGCTGGAGCTCCAACTGAAGGCTCAGGAGTTCTTCCACTTGATTTGAGCCAAAGGTGAGTTATCAAAGAGTTCCTTTTTTTCTAAATAGGTCCTGAAAGGAAGCTGTTGCTTATTCTATATTAAAGGAATAATAAAGGAATTCCTAAAAATAATTATCAATAAAATTAAGGACTCTGAACTTCAAAATCTCTTTGCTCTTCTGCCAGTACAGAATGCAGAATGCTGGCTGCCTTTTTCTTTTCTTTTTTTTTTTCTTTTCCGTTTGAGGAAAGGGTGTGACAGGGTAAACATCTTGTTTGCCAGGCTGTGACGAGGGTAAACATCTCAAAGTGCAGTGTGTTTTCTTCCCCTGGGAGCACAGTATCTTCAGCAGCAGCCCTGGTCTGAATATGGATCAGAATCACAGAACTGGGGCTGTCCAATGGAAACTGGAGCCCAAGCTGCAGTGTAAGGTCTGTAGCAGGTTAAAACATGAGAACAGCCATCCAGGCTCAGACTAAGATCTAATTCAGCATCCTGTCTTTGGCAGTGGCTGGCAGCAGGTGCCTTGTGAAAAGTAAAACCAGGGCATACACATAAAACATGGCCTCTGACAGGTTTCAGCCTGGTGGATTTCCTGAACCTGATACCATTTTCTTTTAGTCCCCCTCTCTTCATGGAGTTCTTTTCAAAACTGTTCAATGTCCCTTGAATCAGAGCACGCATTTTGCAAATGCAGCATTGTTTGGTAAAGGTTCTGTGAGTCCACAGCTCCTTATGGTAAGATCTGCTTGCTTTTGTTTTGAACCTGCTGCCAGTTTGCTTCATTTGAAAGCCCCTGATTCTTGCTCTGGGAGCTGAAGTGCACGTCCTGCTCCATCACACTCTTCCTGTGCCTCACAGGACTTCGCAGAGCTCAGTCATGTCATACCTGCATCAGCCGTCTCTCCTGGATAGAGGGAGGGATCCACTTCACACATTGAGCTGTTCCATATTTCCCATACACTTTATTGAATGTTCCTGAACTTTTACCAATTTAAGCATTTCAAGATGAAATTGGAGACTCAGCTGCAATATTTGAGATGTGGATAATCTGTGGATTTATACACTGATGTAACTAATTTCTATTGTGTTCTGGTTTTTTTTCTACTCCAAACACCACTAAAGTCACAATCCCATGAAAGCATCTGTCATAACAAGAAGATATATTTTCTCTAAGTGATAGTGGCCTGCTCAGAGCCTCCTGTTTTTATGTAGAGTTGCTTTTTCCAATACTAAATTTCATTTTCCATTTTACTACTACAAATGACTTGGTATTTTCCAGCTCTTTCTTGAGCACATTGGAAAGTGCAGTTCTGGAAAAAACCTTGTGGAAATCCAGTTCCTTCCTGTCGTTGCAAAAATTGACCACAGACTCCTGTCCTCCTTTTCCTGTGTTTTAACCAGTTTTTACTGTGATAGTCTTCCCTGTTGTCCCATGGATATTTTTTTCATAAAACTCTTTGGCAAGGAGCTGTTGGAAATTCTGGCAGATTGTGTCAGCTAGACCATCTTTACCTACCTTTATTTCCCCCCCTCCCCCTTTTTCAAATATGTACAGATCAGAGCTCTGGGAAGACAACAGTTTTCTTGTGTGTATTTAGACACATTTTACTTATTTTGACTTGTATTGTTTCCCAGCCATTGGCTCCTGATCTTTTCCAGGTGATCTCTTTACTCTGAGGAGTTCTAAAGTGTGATGGAGGGGGAGAGGAATTTGTGTGAGACGTTGCTCTTGGATTGGTGATGGATCAACTGAAGTTGTATTTATCTAATGCCTGTTTATTCACTGTAGGTCTGCTACAGAACTTTTTGAGGCATATTGTATGAAAGGAATGACCTTTAATCCTCCTGTTGCATCAGTAACACCCAGAAGAAAGGTACTGTTCTCATCTCTGTGTCCTTTTTTTAATCATGTGACACACCAATATCACCTGTATCTGCTGCCTCACTGTGCAGTGCCCAGGCATTGGCACACTCAGTGTGGCCTCTGGTCTCTCTACTTTTTGCATCAAGTATTTTTTTTTAACTGGCATAAGACAGGACTGAGTATAAGGAAAGAAAAAATAGCTGTATAAATAGTCCTACCTCCCACAGCATCAGTTAACATAGCAAGATTAATATGGTAGCTGTTATTTTGCACTTTGCAGTGGTTCAGTGCAGATCTCTTGGCTCTTTTCTGTAATGATGAACTAATGTTTGCTCAGAAAGCAATAATAAAAAGCCAGCTCTTTCCCCAGGGTGGGTAGTTGCCAAGACAGCTGGATTTCCAGAGTGTTTGATTCAGTGTGTTGAGGGATACTGATTCCTGTTAGTGTCACTACAGCTTTAAAGTGGAAATTTGAGGGGAACAAAGAGTTAATGTAAAAAGAGAAGAAACGGGAAGTGTTTTTGCATCCTCAGCACTGGATGTGTTCCAGATGCCAGCCTCCATTAAATGTCCAGTGAGTGGTGTGTCCTTCAAAAAGTGATAATTTTCCTTCTTTCTAATCCAAACATTATAACCTATTAACCTTATCAGTGCTCCACTTTGCAACTCAGTAATGTCAGTTCACAGAATCAGAGAATCACAGAATGTGTAGGTTGGAAGAGACCTTCAAGATCATCAAGTCCAACCCAGCCCAGTTGAAGCCTTGAAAGCACAAATTTTTTTTTCCATTTTAGAGAAGCAACTTCTGAAAATGTGTTTGTACTTAACTTATTCAGTTGTTTTATAATGACTCCTTGACATGTGTGTCCTGCTAGGGAGTTCTATGAGCAGCTCTGACTGAGCAAGACTGAGAACAGCAGATGGGAGAGAAATTCAGGTTGAATAAGGAAATGCACAAGCTGCTTTAGGGAGCAGAAACAATGGAACAGCAAGATCACAAAGTGTCCACAGATGGCTATAATGAACCTAATGGGAAAATTACCTTGGGGTCTTGCCTGCTCTGGGTTTTTTTGGCTCATTTAACAAATTTTGGCAGTATGTGAGTTTTACCCTCTGTGTCCTGTGTGTCCTCTGTGTGCCAGGCTGCCAGTCTGTCAGCATCTCCCTGCTCTTGACAGAAGCTCCAAACTGGAGCCCTGTGCACCATTAAAGAGAGGCTCTCATTTGTCCATGAGTGCACAAAGTACTTGTCTCTGGGAATTTTAAGACTTTCACAAGGAAATTTAAATTATGTGCATGATCATGACTCTTCATTTGAGCACCAGGAAAATGCAGAGCTCCTGGTGTGGCTGGAGGCAGAAGACTCAGGGGATTCCTTTCTGACTCACAGCCTGTGCTGTGAGCACTGTTGCTTTTGCTGGCCTTTTGGTCAGAGGTGCTGTCACCAAACTGTGCCTAATTTGTATTTGTAAGGTGTGTAGAACAGGAGACACTGTGTAAACCCCCAGAGCTGTGTAGTAGGTAATCTTTTAAAGCCCAGCTTACCACAAACCAGAAAAGCCTCACCAAACCCATGAAGGGCTGCCTGATATGGTGCTTGCTTGTAGCCAAGGGAGATTTCCTGCAGGCCTGAACAGGCCTGGTCTAGATGAGGAGAGCCACAAGAGAGAAACAAGACTGCTAAACTAAGGTAGGCTTGGAAAACATGACCTTGTTTAGTAATACAACTCATACTTTGTCATTTTCAGGATACCTTTCCGCAAATGGACTCATTTGTAGATGAAGAACTAAACAAACAGCTTCAACAACACATCACTCAGACTGTTGCTCACAAACCCTTGGATTTTGCTAAGCACTTGAAGGAGTCATCCTTGGCATAAATGTACCTATCAAATCAAGTTCAGTTGGATTCTTAATTATGGAGAAAGATTGGCTGAAAGAAATCACCAGTCATCATGAAAGGAATACAAGCAGCTTTTGTGTGAATGTAGAAACACACAAACATGTAACAGCAGTTTTTCACACAGTTACAGGCCTGTCCCCCTAACCACCAAGCCCTGTTCAGGGGGCTGGGGAATCACAATGAACTGTCATGTCAGTGTTTCAAAAATATACAAACCCCGGTAATTTAAGAATTGTTTGCAACTGTGTACAACTGTATTTTTGTTTATGTATTTTTCTAATTTTTATAACAGAATATAGACATATATTTCTGTGAACTCACGAGGTTGTGTTGATAACTTAATAAATATTTTGAAAATTATAGTATTGACTTTTTGATGTCTAAGTTACCTGGACATTTGAAATATGTATTGCATTTTTCCTGTTTTTCTTCTGATGTCTTTTAACCATTTATCTCATCTTGAAATGATTTTGCATTTGGTGTTTTTTTCCCCTCTGATGAGTCTTGATTATTTGCAAATTAAGAGTATTGAATTTCAGTTCTGAACTATCATCATGATTGAATGCTCTACTCCAGTGTCTTCAATCAAGCATTGCTGTCAAGAATACTGGACAAATACAAGGTAAGAATATTGGGCTGGAGTTTTTGATTGGTAATTCTCTCCACTTTCTCCAAATATTATTTATTGTCTGATTGTTTTAGAATTGATTTTCAGCTGCATGTTGGCTTTGCAAAGAGCAGGTGAAATATATGAAGTAATTGAGAGGTGAGTAATGTCTTTATGTGAATTCCATTGTACAGGGTAATGTAGTGGGGCTGACCCTGGCTGACAGCCAATGCACTTCTGTAGTGCTCAGTCTATGATGTGATAATGGTACCTGTGTAAGTTTTGCAAAGCTTACCTTTAAGTCAGAAAGTATCTTCTTTTCTCTACGGTATTTAGTCCTTTATCCTGATTTATGGGTCTCAGATAATTTTACAATTCATTTATTTCTCTTTTAATACATGTTTTCAGTATTGATCACACTAGTTCACCAACTTCCAAATATTAAACATAAATTTACAAATGTTTTTAGAACAGACATCTGTGTATTAAGGGATTAGGAAATACCTGTGTATTATATTATAGATACAAAATACCTCTGAACTGTATTATGTGTACTGTGTAGACTACAAACTTGCATACACAGTACTGGTGGTTATCCACGTGTTTCTGTTTGCTTAGGCTGTCATTCCCATAGATTTTGAGTAGGTTTTTTTGGGTTAGTTAAGTGTTTGCAAATACAGATGTGATTTAAATTCTGCAAAATTCCAAGGGAGCAATTTGTCAATACCTTTGTCAATTCAGGAAGGCAAAAACAGAGTCAGCATCTTAAACCATTTATTTTTTTACAACATATACAAATACAATTTTTATTCAAGTCAGCAGAGAGAAAACAATCCAGGTGGAAAAGTCACTTTAAAATTGTTCATTTTACATAGTTTCCAAATATATAAAGACTGGCACATAGTGATGTTGCATTGTCAGAATATTTTGACATGCTTGAAGAGGCAGAGGAAGACAACTGTACAAGTCATTCTGAAAGAGCTTATACATCTATTTGAGCAAAATCTATTTACTGCTATTTATTTTTGTGTTTCATTTGCTAAGTCTGCCAAACGTCTATCACTATTTAAGTTACAAAATATTTATCACAGACAGGAAAAAATTGCCACCATTGGTACATTTAGTGGGCTACCCTAAAAGTAAACTGAGTTTTATAGTGGAATAGTAATAGACAGTGATTAAAAACCAGAGGTTAATTGAAGCATTTGAAGAGCAGAACAGACAGCTGAGTTTCAGAAGCTGCAGACTTAGCCTGTGAAGCTACCAGCAAGGTCTTCTCTTTTTGAAAATAAACTATGAATGTAAGAGAAAGTGTTCTTGAAATATTTAGGTATTTCCGTGTTGAAGTGTTTAGTTCTTGAAAGCCTGTGAGTTCTAGAAGCAGACACCTTTCTAAAAGCAGCTATGCAGACACCTCACCTAGTAATACTTGTAAGCAAGAAAAAAGTGTCCCTAGGCTTAAAAACCCAAAAGCTGATCTAGTATTTTTTAGTGTTCTGACTGCTCCTAGTGGGGTCAGTAAGGCAGAAGCAGGAAGCCCTTTGGGCGGCAGAGGAAGCAGCTCCTGGAGTTCCCAGTTCCTACGAGCAGAGCAGCTGTGCATGCACACACGAGCTGGGACTGCCCAGATTTTGGCCCTTCCAGTCACACACTGCAAGCAGCATGTGCTGCACAGGGAAAGGGTAAGAAATTCCTACAAAAGTAGCAGTTTTGAAATGGTACAGAATAAAATAGTTCTGTGTTTTTGCCAATAGGCAACAGAGCAGGACAAGCAAGAGATTTCCACCTGTAAAGTGTGCAGTGCAAGGCCTGCTACTGCTCAGAGACTGCATGTTTCTGGAAGATGTTGACTATTTACATTCTTTTCTTTCAAACTTTATCCTGGAAGCTGCTTCCTGTAAATATAAAAATGAATGTATTTTCCTAATTGATGTCCATACTCAGCCAAAAGCATGGAAAAGGACAAAGTTATTTTGTCAGTTTTGTCACATTCCTGCAGAAATAAAATCTGTGGCTAAACAGAATAAACATTCCTATTAGCATAATAACTTAGCACATGAAAGCTCTTTAACTGGGCTTTCACAAAAGTTAAAACTCTCCCTTGCTGTTTAATGCTTCAAGTGGTATTGTATTTCCACTACTTGGAACCAGCAAGAGGAAGGGCATTGCAATTCTTTCCCAAATTCACTCCAAAGTGTATCATGTTTCAGCAAGAAAAGTTTACCAGGATATTTACCAATACCTAAATATTAAATTAAGTGATGTATGTACATTAATGAAAATACTGGAACAAGTTCATTAACCTTACACAGTTCTAGATGTCTATAGGCCTACAAAGTTAGGGTTTTTAAATTAAAAGCTAATATTTTGCTGTTCTCTTTCACTGTGATAAACAGCAGGCAAAAGAGGTTTTGACTGTGAGTGATGATGAAATACTTATATTAATAAGCTATTCCCATAGCTAGAAAAATTGTGTTAGCAGAAGTAGTACTGATTTAAAACTCAATTTAAATGGCCACAAGACTTCAGGCTAGTGTTAAGCCTGTAGTGCACAATGACAGGACTACTGATGTCCCCTTTGCTTCCTCATGATTGATTTTTTTTGTTTTTGTTTTTGTATCTATGTGACAGAAAAGCACTAGTGGATGACAACATGGGTATAAGAACTTTCTATGTTGAATCCAATTAATTAGCAAGGGTGTCTGCCAGCCTACTGTGATACTACAGGTGATGTTAAGAATTTTCAGAGCTGCTAAAGATAAAAAACCTCCCAAAACCCAAAAAACCACACAAACAAAAAAGAAAAAGCTATACAGGTAAGGGCAAACTACAGGACATTAAGCGTTGTTTTTAAAATGCCATAAAAACACCAAAAGGAAAAAATTCTCAGTGATGTCAAACTGCTACCACATTAAAATAACAGAGAGAATGAAGCTAACATTTAAAAAAATGGTTGCATTAGTTAAATTGTGCAGCAGGTTGATGTATTTCCCAGTAATTCTGAAGTATTCCAAATCAAACTATGCATATAAAATGTGTATATGTGTAAGTTGTGACTTGTTAACATTTTGCTCAGGATCAGCCTTTTCCTTGGGCAGGCTGGAGGGAGCACATGTCCCTCACAGGGGCTGCTACTGTTGGAATTGGAAATGAGTTGAGGCTGAGCTGGCTGGGGGCTTGAGTTGGGTCATGTTGCTGATTTGCAAAATGCTACTTTGGTACATAAATTCAAAACTTTACTTTTGTGAAAGATGAGCAGTGGGAAGTGCATGGCCTCTGTGAAGATATGCCACGGAGAAATTTGACTTTTTTGTATGTCTGTGGTTATTTTTCCTGAAAGCTGGAAGTGACCTCAAGAGGGCACCTTTTTGCTTTGGTAAATGGCTACTTTATAGGCATTTCTGTAGTGTATAGTGAAAGGCTTCATCATTTCTGGTGACAGAATGCAGGTTCTGTCTGCTTGTTTATATGGCAGTTAATGACTTTGTTTTCTTTTATTTCACTTTCTTATTCACAGGGGGGGCATGAGCTGTCATGAGACTACAGCCCTACAGCCTGTAACTTCTTTTCCTCTGTTTAGGGTTTGCTCTAGTGAAACAAAAACATGTGCAGAGCAGTTTGTTCCCCACAGACACATTTCTTGTGGGAGATCAAAGGGATGGCTGATTGCAGCAGTTGTTTAATTTGTGCCCCTGTAATGGATTATTTTAAATAACTAAATACATCAGTAACCCATGGAGGGAAAAAAAGAGACTACCACGACTAACTTAGATAACAAAAGATGAATTCAGCACACGTAAAACTTCACAACAATGTTTCTATGTAAACAAAATTGTCAAGAGTTATAGTGTAAAGTTTTATGCTCTCTGGGTTTAACAGACAAGTAAAAAGACAGTTCCTGGCTACATGGAAAAATGTGGTTTGAATTCAAAATTTTGAAATGTTAATTACACTTATCAATGCATTGTTTTGAATTTGGCCAGTACTGGGTTTAAACACCTTGTGCTGAAAAGAAACAACCAGAAAAGTTCCAATATTTTCCTCTAAATCCAGAGAAAGATAAAAAAGTCTGCATTTTCTAGAAAGTAGTATATGATAAATATACTATACAATGGCATGTACTTTGAAACATGGTAATAAATATTCTTTCTTTAAACACAAGCCTGGAAAACTAAAATTTATAAGAAGAAAATGTTGTTCTTTGCCAAGGTCTCACTACCAGTAAGGTGTATTCAGCTATTGTACATTATTTTGTTAATGTAGATAAACCATAAATAATTTCGAGTGTTTTGTGTATATTCACCAAAGTTAAACAGATATGCAAAGGAAGTTACAGTATATTTAAATCTCTTTACAATCACTTAACACAGTGTTTAACAGTAATCCTCAGGTAAAAGTGCGTTATTTTAATATGATACACATAAAAGAACAGTCTGGTTCTCTGCCTTCAGATTCCTTAGAGGCAACAAGCTAAAATTATCTTTTGTTTAAAAAGGGGAGGGTGATGACAAGTGTTTGTTTACAACACACAGTCCAAGAAAACTTCTCCATCCGCCTATGGAGAAGCTGCAGATGTGAAGGAAGAGAGGAATCTTCCGAGAGCTGACGGGCATCTTTCCCATCTACAGTATCCCATGTAGGATTCCTGGATTCTGGATGTTAATCCAGCAGCATTGCCTCCATTCAGCATCTGCAGCACAGGGCACAGAGTTGCTGACCAGTTCAGTCCGCAGCAGGATCTTTCAAAGGCACTGCAGAGGGATTCAGTCATGTAAATTCCAGGTTTGAGTTTCAGGAAAAAAAGGAAAAAAAAAAAAATAGGGAAAAAAACCAAAACAAACCAACAAAAACCCCCACCCCAATGCAACAAAACCCCAGCAAAAGAAAAACCCAAGCAAATGCAGAAGAGGGAAAGTGACTCTGATTTTTCCATAATTTACTTTGCTTTCCTTGAATTCAGATTGTTTTAATGCATTAGGGGGCTTATAGCAGCCTAGAAATAAGCTATCAAATTCATCTCTTCCTATTTGAAATAGCTTGCAAATGAAAACAGTGCTTGAATTCTGTTAATTTAGTGACTTAGCAGCAGCAGCATTACAGTGCATGTCAAATAATGCTTTCATAATTAGATGTATACATAAAAAAATGTAATCTTAAATTGGCCATCTGTGAGGTGGGATTATCAACACTGGAAAAGATTTCTTTATTTGCAATGAGCTGCAACTTCCCAGCTGCTGTCACAGTGCTGTAGTAGCACTGTGCAAGGGTCTGGTTAGTGTACAGTGCTGGGCAAGTGGCACTTACTATCTCCGTATAAACGGGACAGTCTGTGTTGTGCATTTCAGTTGTTTGAAGTCAAGCAAGATGGAAGAAATTGAAGAGATACAGAAAGGATAGTGTAAATGTTTAAACATTTCTGGTGAAATTTCCACAGGCAGAAATTAACACTATAAACTTGTTCTAGCTAAAAAAGAGATCACCAATCCTGAAGACCTGATTATCTGGATGTAACGAAAAGCAATGAAACCTCTACTACTCACTTCCATTTGCCGTGGCCCAGAGTAACAGAACATCACTATTTGAGCAAAATTGTTGATAAAAATGAGTACTGCCAAATCAACTGGGACACAAAACATTTTGGATTAAATGGACACAGAAAGTGGGTGAATCTCTACCATTCTGATTCACTTGGAGACCTTCCTGCTGTCCTGTGCGAACCGGGCTGTAGGAGGCTTTTATGGATCATTCTGTCAGTCCTGGTCCCTCACTTGGTTTGACCAGCAGGAATGCTGTGACTGCTGCCCCGAATCCCTGCTCAGTGCCGGGCTCAGTGTCTCATACCTGGGCAGGCCGTGCCGTGGCAGCATCGGGACTATTCCATGATGTCACTGAAGGCCAAGGCACAGGCGGCTCTCTCCTCCCGGCCCTGGGGACTGTCGGACAGTGGGGGTGACACGAAGCCCCGGTACTGCTTACTCGACTTGGTCAGCTTCTTCAGCTCACTGGTGAACGAGATGCCTTTCCTCTTGTCATCTCGTGCTGCCTGTAAAAATTACAGAAGAGCACAGTGGTAGTTTAACAGCTGCTTGTTGGCTGGGAAGTAAGGAATGAACATGAAAACCCCTAACGTACTGCTAAGCAAGTATTCCCTTTAGGAATTCAGTACAGCTGTGCTTTCATCCAGGCACTTCCTTCTGATTGTTCTGAATAAATTAATTAAAAATTATGCATTGTTAAAGATATGTTTAGCAAATTTGGTAATCTCTGCTTATAATCCAGTTATTTTAAAGCAACAGAGACTGTGGATTGTTGGTGTTTGCTGAAAGGAGAACACAGCTCCTTCTCCCAGCAGGCATCTACTTCATTCCTGCCATTTTTTAAAGCCTGAGATAAAGCAACAGAACAACTTTTTCACTGGGCAGGAATAAAGGGCACTTTATTCCAGTAGCTTTTAAGTTCTGCCCATTTGAATGGTTCCTTATTATGATGGGGAACATGGCATGCACAGCCAGAAGGTTTTGAGAAACAGAAAGCTGGTGGCAGATAAAGGTTGTTCTGGGTTTGCAGACTGTGAGGGAATCGTTTTGCTGGGATGAAGTTTTGCAAAGGAAAAAGTAAGGGTGGTTCAGAGAAAAGAGGAAATACGCTTTTTGCTGTAATCTGTCCTCTCCCCCTGCCCTCATGCCAGTTGTGTCCCTTGCATGGAAAGCAGGTTCCCATTAAGCTGCTCACACACCATCTGTAACACCTGCTGCAAAGTATTGCATCTTTACCTGAACCTGTTCTTTGAGCTTAAGGATAAATTTTCCTGCTCCCTTCCACTTGCTTTGGGCCTGAAACACACACTCTTGATCAGAGAGAATCCTCTGAGATGGTTTAGATGTTGAAGACTTTTTGTTGGCTGGCTCTTTCGTCACCTCTTCCAAGAGCACATAATCGTTTGGGTTTGGATTGCTCAAAATGCTGTAGGAGTATTTAGCTTTGCAGAGAGTCTGTTTAAAAGCAGAAAAACAAAACAAAAAACAAGGCATTCCCTCAGATTCAGGTTACTAAACTGATTCTTCAGCTAGTGCTGAGAACAAACCCCGCTTTAGCTTGTTTGACACCACCTTCCAGCCCCCGTGTTGAGGTGGGCACGTGCCCTCACCTGCTGTATGACATCCTGAGCCGTGCTGAGGCGCGGAGCTTTGATCACCGTGCGTGGTTGCTCTGGGGAGACGTCATGTACCTGAACAAAGAAGCTGTCATCCTCAGAGCTGATGGCTGCTTCTTCCTTTGCTTCTTGACAGACATTTCTCTCATTTAAATTCTACAGAGAAGATGACAGACAAATCCATTTACTTCAGAGAGGTAACTAATAGCTAATGGTCACATAAGGGTTTTATTACATGGAAACTGGTTGCCTCAGCTCCATTTTGTTAAATGCATTATAACAGAGTTTTGACAAGCTACTATTGCTAATAATAACTAACGCTAGTAAATACCTATGTTTTCTAAAATCAATATCTGAAATATCTTTCAGAGTAGGTGAGGAATGGACATGTTTGCACAGCATCACATTTCACAAAAAATGTTCCTTAAATCCTTCCCTTATGTATACAAAATGATGTTTTGTCATGTAATGGTGCTAGTATGATGGGAGATGGTGGAAAGGGTTCTTTTCTTTCCTGTCCCTGCACTAAAGCCAAGAGAATTTAGAGAGCCAGAATCTGAGTGAACATTTTCCTGTGGTGTGGAGCAAGAGAAAGGCTGAATGTTTCTCTCTCCCTTTTCAATGACTACTGCAGATTTTAGACAGAATTCCTCCTTGAACCTTCTCTCAGAGAATGCATTTCTGTCCAATGCCTTGGAACACTTGGAGCACAGCTTGGATTCATAAACACTGGGCTGTGTATTGCATCCTGTCACTTGACCTGCTCCTTGTTTTTCCAGTCAGATTTGCAGCTTCATTTCTAGCTCCAAGCTCTGTCTGCTGTCTGCAGAAAGGCTCAAAATTATGGATAATGCTTTGAGGTACTTACATCACAAGATAGAACAACAGCATAATTTTCACATGTGCTAAGGCAGATTTTAATGCATTTTCTGAAGGAATGGGGCTTGGCAGGACACGTGTGGCAGGACAGCATACACTGACAGGAGCAGTGCTGCAGTCAGTGGAATTCAGTAGGCTGCTATTGCCACAAACAAATTTCTACCTTGTCATTCCAAATATCAGATATAAAGGAACCCAAAACATGGACTTGTGTAATATAATAGCAATTTGTCAATAATATCAAAAATCCTCTCAAAATAAGCAAAAATACTTTTCTTTTTAGCTTAAAGGATACCAGAGGACCTCTGTCATATATATATACACGTAAAATCTGTGTACTAAGCAAGTGATTTTATTTGCCAAACTGACCAAAGAAAGTGCCTCTGAAAACAGTTAAGTGTCTTTCTCCTGCTTTTTTTGTCTCTGTCTCACAAGCCTGGGCACTAGCATATTTTAAGCTGTAGATGCTTTGCTCATAGTGTAAACTGAAGTAATTTTCTTCCTTTAAATTAAAAGAAATCAACATTTTCATTATTTTATCTTATAATTGATAATATAATCATTCTTTGAGGCTTTTAGACTTATCCTTTAATATTAAAATTACTTCTAATTTTTCTAGACAAATGAGAAGTTGCTGCCATCTAAATTGAAGGTGGTTTTCTGTAGTTCTGTTATCTATGATCCTTTCGTATTAATTATTATCTTTATATTAATCCCCTATCATGACATAATCTAGATTTGCATTAAATTAGAAATTAATCTATTATCTATCATTAAATCTATCACTCCAAACAGAGTCACTGCACTGGTGACTGAGGCACAATCAGCCACACAACTGATACTGGAGCTGAGGGAGGTCCAGTTGGTGTCACACAGGTGTATAAAGTCCAGTTGTGCTTCTCACTCAAGAGTTAAGTTTGTTTTTAAAAAATGCACACAGCATTGACATTATTCACCAAGTACTGAAACAAACACCCTTTTGTTTCATGGTCCTAAGAGCTATTTTTAGCTATCTTTGTAAATAATGATTTATCTAAACCAGACTTACTTCCTCTCGTGTTTTAAAGATAATTCTTCCAACATATCCTTCTTCTGGGAACCAACTGTTTAAAAGCTGCACTAGCCCTTCTTCAGGACCAATCACTCTCTGGAATGGTGGTTTTCTGCATTCACTCTTTTCTTTAGATATAAAACTTTTCTCTTCCATCAGAAAATAGTCTGCAGGACATGACTCGGTGCCTTTTATGGTAGCCAAGAGCTAAGACAGACAACACACAACAATTAGAATGCTAAATTTAAACACTGCATAATTAGTAGTTATAAATGAGAATGAATAAGGAAGCTTTAAGAATCACTAACTATTCTGACAGTGGAGGCAGGATTTCTGATGTGCTATTTATTATTCACATATTTTACTCCAGGGTAATGTCCTGTTCTCTTTAGCCCAGCCAAGCAGTTCAACTATTCCAGACAAGGCAGTACCATTTCAGCTTATTTCAGTCCTTTTTGGCTGGCCAGAAAATTTATTCATAATCCCAGGACAGTACAGTCTTTTCCCACTGCTAGAATAACAATCCCTGCTGATTTAACTGGTTTTTCTACTCATGAACTTAGCCCTCTAACTTTTACTCTCTGTTCCTACGGTGCTTCAGTTCATAGAATTGTGCAGACATGTTTGCCTTTGTTGTAAGGAGAACCCACTGCCCCCATTGACTACAGAGATTGTTTTTCTCATCTGCACGTGCCCAAATATTAAAATACTAATATAGAATATGTTCTAAGATTATAAACCCATTCTCTGAAGCCAAGAGTGGGAAAATTCCATGGATTATATTCTGTGTTTGCTGTGTAATTAATTCCACAGCAATGCACTTCTAACAGCACCCCTTGCTGTGATGAATGAACTACAACGACCCTCTGTGTGAGAAGCACAGGGAGACAGAGGTCCAGAAGGATGTTGTGTGGATTCTGGCAATGAAGAGTCTGCAATTCTGCAGGAAGCTCACCTGATGGAGCAGCTGTGCAGCCGTGGTCCCCACGCTTACACTGAAAACAGTGAAAGGCTCTGGGCCAGGAATTCCATGAACTGTCACTTTGTAGGTCACGGCAGCTTTCCTTTCTCCCAGGCTAAACAACTGTTCAGACAACATTCAGCAGGTTACTGGATGATTTTAGACAGGCATGTTATTTCTAAGTTGCTTAAAAGAAACTGTACACACAAGTTGGAAGGGCCTTGACAAAGCAAAGCTGTTGAGTTCATACGTGGCTCTTTCTTACACTATGGATGGAGGCATCTAAGAAAAAACTCCCAAACCCCCCAAAAGCCTCCATCGTATCTTGAAGCTGAAGAGAAAGAAGAAAAAAGAGGTTTTCCAGTGGGAACACATAAACTACCACTGGAAAAAGGGCCAACCTCCATCACTCATTCCCATTCTAGCTGAGCTCAGATATCTTCACATCATAGTAGTTATTAAACCAAGAATATTAAACCAAGAATTCACTCATACGAACAAAAATTAAATTACCATAGATGCCGGCAGAGTGTTTCCAGAGGGACTTTCTTCCATTCTCCGACTGTTTATGAACAAACTGGAAATTTCCAATGTTTCATTGTGTAGGTTATGGAGCTGGACATGTCTGTAGCCTAAAGAGGAAAAATCCATCTGTAAATACTTTGCCACATCCTAGGACACAAGTCTCATAAAGGAAAACTCAAATTTGCTGTATTTATAGCTACATGTTGCCACACAGGTAGGACTTGAAGCACTCTAACAACCCTGCATTAACTCTCTGTACAACAGAGTGTTACAGTGCAACACAAATCCCACTGCTGACTGGCTCATAGAGCAACCTGCCTTTGTTTTACCATAATATTCAATATAGTCATACATAAAATATCTAAATATCAGAACATGAATGAAGCAAGGTCAAAATCTCATTGGAAAATGTATGTGTATGGCCAAATCTCCTCATATGCCAATCCAGGCAGTTGTGTGACATCAAAGTGGCACAAAGCAAATGTAAAAGAGCTACTGGCAACATGGAAACTCCAGCCCCCCAGGTCTCACATCATTAGTGATGTTTCCTGATCTCTCACTTTTTTTCACCCTTTCTTCAACTCCTCTCCAGCCATGGCTGTGAGAAGTGCAATTTCCCTCTGCACAGTGATCAGCTGCTACAGCAGTTTCTTGGGCAAAGGACAAGGCAGAGGTGAAACCACTCCAAGTTTCTAAGGGAAGCGAAGTCCCCTGGTGAACATATCCTCAGGAGCACCCACATGATTGCAGCAGGCGTGTACCACATGCCCCTGCCTCCACAACAGCACAGGATTGGACTTTTTACAAGCCGCTGGGGTGGCCACCAGCTCCCAGGGGGTCTTAGATCAGCACTGTACTGCCAGGCCACGGTGTGTGGTCTGGTATTTGCTCCCTGTCTCCTCTAGAAAAACGCAATTGATTAAAAATTTCCCTCTGGAAGGATTCATTCCAGGAATCTGCTGGACCATTTTGGCTTAGGGTGCCACAGGACCGTACCATACCTCTCTTGAGCGCCTTGAGGGGAATGATTCTCTGTGCAGTTACGGCCGAGCAGTTGTTCTCCACAACCGCGAACCGGAGGAAGACCAGATCCTCAAAGTGAACGCGGAAAAGGAACTGCTCGTTCCACATGGGGTTCAGGGTGTTGCGATGGATGGGTTTGGTGCGGAAGTGGCAGCTGTCCAGGGGCATCCCCAGCACGTCCAGCTCGATGCAGGGGCTGCCCGTGCTATTGCTGGGGCAAACGTTCTGGCCAGACACGATCTGCAGCCGAGCACAGCCAACAATCAGTGGAGTAATCCCTATGCTGTCGTGATCCTGAGCTAAGTACTGCTCAGCACAGTTTGTTAACGTGCTGAATTAACTACAACACTCACTTTTGTGATTGCCAGGGCAGTAAGTTCAAAAGCAGAGCTCCCTCAACCCTCCCACCCCAACACCACTGCTGTGGTATCTGTCCTCTGAAAAAATACACTATACAACTGTTCAAGGCATCTGAACATTAATCCAGAAAGAATACACCAGTAATGTAGTCAAAAAGGATCACATTTTCTTCCCCATTACTTTGGAGTGATGGCACTGAGCTCTGGCTTGCTTTGGCATACATAACACAAGCATTAAGTGTGCAACTACAGCTGGGAGAATTCTGATTCTTATGAATCTCACTTTTCTGACACATTTCCTGGAAAGGACTAGCTTCTGAGAGTACATTTTTTTGGCCACAAAGCCATGAATTATATATCTTGTTATGTACCTTACAAAAAATATTTTTTCGAGATTCAGTAGAGCTTTTCATAATGGCTTTTTATGCAGTTTTTCAAGTGCTCACAAATGTGTAAAACATCAAGGCACATGTGTAATTTTACACAGTTGTGTAGTGCCAGAGAAAATGCTTTCAGGACTGAGTTTCAACAAATACTCTGAAAGAAACAGGGGAAGTAACTATGGATACAAAGCAGCAATACAATAAAATAAGGACAAATCTTTGTTCCTTTCCTCTCCAATTTCTGTTAGTTAGGCCGACCTTTGGAAGCAACATTTGAACATTCAATCTTTTCATTTAACAGCATGACTGTAATACTGGTTAAAGACTGTAGCTGCACATTGTCTACTTCTATCTGTTTGTCTGTATGAAATTCCCTTTTTATGTACTTACTGTTAAAGAATATATAGCTGGCTCCTTATTATCAAGGTCTCTTTCCAATGGACAAAACTTCTGGTACATTGAACAGTTTTTATCCCACAGAACCGGAGGTTTCAAAACATATCCACAGCCACCGTTAGCCTCAAACATTGCTGCATTTAGTTGCAGAGGAAGATCTGGGAAATTAAGGCAGCCAAAACTGACAGAGAGCAATGGTACAATGGAAAAACTGTAATAGTCAAGACATGTTAGAAGTATTTTTTTAAAAATTATTTTAGTTGTGTACTATTCCTGGTTTTCAGAACTAGCTATGATTTATGTATCCAATCTATGCAGCAATTACACAAAACTCTAAGAACAGTTCATTCTTTTCCTTTCCATTGTCTTTATTGAACTGCAGGGCTTGCCTACACCAGTTCTCTGAGAAGTTTCCAGGAATGTGTCCTGAACTGCAAAATGAAAGAGCATTGTAGATGACCTAATGGAGGATGCTCCATTGCAAATGTGAAGGAACACAAGATAGGATAGCAAATATTCCAAAAATGTTTGGATCAATCAACATTAAACCAGCGTCCAAGGCAGCACTTCCAAGTGAAAAATAGTTCATTGTCTTCTTATGCTTGAAATGATCAGAAAGGGATAACCATCACATGAACTGGGAGAAAAAAAAAAATCAACCTTCAGCAACAAAATAAATATAAAAATGGAAGTGTTGCTGTCCAGGCACTTCTGGATTATCAGGGGACCTGGTGCATTGGCACAAAGCTCCTGGACTCTGAGGTCACTGCTCTCAAGGACCAGACTGTTGTGATATGAACCTGCTTGTACTGGGGTGCAGATACAGGAAGGTCCCTTGGGAGAGCAGGGAAACACAAACAGGAAAAATAAAAATTCACGACTTAAGCCCTTCCATCACCTCTCAAATGTATTCAAACCTGTGCCTGTGTAGCCTTACCATCAGTCTGGTAGTTGAGGGCCACGAGCTGCACCCCGTGCAGCCAGAAGATGAGGGGGTGTGGGTTGGAGGAGTCGATGCGCGTGGCGGCGGGGTAGGTCCGCAGGAGCTGGCAGGTGGTGTGCTGGATCAGCTTCTGGGAATAGCGCCGGCACAGCCGCTTGGCTGCGTTCTCGTTCAGCGACGAGATGTGGTAGCACTTGGGCGTCCTGATGATGGCACTGAGGGAGGCTGGGGAGTTGTAAGGAGAGCAAGGATCTTCCCAGGTCTGCCGCATTGCATCAAAGGGACCTGGAAAATAAACGGAGCCCTCACAGCTGCAGGTCAGAGAGTCCAAAAATTTGATGTTTTCTAGAGGAGAATGTGTGTGTGCTTTGGTTATGGTAGAAAAACGTGATCCTGGAAAATGACACCACTCAGAGCAAGTGTCATAGTCCTTCTCACACAGTAAGAACAATCCATGAGAGGAAACACAACATCCAAGTATTGAAATAATACCATGATTAGATGTGCTAACAACCACTTTCATAAATAAATACATAATTGGCATTTGCCTGAATAAAATGAAGGAATAAAATTCCTTTCTTCTCATTTATATGTTTTCCATGAGGAAGAGAGGCAAGACTGAAAGCCATCTGCTAACTTTCCAAACAGACAGTCTACAGAGGCTGCAAAAGTTAGGAGAAAAAGGCAGCAAAATACTTATATGCCTTAGAATTAGGCACCACACTTCTTCACTTTTACGACACTGACCTCTAGAAGAAAATCTCTCCTGTCTGCTGCAGTTATACCCTTGGGCTGCACAGAATACAACCCTCCCTGAGCCAGAAAATGAGTTCAAAATACCTGTTTATGGCAATCACTTGAAAGGCAGGGGATCTGGGTCTTATTCCTGCTTAGAGCTTTTTCTGTACTTTCTTTGTATTTCTTTACATCTGTTCATAGGCAGACTCACAATTTCCAGGTTCACAAGCTGAATCACCTACAGAGTCTGATTTGCACAATTACATGTTTGGATTTGGCTGAATTTTAGGCCACTAAGTTCTGTTTCAGACAGTAAAAATTCTTTTCTGGACCGGCACAACAGTCCTGGCTTTCACTTGTGCTTTGAAAATATTCACGTATATCTTTAAAAATATAAACTTTAAGATACTTAAAATGTACATTAGCTTTGAATTGTTTACAAATTTGGGTAATCATATTTCTGATCAAGGAATCCTAATATTCCAGACTCGCCACTTCAGTTGTAAGAGTGGTACTGTAATAGCTGCTGTGCTAACAAAAAACCATTCCAAAGTTTAACCATTTACACATTGCAAAGTATTTGATCTTTAACGACTTGGTCTGGTACACGTGTTGGGTTACAGTGGCATTCCACGTGACTGGTGAAAGAAGATGCTAACTTTACCTTTTCCAGATGCTTTGGCAAGAGCAGCTGACTCCCCAGGGCTCAGCCTGCCAGGATTGTTGCCAAAAATGGACTTCCTGCTTTTTCTTTCTTTTCCTCTGCTAGAGCCAGATGGGTTTAGAGTTGACAAGCCTGTTCCCATAAATGTAAAATAAATGAGCCAAAAAACATGACCAAGAGGGCATGACATTTTCCACCATATTTTACATTATTTTTGAAGGCATGAATACTTCTGTTACATAGCACACAGGACATGCAGTGTATTTTTCCCTACAATTTAGTTTTAACATCTTTATATATATACACACTTTTATATATGTATACTTTATGTATGGTTTTATATATAATATATATATGTATGCATTTACAAAATGTATATAGAAACCCATATGAAACAATACAATATACAATTCTCTCCCTGCAATGTAACTTTTCTCCACTTCACTTTTTGGCTTGAGAAAGGTAAAGGCTTTCTCTCAAATTACTAAATGGTCCGAATTGATATTAAAAATAATCTGATGCTAAAAAGTAGCAGTCCCAACTCATTCATCCTAGGAAAAATTAAAAAAAAAATAAAAATCTTTTCTACAGAAGGAATAAATCTGTATAGTAGTGAATATCATTAAGTTCATCTAGGTTATCATTAACTTCATCTAGGTTAAGATACCTACATAATTAAATAAATGCAAGATTATGATTTAAAAATATAACATAACATAATAATATGTCCAAATGCAGTCGGTTAAACACTTTAACTACAAAATGTTTTCAAAGTCATCTTCTTCTGTTTATTTGTATTTCATTGTTGGGAAATAGAGTTAGGTGTGCAAAATCCATTACACATTTAATGGCCAATATGTACTAGGAGTGGAGCTGGGAAAGCTCTAGTACAGCTATTATTCAAACTTGTGCATTCTAGAAACATAATGATTAAAATCATGACCTGAATCCTAGTGAAGTAAACAGACTTAATCCCACTTAAAGTAGGATTTCTGTTTACTTGGAGAGAGCACACAGCAGATCAGAATTAAAGTGCACAATAATTATTCTGACACCCACAGCAGTGAGATGGAGGATGCTCTCAGACCCAAGATGTATTTGTGATATAGAATGTAACAAAGCAAATACACTGTTATATGCCTAACTGTGACTCCTAAAATGTTTCACATTAATTCACATCAATTCACACCTGCCTAAAGACACTTCTGGATTTAATACTAGTATTTCAAACACAAATGTAAATCACAAAGAGGAAATACTGGCCTTTTTCTGATTGAAGTCTGCCAACAGCTGCAAATTTTTAGCTCTCAATCTTTATGGCATGTAATCTTTATGGCATGTGTACGTGTACTTACTAAAATTATGCACACAGTTTCAATGGAACTGCTTGGGTTAATAAAATTCAGAATATACATAAAGGTTTTCCACACTGGAGATGTACTGCCTCTTTGGGCCAAAGCATACACATAAACCACAGAAGATGGTAGAAACTGGGATAAGGAATATGAACTGACTAGAAGAATGAGGAGTTATGCACTGTGTGCTTCCAACACTATTTAAATCCACTTTTCAATGGATCAAATAGATTTGGCAAGTAAGATCCAGGTTTCAAAATCCTGTTGTGGAGACAGTCACTGAGGAAACAAACTAACCTCATAAATCACCAGAGAGTGCAGTGCAGAGCCCTAGGGCTGACTGAACCCAGAGTGATGGCCACAGGGCACACTGCAGCTGGGAATTTCCTTTTAGTCCTTCACATGCTTTGCATGTTACTTACACACCTCTTCCCACAGACAACCATTTTTCACTCCAAATTAAACTTGACTCCAAAATATAGCTTTACCAATTCATAGAATCATTGATTTGCAAAATAACAGAGGTTGACAAGGATATGGAAGTCACCTGGTCCAACTCTCTGGTCAAAGTAGGACCAGCTTAGATTCCACCATACTGTACATAAATCCCATTGTACAACTACAGTGTCAGAGTAAATGTTTTGTGTTTCCCTAAAACCCCTATGCCATGCTCTTTGAGTTACAGAATTTAGTCCTTATCTTATGTGTTAGATATGAGCACACTGCTTCACTACTTCTAGATTTAATCCAGAGGATTGAAAGGTTCTCTGCCCTTCTCCTTCTCACCATACTAACATAGCAGGTTAAACTGTAATTGCCACCTTCTCACCACGTGTTTCAGACCACCAGAAAGTCTGCAGGTTTGCAGATCATAAAAGGGAATTCACAGCATTTTTATATGTAGGGTGCCCCTTTTTATGTTCACTTTAATTTTTTGAAAAGTGATACCATAGGGGGAGATAATCTGATATGATGGAGATGATGACTGAATTTCATGCTGGTGAGCTCAGGTGACTCCCTGCTCCCTCCACTTGACTGTGCAAATGCTGCTTCTGTGCACTTAGTTTCTCTACTCATTGTGTAAGGATCTCAGCACCAAGGTGATGAGCCATGTGCCAGGAGCAGTGCTAAGGGGTGCTCCACTGCCCTCAGCTTGGGTGACCCTAGAGAACAGACCTTCAGTCTCTCAGATAATGGTGGAATGATATTCAACACACTGAAATTCAAGTTAAGCAAGGACTGTAAGGTCAAAGAGCACAGAAACAAGAGCCATGGTGGGTTCCTTGTTACCAGAGGTTTTATAAATAAAAAATGTTATTTTCTCCACATGATAAATTCTGTTTTGACCAGGGAACATTTAGAGCAGTCTGTGTTACCCAGTAGGTTAGGGTAAGTGAACATTATGGTCCTTATGTGCTTTTTTATAGTCACAAATCAGTGATTAACATTCAAGGATGTAGGCAAGTGTAAACACAGAACAAAAATATATGAAGACAGAAGAAATGAAGTATTTACACCATTGATCAGACACTGACATGAATTCTGCCCTCCCTGTTTCCAAAACTCTTGCATTTTCTGAGTTAGTTAGGAACACAGGCACCAGAGCTACATAGTCATGGATCTACCAGCCTTGTTCCCATCATTAATGGACAATACTGGGGTAGGGCCCTGCTCCACATCTGTGGTGAGCAGAGGAATCCAAGCAGTGGCATGGTGGCCATGGAAGCCCACATTACCTCAGAGGAGGCAGTGTTTGTCTCAAAGGAGACAAAGTTTGTTGGAAAAGTAATTTCTACAGCTTTATATGTTCATCTCTGAAAGGAGATAATTTTCTTAATTGTTCTATTCATGATCCCTTTAAAGCAAGAGAAAGAAATCTGAGAAGGAAAACAGGTATTTCTTTAATAAGCAGCATTACATTAAAAATTAAATATTTCAAAGTTTTCTTAGGACATCAGAATTTTTTTATGTGTCAAAATGCCTGAAACAACCCAAACTATCCCCGTTTACTCTTAAATATCTTTCTTTAAAAGAAAATATTTTACTTGAAAGATATCTCATTGCAGATTTCATTAAATAGAGTATCAGATTTGAATTTTTAGAAGTCATTATTTTTACAAGTGACACCTACAATTTTTAAAGTTATAAAAGATTATAAAAGAATGTCTGTCCATTTTTCAGCATGTTTATCTTGCCTATTTGACACTATTTTATGTTTGGTTAGCTTTTCTAATCTGATTATAGTTCTGTTTGTATAAGATCATGATTTGGCAGAATTGCTAACTTTTCCATAGAGAGCCATGCCACTAAAGAGCAGATTTTTCATTCAAAACATTAAACATATCAATAAACAATTAATTCTCAATTTAAAAGTATTTATGTACACAGGATGAACCAAAATATACCCAACCTCATATTTCAGTACTGAACAAATGCCTATCAGTGATCTCTTTAATTACTCCCTCACCTTTTCTCTGCAAAAGTTATTCTTCCTACTGTACAGAAGATTTTTCTATTTCCATAACTGCTTCCCTGAAGACTGAGTGAGAGTCTGCAAGCAGCTGCTCTCACCCACCCCATGAAAAGTTGTTTTTACCCCTGCAAAGGGCTCCTCTCCTGTCCACTTGGGAAAGAACAGAAAATGCAGCTGTAGGCAAAGGTCAAACACACTAAACAGAGGTCACCTAAAAAAATGTGACACATTCTACCTTCAAGGTCTTAAGAAAATTTTCCTTCTTAATTCAGTAAGTCCTTACATGGAAACTCAGAGCTCTTAAGATGAAGCTTTCTGTCATCTGGCATTTGGCAGTGAAGCAGTTGTCTAAGTTGTGAAGACTGGCAAATTTCACTTTTGTAAACATTTTAATATGACAAACAGTATGTATTCACATGATTTATGAACACTACTTCTCAGCCAGGAGCTGCTATTATGAAGACTACCAAATCATGAAGAACAAAGCTCCTCGACAACTTCAAACTAATTCAAAACATAAACATAATGTCTCCAGGAATTAGAAAGCTTAAAGTACTAAAACAGGGCAGAGTACTTACCCGGGAACTTTACAGCTTGACAGTAAATGACAAGGTCTGATAGCTCTGGGGCTATTTGTCTGCTTTCCTTCTTATTTTGTGGAAGATAGAATTCTTCACCCAGTTCCATGTCATAAACCTGAGTGACAACAAGAAGAACATTTAATAGTAGTTTTGGTGAATGTGGAAGAACTCCTGCATATCTCACTTATATCTTTGAAAAATTTTATCTCTTTCTCCCTATATGGTTTCTGTTCTCACCTAATAAATCTCCCTCCCGTGTGCACATTTCTGATCAATACCTGTTACTGATCCTGGAGTAGTGTGTGAAGGCCCTATTTAGAGTCAGTTCTACAAACATTTAGACAAAACACATCCATGTTGAGAAGAATCTACAATACACTAAACAGCAATACACTGCTTCCTTTTACAGATGATTTAATAAGAGGTGCTGTGACTATCTGATATCATACTACAGTATTTTAAACTTATTTTGAAACACAAAGATGCTGAAGATTCAGATGAAATCTTCAGTTCCATCAATATTAAGTTTCTCTCCTCTGAGGACTTTTCTTGAACAGTATGTTGAGCATTTGTTCTACTTAGGCTGTTTTCTCTGGTGTCCTTCCATGCTTTCTATTGTTTCTCTTCATTAAACTGTATTTGCTATCTGATGTCTCAGTTACTCAAACTGTACAAATTCTTTTGAACCTGGTTATATATCAAAGTGCAGCAGAGAAGAAAGTGGGAAAAAGCAGAACTACCTTTCCTTTATTATTGTAAGTAGCACAATCAGCCTTCTTTAGTCGTTTGGCAGTCTCTTCATTATATTCAAACTGCAGTTTATCACTTGATAATTTATTCTCAGGTCGGTCTTCAAGAATATTATCTAAAAATTAATATGATTTTAGTAAATATAAAGCCAAACAATTTCAACTGGAAATTTAATTTGAATTAACAATATTTGTGGACAGTGCTGTGAATCTTACATGAATAATCAGATGCTAAAATAATGCGTTTACTGGTCAAAGCATCATCCTTTAATAATAACTTTCTATTTAAAAATTTAAAGCTTGGGTTTGGTTAAGACATTGCCCTTTCTTTAAAGCCCATCCTTTTGTGCTCAGAAGACCTTTAAAATCAAACTATCTAATGAATTAAGTCTGCCATCTGAAAACAATTGATATTCCTGAATGACAAAATTGGCAACGTCCAAGCATAGTTAACTCTATCAAATACTTACACATTTTGTACAGTGAGTTTTGGCTTTCCTCTCCTTACTTTTACCATGCACAATTATTTTTTACATCCATAGAAATACCTTTTCAAAGCTACATATTTTTCAGAGAATAGTATGCCTAACAATGATGTGGTCTTTCTGGACCAAAATATTGCAATTGTCACAAAAGGAATAGTTTCAGTTTATTCCTGATGCTTTGACCATATTCTTTTTATGCACAACAAGTGTCACACATGCAGGCTTCTAACAGTTCCTGACCAATTAACAATGCCATATAAGAATATCTGCTTGCATTTATAATATGAAGTAAGAACTATATATTCACACTGTCACATTGAACAGGCTGAAGATGCAGTGCTGATTTTCATGCAGTTAAAATGCTCAACCAAGTGGCTTTTACCTTCCTGGCTGTTAGGAGCAGGAGAAGCATTAAGGACATCAGCTATGGGGAAATGAGTCAGAGAGGGAATAAGAGTAAAGGGAATTAAGATTTAGAGTCAGAGAAATGAAAAGTAAGTGTCAGTTGTAAAAGTACTAGCCTTATGCAAAAAATGTATTGGTAAGAATAAAACTGAATCTCTTTTAGAAAGTTTACAGACCATTATTTAGATTAGTTTTAACAAAATATTAACATAATTAAAGACTTCAAAGAATAATCATTGTAATGGAGTAATAAACCATGCTGCAGATTCCTTCATATAGTGGAAGGTGTGAATGTTTCTTGCTAGCTTAAGATTTCTCAAACCTTCTTTTAACTAAAACAGTACTCCAAAGTCACTTACTGCAATCAGTTTTCAAAATTTTCTTGGCAAGTCTGTTAGCAAAGATTTGAGTTTCCACAGCAATTTTCATCTACACCATCTCCACCCTATTCCTCACAAAGAGTATGCTCAAGTAGCCAGCTAGGCCAACTTTCAGGCAAAACACAACTGAAGGCAGCACTGACATCAAACTCATAAATAACATTGCTATTCCACAAGCAGTGTCAAATCTTGAAGTGCATTCACTAATTTTGTGACTGTTTTTTAAATCACTAAACACAGAAGTGAGTAATGTAAGCAAGAGACCCCTGAAAGAAGTCCTGTGCTGCAAGACATGCTTGAGCCTTACATCCTCTCTGAACATGGCACCTGGAACCTAAAGGGGTCCCCACCAGAAGTAAAGGTGCAGCAAGTGAAGTACTTCCCTGTTCACTCAGGAGAACATCCCCAGCTGTGTCAGACCAGGTGTCCATCTAGCCCAGTATTCTCTTTCTAACAGTGGCCACAGAGCAACCAGATCACCACCCCAACAACCACAATTGCTGAATACTAGGGATGGTGCTGGACAAAATACTGCTACCTATAACATTTGCGTATAAATCTGTCCATGAATTTGTCCAATTTTTTTTTTTTTTTAAATATGCTGGTGCCATTTGGCTCTGCAATATTTCATGGCAGCACATTCCAGAAGTTTACTACCAGCTGCACAAACAAATATTTTACCTGTTTTACACTCATCTTCCACTTGTTTTACTGAGCACCTCCTAGATCTAACAATTAACATTCTGTGCTTCCCTTAATCCACCACTTCATGACTTAGTAAACCTGCTTCCAATTCACCCCTCACTCCTCTTCTCTACCATCTGAAGAATTTCAGCCTTTTCAGACTTGAGCAAGGACACTGCTAAGTCATCTCATTCCTTAACTAGAATATTCACATCTTATTACTACTGTTCTAACAAAAGCTGTAACAAGCAAACAAACAAATAAATATTACCATCAGAGAGAGATTCATAGTCATAGTCATATTCATCCTCTTCATCTTCTTCCTCTTCATTGGTAGGTGGGGGGTTGCTAGCACCATTGCTAGCCTGTGCTTGCAAATGTGCCAGCTGGTGAGCCTACAACAACAGAAACACTTACTATTTATTGCTAAGTACTTTTAAAAAGAAAAAGAATTTTCATCACTGTTTGCATCTTGTTTTGTTTATTTGAAACCACTCAATACATTAAGTGAGAAAAAAGTAAGATTGTTAAGATCAAGCTAAAATACCACTTCAGGGGTTTGAATGTAAAGAGAATTTGTATTGCAAGAAAAACAATAAGATATGAAACCTAATTAATTATGGAAAAATATACAAGTTGCACATCATTCATGTCTGCCTTTTTCCGGTCTGACATATGCTGTTTCAACAACTTTTTCATAAGATGGAGAATATCCATATACTGGTATGATCAGTGTGATTTATTCACCTGATAACAAGAATTTAAGTCTAATGCAATTGTGTTTACATTTTGGGTAATGGCAATTAGTTTTCAAGGATTCAATCAAACTGCTGACTAACCTCAGACATTATTAGATTGAAGCTACTTGAGATGCAGCCCTAATTTTTAGAAATCAAAAAAATTCTCACATGGGAATAAACAGCACTTGAGTAGCAGATTCCATGAAAAGTCAATAAAAACTCAAGTATTTGCCTGGCTTGAATTTGAAAAAAGAAACAAAACAGAACTCCACTAAAAATTACTACATACTGTAAATATACACCCACACTCAATGCATATCCCTACTTCTCAATAAACATGAATAGTAGATGTTACAGACTCAGAAAAAGATTCATTTATGTTTGTCACACAGGGCATGTGGTGTCAATCATAGTATTATGAAGTTTTATAAGACTAATATACACTAAAATTTAGTTAAGCTGTAGGTATAATTTACTATATGTGTTGTCTACTTATTTGGAAGCACTCTAATCCATTGTGAGTTTTCCAAGCATGAATGTGCATTAGATTATTCTGCTCTATATATGGGATTAGCAAAACCTTCAAACACAAATGAACTATTTCTAACAGGAGTTGAGTCTCACTGCTTGCTGTTAAGGAAGTACTGTACCTTTTGTTTCAATATATCCACTGGTGTTTGATGGGCTTTCAGCTTCTTGTTTTTAAGCAGGATTTTTCTTCTCAGTTGGCCAGGGGAAGGCAGCATGGGATCATCAGAAAAGTCACTCTCAAATAAAAACTTCGTCACCAACTTCTCTCCAAATACACTCTGAAATATCAGGAACAAGTGACATATTACGGAAAATTCCACAGCAGGTGCTTGTAATAATTCCCTGCAGCTGATGGCCCACCTTGAAGATCTCGGCCATCTTGCGCTGCTGGGGCAGCGAGCAGTGGTTCTCTATGGAGATGATGACCGGCATGTCTGACGTGATGAACGCGTTGCGATCGATGGCCTCGACCACCTCCTGTGGGAGAGAGAGGGGCTGAAAGAACATGGGGCATCCTGCAGCTTTCAGTCAACCTACTCTGAGCTGACAGGGGAGGCATCTCCTCTCTTCTGTAAGAAGCAAAAGGCCACAGTGTGCTTTCAAAGCAAGAGGGTGTCTTGGTACAACACAAATGGTAACACTTACTTTTGTTATTCATGTAATAACAAAATGACAGAAAATTATATATGTTACAAAAACTAATCTGAAAGCATATTTACCACTGAGAATTTCATGTCTGACATAATCTATAGTTTATATTCTATTAGAATTTAGCCCATTAAAAATTGTATTTTTCTATTAGGCAATTATTTTTTTCTCTTTGTTACAGAAAAAATAACTTCTCTTTTTTTGTTGTTGTTGCCACGTGCAATTACCAGCATACCTTAAAAGAGATCTTTGTAGTAAGAGTATGCCCATGATAAATGATAGGCATCCCATCATCACCATCCCAGCAGTCCAATTCTACACTTCTGCAGCCTTGTAAAAGAACCTACAATGCAATTGAACAGTGTAAGCACATCTAAGCCACAGTATCATGCCATCAAAGTAGAAAGCAGAGATGGCAGAGCTGAATGAAAACCCAGTGATTCAGCAAAATTGCTGCAAAGAGCAATCTCTGTGAAGTAAACAGCCCATAGAAGGTACAGTCCCCAACTAACTGCATTCCCTAACTGAATTCTTTATTTCCCATTGAAAAAGAATGGGAAAAATTAAGCAAAGCATGTATGTTCTTGGAAGAATTACCATAAAGCTTTGAGATTCATGGTATTGTACAGGACACATGGAATCTCTTTGCAGAAGGTAGTTCTTACTGTATAGCTTAATTTTCTGAGAAAGAGAGAGACTGCCATATTTCTACCTGCAAAACCAGCTATAAAACAACATTTCAGGTTACTCCCATGACAGGTTATGGGGAAAGCACCTGAAGTTTGTTTGCTGGGTTTTAAAATTATTGTTAGTTGTATAAATAAAAGGTAGTCTATAAATGAAATCTTAAGAAACTTCTATGAGGATAGTTAAAATGCGAATGTGCCAGGCCATCTTGATCAAATGTTAAACTAATTTACAGTCATCAATTCATTCATGAATGTTTTAATCATTCATTTATTTATTTTAGAAAGTCATCGCTAGAAAAACCAACAAAGGAAGCAGAGACAGGATGAAGGAAGAGATGAGCTAACCCATCTTTTGGTAGCTCAGCTTATTATTGCTTATCAGTATTTAGCATGCCTGTCATCTGTACTACAATTTAATATTTTACTGAATAAAAAGAGTTCAACAATCAAACCCATTTCCAGAAAAACCATTCATGAACAAATAAAAAATTACTTCTGCTCAAAACCTGAATAATTTGATTTCAGACAGTTGTGTCCATAACTGGCACTCCAGCACTTCTGTGAGAGCCAGACACACTGAGCCAGAACCAAGTGCCTCTTCAGCTGGCAACACCACTTGAGGGACAGGAAAAAGCTTTTCTTAATCATGCACAGTTTGAAGGCAGTTGGTCTCTATCTCACTTCCCATCTATTACCAACACAATACTAAGATCACTGTGCAGTGCTACTACAGGAACCTCTGAGATTGCACTCCTCACTGCATTCATGTTATTCAGGATTTCCTAACACAGCCTCACCTCTCTGTCTACAGCCCCAGCTGGAGGAGCACATGGGACACCAGATGAGCCCTATCTCAATGGTGAGTCATTAACTCTCAGCATAAGGAAAGCACTACTGACAGGAAGTTTGACGCTTTCTCCAGCATTTTGTAAACACATAGACATACAAATGCATATACACAAACAAACACAGAACTGAAAGCCCAAGGGAGAAATTGTTCCTTCCCTGATCATCAACCATCAGGCATAAAGTCTAAAAACTGCAGAATATTCCTAGAAGTAATGCTTTTAGAAGTTATAGTTCCTTTTGAAATCTGTCTTTGCAGTGCAATGTACAGTATTTCAGTAGTGTTTTTGACATCTGAATGAACTAAAATATTAGATCAGTCTTTCCTGTGGGAAAGTCTAATTTTAGTAGGTTGGGTCAGACCGACTGGTGTCTAAATGCTATGAATCTCAAAACTAAACCCATTTTTTTGCCTTAGAAAAGGCATTTGAGCACAACTGTGCTTACAGGCAGCTTTCCCACACATCATGTTTTCCAACATTTTGCAAGCAGGGGTTTAGGACATTTAGATTTTCAAAGCAAAAAGGTCATGTTCCTGAAACTTGTCAGTAAAACAAACAAGTTCATGTTGAAAGCTACACAACAATCCAATCCTGCATACCTGGCTGTAGAGCTCCACTGAGGACTCCCCTTTAAGCTGATGGCCAGTAAGGTAAGTATTGTGTGAGGATTCTATGTAGTAATATGAGAGAGGAAACTGCAAGTCCTCAGGATTCTCCTGTGATTCATCATTTTTGGAGGCAAAGTTGTCTTTATCCATCAAAAATCTAGAAGTAAGAAGATGTCAGGAAATTTTATGCTGTGCTGAGCATTTTGTGACTCTCCAAGAAACATTAATACACCGGTATCTTCTTTTTACATATATATATATATATATATATAAAAGCATGTAAGTAATTACCTTGCAAATCCTTCAAAAGATAGCAGCCCCTGCTGGCACATGTTCACACTAGGTTCAAATTTCTACAAGGAATAAGAAATCAAAGATATATATAATAACAGTTCTTAGAAATATGTCTTTGTCATGTTTTTATATGTAGTCTGTTCATAGCACTAAACAGTTAGTATGCAAACACAGTCTTTTTGTGGATGTAGTAACCAGGTGCCTGCAAACTGTTTTACAAATAACTACACTAATATACTAAAATCATAACCATAAATCAAATAACCATTCAGGTTGAAAGGGATGTTGGGAGATCACCTAATCCAACCTCCTGTTTAAAGCTGAGAGAGCAATTAAATTGAAATTAAGAAAAAGATTTATGATCAAGTGGCCTACTCCTATCTAGTATGCTTAAAAACAACATACCACCATTTCAACAAGAGTTGTGGTATTCCAACTTGAAGTTTCTTTAGAATTTCTGTTTTTCAAACTCTGCAATTCTATCTTATAAGCTGATAGTTATATATAGTTTTTAGCCTACATTAACTGCTAAATGGGGGCTTGGTTTGGTGTATATTAATTACACATGCTTGGAGGAATAAAAAATTTTCTACACATTTTCTAAAATCTTCAGCCATGGTACATAAGGGAATAAAATGTCCATGTTTACTCTGGATATTTAGGGACATCCATAAAATTTTCTAGCCCAAAATAAAGATCGTATGAAATTTTAAAGTCAAGTAAACTGTAGAGACAATATCATTGTGAAAGGAAATACCCACACAGATGCTATTCTGAACAGCACACAACATTAATGGAGAAAACGGAATAACAGGAATTCTAGTAAAAAGGAAATGCAAGATATTTTTATTACAGACCTGGATAATACTGAGGATTTCATCATAGGTGCAGTGTTCTCCTTGGCAATTCACTAGGAAGTCATTCAGCTGCTGGATTCCTACTCCAAATACTCCCAGTGATGTGCTTTCAACTCCAGTACCATTGGTTACAATGCTGGCAGCAGCAATGGCATCAGATATTTGCCTTTGGTTGTCTGATAGCTGCTGCCTGCTCTTAATGAACAAACCAAGGTCTGAAACATTTCTAGTCAACAAATCTTAAAAGAAAAATGAGGAAATAAAAATATAAGCTAAACAATTATGCATATTACATATCCTGTATAGAATATAATCTAGTATACAATACACACAAGTGTTGTCACTGGGAGTTTTAGCAATGACACAGTAAATTAGAACAAAACCATCTTGTTTCTACACACCAATAAAAGAGAGATAATTAAGCATGCAAGTGAGTGGACTACAGGTGTCCAATTACTCTGAACAAAATCCTGGAAGCTTTAACATGGATCCACAACCTCCTACACTCCCACGACTCTCCTGCTCCCTTCACCACCACAAACAGCCTCAAAGCCTTCACTGTGTGCAACCCCACACCCTTCCTGTTCAATCACCCTTTATCTTCTTCCAGGTCCACATGGCAATTGTTCTGCACCCTCCCCACAAGCTGCTTGGCGGAAAGATTGTTTTCTTTACAGGCGGCCAAAGTCCCAGACTAAGGGGATTAGATTAAGGTAACCGAGGAATGTAAAGGGGGACAGAGGCTTCCTTCCCCTTTATCCCACATAAAACAGATCCACTAGGAAACTAGATAAGAAAAAAACCAGCGAAATGTGACACAGGGCACAGCCTCCTCATTTCTCCTCCCTATATTTGCTCAGTCTTTTAGCCCTTCCAGGATTTCTGCAACCTGTACAGATCCCCGGGCTCAGCCATTCAGCAACAAGCTTTATTCCTCTGCTATTACCAGTTACAAATATATCTGGCTAATGGAAAGCTGGAATACTTTTCCTTCCCTTCATTTTTGTCTTACATCCTGCTAACTAGGTATGAGTGGAGGCATGGCAGCAGGCCTCTACTTAAACTTAGAACTGATAATGAGACTGACTGAGACACATTTTATTAAGGCAAATAGCCAAAGTTGCTCAGCAGTCAAACAGCTGCATTTTTCTCTTTAACAAACCTAAATCAGGCTGGAATCCACTGCTATTTTCATCAATCTTCAAATTGGTATAGAGTGGAGCAGGGTCTAAGCCAGATCGATTGCAAGGCACAGCATAAACATCAAAAAGGTCTTTCAGATCCTTGCGGCTACGGACACTGCAAAAAGAGTGCAAAAGTTCAATTTTTGTTCTTTTATAAACGTGGATGAATGAAATTAGTACAGAAAAAAAATCTTTTACCTGAAAGATTTGAAGAGCTCTACAAATTCCACAAAAGTCATGTTACTATCAGACACCATGAAGTTCTGAAATCCCTTCATTCCTCCTTTGACACGGCCATGCCAGCTACTGCTGCTCCATGTGCTAAATCAAAAAAACACTGCTGTAGTTTGGTTACATTAAACTTCTACTTAATTGAAATATTATGCATTAGTGTATTAACAGTTTATTTGTGGTCACCTTAATGCATTTATTACCAACATCTGGAAGAAGCAAATAAAGTACTATCTTATAAAATGTATAATGATGTTTTTTTCACCTTCTTGCTTTATAGCAGCTATTTTTTTTCTTCATGACAACTGCAGACTTTATTGGAATGAAAAATGTATATTATGCAATTTAAAACTTTCATGTGGAAAAAGGCCTGATGTACATGGCACAAACGAAAGCACTTATTTTCCCTTTAAAGAAAATAATGCCAGTATTTTTGTAATGCAGGCTGTGTATAAGGTTCATTGAAGACTAAATAATAAAATATATTGTTCTGTAACTGCAATCATTAATCTAAGTTGTGCAGCTCAACAAGGTTTTTGAAGTAGAACCAGCACATTTCCAAAAGTCACATCCCAAAATCTTTAGGCTTCTAGAGGATTTACACTACTAAGTACAGTTAGGCCCTGACTTGAGCAGCATGAACAAGTCCATAGTGAACTACATGGAGTAACTTGCAATGAGGGGCTAAACTCTTGAGCCCCTTCCTGGGCCTAAACACCACTGAACACACATTACAGCAATGGGATCTGCCAGCAACAGCATCCTGAAAAGGGCAGGATCTAAGCAACAACAAAAATATCAAGAACTATCTAGTTTAAACCATAATTAACTGCACAAATTACGGTATTTCCTTCAAAATATCAGACCACATGTTCAGATTTTATTGCTCTGTAATGTTCAAAGATACAGAGATCCATTCTTCTACAAATTCTGCCATCAGGTTTAGTACAAATAGTTCTGACAGCTGTGATGGAAAAACAGGAGCAGCTTGTTGTTCCATATTCCTAAAGACATGCCTGTAAGCAGGTGACTTTCTACATAAATATGCTGGACCAGATCCCCAAGTTTACTCCTGGCATGGGATGGATGCATGCAATTGAAAACAAAATGTGATTTAAAAGTATTAAAAAATACTTTAGTTGATAATATTTGATTTGTTTGAGATCACTATGGCAAGTACTGACATACTTCATATAACTTTTTTTAGCTAAAATAATTCCTAGCATTTTTATCAGACAGGAAAAATAAACCATGATGAGGAAAGTCTCTAGATTCCAGAATACAGAGTACCAAATGGGAGATCAAGAGGAGAAGAAAATGCTCAGCATTTCACCAAATCTGATTGCTAAAGATTATCGTCCAGAGTAATGGGAAATAAATACAAACAGAAGGTTAAAAAAGAAAAAAGAAAAAAAAAAAAAAAAAAAAAAAAAAAAAAAAAAAAAAAAAAAAAAAAAAAAGGCGCCAAAACCCAACCATCACCAACAACCAAAACTGCAATTAGTAGCAGTCTGAATTACACCTGTAGATAGTTAATGAGAGAGGAGGTTTACTCTCCCTTCCCAAAAAAGCCCCCATCTCTAGTCTGCTGTATCCTGTGCTCTGTGTCCCAGTGGCCTTATCAACCATCCTCCTGCTTCCTCCACCTTACAAGTGGCACTAGATTTCCTAGGAACCTGGAAATCTGTCAGATGCCCATCTGCTTTGAAGGAATGACAAAAGCAGCTGCAAGCTACCTGTGTTCAGAATAAAACTCTCTCCAGCGCTTCAGATTTCTTAATGGCTCATGAAAACTGCGTCAAGATAATGGGTAAAACATGTAAATCTGTTCTGAGAAAGACTTCTTCAGGACAGATGAAACAGCCATAAGCTACATCCTGAGCAAATTGTAGCAAGGGTCATAGCAAATTTGGGACTGCTCTGCAAAGCAATGCTGTGGAGGCACCAGACAACTTTGCCAGGGAAAACCTGTGGTAACTGGGGGAGGTGCACAGTTTTAGCTACACACAGATCCATGCAGAAACCCAGTCCTGAGAGGATTTAAAGGAACATTAGCTGTCCTTTCCCAGGGAATGTGAGTTCTCCACTGAGCCTTTTAATCTCATTTAGAGACAACAACTATTTTGGCATAAAAGCAAAGAGTAGATTTGCAAAACACAGAATCATTTTTTAGAAATAGTAAAGCAGTATTTCTTCAGTTCAATGTTAAAAAAACCCAACTATTCTCACCCTTACAAAAAAGAAAATATTGCTTACCAAGACAAATCCAAGTTTGTGAACGACAGTGAAAACCAAAAAGGACACAGAGGCTCACAAAGCAGTGTTAACCCAACCACCCCAGCCACACAGGTGGCTCTACTTACTCACATGTGTTGCTAAATCCAACTATTTTAAGTTTATTATAAATACAATCCCCAAGAAATACACAGCAGAAACCATTGCACAAGATATGTCTCTTCAAATATAATGTTCTATGAGCAGCGGTAATCTCTTCCATTGTTTACTGTTGCTCTCCTGGAACCCCCAAAATTCATACTCAAAACATTCAACTCATTTCACCATTCAAAAAGGCAAAAAAAGGCACTTTTTTCTCCAAAAAGGCACCAGAAAGTCTCTATTGAGACTGTCTTCTTGTATGTCATAAAATACTGCCAACATCTCTGATGTATTATTGATACTGTAATTACTACTACCATCACCATTAGTATTTACAGAATTAATATAATAGTGCACTATGTTACTGCACATATTGCAACAGCATAACCTTTTACACTGAATTAGTGGCACAAAAAGGATGAATGTTCAAGAAAAAGAGGCCTGTAAGAGAATAGGTTCCTCCAATTCCCAAGACAGTCCTGCAGTCATCACCAGGAATGTTAGCAAAAGTTATTACCCCCCCAGGTAGAAATTATTTGTGCTGAGAAACCTCAGAACTTCAGTTCACACACCTATAACATTTCTGTTGATTTTCACTATACAGAAAATGCCTGTAACTGTGTTTTGGGGAAGATCTGGAGAAAGAGTTAAACTCTGTATTTGTGTAGTTTTGGATCAGCATTCCAATCTGCTTCTGTAACTGATATAAACTGAAACATGCTGCTCAGGGACTTGCCACAAAGCCATCCTTAGATTCATGGCATTTCAGCTTAAATGCCTTGTGTTGTTCTACAATGTCTTTCAGATGTCCACAAAGAGGCTAATGACATTTCTGGCACTGTTTTTGTCAGATTTTGCCAGTATGACACAAACCCCACATTTGATAATAAATAATAATAGCTTCTTTTCCTCTTAAATCAAAGCATGATTTTGCCCTTACCTAGACTGACTTTTGCTTGATGATATCACAGGAGAGGAGACTGGCCTTGCTGGTGAAGACGATGCAGCTCCTAAGTTGGGAGATCCAGATGCTGTCAGAGAATGAGATCTTCTTGATGGCAGGTTGTTAGATGGAGAAGCATTAATAAGAATATTTTGATCTAAGGAGAAAACAAAAGTTTTCATCATAATTACAACATCAGGCCCAATAAAAATGATTTTGTCCTAGAGACCTAGATGAAAATTCATTAAAGCATAGTAAGACATGAGCAGGATTCTAGATTTGTCCCAAAACAGTCAAAAAAAGTATGTATTGAACAACACTTACAAATGTATTTTATCTGAATAGAAAGGGAATGCTACTGAAACTAAATGAAAAAACAATCGTGAACAACTAAAGAAATTAATTCCAGAGTTCACACATTTGGAGTTTCAACTGCAAAAGTAGCTTTCTAAGTTTATTTTTAACACTACAAAAAATGTCTGCATAAAAGGGCTTTGAGCAAAACAGTGATATATTTTTAAGTACTAAAGCAATATATTTACCTGGTTCTTCTTGTTCATCAATATCTTGAGGATCTGAACCACTTCTAGTACGATATTCCTTACAGCTTTTTGCCTTCCGAGTTGCCATTTCATCATCAGTGGCCTCTCCACTTTCACCCTAGAAATAATGAGCCCCATAATAAACATCCCAAACCCACTATTTTCATTTCATTTCAGTATAATCTGTAACAAAACCCTGAGACAAATCAGCTATTCCCTATGAAACAGAATCCTGTGAGGCAAATACCAGCAGAAAAGAAAAACTTAGAGATACATAGTCAAGCATGGACTATTAGGTGTTACCTCTGTTTGCCATCACACAGAAGATGACAATGATTGTGCCACTCTAGAATGTTGCAGCTGGTTTTACACTATTTCACTGGTGCACTGGAGCCCTAAAGAAAATGGATCTTGTCATTTAAGTCTTTCTACACGGCCACTAGAAAATGTGGGTACTGTAGAGGTCCTAGTCTTGCATTTTCCTCTCTCCTGCCTACTGCTGAACATAATTTTGTCCAGGAAAAGAGAGGAGCCTTCCAGCCTAGGTCATGTTTCTGTCACCCACACAAGATGAAATGGTGCTAATGCCATGTGGAATAACTATGGTAGCGTTTTTCAAAACATGAAAACAAAAAGGATTAAAAAAAGTTACACCAACCTCCAGACACCACTTTGCATGTTAGGATTTTATCACCACCAGTATTTATCTTTATATTGAGGTAGCACCTAAAGGTTGTAAGAAGATTCTGTCTCATTCTGTTAGCCCTGGCACCTACATGTCCTAACAATGCTGCAAGCGTGAGAAAAGAACAAACTACTGGAAAACAATAAATAAAAACAAAATCCTCAAACCTGAAACGACAAGAAACCGTTTTAAAATCATCATCTAACTTATTTTCTCTGGTTCAGAACATAGCTACACAGTGACTGCAAGAAGGACACAAAACACACGAATAACAAAATATTCTACCCTGATGAGTACTTTCTTCTTTTTCTTAGCTGTGTTGATTCCCAGAGTGTTGTTTCTCTGCACATTGGGCTTCTCAGTGCTTTTGGTGAGAGATCCCGTGCCTGTGCTTCTTGCACTCCATCGTCTGCCTCCAAACAGCTCAACAGCTTGAGCCAAGGTTGGGCCTTCAAACCTTCCATCCTCCTACAAAGATTCTCAGCGTTAACAAAACAAGGAGAGTAAGGACACATTTTTAAAGCAATAATATAGACACCTCTGAGGAACCAATGAAAGAAACATCAAGAGGAGGCAATTTCTGATTACTGAGTGAACTGATTACTCTGAATTCCCCAGAGGTATTTTGTTTGCTGCTTTGTTTTCAGCCCTATTATCACTCATTATTTTGGTGCCCTTTTAAAGTACAGTCATTGTTTTTTTCTTTAAAAAAATACTTATTCCAAAACTCCAAACATATAAAGAGCTCTGAAAAAAAATTAACCTCAGGTTATTGAAAACTTGCAAGGTTTGACACAACCTTGTGTGAAGAATCAGATCTTGCTGCTTAAGCCATGTTACAAAGTTGGAGATTTAGTGTTAATCTTTAATCTTACTTATGATAGAAACTAATTGCATTACATTAAGCTGTTGATATCTTTGAACTTGTTTACAGAGAATCACAGCATCTTTTACCTGGTAAAGGCTGACATACTGTTTTCGTAGCCACTGTAGTCTTTGATCGGGAAATCTCCTCATTTTTCTTACAGCTTTAGTCAATTCCAGCAATCCATCATACAGCATTCTGGCAGTGTATTTTGGAGCAACAAAGTGCAGCAACTTATTATCAGTAGTCTGAAGTCCATAAAGTAGTGTTATACCATTTTCTTCAAGGGACATATTGCAAAGTTTATTTTGAACACACACAGTGTGCATATCAATGCCCGAGTGTCCCATATATACAGCCTTGGCTGAAAACAAGTCCAAAAAGCCTTCCACCAATCCAGTATTCCCAAGAAACTGGTATTTACCAAGCTCAGCAGTATTGCCCAGCACACTCAGTTTTGCCTTAGCATTTGCAGGGCAAACTGTTGTGGGTTTTGTCCAAGTCAAAGTACTGTTGTCAGGCTGGAGCTGAAGAAAGCAGCGAGCTGAGAGATGCGTCTCCTGGTCATAGTGAATGACAGTTGCCCCTTGTTGCATGAACTGATGGACGTCGGCCCTGATGGACAACACGTACCAGGGAATGAGTTCTATCCCGTGGCAGAAAGCCTTTTGTTGCTCTTCTGTTGAACTTGTGTCCCATTCTTTCAGCTGCTCAAATATGTCACTTTCAGAATCTGAAAGATCTCCGATGAGAAATCTGCATTTGAGCAAAGATGAGAGATTTATATTTAGTGATGCCTGTGCTGATTTATGCTATTCTTGATGAATATTTCTTCTGCTGTAGTTAAAATAAATGGAATACTATCATCACTATATAACTGGGATTTACAGGAACTTGTGTCATTTCAGAAGTATTACAATTTATGTTATTGCAATTTTGCATCAATTAAGACATGGTGCTACAATTACTTATAACTACTGAAACAATATGATTATATTTTCCTAATACTTTCCATTAGAACTTTGCATTAATAGTAAAAAGAGTCTGTTTGGTTCTTAAATCCAAGTGATTCCTGTTTCTAAACCTGCTGCCTAAGATTGCTTCAGCTGAAATATTAAGCGCCATATGTGGAAAATGTTGGCAGCATGTAGTGCATTTCAGACAGGACTTCTAATCTCTGTTCTATTCCTGATTTCATGTGCAGACCTTTCACATTATATAATATTCTGATTAACACTAGTAAAATACTGGTTAAAATACATACCTTCCTCATAAGAATGCACAAAGAATTTTATCAGATACTTTTCATAAGAAATTTTATTTTACTGAAGGAAAATATTAAAACAGAACTTGTATGCAGCAACCAAAATTTCTGAAATATCTTGCCAAAATTAGAAACAGTAGATACACAGCAACAACATTGAGCTAATAGAAGAGGTAGTTTAAATGAAATGTCTTCCCTGCAGAAACTTCTAACATGTATGAAAGCACAAACATTCAATATTTGGGTACTTCAGTGACCATAAAAAAGGACAAACTGTTCTGTGTACAACAGAACTAATGAAGCACATTTTCCTAAGGACATCCACGCAATAAAATCCAAACCATCTTCCTCTACATATCCTTCAAGACATCTTGTCCTAATATCCTCTTTGCTTCCCCTTCCTATCACCACAGTACTCCCAGTTCCTGTCCCTTACCTACCAACTCAGCCAAAGATGACTCATGTTGTGTTTCCAAGTCACATACATCATCTTTCCCAGTGCTAAACTGCACAGATGACCATCAGCTTTGCCTCAAACTCTCCTCTACCTGGATGACAAATTAATCTGAATTTTTCCCTTATTCCATACAGCAATGATTCCTCTACAAATTTATTAACTGGTGAGATCTCTCTTCACCAAATTTATAAAAAAGTGGCAAAAATAGCTTGAGGTTTTATTGCTTGTGGTGAAGAGACTGACAAATAACTGCATCAGTTTTAAGTGCAGCTTTGTTTCTTTAAGAAATATTCCTACAAATAAAGGTCATGTGTTTTAACTGAGCTGATATAAATTGTCTTACCAGAGTCTTACCAGACACATGTAAATTGAAACATTGACCTGTATTTTATAAAATTAACATTTTAAAATGAAACAAAAAACTGAAGCAGCTCTTTTCCCCCTATGCCCTCAAAACAATCAAACAAGTCTCTGTGAAAATGCTATAAAACACAGAGAGTAACTGTGCATGGCTGGAGGAGTCTGTTGTAGGAGACAGAAATGGCAGAGCTTTGTTTATGCCTTGTTTCACATGTTGCACATTGCAGATTAAAATGTACAAGAAGCAGGTCAGCCAAGCACACACACAGAACCACACACAGAAATGGAGGCTCTGACATGAGCTGCCAAAAATGACACCACTGCCAATTACTGAGAGCACTTACAGGGCCTGGGCTGGACCAGGGGCTTTCTTTACCTGTCCTGCACTGAGAGGCAAGGAAATGAAAAGATAAAGGAAACAGTCACACAGATCGTATTTTTAGAGGAGAAAATTGCAAGGTATAGAAAAAGAAAAAAAGTGGAGGTTTTCTCCCATTATTTTATATGTTATTTACTGTAAGCAAAGAAGCTTAAAAATGAAGATAAGACCAGGCTAATGAAGCAACGATTCAAAGTCAGGAGTATCTTCATAAGTCACTCAATAATTAACAATTCCAAAAAAAACTCTATTTCAAATCTGTTAGATTTTTTTTAAAATTTTCTTGTCTACCTTTATTTTTTAAAAATTTATTAATTGTCAGAAAAGATTAATGTTTGATATTTATCTGGCATGTACAGAAATCCAGGGCAATTAGATGGGTCACTGACTACAGAGTGATAGAGCTTATTTGCTAACGCAACAAGGAAAGTAATTATACCCACTGCCCACTGATTCTATTAGATGCCTTTCATTTTCTTCAAATCAAATTAACTTACCAGCTTTGGTACATTCATGTTTCACAATACTAATCCAAATCATCAAAAGAAAAACTAATTGCAAATCTTTCTTACAATTAGAAAGTAATGAGAAACATGTTATGCAGTATATTCTTCTGCCTTTATGACCACAACACTATAATTATCAGATAATGCATAATTATGATATAATTTGGATTTTATAGCACTGTATGCAAATATGACAGGTCTCACAAGAAAGAGGACTAAATTTCTTCCTTAGAACCCTTTAGCTGTTCACAGCAATAAAAATAAAGCAAGCACAGCCTCCATACAAGTACAACAGAACATGGCCTTTCTGCCTCTGTAGCAATTTGCTCCTGTGCCTCACCCAGCTCTCTGCATGCCCAGGAAAACACATGGCAAGTGAATATGGAATTTCCAAAACCTGTGAGATATTTGAGTTAAATCACTACTTTCAGAGGTATTCTCCTACAAGTATTTTACTGTTAAAATCAGTATTTACTGCATCAGAAGTACAGATGCTCATAATTGAGTAGTTAGTAGCCAGAACTAGGAAACATAATTTTAACTACCTATCTGCAGTTTTGTTTATTTATATTTTAAATTTTCATTTCAGATTCACACTGGGTTTTTTAGAAAATCAAATTCCTGCTTCAGTTTAGGATGCAACTTACTAGATTATATTTATGAATAAAGCATAAGTAATTTACCACGAAATTATTTCATAAATGCATTAAAAAGGGAACTCTGATTTCTATTTTGTTCATCCAAGTTAAATGCTTATAAGCCTAGCTTATTCACCATTTGATTGCAAGCTGATTTTAAAGCATATTAACTAACAAAAAATAATTCCTGGAAGAAAGTATTAGGACTGAAGTAAGTCACGAGATAACATACGTGGGCAGAGAAGTGGGTCTGTCTTTCTTGGCTTAATCTAGTGCACCACTTCCTAGAAGCAACTAAAGCCAGATGTGAATAATTCCATTAGAAACCACTCTTTCAGGAAATAATGATTATTTATTTGAAATGAAATTTAGAATTACATGTTAATGAAATAAATGCATTTTAAACAGGAAGATAGTAGTTGCCTCTTGGGCAGTCACTTATTAGATTTAATGTTTAAGTAGCTGCAATAAGTTAGATTGTTCTGAACATATTGATATTTCTGATACACATAATCAGTAAAATAACTCAAGCAGTGACTTTAAGCATGGGGGTTTTTTTATGCAAGCCCTCACGTAATTTTACAGTGCTTCACCTCAGCTCAGTACAGTTTTGCTACTTAATTTAAAGTTAGATTAACAGAGTTACTCAGTCGAAAACTGACCTGACCCACCTATGTCTACATGGGCTCTGCTATGAAACTCCTTTGCAAAGCAACATTCTAGAAGATCACACGATATCCTAAACTTTGCATTTGCAAAGGTATTTCCTCCTAGTGACTAGTACAGTCTTCAAGAGTGGTTTTCAAAGTGAAATCAAATTACTGAGCACTGGGCTTTTTTTACACAGGGCACGATGAAGTAAACTTCTCTGCAAAATAGCAGGACTACAGCAACCTGAAAATTCAAAATGTACTCACACATTAATGTTTTCTGGACAAAACTGAAACCCCTCAAACTAACATGTCCTTAAAAGAAGAAGTCTTTTGAAGGATAATAACCTTTTTCTTTGAAGGAGCCAGAACACTGCCTGAGCATGCAGAATATAATGTTCTGAGCTCTGATAACAAATATGTTCTGGTGCTATTCCTGTCACTAGAGATCAAAATTGTAATTGTAACTGTGGATTTTTAAAGCTCTCTGTGTAAGACAAAAAGGATTTACCCTTATCATGAGAGGAAGTAATTACATCATGAGGGAAAATATAGCTATACAGAAAGCTTCCAAGCACTTGAGTATCAGGGGAGAAAAGTTCTGAACTGGAAATGGACAAATACAAGGGAAGATGTTAAAGTTGCCCTTATTTCTAAAAGCAAGCCTTGGTAAAAGAAAAATCAAAGACTAAAACCATGATATATACACTTGATGATAGTAAATAAAATAAGACTTACTGGTACCGGTTTTTGTCCTTCAAAGAGTTTTTCCGTGAATCGCTCCCCTCACTGACATTATCTTCACCCTCTTCAGAGTCCAAACTGCGATTGCAGCTCCGAATAGTTTGAAAGATATTGTTTGTTGTTGATTCTTTTTCTGGATTATTTAAACCATCTTGGCCTACTCGTTGTAAGAAATTATCTTGTCCACTGTAATCTGAAACAAACTATAGAGATATCTAAAAGATTAGTATAGTTACAAATAGAACCTTGTGTCATCTACTTCTCACTGTAGAAATTTTTACTATTAAGAATATTTAGTGCATATTTCCTATTTGCTTCCCATGGGATTCTGTGCCTACTTGCAACCCAAAAGAGATCAAATCATTTCACAAATCAAGTAACACAGGTTAAAGTTTTTCTATTAAAATTACAATAATAAAACTCAAAAGAATTGTTTCTTTCCATAGAGGAAAGGTTTGATTTGCTGAGTTTCTGAATTCTGTTTTTAAGGAACTGAAAACTTCCAATTCCCAGTGAACTAAGCGGAAGGCCAGAGTATTTAGCAGAAAATAATTACACATTTCAGGCTTTACATATGTTCTTATTCCAAAGTATAAACAAGATCCTTTATTACTAATGCTGATTTCTCAGTACTCTGATACTGAACTAGGTGGAAACAACCAAATCTAAATTGCTAAGGAACTATGGGAATTAAACTGAGGTCCACATAACTGACCAATCTAGTAAAAGTCTGGTTTAGAAAACTTTAATTAGATGATGACTTTGTGTAAGATTATATAAAATAAAGCACTGGCTAAGAACATAACATAGCATATTTGTCTCATTTACCTCTAATGTTTCATACTGGGAGTTATATCGGGGACAGAGTCTGATGAGGCTTGATGCTCCATCCAAAACTTCACAGAGCTCTTTTAAAAATACACCACAGAAAGGAACAACTTTACAGCCTGGAATATTGAGTGCCCTGTTGACCACTTTCCTGTATTCAGATGATGATTCATGTTGTGCCATGGCATCCTTCAGACTTCGCATGGTTTCTATATCAGACTGGTCCATAAATTGCCACATTTTTAAAACTTTTCTTGACCTATTGCAAGAAGAGATTCCAACATTTATTAAAAACATTTAAACTATTTACCTTCAAATCCAACACCTGCAGCATATATGTAATAGGAAATTATAATTGCTCAGAAATGAAAGGATGAAATCAAGGCCAATGTTTTATGAAATTTCCCCCCTTTGAATTATCAAAGAACAGAAGTAAAAATGGGAAACTAGCAGTCTGATATACTGGAGCAGTACTACACATTTTAATAGAAATCCAGCTGCATAAAACATACCAGCAGGCTTTCTATTTTTTCTGTATCTGTACCTAAAATTTCTAAGGGTCTATAAAGAAATTAGAAAATATTAAGTAAACAGTATAAAGATAAACCAGAGTGTTTCTTACTAATTCCTTCAGATGTATTATGGACAATCCATAAAGCCAGCAAAAGTTGGGGGGTTTTCATTACATTTATTTTTAAAAATTACATTGTTTCCTTCCCCAATTTGCTCACAAAATAAATTATTTTCACAGAAATAAGGAAGTCAGGACCATGTTCAAGCTCTAAGGCACCAGTGCAGAGCTGTAGCTGAAATGAAATTCTGATTTCCAACAGAAATAGCTCCAAGGATTGTGAGTACCTCAGGAAGTTCTCTTACCTTTGGAGCTGTATGTCTATGTAATCATATGGCCTTTTTTTTCCTACCCCTGGCCTCAGACATACCAAAAAATCCAAAGATACACTCACAGTAGACTGCCCTTACCCCCACTTTCCCTGCCTGTCCCAGAAATGCTGCTCATCGGCACTGGCCTTCCTCCCTTCTCTCTCTTGTGCTGTGTAGACGCATTAGAGACAAAATCAAGCCCTTAATTGGCTTTGCATTTTCCCTCATAATTTACATGGTTTAGAGACTGTGGATGTATTCTGCTGAAATATACTCCCCCTGCCTATGAGTGTTCAAAATGAGCTTTATATACCAAAACCATAAACAAATAGCTCAATGAGATCCTTACTAAACCACAAAGAACAGCAATGCAAACACTTTGGAGCTTTGTTACACAAACATGTTATACAAGGAGAGTCAAAGCCAAGAGATGGGAAACTTGATCTTAACTCTTCTCTGTTCAGTCCCATTTGCTGCCTCTGGACTGCCTGTGCTAAGGCATTGCTTTCCTGCTCCCCTGGCCCTATACGAACCTGTCATTCCAGAGGAAAACACACGGTGAGATGTCTTTGAGCCCCTACTCTCTCCTCCTTGACATAATGCAGTCCTTCTACATAAGACCATGACAGCAGGAGATCCCAACATCAGTCTGTATAAGTAAATCAGATTCAACTGTTTGGTTTTGTTGGGTTGTTTTTTTTTGTTTTTTTTTTTTTTTTTTTTTTTTTTTTTTTTTTTGTCATTTTGGGGTACTTTCTTTTTTGCAGTTAAGAGAGATCCTTTTAGAGCATCACCATGATTATGTTTCACTTATGTTCTGGAGACTCCAACCCCAGGTTACATTAGTCATAGCTCATTAGATAAACCACAACCGCTTTCCCATCTTTTTTTTACATTAAAAAAAAAAATCTAATGCAAGATATTCAGGGTGCATCAGGAAAAGTGATGGAGTCTTTAGAGCATTTTGAGAGAAAAAGAAGGGTTTAGCATGCTTAATTTTTCCAAAAGGGATTACTAGAAAGTCACAGCATGAGATGATGTGGCTTAACCATGGATTTTTGTTTGGCTTCATTGTTCTCCAGAGACATCTGCTTAACAGAAGCTGGAATATAATCTATCACTGAAAAGCCATTTTAAAAAGAAGAGTTGCCAGTACCTTAGCCCTGCCAGGAATTCCATTACAGCATTGTAGTTGCCCATATTCCAGCAGCATTTTGCCACATGTACTAAGTATGAGAAGACTTCTCGTTTCTCCTCCATAGAACCTGCAGTCAGGATCAGCCAGGTAACCCATGAGCTCACCTTGTAAAACCAAACAGACAGTATGGTCAGTCAAAGCAATGTCACCTGGAGCATTCATGCACACTTGACAGATAATATGGGTTTGTTTGGTTTCTTCCATCAGGAGTGTATCAGTCAAAATTCCACTTACACGCTCATAGCCAAATCACATACGCATTGCAAACACAATTTACACAGTGATATATTCACATTACAACAGTTAAATCATTAACTAGTATAGAAAAACTTTTATTAAACAAAAAAACCCTACGGCATCTTAATATAAGATATTCTGAATATGCCTTGATGCCACAGAAGAAAATGGACAGCTTCAGCTAGCACTGATTTCTAAAGCTGCTGGAGAGAACAGCGGTATAAATTCTCACTAACATGGCTTATAGATCTCAGCCCCAAAGTGAATAACCCTTGTTATCAATATGAACAGTGAAGATTGATAAATTGGATTTTCTTGGTTTCGGTAAATTTCATAAAATTACATGCATTTAATGCACAATTTTGCTAATTCCTATATGCATCAAATATTTCAGATAATTTGCAATATCTGTTTGCAAGATTAAAAATTCAGTAAATAAAAAGAAATCCCATCTTCCAAAGTGGGCCCATACTACCATCTTCTCTTTTGTAACGAATTAATGCCAGAATCAGAAATCAACTTAGTATATGATTCTGTTTGTATTGAAACAAATAAAAATCAACTCTTCACTTTATCAGTGTGCAGATTTTCTTCCCAGTTTATGTTCCCACAACATCCATAAAAAGTAGCTATATTTCACATGGAAACCTAATTTAAACCAACTGTTTCTTTTTACAATATGGCTCCCTGGAGGCTTGATTTTTGTCATTGTGTAAACACTTAGGAGGCAATAAACGTGATTTGTTTACTGACACTGTGTTCCATTCTTTGGTCCTGAAGGACTCAAGTGTTTACAGATAATACTAGTGTGAGGAGAGGCTTAAAAAAATTAGAAAATGCTAGTTCACCCCTCAGGGGCCATAGACTTTTATTTTAAAAACCAAGCATGTGAAATAAAATGTGAATGCATTAGTACTAACAGGAAAATAACCCCACTGAAAATATATAGGGCTTCTATCTATGCAAGTCTATACTGACTCAGTGTTCTGAGTCACCCACTCTTGAGGGAGGACAATTAAAGACTATGAAGAATCTAAGTTAGTATTTAACCTGTCTGATGGCCACATCGATCAAGAACCATAAATGAGAAATGTCCAGATGAGAAAAAAAGTCATACTCCTTATATGCAAAAAAACCCCAACCAACCAAAAAACCAAAATACAAACAAAACCCCTCAAACAAACAACAACAACAAAAAAAAACCCAAAACCTAAAAGTGTGATATATATATATATATATAAATAAATCACAGTTTTAGGACTGAATTATTGAAGAAATTCATTCACTGGAGACATACTCAGAAGTAAGGACAATGACTATAGGGATGCTCTTATAGGTTGTGAGCATCAGGGGCAGCACACTAATCACTGCAGCGGCTCAAAATGAGAATCTGAATTCAGCTAAAATTTTATTTGATGTGTGCCCTTATTCCTTGGTGGCTACGGAATTCATGCGGAAGTTGAGTTCAGAATCCTGTTTTTTCCATTTTGGCAAGCAAGTAGCACAGACATTATTTTGATGTGGCACGATTTCTCTGTTACTAAACCCAGGGGTTTTCTAGAGGGGGAAGAGAGCAAAGGGAAGCTCCACCCTGGCAAGCTCTGACTTGTGGGCACTCCAGTCAAGTGGATACAGAACAGCACCTCCTCTTGCAGCATTTCCCTTTTGGTTGGCTTGCAGAGCCACCCCTCCAGGTGCACCACAGCCGAGGAACACCTGCCCTGAGCATGAAGCACTATCAGCTGCCTTGGTACCAAGCTGCTACGACAACAGCAGGAGAGCTTCACAACTCACAGGCAGTGCCTGAGCACACACAGCACAGCCCAGCCAAAGAGTGCACAGCAGTAGCCTTGCCAAAGAGATCGAAATACATTGCAAGTATTTGTCAGAATGACCAGTAAAGCCTTTTGGACAAAGTTTTTGTGTTGGATAGCACTTTAACATCAGATCACAATCTACGTCTCAGCACAGTAATCATTATTTCCTTAGTTTACTTTTTTTTTTCACACTTGACTTACATAGTTCTGTTTACATAACTCATTTTAAGCTCCCTTCAGAACAGAAATCATCACAGCAAACCTATAATTAGATTTCCGCTGCACTGCTGATGAGTCTGAAAAGCATGAGAAAATGTATCCTGGCTTCCTTACGATAATCCACATGATTGCAAGACACGAGAAAAGTAATAAATTAACACACAATCCACTTAAACAAGTTGATAATAACATCAGTCTTTTCTTTCAGGTGGATAAAAAAGAGTGTCTTTCAGGATTACTGGATAGTAATATTAAAGTACGAAGCAAGCAAAATCATAGAGAGGTTTGCTTCAGATTTAAATATTTTCTGGTGCCCTAATAGAAGCACTAACAACATTGAGCCAGATTAAGTTCAGATACACAGAAAGTAGCCCCATTTGCAAAGTTTAAGAGATATAGGAGACTTCTTCAAATCTGAATCTGAGCACATAGGACCTGCACCAGATGTCTTGGCAATGCAAAATATACTGAGCAATATGTACTACAAATTGTAGTACAAAAAGATCTGTACAGTTTCGGGTTTTCTGAAATTATCATTTTATACCACCTCTACTATTTTAACTGCACCAAAATCTGTTGTATTCAATAACTAATTTTTTTAGAAGTTTTTTGGCTTATCTTACTTTGATCAAAGATTTCAAGTAAATTCAGGTTAGCTGTTGCTAATGCATTTGGGAAAGATATATTTTTACTCAGTGTTAATTTTATTTTTTACTTTTAAATATGGGAATTATATATCAGTCACTAAAAATGTAAAATGAGCCTATGCTTTTGATTACCTAGTTATTGAACTACTACTGATTTCAAGTCAAATCTACATGCAGGCAAAAAGCTTCCAATTTGTCAGGGGCAGAATATAGCTCATTACTGAGGCTGAGACACTTTTACTACTAAAACATGAAGGACACGAAAGAGAGATCCCTGATGGAACTTGATCCTCAAGTTATGGTACATGACCTTAAATCTCTGTACAAGTGCAACCTACAGGACTGTTTGTCATTCACTCTATGGGAACCTCACTCCATGGAGTACACAGGAAGGAACAGCAATGCATGTTGAATTATTAAATGTATCCCTAAATTTGCCATGGATTTTTTTCACTCATTCTTTTATTTCAGTCTTCTAATACTCAAGATTATGATAATTCATACATATATACATGAATATATATATTCATTGATATTTATATAAATTCTTTACTAGCCTCTATATAGCTCCTAGAGAATATATTATGTGATTTTTAAAAAATGGAAATTAATTTCTTTTTTATATTTTGTGAGAATGTAAATGTAGTGGTGCTATTGAGGTAGGAAATTATTAACGATTTCCACCTGCAGTGTGCAGTGTTTTATAATCTGTAGTGTTTTACACTCATTTTGCCAGCACTTCAGTTTGTAAAACTTTTACAGCAATTCCCAAGCTACATACTTCAGTGTGTGATGCTACATGGAAGAAATGATGTCTTCTATATTTATATTACATTTTTAGGAACTTCATAATACTTGAGAGATGCAGCTTTCAGAGGTGAAATTACCAAACACAGCTGCCTGGCTAAATTTAACAATTACCTTTGCTAGCAAGTAAAACAAAATCTTCTGGTTTACCACAAGGTAAGATTACAGTCCATACCTTCTTTAACTCCTACCATAAATTGGCCATGGAAATCTTTCTATAACAAATTGTAGCTGATTTAAATTTTGTTTACACTGGAGCAAGAAAGCAAGAAACTTTAATACTGACAAAGTAAAGTACACATATGAAAAGTCTCTGCATACAAAACAAGAAGATGATTTTTAAGGTATCCAAAGGATAAGCATGGCAATCTATAACCTATTTAACAGTCATTCTGGTTTTAGTAATTTTGTCTGATAAAATAAAAAAAATTGAGTAAAATCTGAAGAACATGAAAAGTAACCTTCATCAGATATCATATGATAATTATGGCAAGAAGGAAAAATGGTATTTTGTTTAAAAGCAGAATTCTTAGCGTATCAGGATAGTCCAATTTCTCCCTTTAAAAGCAATAATTAAAAAACACTAGCAGTATGCAGCATTAGCACTAATATCTGGCTGCAGTGAGTTCCTCTGCACTGCTAACTGTGAACAGACCTGTCAGGGCATATTGAGTAATATCTGTATATATATTTATACAGAGTTCTGTGTATAAAACAGAACTGGCATTTTTAACATGGGTTTCACTGAGGTTTAATTGTTATTTTTTTAAAATTTCATTTTAAAAATTGGTGTAATATGCAAAATAACTTTCAGATGCATTTTAAATATCTGAATATTTTAAATTGCGTATCTTATGAACAGATGGTTTACTTTACATGCTTGTGTGAAATTATATAACCTTACAGAGAACATTTACCATTTTAAATCTGATTAAACACTATTCCAAACAAGGACTGGAAAGAGTTTGATATTTGTACAAACACAATCTTTTTAAAAGCATTATGCAAACCCATTTAGGCATTGCAAAAAAATGCTGAACTAAGAGACAGAGTGCAATATTTATTTACATTCCATTATTTCAGTAAAATGATATGTCTCTGTTTTGCTAGTGAAGTTTAAATTTGTATTTTGAATGAACAATGAAAAAACCTTACAAAATTTAACCATTAAAAATAAAACTAACATGACTGTCTTAAGTAACCATATTTTAATTAACTTTACTGACTTTAAGAACAATTTAGTGAGTGATGAAGTAGTTCCACTCCAGTAGCAGGGCTATACTAACACTGTTCAAACCTTTTTAGCTTATTTTTTGACAACCATATGTTTCCAAAAAATCACCTTATTCATTTGACTTATTATTTTGTAATTTCAGTTCAGTAGTGGGACTACCTTCAGTCAGCTGTCTGAATGATCTTTAAGTCTGGTGCAACTTTCAATAAGAACTCACAATTGCTCTGTACACATGTCTCCGCATGGAAAATTAAATGTTTCAGTTTGTTTAAAGTTTTATTGGTTTTCTTCTACTTGAAGCTTAAGCCAGACAGATCAAGTCACAAGAGACTCTTCTCATGTTTATATAAAGCAATGATTGAAATTATTTTAAATGTTTACATAAACATAAATGTTTACAACATGTACACTGTGCTTGTGTCTCTGTGGTTGCTTTGCTGGTGACAGGCAGAAGAGTGGCTGGGAGTCAGTCCTAAAGGTGCAGGAGCCTGGCGGAGGGAGTAGAGAGACAGAAAAAGAAACAGAATCCCAGGAAGACCATGGCATATGACACTGAGGAAGGAGCACATGTCACTCCACGTAAAGAAGCAGGGTGAACTCACGTAATACTGAATCAGAGAAAAGAACTAAATGAAGAAGAGAAAGGCACAGTAGGCAACAAGGAGAGACGGCAAAAAAGTATGTCACGGTTGTTAGAGTCCTAAAACACACTTAGGTACCATTTTCCTAACTTTCCACCTGCCAGGGCTCTGCTAACTCTGCAGAATCTCAGCAGTTTCTTCCCACAGTTTTACACCCTTGAAAACTGAACTTCTTATAGTCAGAGCTCCATCAGAGCAGAAAAAATATATTACTACTACTATTAACTGCACAGTCTTAGAGCCAATAGTTTTGTAAAGGTAAATGTTACTGTGTTTCACTCTAATCCTCCCACACTAGCCACTAATTCAGAATCAGCTTTAATTACATTTAGTAAAAGGAACGAATATCTGTCTTTAGCTTGGTCTACAGCATTGCTCTGACAAGACTCTAAGATGAATTGGATATTAATAGCAGCAAATGAAGTATGAGCTGTGTTCCACCGATGAGTACGTGTTGTGCCCAAGGCTCCACTATCATGCAATCACATTTTTAATCAAACCTTAAAGACTACAGACCTTATTTATAGGTGGTGATACTGAATGTATGTAGCCCAAAATCTTCAGAATTGTCTGTCATTTTACACAAGTATTATAAAGTGTTCCTCCTTAATATGTATTGTCAGAAAAAAAATAATAAAAAGTATACTACTTTATGAAAAATACTCTAAATAATATAATTGTTATTTAACAGAACAATGACATGGAATTGTTTTCCCCCGTCATGTATCAGAAGCCTGTCATCCTAAAAGTAATTTTGGCTCCCACATTATAAATACACTTCAGTATTTCTATAGGCATTGCCAAAAAAATCAGCAAGTGCTCACTGAGTTTGCCAACAAAATCATGACTCTTTGTACAAGAATTTTCTTTCCATTTATAAACAAAGACATTTTGAGAGTTCACGCTCGTGATTGGCTATGGAAACTGATATACTCCACCATAAGATAAAGCATATAGCAAAACAGTGATTTATTACAAGCAGTAAATATTGTACAATAACTCCATTTAAACATATAACATCTATGTTTTTAAAAAGTTATTCCAGATTACACTTCAAATAATCTATTGCACTAAATATCAAAGAATCTGTGCACTGAATATTTGGGAATGAATTCAAATTGTATAAAAAACTTTCCTGTACCATTACCAAACAAGGAACGCTAGCAAACAAAAACTGTAAAGTCAAACCTCTAAGACTAAAAGATAATGCTGACTATTTCATCAAAAGGCAAGTTTAATGCTAAAATTGCCATTGGTATGGAACAGACTCAGTCATTTCTGACAAGACTTCTTCAGGACCTACTTGCTTTTCAGTCCTGTGACCCTTCAATGTCAGAACACAGTCATGGCCAGTCTAATTTGCACAGCTGATGACGTGTCCCCAAGACACTGCCCTGGCCTTGTGCCTCCCCAGGTTGCAGCAGAGCTTGGCCAGTGCACCTGGGCTCCCCTGGCCCCAGCCCAGTGACCACTGCAGGGAAACCCCACAGGACTCCCAAAGGAAGGAGGGTCAGCACCTATAGCCCTCTCCAGACACAGCATCTTCTTGAGTACTGCTACTACAGCTAATTTAAACTATTTTTAGGCTCTGTTTAAAGACTGAATAGTGCAGCTGCAATTTTTATATATGTTCCCATAATTGAATGAGGTGAGAGAAGCCAATATATTTACCCTATTTTAGTTCCTAAATCTCAGTAACGTGCAAGAATAAGCAACACTTTGAAACATGCTAAATATTCACTCACTGATTCTCCTTTGCCCAGCACACAGAAAGTTCACTGGGGGTTAATACACATTCTTCTATATTTACTTAATTTTATGCTGATTTTTATTTCTACCCGCATGATTTTCATTTCACTCACCATAAGAATGCAATGGATAGCAAACTGTGAAAGCATTAAGTCAACTTTATCTTCACTTTATTCCACTTCTACGATTGTAAAAACCGCTAATATTGCACATAATTCAAACCCTGCCCCGCCCCCGCCAAAAAAAAAAAACAAACCAACAAAACACCAACCAAAAAATAACAACTGTTACATGTTTCTGCAGCTAAAACGTGAGGTTTTTATTTAGGTGGTCTAATTTTTATTTGGGTTGGGGTTTGGGGTGGATTTTTTTTACCAGTTTCTCAATCCTTTATTTTCTAGTAAACTCATCAGAAGACCACCTTTCTACAAACAAAATAAAATCTTAATAAAGAACTCAATATTTGGCTTCCAAAAATGTCATGCCGAGTGACACCTCTTTGTATAACAATGCTCAAGACACACACAGTGATTAAATAAATAAATAGTGCAGATTAGTGTAGTTATATTACAGAAAATACAGAAAATTCTAGTTTATAATACGTCTGTGCTGACTCCTAAGATCATGCTTAGTCTACAAAAATCCAAAACAAATAAATAGAACTCGAGTACCTAAACAAAACAATAAACTGACTGAAACTGCACCCCATACTGTCAGTATAAATACAGAGAATTAGAAGTCTGTATTTTTTTTCTTCATGTTTACTTTACAATGTGCAAGAAAAGGTTAGGCCACTGTTTCCATACCTCACTGAGCAAATTGGTCACATAGCTCCCATTAAATTCAGTGCAAGTTATTTAGCTAAATCCTTGATCAACTTAATTTATATTTTAAGAATTTGTTGTTACAGCTAAATTCAGCTCTGGGAGATAAAGGAAATAAGTAACCCACACATTAGGTAACAGCCCTTATGAAAAGCAACTTAAAAGTTTTGTTTTACCTCATTAAACCTTGTCACGAGATCTTCTACAGCATTATGTTCCCCATTGGGAGAAGAAAGAATAGTAGCAGATATGGACGCCTTAATAGAGGGCAGCTTGCTTTGACACTCGGCACTCCCCAAATCCCGGGTTAGAAAGCAGAGGTAGTCGATGGGCAAGACTTTGCGGTAGAGCTCCTGCTCCTGCTCGGTCAGAATGCTGGCAACCTCCTCTGGGAACTGGATGAGGTGCTGCAGGTCGATCAGCTCCTTGCTGATACCGGCCACGCTGGAGGGAAGGACGCTGGAGCCAGCCATAGATGAACACGCTTGGCGTTCTAAAACAAAACAAAGGAAAAATTCATTAGGCTTTGCCTCTAACTCTTGGACTGTGCTGTGCAAAAGCCAGGCAACTTCTGGTTTTGTTAAACTGTTCATTTACTCAGCAATACACTATATTCTAAATACTTCCTTTTTATTTAAACAACCTAACACGCTCTTCTATGTGGAGTTTTTCCTGCATATTTTTTCTATCTGGTGTTGACTAGATAGAGGGCAACTAGACTTAGGAGATTGTAAGGCCACCCACCAAAACACATTTGCTTCCAGAAACATCCAAACACCTTCTTCCAGCGCCTGTGGCCTTGTCACAGCCTCAAATGAAAGAGTCATGGCAGAGTGTGCCTCTGCTTTGCCTCCCTGTAACAGCCACAGTACAAAGCAGTCTGAGGCCTTGACTGGGGCACTGAGATACTATCCCCACAAGAAATAATGTATAATGATAATTTAAAACCCATGTGGGTCAGCATTTTTCTTCATAATCCACTTGCTATAAGATAAATTGTATCTGAGCTTGCTGCAACATGAAATCCAATGTCCAAAGCCACAAAACATTTTCATTCCTCTCAGAAAATGCATATATTTGGGGGTATGCATGTTTTATCCATTAATACAAAACATTCATGGAAGTTTTATAATATCCCAGCAGTGATATCTCTTGAAAAATAAAACTTTTCCTAAGAAGGAAGAAGGCAAGCTTTCTAAGATTGTGTGGGAAGCATGAAACATCAACACAATGATTCCAAAAGAGTGAGTGATTCTTCTTACTAGATAAGTTTAGAATGGGTTCTCTGAACAATTTCTCAAGAATTATTTAAATGTAAAAACATTCATAGCCGTATATTACATACTCTTTCTCATTCTCAGAAAAAGGAGTTTATTTTTTTTGCATTGCTTCATGAAATATCTTCAGAGATTTTTTTCCACACATAATAGAAATACACCCTAGGATCTATCTCTTATCCAATTTTTTAATATATATAAAAGGTCTAACTTGATAATGGGAGCAAATGCCCTTTCTTTTCTCTAAAAAGGAAAAAGAACAAGTTCCTAATGAATGATTAAAATTTAGTCCCTTATAATAAACATAAAATATGCTACATGGGTTTTCCACTCTTAGTCATTTTGTGCAAACTATTATTAATCAGAGAAAAGTTAAAAAGACAGAAAATTGGCTTTTCTTAATATATTCTACTGAAAGTGAAATGATAAATTGCAGTAGCCCTAAATAAAAGTCTTTGGGCTAACAGAATCTACAGAGAAATGTTCAAATACAGAACAAACTTCTGAAAGAACAAAGACAAATTGTTTCTGTCTAGACTAGCAAGCAAAAAAAGTAATGGGCCTAATTTGAAGCAAGCAGTATCTTGGTTATATAGCAGGGAATATATGTATCTTCAGTGATAATGAAGAAGTGCTGCACAATATCTGTAGGTACTGAGAAATCCCTGTCATTGAAACACCTGCAGGAAAGATTGAGGGGGAAAAGCCAGTTTAGAACCACTGATATATCACTGCTGGTTTGGGCAACAGGTGGAGTGCAATGAGCTTCTGGGCTCCCTTTCAGTCGTGTTTGCTTCAATTCTACATGAGATTTCAATTCTGCTTCCTGCTTCAATCTGCATAGAACTATTCTGAGAGGTTTTTTAATAAAAAGCTCATCTGGACTGTTCTTGACTTTACAACAGAACACAAGCTTATGACAAAAGAAAAAAACAATGCAAAATACAATGCTCATTTTATATTAGAAGGATTATGTATTTACACATGCTTTACATATATGGACTGAACTGCCACTGTCACAACCAGCATTATCTCAGTAAGAGGATGATATGGAAGGCATGACAAACACCCACCAACACCTCTTTGCTCCCTAGAAGTCACAATGCCACACTGATTCTGCATGCATGACAGCTCTTCCTGCTCAAGACAGATAAAGTACAGCCTGCACCAGCCCTCTCTGTGTCTCACCATTGAAACTGAGGGTGTTTGGTTGTGTCTGTATTGTACATTTAATTTAGATTATAAATGGCCTTCTGAAGTCAATCTCTCAAGCATTCTCACTTACTGTGCTTTAGTTTAGTCTTAGTGAAAAAACAGTGGGATCCTTTTCAGACAAAACGACACCAGAAGATGAACTCCCAGAAGGCAACTAACACATCCCAACCAGTAAAAAGCTGTAGCTGTGAGAAATATCCAGTCTTTGGAACAAGCACTGAGGTCAGGAAAGGACAATTGGCCCAGAGAGCTCAGATCTCGTCTCGGCTGCAGGTCATCATGTACCACAGGAGACAGAGAGCAAGTACTATGGACAGTGCAACGCCACAGCGATTCTGGTGCTTTGAAAATCCAACATTATTTGGTAAGTACAGTGGTAAACACATTACAACTGCCAGTATGGCAGGAAAGGAAGATATAACTCTATAAGGAGTGCCTACTGACTGATGAAAAAGAGGTAACGTAGGAGTGAAGATAAGCTGTTCTGCAATGCACTGCCTGCTGATGAGATTTAAAGGTGCATTCCTAATAATTCACCTTCTCCATCACAGCACCAACTACATTATGCACAAAGACCTCAAAATCTGGCAAAAGTTGACCCTGAATTTGCAATAGGCTAGAGCATTGATCACGATCCTTTGCACACTACCTTGCCTAAATATAATCACCCTTCAGGCTGCACTTAGTACAACCTCTCACATCTAAGAACAAGGCTCAACACCACAAAGTGGCCACAGCTAAGGCTGGCTCTAAAGCATATCTCTAAACTGCCAGAAACCACCAGGAATATGGATCTTATTAGAACTGGATTTCACTGGACTGACTGCCCATTGATCAAATCCAGCAGAAAGCTAGTGCACAGATTTTGAATGCTCTTAACAAAACTACTTTTAATGAAACACTCATCTTTCATAATGAAATCTTCACAACCCAGCTTCGCTCTAACAGAAAAATGAAGCTGTCAAAAAGAAAATCTTTTCATGGAAGCTAAGCCAAGATGATTCAAGAGCAGCCACTAGTATTGCTGGATTTGGAAGAAGATTGAAAATAAATAGAACACTTCCTGATTCAAAGCACTGAATTTCAAACTAGCATTTCTCAATTCTTCATTAAACTGGAAGAACTTTATGTAAATTCTGTCTGTAATGTGAGAGTCCATGGAACAGGCTGCTGCAGCAAAAATGCAGCCAATATCCAAGGAGAGGAACACAGGCTAAACAGAAATCTGAAGGCACACAGCTCATGGCTAAAGTATGGCTATAAATACTGAAGTAGAAATAACTTAAGTAAGTAAAATAACTTCTTTCTGTTGACTTTTTCTACACCCATAAATATTTAATTCTTCCATAATTCACATCTTTGCAAGTCTTGGTTGTTGGCATAATTTACCCCTCCAGATACAGATATTTTATCTTTCCTCATTCCAGTCTTCTGTGTTTTATCACAGAAAATCCAGGATCCTCATTCTCAACTTCACCACCTTCCATGATTTACATCCTGCCTGAAAGTCTATTCCTTTTTCTGTATTAAACTAGTTTTTTTCCTAGACTATTTTTTCATCCTTTTGTGTGTGTATGCTTCAGACTTCTACCATTTTTCACTCCAGGAACAGATTTGTTTCTGCTATAAAACTCCTTATCCAGTCTCATACACAAATCTCCAGGTTTGTGTTGTCAGTTTATGTTCTTCAGGAAACAGATAGTATTTTTCTGCACTTCAAAGAACAGCCAGGTCCTTGCAGAATGGAACTGCTTTCAGACCAAAAACCACAGTAGTCTTTTTACAGTTAAGGCAAGGTATAATCCTCACTAAAATTAGCTGCTGCTGCAATAAAAATGGGTTTTTGTGTCCTACCACATCAAGCTAATGCTAAAAATACTACAAGAAAATGAGGACCCAGACTATTCATTTGCAAGTTGCCTAAAGCTGAAATTGGTAACTTTGCTTATCCCATTGATAAAGGGCTGAAGCAGATAATCTTTAACATAGCAAGTATTGCTTTTATTAATCAAAACAAGATAACCTCTGCTTAGCTTTAACAAAGGACTCGTGGACTGACTTAATCATTGCTGATGCCCATGGGAACAAAGAGGTCTCTTCTTCTTTAACAAAAGAATAATCTTTCTAAGAATGGGAGAAAAGTATAGAGTGTCAGGGAAAAGTCACTGCATTTTTTAAACGAACGCTATCTCAAGAGAATAAGCTTGCCTAGAATATGAAAACCTACGTTCAACAAAGTTTGATGAACTGAAAGGTTCAATAACTGGATTTCTGTCTTAATTTTATTTCTAGGTACTTTTCTTTCTATGCTTACTCTGATTAAAAAAAGGATTCTCTCTCTACATTCAAAAAACACTTTTAAAGCAGTAAACTGAAAATTATAATCACTAACAACATACTCACTCTCTGGAAGACTACAAAGATCTTGTAATTATGACAAATTGTGTTCTAAAGCAAAAGATGGACTTCAAGAATAAAAGTAATTATTCAACCTATTATAACATCCATGACATTATACTAATGTAACTGAAAGTATAGAAAAATCTTAGAGGATTATTTTTCTCTGTTAGTATTAAAATGGGTGCAATAAATGGATTATAATAGCAGTAAACTATGCTGCAGATATACTCCAAATTTTCATATGCTTTAAGAGAACATATGGATTATGTGTACAGCAAGAAAATTCTGACCACAGGAAAAAAATTAAGAAATAGCTACAGATGAACAGCTGTCAATGTATAAAATGTAGAACTGTTCTGTTCAAAAAAGAGGAAAAATACAATAAAAGCTCCCCCAAGCAGAAGACATCTATGCAATATACGGCAGTTTAATTGAACACCAGCTTCCAGTAGAGATCAGCATAACTGAGATAGCATTCTTTTGCTGTCCCTTGGATGCAACATATCTCAGTATCGTAATAACCAAACCAATAAGCTTTTGTTAATTTCCTGTTTCTCTTCTATGTAATTAAAAATATCTCTTTCCCTTAATGAACATGAATTCACCGTTACCAAGTTTGACTGCAAAGAATTCACTTTGGTATTAAAGAGCCTGATGTTTAACTTAGTGAGAAGCTTGACAGAGAAGAGGATCAAGTTCAAGTTTAATTTCACTGTAGAAACCACTGAAATCAATAGATCCGTTTTGTCTTCAAATTTGCCTTTGTGCCAAGTGATCGAAGAATGAGAAGATGCACAGGTTCTCTCTCCATACACCTAAATCTGTCAATATGGGCTACCTCTTAAAACTGCCTATGAGCACCCATTGGAAATTATTATTAGCAGCGGAGCTCTGATCTACAAGGTACTTGCACTAAATAAAACTGGAGTTCACTATAACCTAAGCCTCAGCAAGCAAAAGACATAGAGATAACCTGAAGAAGATGAGCTAGGGTCTGTAGACCAAGTAAGATTACTGATACACTCTGAGAGCACAGGATCTTTTTCAGATTTGGAATAGAATCAGGAAACTTCATAGCTAGTTCAAGAATGCCTGCTTTAAGTTTAATTCAATCACAGTAATAGCAAGACTTTGGAGAAGGTGATCTTCTCTTGGGGAGCAGCAGCAAGTTACCACATTGGGCCAGGTGAAAAAAGCAATACTTTTTATAGTACAAAGAGAAAAGGAAAAAGGTAGAAATCACCTGTAGAAAAGAATTTTGCTGGAAATAGAAACTGTGACACACAGATATTTTTACTGAGGATGAGATTTTATTGTTGTACAGATTTATGAAACCTCTGGAGAGGATTTTTAAAAAGGCAACTAGCATGTTGAAGTAGAACTGTTAAATTATATTTTATACCACAAAATCCTGACTCATGAACTGACTGCATAGTGAAATTCAGCAAAAAGAAAGATATGGAGTGATTGTGACAACAGTCACTTACTCCTAAAACCACTTCTTGCTTTAGGAACTGGCAAAGAGTTCAGTTTTGAAAACCAGACCCTAAACACACTTTTTAAAGTTTGCAATTATAGCATCAATCACATGTAATCCCAGAAAAAAATCCCCGTGAAAGTACTGTATAGTTAGAGATACAACCTGCCTATATAATTTCTGACTTGAAACAAATTAAGTTACCTAAAAAAGTGACATAATTATTAGAATAGTTGAGATGCACATGCATGGGAAAGAATTTTTTTTTTCTCTTTAATCACAAAAGTTCAGTAAACATTTTCACAGGGCAATATCTATGCACAACAAAACATTCATTCAGATTGTAAAGTTGATTTAAAGAAGATCAGCATGAAGTACTAATATATTAATTTTGAGTTAACAATTACATATCAGTCCTTACATTTTTCAGAAGTTCCTACCCATAAGCATGATCTTGAAAACCTATTTAAACTCTGTTTAAGGCTGGATTAGAAGATCCTGGTTCTAAGCTAGATATACTGATATTAGCTCAGTTGGCTGGAGCATGTGCTAATAACACCAAAGTCATGTGTTCAATTCCTGTATGGGCCATTCATTTAAGAGCTGGACACAATGATCCTTCCAGGTCCCTTCCAACTAAGAATATCCTGTGAAATCTCTGTGAAATACGAGCACTGACATAATAGATGAAAGGAATTCACAGCATTACCATGATTTCACCACACCTGAACTGCCATGCCTGCTTCCCATCATCCCTAGTGTACAGCTACACTGCCCTGTGTAATTACATCCACACTGCTGCTCAGATTTCTGGAAGTGTATCCAAGGGCTTTTACCACTCCACTAGCCTGAGTCATCCATGGAAATATTTTGCAGCACACAAGAGAACTTGGCTGCTTGTCTCTGAATTACCATATACTGTCAACACATTTAACCAATCATTTCCTCTCTATGCAAGTTGGTTGATACTGGCTACAGCTGATAAAAACAATCAGAGACCTGTCCATAATAAATAGATACACTGGGTTTTCTTCTGGTTGTAAACTCCCAATAAAAAAGACGCAATGAGTACTAGTGTAACATTAATTTTGGCTTTGCAAATCAGAAGATCTCAGGACAAAATTTATCCAATTTGATGCTCATTTTCCAATTCCTTCCCATTTTCAGGGCAGCTAGCAAAGAGCTGAGGCTGCAATCCTCATGCAGAAAATTACAACCAGCAATGGCTCCAGAATATCTTTATAAGAATCAATGTGGGTTTTGTGTGTTAACCCCAGCCAGTAAACATTTCTTCTGCACCTGAAATAATAGGCCTTGAAGGCAGTGCTGAAAAAAATGACCCTGAGGCTAACAGGGTAGCAAATGGCAGCTACAAAGGGAACCCTGTGTTACACAGGGTTTGGGTGAACACAGATATACTCACAGGTATTATGGACAGATGAATCAGCAGTGCTGCCAGAAGTCTGAAGAGATCCACCATCAACAAGTTTAGTCAGAAAGCAGCTTTATGTAGCTTCCAGTCTAATGTATGGCAATGGGCCACCTGCGACCTGCTATTTTAGGGGACCTTCACCTACTGCTGTAACTCATGAAACTATATCCTGATTTCACAACACCTGCCAGAAGAACATTTAATTATAATTTGATAGTTAGACTGTGAATGTCTGGTTGACTGGTTGAAAATTAGCTCTCGAAAGCTGTTTGATACCAACATGCTGCCTGTCTTGCTGTGACATGCTGCAGCACGCACTGTGCAAGACCAGACACAAGATTTCATTGCTTCAGAGGCAACTCTCACCTCTTCTCACCTCAGGGTGAAGGGATTCTGGGCCATAATGACTGATCTTCTAAATCTACACCTTTATATCACAGTGTAACAGATACATGAAAAGGCTGGAAAGAGGCTAATAACACCACCACATTTGCTGTTTAAGTGTTTTCCATTATTTTCCTGCAATGAAATCCCATCTAATTAATTCCCTCCTCTGCAGAACTCCTGAATGATTTCAGAAATATTCCACTTTCACATACATTTCATAAATCTTTCTCCTAAAGGCTGTCGCAATGGTAGACTAGCAGGATTTTGACTTGAGTGACACACCAGCAGGAGGGTTCTCTGTGCAGCATCTGTATTCAAGACCTTTTAAGATCTGGATATAAATACAGCACAGTATATGGAATGTTAAGTTCAAATGCTAAACAAATGTACATGTAAATTACCAGATAAATTCCAGCCTATAAGAACAAAATGGTCAAAAGGGAGGAGTTTACTTTGGAAGAAAAGGGTGTTGTAGAAAAAGAACTGTAAAATTCTCACTGCAAAATGAACTTGTTACTGCTTGAGTTAAAGCAGAACTCAAGGCTTTACCTCCCAAAACTGATAGAAAGCATGTCCAAAATCAAAGCAGGAGCTGCTGTTCAAAATTAAATTAAAATGCATACAACTTTGAGTTAATGCTGCAATGGAAAAATATCCAGTGATTAGACAGAGTGAAAGAATCTCAACTCAGGTTCCAATATATGAGTATTTTGATCAAGACAGTAAAAATGAATATTATTTCTATTTTTTTCCATTTATGTAATGCAGAAGCTTTTCAATTTTGAGAATTAAAGATCTATGTTAATAATCAGTGGGTACAGGAGAAAATGCAAACGAAAATGTAATTTGAGACTATACAAACTGTATCTGCAGCAAAATATAGCATTCATAATGCAAATAACTGTAAAACTAAAACAACAGGCATTTTCAGTATTTCAGAGTCTCAGCCTTGAGGCATTCCTTTCTAGTCTGAGTGCACTGGACTTTAACATCAGCAATCCCTGCATTTAATTAATGATCTGTTGAAGTTTGCACCTTGCTGCACAACTTTCAAAAATTATCAAGAGCACAAATTAAAACTCATTTCTAGCTTTAAGATCCTCAGAAATAGATTTTGTAAAAAGCATCATCTTCTTTACTTTGGTACTTCTTATGCTGAAGACCAGATTATATGTGACAGTGAACCTTCAAGGATAGGTGGGAAAGAGGAATGGTCAGCTCCTGTCTAGTCCAGTTTCCCAAATATTGCACAGGAATGCCCACTATTCAAATGAAAACTATTTCAATTTGGAAAACAATCATTAAATATAGTCCTTCAAGGTAAAAATAGTAAGAAGGTTTCCTATGGTTTCTGTGTCCTACCAAGTGAAACAAATACCAAAAGTGCCATTGGTGTTAGTGGTACAAGATGAGCACTAGATGCTAATCTGAGAACTTAATTTTAAGTATAATTATGTCAAAAAATTAAATGAGGATTAAGTAAGAACTGGTAAGTGTACAACACTTAAAACTCATTTTTCTTGCCTTTCGAATATTCAAAGGAAAGACAATCTGGTGCATGAGGCATGCTACCAGATTTTCCACACAGACCAAAGGGCAGGCAAATCTGCTGCATAAGATGTTTTGGTTATTATTCTTACTGATTATTGGAACAAAATTAATCCAAGCCACAGCCAGCAAAAACAACACTTGATTAGATGTTCCCCATTTAAGCCCTGAAGCTTAGCAGGGAAAGAATTTTAAAGGAATGGAATACACTTGAAAAATGTTCAATCAGTTCAGAGTTTTCATCATTCTGGCCTGCTTTCAGCAGTTACCTAAACAGAATCTGTTCCAAACACTAGGTTGTTTGAGACTCCTCCTCTACACAACTATTTCACAGAAAATGGATAGAGAATAGAACCATTAACGGCAGATACAGTTGATTGTACACCTGTGTACAAAATACCTTTGTATGATCTGCTATGGAACCTTTTTCACTTATTTTACATTACACTTTTAATAATATAAATTCAATCTCTATATAACTGAAGCACCTACAGAATCTACACCTTCATCACTTAGTTTTGGTGAGGATTCTATTACTGACTTTACTGTGTGCTCTGAATAATTTCCTGATGATGATAACATTTTGTGGATAGGAGATTTATTGCAGCAGCTACAATTTAATTTGATGTGCAAGAATTTTAGATTTCTAACAAAAACAAAATCCAGGAAATACACCTGTATTTAAACAAAAATATACACTTAGAAACGCCCTAAGACACATCAGAGAAAACTGCATGATTTATTAAGGCATCAGTCAAAAACCTGTAAATAGCACATCACAAAACTATTGTGATAACAGCTTTTTGTCAGCAGTGTACAGCAGGAAGAACCTAGTAAGAAAAATATGGCCTTTCAAAGTGCTGTTAAAGACAGTACCATAATTTATAAAGATATTTAACAAAGAGTTAGTAAGAACAGTGAGTTCTATGCTGCTAAAAATAAATACTGCAGTAATTCTACCTCCTAGTTCCAAATTCACAATGCAGAGGAAAATATGAAAAGATTCTCTCACGCAAGAATAAATGAGTGAACCAAGGACACTAATTGAAAAAGATGCCAAAAGTGGAGAAAAATTATGAACTGGAAATAAATTGATGGATTACATAACAAGGTGAAGGGCAAAGCTAATAATCATAATTCACAGCCATTCAGCACTCGCACTTCATTATCAAAGAAATGGCTTAAAAGTATTTTAAGACATACTAAAAAAGTATTCACTGAAACTGGTCAAAAAGAGAGGGAGATGTTTAAGATGTGAAAATGAATATGCCATTAACTGCTAATCAGTAGCCTGCAGCCACTGGGAATGCTGTGCAGCAAACCCATGGCTCTTCTCGCAGGTCCTGCAGAGCGCTGTCCTGGAGGTCAGCTACCTCCACTCTACCCCAACACAGCCAGAGCTCTGCTACTCCTCCTTAGGTTTCTGAATACAAAATATCATTTGGTCTGTCTACACTGCACAGAAACACAGAGGTAAAATCACAGCTGATGCCCTTGCTGTAATCCTTATGTGTATTCCTAGATAAAAACAAGCACAATCTCTTAAGTTTTAGTTTAAAAGAATTAAGGCTAGCTACTGCATTTGGGATAGACAATCTGTAGGTCCCTTCCGACTGAACTATTTTGGACTACTGTATTCTACATATTGGCTGGAATTAAAAGTGGACTATCTTTAAAGACAGTATTAATAGCCATTTCTTAGAAACGCACTATTATGGGCTAAGTATCCTGGGTTGAGTGCTCTCAGGACAAAAGGTGTGTTACTTAACAGATACTTTAAAGGAAGGAAAAAAATTCGTAGTATCATAAGATGTTTCTTCCACATAGATTCTGCAATATCAAAGAAACAAGCAGATGGAGACACACAGCAGATGAAAGCTGTGGAAACCTTTAGTCAAATTCACCCGGAAAGCGCTTCATGGATAGAAAATACATTGCACAACATGCAAAGGGATCCATGCAGGCAAAACACAGATGGCTTTCTATACATGTTTATTGTTTATTTTAGCGTGGATTCGTTAATGTTCTTTTCCCCTTAATCCAGACACAGTCTTTTCTCAAGCTCATTGATAAATATGTATTTATGTCAAAGTAGCATTTTTCCTGTAGGGTTAAAATACAATTTAGGAAGCCAGCCTGAGAAAATGAAAGTCTGTACCTACAGAGGAATGAAGTAAAATTATTGCCATACTGATGTTTTTTTTCAGAAGGGAAGTAATTCAGCTCTTTTCTTCTGTAAACTACTTCCTCTTGTAATGCAGGAAGAGTAAAACCAATCTCTCTACCTAGAATAGCAGCAATCCTTAGTCTTACATTTTTTCCTTATTTGCAATTTGAATGCAAGTTTGCAGCGTAGTACAATACCTGTTTGGCACAGTCCAATTACCATTGCTAAATTTACTGAGTGAAAGAAAGGATTCTGTAATGACTTTACAGAATTAAATGAAAGAAGCTATTCCTTACTCTAGAATGCAATTTCCAAATTTTAAAAGGTACTTTTGAAAGGTATCTTTCAATGCAAATACTTAATTACATCAATTACCAGAAAATTTCAAAACGGCTGTTCCAGTCTGCATCCTTAAGAAGCTGATTTTTCTCATGAGGAAACTGATGGGAAGCTAAGGATATGCTATTATGCTATATATGCATAATAGCATATTCTTAGCTTCCCATCATATACTCATAAGATATTTTTATAAGGGATTAACATGAATTTACAACTTCCCATAATAGTAAGTCATATTCATGATGTTATGTAACTATTATATTATGCCAGCTTTTCTTTTAAGCAAGTATTGCTACTAGCCAGCTATTCCTAGCAAGGTTTCTGGAATCACAAAGGCTGTGCCAGAAGCACAACTCAAAGGATGCTGAGAGGCATTTTAAAGCAGAAAAGAGAAATATACAGCAAAACTCGGGTCAGTACAATCAAAGTCGTTCCACAGACATACAGAGCACTTTAAAGCACAGTCACATATTTTTAGTGGCTATACCAAGGACTGAATGACCAATGGCATCATGGGCTACCTCACCACCTCAGAAAGAGTCATGACTGCCATGCAGTACAGACATGGCCAGGTGAACTACCAGTGGAAATGCTGATACGCTTAATAAAACTCTGAAGTCCAAGAAAGAATCTGTATTACTGAAAAAGCAAAAAAAATATGTAGCTTAATGAAAAAAATTCATCGCAATAACCAGAATTGCCAAAAAGTCAAAGCTGGAAAGATTTTGATTTTTTCTTTCATATGTTTTTAAATTATACACTGGAGGAGCCTGTGTGATTTAGCCTTAGAACTGAAATCTGTTCTACGACACAGGAGTTTAAGCCAAAGAAGGATTAGTGGAATACAGCAGACAGCAGAGAACAGGGCAGGCACATGTCTGGAAGCCAGAAGAAGTAAAACAATAGACTACACAAAGTATTAAATCAACCTTAACTTCATAATAGAGATCTAAACAATCTCAACATCTATGACTTGCCTCAATATTACTTACTTCTTCCGATCTCAAATATAAATGCTCCAAGTACTTATTTATCCTTGCAAGATTTTTACAACTTCACTAGTAAATTACTGTAATTCTGCTTAGACTAAATCCTGCTACAAGTAACTATATAAGCAACTATTTTCTATAATTGTTTTTGTTTAGTTTATATCATTTGGGCATCATATGGTAAATTAACAAAGATACATTTATACAAGACTGTGTTCAACCAAACAGAGTGTAGCTATATGTGTTATACTGCTGAAAGCAGCTATCTTGTAAAAAAATTGAAGTATTTATTACATTTGGCTTTCACAGGATTAATACACTTGCTATATAAAAGCTGTTCTAAACAGTCACAAGACTCCTTAATGAATTGTGTCTTTGTCATTGAGCTTTAGCAGATTATACTAGAAAGGCTGTTTACAGTCCTTTCCTTACAGGATAACTTCCAAAGCTAGTGATTTTACCATCTGAAAACAAACTCAAAACTAGTACCTTCCTCAGATTTCAAGAAATCTCCCTTAACCTGAAGACTTCAAATGCAATTAATTTCTTTTGTAAAAGTACATAGCAAAAATTAACACTTCTCTTCCTTCCTTGTGGTGCTACTGCTACCTGTAATGCAGTTAAGGTTTTAAACAGAATTAGCACCAACCATGTCAACAGTATTGTTTATATAGCAAAAAAATAAGACATTGTCTTTAGGACCAGCACAGTCTCTTCCAAACCCAATTACCCCAGGACTGTCAAATGGCAGTTAAGCACTTTACCTTATAAACGTGACTTTAAAAAAAGCAAGCAGTTAAGTTAGTGTACACATTATAGATCTACTGGAAATAGGAAGTAGTCTAGACATAAGAACTGCAAATCCTGGGTATCAAAAGGAGTTTTGCTTTTCTAAAGTTCACAGCTCAGAATAACTAAGATGGGACTCTAAAACCAAATTTCTTTCTATGCTTTTAGCAAGTGGTGCTGGCAAAAACAGGTCCTCCTGCATAGATCATGGATGACACCAATTACACACAGTTATCTTTTCTGTATTTTTTAAAGACACAGACAAACCACAAAGTATTCAAAGAGAACTATAAATTTGTTCCAGGCTTGAATAGTGTGATTGAGAGAAAGAGATTTAGATCAGAAATGCATAACTTTAGTTCAGTAAAGTGAAATTGAGAGGAGATCTGACTGTAGTGGGTATGTAAGCACCTTCCAACAGGGGAAATATATCAGATTTTAAATAACTAAATCCAGCAGAAAAAATGCATAACAAAAACAACTTGTTGGTCCTTGACGACAGACAAACTCAAAGTGCCACCCTTCTGTCAACCACTGGGAAAAGCTGTGTATGTGGATGATAGTTCCCAGGCTTCTTCAGAAGACTGCAATGCAGCACAGTTGCCTTTCCACTCCTGAGCTTAGAATAAAGACAACTTAGAAAGATGTCAGACCAGCTAAATATCTCCATTGACATTAGATTTTGCAATGCTATGAGCTTTCTTACTTTCCCAAACAACATGCTGTTACTGCCCTCCTGTTTTCAAATTTGATGTACCATCATCCATGCAATCACTAAATCTTTTTTTCCTTCTCAAGCTTTCTGAAATATTTTCTAATATTTGACGTTCAAAAAAAGTTTTGGTTTTTGAAGGATCTGTCCATTTCTTTTGAACAAATGAAAGTATAATATTTTTGGGGGTTTGGAAGCAAACAGAAATCCTAGTTACTGACACAGTTCTAGTTCTATCTTTGGAAACAGGAATTCAAATTTTATTTTAGTTTTTCCTTGATGTCTTTTTAGAGAAATTCATTCTATATATGGTTATGGAAAATACCTGAAGACTTTTCTCACACTGACCTTGTATGCAAATCTGCCCACCATCTTCAAGACAACCCCTATCTGAAGCAGCACTTCTTTTTTGTACTCAGTGCATACTTAAAAGGTTTGTTTGTAGCAATTAGGAGGTTTTATATTCACAAATACTGTACCTATGAGGTAGACCTGAACTATATGATTTAATTTGATTTTTTCTATTTCACAGCAATTACAGAACTGCATATAATGAAGACCTAAAGCCTAGAAGAAAACTCTACTTCTATAGTTCATTTTTTTTTTTCAAATTTAAGTCATCCAACTTAAATAATAAAAATTATTTGATGGTGCTTTAAAGTATGATACCACAAATAAGTTCCTAAAATGTTAATTACATTTTATCAGCCAAGTGCCTACACCAACACAAGAACAGAAGTAACTGTTCTCAGCAAATATGCAAAAGCATTCTTTTTAGGTATAGCTATTTTCAAAATCAAGTCCCTAAGATTAATGATGTTTCAAATCCGAATTCTTCTGAATTCCAACTTGAAACTTCTAGAAACTCATAAGAAGAGCAATTTATTTGAAAAAAATGGTATAATATTTTTTAGAATAAGTTACGCATATTTATTGATACTTCAACAACTACTCTGCTTTTAAAAGGAAATATCCATGTTAAAGAAATTATTCACAGAATCACAGAAGATGCTGAGTTGGGAAGGACCACAAGGATCATCCAGTCCAACTCCTGGGCCTCCAAAGGACTATTTTACTGTGTTTCTCTGCAGAGCTTTGCAATTTACATTTGAACAAGCAAATAAAGGTGAAAAAATCCAGATCGAATCTCCTCAAAAGCTAACAGCAACATAATAAAAGGCATTTGAAGCAATAGCTTTTCCAGATTGAGAATTCTTTTTCCCCCCTCAAAGAAAAATGCTCTCGGAAGACACCACTGTGGATGTGGTCAAAGAGAGGAGACCTAATGCAACAGCATCAGATCTATCCCATTCCTAGAAGATCTCAACACTTACAAAGAAAGCTGAAAGTGTGCACGAAATCTGGCACACTAAGTCCATGGGAAATGTAGACAAAAATATGTAATTACAGTAGAGTTGTGCAAAACCTTTAAAATTAAGCTCAAGAAAAAATTAAAGGTACTTTTAGCATCAAATCCTAGAACTGTATCCTAGTTCTTCTACTGTTGCTCTGAAACATTTTAAATTCATGCTTGATAAATCTTCCTGGCAAATTACTTACTTCAGAATTACTAAAGTATGTAGCAATGCTTTTATATACATAACTAGTATTTCAAAAGCAAATACTTAAATATTCTAAAACTATGTCAATATGAATCCTCTTAAATAAAAGCTAAAACAATTATGCCCTAAGAAAAATCCTCATATCAGCTTAATTTTTAGAAAAATGCTTACACCATTCTGCCTCAAATCAAAACTAAAAACATTGCAAAACAGTCAAAAGGCAGGGTCCTCATGAGTTGAAATTAACTAAAATAAATTTCACTCCCTTTCTTGTAATACTTGTAGATATCTCAGATTTGTTACCACTGACTGAATAGAGACATCAAAAAGATCATTGTTTTGCAATTAATACAGATACATTTGATATCAGGGTGCTTTTTTTCTGTGCTGTCTAAATCACAGAGGTGAGAATAACAGTGTTGACAACCAAGACAACCTTCCTATTGCAATGGGGTACTATCACTCTGAATGGTGAATGTTTGTCATAGCCTTTAGCTAACAGCCAGATTAGGGAAATGGGAGACTTAGCACATAAAAGACATTCCTTTCACAGAGTAAAATATTATGAAACTTCATTCAAGTTACAGATGCCACTTTAAAAAAAATAAAAATGCAAATATAGATGTTTCTCTATGACCACTTAGGAGCAAAACATTGCTTTTACATGCTGCTATACATACATGTCATTCAAAAATAAAAAAAAAAAAAGTAAACCCCCTTAAGCAACCACGGAAAAAAAAACTGGTTGGAAAACATAAACTTGTATACTGAGGATCCAGGAAGAAAAGCTCACTAAAGAAAAAAGCAGCAGTGCATTTACATTCAGAAACATGCTGCTAACCTGTAACATTTGAGTAATTTATATACTTCAGGAAAAAAAAACAACTTAACTTTGTTCTAGTACTTTTTAAAGTATTGAAATTCATATATTGTCCAGCAATTTTGTAACAGAGACTTGTTCTTTGTAAAGTAAGAAACAAAGGAATGTCCCACAATATAATTTAATATCTAAATAGTTGTAATGTGAGCGAAATAAATGCAAAGCAATTTGCCCAAATTACTTGAAATATTGCATTCCATTTCAAACAAGCTGAAATACAAAATACACAGTTACAACATTGTTTCATATTGCTTATATTAAATCCTTACTTCATTTTCTACCTAGAAACAGGTTTGTGTCCTTACAGCATTATTATTAAGTGCAGCCATTATAGCTTTAACATGAGATTAGAAAACCCAATTTACTTCTCTGGAAATAAAACTATCACTTTGATTTAACTCCCTTTATGTAATCAGAACTGGCTACTACGGGCCGCCGAAGGGCAAATCTTACCGGCAAATGTGCCTTCCATTGAATCTTAGATTCCTCCTAAAATGCCAGAAGAGCAGGTACTTCCAGTACCACAGAAAGGCTCCACGCTGCACTTGTCCAAACTAACAGTCAGGCAACAGCTGCTCAGTTTAAAGCTACAAACTGTGGCAAAATGCATAACTGACATGCCTTGTGTAAGCCATGAAGAAGACATGCATTTGGCTGGCTCACTGAAAGGTCAGGTTTCCCACCTCCCCAGATAAAAGCTGAAACACTAGGATTCAAATGGAAGGAAGTTTAGAAATTAAGGATGAGCATACATCCTGCTAAGACTAAAAGCATTTGATTTTGACAGCAGAGTTATAAACAAGAGTGATTTTAATTCTGCTGGATTTTTGTCTTTAAATATATTAAGAAGTAAGTTACCCTACACTCAGGCTTTTGTACAAGTTATATTTATATCAATGTTGTTTAAACAGGCCAAAAGTAATAAATGGAATTACTTTTGTTTTAGGAAACTTCATCTGAAGCATTAAAAAAACCACAATGTGGGGTTTTTTTATTAGCAAATGCCCTACCTTTACAGCTATTAAGCACCCAGCACTAACAACTCTAGTAAAAGGCAATAGCATTAGCTTTAATGGGACAAAGGGCTATGACTTAGGCAATCATCCAAAAAAGTTTCTTTGAGAGGCAAAGTAGAGGAAAACCTCCCTGAGGCTTCCAGAAATGTGATTAACCAGAAGAATTTACAAATAGGGGGAATTAAAAAGACAGCATAGCCCTCAGCTTGCATCTATGTTCAGAAAGCAAGTAGAAACCAAACCCCTGCTTTCATCCCATGGTCAGTATCTGCCTCTGGCACTTTTATCACTTCTTTTCCTCATTCTAACCTTCCCCTTGTCTACACACAGTTTACACCACTTTTACAAGCAGCAGGACTACATCACCAAAAAGTTAGTTATGAAATTTGCTAGAGTACACAAGACTGAAAACCAATATGCTGCCACAAGAAAGCTTTCTCCATTTCCCCAGGAAGTCTGAGAAAGGTCTGTGCAGAACTGGAATGCGAGCAGTACACTCAGAGACACTTTGTTTATACGGTGAATATACGTCTTGTCTGAAAAATCTCTACTGAAGGAATGACCATGGGACCTGGCCAACACACCATAATTTTTTCATTGACTACACAAGCATATTCTTTCTTAATTGGAAGAATGACAATTTAGTGTTGTTTCCAACTTCCAGCTGGAAACCAGGACACTTAGATTTTAAAAAAAATCATGTTAAATACGATAATATAAGGATACCCATGGAGATGTAATAGAAGACTTTAAAATTAATTTTATCTATAAACATAAATTTTATGAATGCTATTTCACTAGAAATATACAAAATGAACCATCAAATTAAACATTTCTCATCATTATAGAGTCAATACTAAAGTATTTTAATTAAATTTAGTTAAAAACGCAAATATCTGAAAACCCAAAGAAAATAACTGAATATCTTTGATCTGCTAAGTAAACTCTATAGTATTTCTTAAAATTTAGAAAAAAAAATTGTGTCTGGAGAGAGATAAAGCAGCATTATCCTACAAAACTTGATTTTCTCTCCTAGTTTGTTTCCTAAAACAAAAGCTTCAAGAGATGACTTTTGAGTCATCTTGTTGCTTGAGTCCTTGGGGTTTTCTGCTCCTGACTGACATGCTAACATAAACATACCGAAAAAGTTCCATTCTACACTTTAAAAGTTCCCATGGACACTACTTTTACAAGGTCCATTCAAACAAATGTTCAGACCTTTGAAATAATAAACAATAATAAGCAGTTCAGGGATTAACTATCTGCACTCAGAATGTAATTTAATTTTTTTTCTGAAGAATTCTAGTCCTAAAAAATAATAAATTTGATTTTAAAACTAACATAATTTTGCACAAACTTCTGCTCTCTCAGCTTTCATTCACAGACATCAGCATGTCCTTAATTACCTTCCTCACAACAAACCTCTAACAACACAGACTTATTCTATGCATTTCAACTCTTTTTTCCTCTTGTGGTGGAAATAACAGCTATAGACTTCCAAAAAAAAATTGCTACAAGCTGAGACACAGATACACAGGTTAAAGGATCAACAGCATACCAAAAAGTGTCACACAGCATTATTGGAACCAAAATCTATATAAAATCAGCTGAAACTCCCTTCTGTTTCTTAATCTCTTTACACAGATTAGGATACCCAGATCCATACAGATGTAACAGGAGTATGATACCTATTACATCCAAAAATGCAATTGTACAGATTAAAATATTTTAAATTCTTTTAATAAGGTTACTTACACTGATTGAATTCAATCTTCTGCCTGGTTCAATTATGTGTCATTCTTGCAGTAATATGCCTTACTGATCCTGGAGAGAGGACTGTAAGGACAAGACAAGCTATGCTGGCAGAACTTAAATCTGTGTGCCTATGATGTATTAAACATGTTGGATTGAAGGAAGTTTTTGTTAAATTAATGATCCTCATTAAGTCCTTCTCACACTACCCTTGGTGTGACCAGGCTGCAACCAGGCCTGGCCAGAGGATGACAGGGCCAGGAGACTGATCTCAGTGATCCTTCCCTTCTGCCAGTTTGCAGGGACAATCATTACAGCCAGCTCCGGATGGTCCCACATGTCCCTAGACTTAGAGCTGTCCTCCAAAATCTTTCTCCTCCTTCGTGATGTCTCAGACTTGATCTGTGCTTCCTGCCATGTCACTCTCTTCTTTCTGTTCCTAACCAGATGACCTGCACTTGTTCCTGCTCTTCCTGACCTACTCCTGGAGGCAACAGAGCCGGCATGAAATCCTTGTTCCCTGACTCACACCCTTGCCTCAGGCCACATTATCTGCAGACAGACTGACCTGTCCCCAGTATCTGATTTCCCCTCCTGAAGTGCATTGCCTGACACATCTTACCACAGACTGTCAGCCTAAACACGTTTTGTCTTTTCAGGTCTTATTTTCAGCTTGTTTGGCTTTACCTCACATTCTAGATGGTCTTAATCTTTGGGCCCAAACATACACACACACAAACACATGCATAACTCACCAGCTAAATTATGCTGACCTTTCTTAATCTATGTACATCAAGCTTGTTACCACCCATGACTCCAACATATAGCTATCAGACAACTGCCCCAACTTCAGGGACTGGAATTTTCCCAATATTGTAACAATACACTTTTTGCAAAGGGTACAAGAAATAGCAGTGGGAAAAGCCACAGAGACTTGGGCATCCATTTGCTGTGTAGTCTTGCAGATGGCAAAATCTGATTAAAAAAAAAAAAAGGGTAATCACTAAATCCTGTGGGATGAATGAAGCAGGTTTTCTTAAGATCAATGCAGTCTACCTCCACATTCATGACAAATCAGTTTCCTTATGGTCTTGATCAAAACCTGCTATTGCCTGTCTAGCAAGTCCTGTTGAGCTTTCTCTGGAAGATATAGTCTGATTTATATCACAGAGAGTGGCATCAGACTCATCCATTTTAGAAGACACTAAAGTGAAAAGAATACTGATACAAAATGTTTGCAGTTTGCTCCATCTTCAGACATCTCTTTCTGACTTTCCTTCTCTTTATCTTAGATTACAAACAGAATTAAATTGGGGTGGAGGGAAGAGTATGTTTCTTTTAAATAACTCTACCAAATGTGAAGTACAAACATTTTCACATACTCTAGTTCCTTCTTTAAGAAAGATACAACTTTTTTTTCCACTTTCTGCATAAAAATGTCAACACCACATGAACTATGACAATGACTGGCCCTCCAAATATGATTCCAGTGAAAGTTCTGGCCCATTCACAACTGTGAGCAAACTTCTGCAACAATCAATTTGTAAGAAACAGAACAGGCTGAGAAGCAGGATTTCCTTTCTACAGGGAAAAAAAAAAAAAAAAACTGGCTTCAATCCAAATCCCATTGAAAGACACACTTAGAATTTTTACTAACCAAAAACTGAGTTACATACAGAGGTACTAAAACAGTGCAGCCTAAATGTCTTCAGTGCTCATATGTGAAAATTATGTTCTCTGTAGCAACAATGATGCTGACAAGGATGTGAATGTCAGTGACCAGCTGTGGGAACTCCAGGCATCTGTGGTTCCCGGGAGTCCACTGTCAGACTGTCCCTGTGCTATGGGGAGCAGAGTCACAGCCCCTCAGTCGGGAGCCTCTGTGGGCCATGTGGGAGCGGGGCTTGCAGGCGCCCTGCTCCAGGCACAAGACATGACTCTCCTACACAGCAGGCCCTATGTAAGGTTTTGAAAACTCAGTCTCAGATCCACGTGACTGGGAACTCTGGCTTAGAAGGTCTGGTATGTTTGGAAGCTTTCTGTGGAACTAACAACACTGGCTGATCTGCCCACAAAACCACCCTGGCCCTGGGGACTCAGAGCATTTAAGGTCCTTAGCTACCAAGGAAAACCTTAGAAAGTATTCCCTGGAGCTGGACTGCTTGTGACTGCAAGGTTCATCACTCAGGTCACTAAGTAACCCCTGATGGACTGAAAACAAAGAACTCACAAAGTGCTTGGTGCTAGGGAGACACAAACCCAGAAGGCCATCCCAGTATTAGGGAGTTGCTGTTGGCAGGATCCCTATCTCCTGGGCAGATACTACATAAAAGCCCTAACTAAAGAGAGTATTAATTTTTTGAGAGGTCTTCCTTTTGGATCATGAAGGCACACGACATTAAAGTAATGGGCTCCTCTTTAAACACACTGTGAAAGAAAGTGTTGAATTTTGTCTCCAAAAACTGCAAACATTTTGAAAGAAAAGTAGTGGAATGCTGTCTAGTCCAGAAAAGGTTCTCCAAAGAAAAATTCAACAGCCCTTGAGATCTTTTCAAGACTACATGATATAGACTGGTTCTATTAAACAAATTTAATAGAAATTTGTTTCTTCAGCTTTGGAAGCTTTTTAAGAACACTCTTGAAAATCATGTGAAGTGCAGTAATATTTACTCTTCAGTTGACAACCAATTCGGAGTTACAGTGTCTGTCTTCCCAAGAAGTGATTATATGTGACAGCCCTACTTTCATGGAAAGGGCTAAACACCTGCCTGTTGATTGAATTCCTTCTTTATTTTCCTTTGCTTGCACACAAGCTTTTATTTTATCTATTAAACTCTCTTCAACTGAATTTTTCAATGAATTTTTGTTACCTTTCTGATTCTCTTCCCATCTCATTGTAGGGAAGTGAGGGGCAGCAAGGGGCTGCCTACCAGGGTTAAACGACAGCAGCTATTAAAGCACAACAGGATCGATACATTCCCTTCTCAATTCCTCCAAACAACTACTGAGTGAAGTGTTCCCAGGACATTCTGTATCCTATGACAAATCCTCCATTACATTTGATGACAGAGTTATTGATGTGAATTAAAATTTCTCAGGTTTAGATGAGGTTAGCTTATTGAGGTTAATCCAGCCAAACAGAGGATGCTGGACAGATGAAAATAACCTTCTTATCAATCTGTATGGAGAGGACAATTTCTCAAAAGGTACACACCTATGAATAATGACCAGATCTCTGAATTCAGAATGCAGTTGGGTTCCTTGCTAATGCAAATGACTTGGTCACATCACCAGGTAACACTCAATATAAATGTTTTTAGAGAGGACTCTTACCATTTCTCAGCTATAATACATCATCACAATATAAATGAACAGGAAGCTTCCACATCCTTAAAATTTCAATATCCTAAAGCTGCAGGACACCTCTTCCTTATCAGAAACCAGCACAGTAAATCATGCCTAGACCACTACAGTAAATCCAATCTTTACTATCTACACAGGCTATCAGTGGAATTGCAAACTGAGTTCAAAATCTTGGCTTTTTTTTAAATGTCTTACATCCTTTGGCTTAGAACCCAACAACATACACCACGTAATACTGTCACCATAGATACCCCCAAACTAGTGCAAAGTGTGCTGGTACATGGAGTACATAGAGTACACATGTGCGCTCACTAGCTCAGGCTCCATAAAAAGATGTAGCTGTATCAGCAGCTGGGTAAGCCCAAGGTAACTGTTGCTGCTGCTTCAGTTTCAGAACTCAGTTCTGAAGCACAGGGCTCAGTTCTTCTAACCTTGCTTTCTGAGCTCTAGCAGGAATGTCCCTGTTTATTTTTCTAAAGCACTTCTCTCCCCAGAACAAATAAAAAACCAAACAAAATAAAACAGAAAATCCTACCAAAATTGGACACTATACTGTACATATTTGTCTCTCACAGACAACAATGGTACGTGAAGCTCAAGGTACTACAGAAATTCATTTATATGCTTCATGTTTGCCATCTGTACCTGTAATTCTTAGAATATTTTAGTGCCTCTCTCTGGCCTTTGATGCGCCTAGAGAGAAATTAATTAAAACAAGAAAGGGCCACTTTTTGGGATAAAAACAAGACAGCCATATATGAGCATAAACTACACCATTATTTGTTAAAAATAAAGTCAGTATCTGTGTTAGTTAAGGAACCACACTGATTTTGCACTTATTTTGTCATATTACTGTAAAATTTTGGGTAAGCCATAATATCCACATGCATCACTTCTACCATGGTATGACTGAGATACTACATCCTTTTGTTATAGTTTATCAATGATAAATCTCCAAATGCTTGAGTAACTTATGAAATATTCTAGGCATTAATTAAAATTTAATCAATAATGTAAGTACTGTTCTGTACAAAACCATCTTTTCAAGCACAGAATTTGTACCAAGAGGGCTTTGTTTAACTTCCAAAACTGACCAAACTGAATCACATTAAGGATAATATTACATATGAAGATGATCAGCATGGACATTTAGTATGCAACATCCATTTTCCAACAGGCACTTTCCATACAGGCAATACCAATGTTATTTGGAATGATGCAATACTACAAAGATGATGGATCCAGGAGAAGACCAACAGTAATGAAGTGTATGCACTCCACAACACGGTGATATGCTGACAGCTACTTGTATAATGACAATAATAACCAAGGAGAGCATACACTCCTTTCTCTAGTTCTGAACCAAGTCAGCCCAGGAGCAGTAGCACCTGGTAAATGAACACATAGAACACCCTAAAAACAACAGTTTGGGCATTAAATTTGGATGCAGGCAGAAAAGATTCCAACAAGAAAAAAAACATGAAAAGGTGCTTGCTTTGTAATAGGATTCTTTTCAGTTTAGATGCATTTTTATTTTTATTAAACTAAGATAGCTATTCACTGTTACACATAATAACTGCAAAGGAAAATTCCTATTTGAAAACATAAAACCTTTCTTATCTGTTAACTTCATGGATGAGTACATAAATTACTGAATACCACATATTGTTAATAATTTTGCAACTCATCCTATACTTTAAGTGGACAAAGATTAAAAAAAAAAATTATTACCTTTAAGCATCGTTCTTCCAGTTGATCCTCCAAAGATATTTAAAAGACCACTTCTTGCTCCTAATGATGTAGTTGCTTCTAGCAAAGCACCAGTTATATAGTTAGAGAGTGCAGTCCTCTGCAAAGTGGCACGATATTGACAGTAAGCACCTGTTACACATGGTTTTACACAAAAACCATCTCCTTTGTATATATAGTCTGTAACAGATGTTGGGAGCTTTCTCAGAAAATGAGGAATGTATTCAAAAATATCTTCTGCTCCTTCCTCTTCTTCTCTGACTGTACTGAAGATCTGTGGAGAATGCAAAAGCATGGACTGTTAGTTCATTTGCTTAGGATAACACACTGAATATAAAACAATTCCAAATGATCACGACTTCTTGTAAAGTTCTAAAGTTGTAAAGCAATATCTACTTATCCAAAACTGGCCTGTTGGGTTATGCTCCAAAACAGCATATTTAAGTAAGAAGTAATTCTGGCTTTCAATCCATGTTTAAAAGCATTCTAAAGATAACCATTAGACTAAAAAAACCCACATCAACATACCTCATCAACATTTAAAATACAGAATATGCACAAAATTGTTTATAATACTATTAGATCTGTTGTACTTCCAGAAAATCTTAGAGGTATCAGTAGCAGAAAAACCAGATCAACTCAGGGTTGGCACTATTTCTTGCTGAGTGGGTGGGGTTTCGCAAACAGAAATGGTTTTAATCACTCTGAACCCTCTTTCAAAATGTTCCGGTGTTCCGTTTATTGCATTACTTCCAGCCTACGCACAGGTCCTCTCTCTTATATTGGTTTAGTACTCTTTTTCCAATATTTGTGATAACACACTAATGAACTTCAGCCTGTGGCTTAGCAACTAAGTAATGTTTGCTTATTTAAAAGAGTCTAATGATCAAAGCAAGAATCTGAAAGAAATCTCTTCATTTAGTATACAAGGGGAGACTTGATGCTTTGCATTCTTGTATGCTGACATATTGATTAACACTAATAATTTGTTTCAATGATCTGTGCTTCTTAATTACAAAGTGTAAACTAAAAATTAACACAGGGAAAGGTCAGTATAAATGTCACCAGGACAGGTGCTGAGACAATTTTCATGAGGCTGCTCCCCACCAGTCTTATAGATGTGCAGAAGAAACAAGATGATGGCTTCATGACAGTTTTTTTTCAATTAACGCCTTGTGTCTTGTTGCCATCCTTTCCCACATATAAACAAAACACAGCTATCCATCAACATGGCAGAAACTGCAGCCAGTCCTACAAAGCAAGCACACATGTGCTCAGTCAAACGATAAGGAACTGTTTGCACAGCCTGTGCAAGCCACACGTCAGAGGCACCAACACCCTGCCCACAGGACACACACGTGCCCAGCCACGGATCCAGGGAGGTACACGGATCTCACGCCCTCCATTCTGCCCTGAGACTGGCATTTACCCTGCCAGGTAAGTCAGGAGGGATCCAGCTCCCTGCTCCATGGGGGGATCTGACCCTCCACTAACAGAAGAGGTGAACGATGATGTGGTTCTTTCATCTGTGTAAATAAATTGCAGAAAATCAAATACAATCCAATATATTAAGTAGATAGTTGTTATCTTAGCTTTAATTTTTGTAATAACCATGTCTGGAGGGAAACACTAAAATTTTATATTAAAATATAATAATTCATTAACTAGTAATGTAATTCAATGGTCTGGAAAAGAACACTGACATATTTATTAACATAAAAAAGAAACTTTCACATGTTGACTATTGTTATACATAATTCAATTTCATTAAAAGAAAGCTTCTGTGATGCACTACATCGTGATGCACAACACTACTCATGCACTGTGCTACAGCATGAAATGCCGTGGCATCAATCTTTTTTCCCCTTCCCTGCAGATTTTCCAAAATTTGTTTGTTCTGAGGTTTCTAGAAATATTACACCTGCATCTTTATCTTCTTTTTTTGCTATCTGGCAGCTTTATGGACTTTAGACTGTCAGTACAGACACATCTCCTTAATTCTGAAAGAAAATGTGCTCTTAAAGCGTGCCTTACCTGGGCGGGATGTGTGTAGACCTTTTATTTAGCCAACTGTCTGAAAGTACCTTTTCAAAAGGTGTACTGTGAAATAGTGAACCTTTGGACTACGAGTGTGTCACACACAGCAGACATAATTAGTCTTTCCAACTTGTTTAAAAAAATATTTAGTTAATGAATATAATTTAACGTCTCAAAACTGCAGTTACCATCCAAAATATTTTTAAAATTGGGTTCTGCAACTTATAAAGGCATGTTCTGTTGCCTACACAACTAAAATTTCTTGCAGCTGCCAAAGCAAAGAAACCATTTGTTGACAGAAATAGGCGACAGTGTTTTGCTGGAGAGATTATACATAGAATAATGGTGTTAATCTCTTCTGTGTGAAGTAGACTTTGGGGCACTAGTTGTCTCCAAACTCTGCACATCACATAACATTTTCAAATTCTGTTTGTTTTGATGCGTTAAAGTTCTGTTACCTCTGCTGCACACAGATTAGATTACAAAAAAATACAGACTTACAATGTGTATACTTACAAGCCCTTGAAAAGAACTGAAACAATCAGAATAGCAACAAATCCCTCAGGTAACTGATAGGAGAAACCGCCTTTCAGAGAGATTACACCAGACAATTGGGGAAACCTAATCTTGCCTGAGAGACAAAGAAGTTTATTCCAAGCCAGGATTTACAGTTCATCCTGGCAAAATCCAGATCCTATTGATCCATACCGCTACCAAAGAATGATTAGCGTAATTAAAAATGAATGTCAACCAAAAACAGTAAAATGCAGCAGCACTAAACAGAAAGCTACCCATGAAAAAACAAAGCTCCACTTTTGCCTTACATATCAAATTAAAGATTGCAAAACCATCTGCAGTCTGATGTTGCTGTGTCTCAGTGCATATAAAGCAGTAACTCACAAGAAACTCAGGACAGTATCTGACTTATCTAAAAGTGTTGCAATATTAAACATTCTGTAATGAACACACAACACTTTTAAAATAAGGAACAAGATGAAACAGGAAACTCCACATACTAATACACCAGTATTCCAATAGAAGTTCCTATGGCTTCAATAGATTTTTAATTTTTTCTCTTTTTAAAGGAAATTTTAATGGTAAATAAAAGAAAAATAAAAATTACTTGCAACGTACAATATTTCTGATCTCCACAAGAGAAAATTGTCCTCCAACTTAAAAATAAAAACTAGCATTAAAATAAAGATTATATTCTGACAGAATTCCATCCTTGTAGCTTTATAACCAAGTCCATACTTGGAAAATGCATGGAAACAAAATACATTATTCAGCTCTTAATAATGTATGCAATAAATCATCAAAACTTTACTTTTAAAAGTCCCTCAGTTTTGCTTCTAGTAACTTAAAATGGTATCTGCAAGTTAACTTATTGATAACCTTCAGGCAATAAAACTTTCTTACAGTGACAACAGACATATTTTGCCAAGATATTAAAAATATCTTTAAAAATAACTGTAAGAACAAGCAACTTATGCTAGCCTTGAAGCTATTCTTTATTTTTCTCTTTCAATCTTTTTTTTTCTGTTTAATCATCATGCAATTGCAAATTGCAATATGCCCTTTCCTGCACAGCACTACTATGGCTTTACTGTGTAGAAATGGTGAAAACCTAAACACCACAGACATTTATTGCCCAATTTCTGGCACATATTCACCCAGAATGGGTGCTGCTGGACTGGAAATATCAGATATAGCAGTTCATAAAGAATAATTGTGATTTCCTACTTAAACATACATGTATCTCTTACTGTAGTAATTTTTTTTGTTTCTCTTTTCCTATATTTTCTGCCTCAGGTATTTAGCTTAGAACTTGGCGGCATGTCGTCATATTGTCAAACATCTAGCAGCTGCTGTGCTTTTGAAACCCAGAAACTGGAATTATGAACAGAAAATGTCCCATTATTAGGCAGCAGGTCTAATCACTCTAATTTCATTAAAATAATGAAGAATATGTATACCCAAGAATTTCACTGCAAAGAATGGTCATGAAAAACTATGCTTATTGCTACTGCACTGTAAAAATATGAGAAAATACGGTGTAATGAGATTTAAATACTTCACTGCACCTGTCCAAACACTCTCTAAACACATCTATCAAGATATTCTGAATGATCAAGATGGAATACTGAAATGTAGGAGGTGTGTGTGTTCAGTTGGTACGACACATTTCACTCTGATTTCCTGGCTGTTCACCTACAGAGCATTTCTATGATGGAGGGTGCTGACAGCAGCCTGCCTTCTTTTGTTACATGCTTTTAAAGCATTTTTAAATGCCTGCAAGCCATAATGGCATATTAACAAGTAATAACTCTCAGGACAGTGTGTGTTGAAGACCATTTAAATATCTCCTTGGAAAACACAAAGGTTTTACAGAACATACAAGCCTAAACACAATTAACAGCGCAGGAAATGCTGCTCTTTTCAAATTTGTTCTGTTCCAGGAAAAATTACATTAAAATGAGGAAATTCTGATGGTGATTTTTCATTTTGGCCCTGCATATCTTTCAGAAGAAAACCATTACTAATACTGATAAAATGAAGCTAACATTTGAAGCTAACATGAGGTCTCTTGGAAGTCATGACCAAGGACTATTCCAACTGCTCTCTTACATGTATTTATTCTACTATTTAAATTGGATATCAGTAGCATGGAATACAAGCACAGTCCGCTATGAAAAAAAAAAATCTTTGGCAGAAAGAAGCTAATATGCAAGGTGAACTTGGGTGAATGAAGCATTAAGGCACAATTCCTCAATATTTCAGTTTTATGTCTTTCAAAATGGTACTCCAGCATAACACTTTGAAGCATATATTAGCAAAAATGTAAAAATAGGTAATGGTGATAATTAATTTTCTGAAGTACACTGGATTTTCTCAGTTTTATCCATTCAGGTTATGACCATACCCTCACTGATTAGTTAATGACCTTTCAAGAGCATTGTTAAAGTACAAATCTTTAACTCAAGGTCTTTCTAGAATATTAATGTCTTGTAACAATTTCTGATTATGTATCAATTATAAGAACTGAAATACATTAAACACTGAATGCATTTTTTGTTATCACTAGAATAGTGTATATGCTTGCCTTTCTTCCTACTGTGTATGTGACATTCTCAAGAGGATATGCCAGAACCCATATCTCAAACAGCTGTGCAGGTTGTTCAAAGCCAAGGGATTTTACTGTGTTTGACAAAAAGGATCCTGTGAACAGCTGGAAGGTCTGCTCTGTCAGGACTATTTCTTAGCTCTCTCCACTGGCAAGAAGAGAGCTTCACTCACTTCATTCTTGCTCACTTCAGCAGTCGAATAGGTGAGGTCTTCAGAAATCCTTTCAATAAATCAGACATTTTGGTAAGTGTTTTCCAGTGTTTGGACTACAAATGCCAAAAATTTTGACTGTTAGAACATTATCTTCTTGGTGGTACTCAGCAGCCTGTAACCAAATAAGCACACACCAGGACAGCCGATGAAATTTTTGGCTGAGTTTTGGCATTTTACAAGAACAAGCAGGGCAAGGTTTATGATAAAACCTATGGTCAATTAAATTCCATTCCCAACATAGTATTCCAGATGATGTGGATGAATACAAATACTCAACTGTAAGCTTTTCTAAATTGTAGATACACTGAAATTTGTGAGAGACTGATGACTGTCCAGCCCAGCAGGAGATGAAACACCATTCTCATTCCAAATCCAAAACAGCACTGTACCAGCTACTAAGAAAAAAGCTCTACCCTACCTGCAACCAGCACAACTACTTCTCCCAAGCTTCTCTAATCTGTTGTTTGTCATGACACTCTATTGCAGTTTCTCCCTGTGGCAAACATGAAAGCAGCTATCTGGCAATTTTGCAAGCTGGCATCAAACTCACAGATTCCCACAGATCCTCTCGCAGCATCTCATGATCCAACATTTTTGGCTAACAGGCAACACTCTAAAAGTATGAACAGCCATCCCAGATCAAAATAAAATAAAATAAAAGGTTACAATGCATTTGAACATCACCCTTCAGTGGTTTTGCAAGCCAACAACTTCCCACCAAGCAGAACTGACAGCAGATTCAGCAATGGCACTTGCCACCTGGCCTGCCTGCAGCCTTACCAACAGAACAACTACCATCACCTGAAGATTTTGCTGAAACACAGCCATTTGATGCAGGATTGCATATGTGCTCAAGAAATAGCAGTAAACGGTTGTTTTGACAACTAATCAGCAAGAAAGCTGGAGCTATAAACACATTCACAGTGAAATATATGCAACTCCCCAAAAATTGAAAGAATGGCAGGGATTAACAGTGTTCTTTATATCTTAACTTGCTCATATCTTGCTCTCTATGTATTTTCACACGGTGCCTAAATGTAATGATTTGCCTGCTGAGATGCTAGCTTTTGTAATGGAAAAGTTCCTTAAAATATCCCTAGACTGCTGAAACACTGTTCTGTATTTAAAAAAAACAGCCTAGAAAATAAGAGGATATGGTGCCATGGTAAAATCCGAAGTGTACTTCATAACATATGAGGAATGCTATGCTGTCTTGGGGAGTGGGGTCAGAGGCAGGGAGAAAGAGTTCCTCAAAAAATATATGCACATTAATCCGTACCACTACAATTTCACCCAATATTTGACAAACATGATATTTGCTGTAAGGCATGTGCAGGGTGCTGCTCACAGGTGTTGCTCATCTTTTGTCTGGGACACGATAAAGAAGAAAAACAGGAACTGCTTTGAGAATGGAAAAGGAGCAAGGTTTGATTGCTGCAGCAGCACCCTGCATTATTTGCAATTGCAGCAGTGAGTAAAAGCAAACACCATATGCCCTCACTGCCCAGGAACTGGTGAGAGGGGTGGGAGGAGTGGACATGATGCTAAGATACAGCCTAGCAATAGCATCACTTTCTCCTTACAGTAGTAATAAATCTCCTAATTCAAACAGAAGTTACCCTCCCTGGGTTGGGCATGTACCAGTGCCAGAGGAGGTGCGTGCACTGGAGCCTGTCCCTCATGCATCTGAAGGAAAGAAATAAAGGTCTTCAGGCACCTCTTCATCATAGGAGTCAATACTTGTTCCAGCATGCTCACATAGCTTTTCTAATGACCAGTGATATAGTCACTGTGAGAGATCCAGATATTCTCCTTTTCTGCAAATGATCTTCAGGTTCTAGCAATTCAGAAGAAACATTGTAGTGATTTGTCCACTGTGGATACCTTCCAGCACGTCTCTTACCAATACCCTTTTTGCAATATGTGCTCTCAAAATCTTTTCCAACTCTTATGCTCTCCTCAAGGATGAGGAAGATGTAAATAGAATGTCAGGACAGAGCACAAGACAACAGTACCATGCTAGAGAGCAACAGTGCTCTCTCACTCAGCAGCAAGTTTTGTTGAGTATTCAGTTCTACACAGTAAATTGTAACTGGGCAACGTGGCACAGAGCAGCAGAGGACACAGACAGAAGACGGATGACTTGACCCTGGGAACATGGAAACCAGTGTCAATGGCAGCTGGAAGGCTGCCAAGAGAGCGATCAGGCACAGATGTGCCCAAACACTAATTTTCATTAAGTGATGTTCTATGAACTTTCTACAGCTTCAACTGCAATTACAGAATGTGCATTACCTCACCAGCCAATATTTCTTATGAATTGCATCCTGTTAAGGATGAGATAACTTCAGGAACAGAAACAGAATTTAATGAGGATCAAACTATCTTGCACAGGCAATCCTTAAATACAGTTCAACATTCTTCAGAAATATTACCATCTCTATTCAGCTCTGGTATCTGACAAGTGTCTTTAGTGGTGATTTTTTTTTCATTCGTTATCATCAGGAAATGATGATGCAGTTTTTAAAAAAATTAATTTGAGATTTGGATTTATGACTAGAAATTGTAACAGCAGGTCCAAACTTCCAACAAGCCATCATTTTTACTTTTGATAAAACCTGGTTGCTATTACTTACTTATTTTCCATTTCTGTAAGGGAACAGTATTAAATAGCTCTTTCCAAAGGAAAGATGGACTTCAAAGATTTAGAAGATGGAAAAAGCAGTGTGATCAAACTAGGATACAGATTTAAAACAGTGTCTCCACTCCGAGAAAGTCTAGCTTTTCATGATAGGTACTTTAGATTTAAGTAACTACTAAGAAGTATCAACTTAAGATATAAAACAGAGGCTGATAAAAGGCCTTATTTGTAATTTGAAAGTTTTTTTTTTCATAAACACTTGAAATTTCAAGTTAATTACAGAGAAAATGAACAGATGACACTGAACACAACATTGGAGTTCTTCACATCAGTTTTTAGCAATGTGAGATAATGCCCTTGCCAGTGAGAGAAACCTTGAAAAGCCAGAAAAGGCCAAAAATATCACTTTCTGCTGGGTCAGTTATTTATACCTCTCTTGGTACAAGTATGTATGTGAAAAAATATAAGTTTATTAATTATTTTATTACTAAGTTCACTTGCTAACTTCTTAGTTTTAAATATTTTTTATCTTTTTCTAGTACTTCGCAACTTGTAACTTTTAGCTGTTTACTGTTCTACCCTTGTCAATTCTACATGCAGACAATATTCTTTTTATTTCTTGTGTGCTTATTTACTTCCTTCAAACTTCACTCCAACAATAAAATTTACAAACAATATGCTGCCTTTGTAACTAAATAAATTAAGTTACTCTTTTAAATAAACATCAGTGTAATCTCCACCTAACTAATGCATACCTTGGGGTTTTTTTACTGAAAAGCTACTAGTTTTACTACTCTGAAGTAGGTCATGTCTTTGAAAACCTGATCATGTGGACTGGAATTTCTTGGGTCATCACCTTTCAAAATTACCTATGTTTTTAACATAAAAGTATATGCACCGCACACATAACCACTTTTCAAAAATACATTTTAATCATGACTTTTAATACATCATACTGATTTAAAAAAGCATTTATATAAAACTTCAGAGGTGTGTTATAAAAGGTATTTAAAACAATAAGATGACTAGCAGGTTGAATTTTTGATTCAGTATTTGATTCAGAAGTTTGAATGTAACTACTACGTATGTTATCTAAAATAGGCTAATTAGGCTTAAAACTGTCAGAAAGACTGAAACAATTCACTCAAACCATTTAGATCTTCGAATATTAAACGTATCATGATTAAATAATTTCAATTCAAGAGAGATGAACATTTGCATTTTAAATTCCTCCTTTCATTGTAGGAGAAAGGTCTTTGCACATCAAACTGTAATGGGGTGCTACTATTACAATGGATCATTAAATCTTCCAAAGGCAAGTAAGAAACGGCAAGAAATTCTAACAGAATTCACTGAAAATTCTATTTAATATATCCTTGAAAGCTTACTTTCTTCAAAGGTAGAAAAAAAGTTAATTCAATTAGTTCACTGAAGGTTTCAAACAGGCAACATGTTCATATTTCTTATTTCTGAAATACTGTCGTGTGACGGTTGCATTCAAAACAGGTGAATACCAAGCACTGAAAGCAGAGGAACCCAACAGCCCCCTTCCCACATCTTTTTTTTAACCTGTATGTGGAGCAATAACAAGTCTAGATTTTCTCTAAAAAACTAACAAAAACCCCAGACATGCATCAGATACAAGCAGAAATCTGTAAGGGTTTGTACCTTAGTGTCAACTGTACCCTTCCCATTTGAGGAAAGGCTTCCACAGAACTCACACATTTAAAAATAGCTGCATTCCCACTCATGTGAACTGATTATTTAAACAACTTTGAAAGATGACCTTAGTTGCATATTCCTGAACTATAAACTGATAAAAAGGTTTAGAGGTAACATATAGTACAGAAAAAAACATTTAAGGGATCTCCTGCCAACATGATCATCTTAGAACCAGACAGAAAAACCTAAAAATTATGGCTGTTGAAGACCATGTCTCACCATCCCTTAGATGTTAGGTTCCTCATCCTCTTTCTACAGTCTCTTCTGTCTGTCAAAGTTCACTATAGCTGCATATGCTGAACTCTGGCCTTACATGGTTTTTTATAACATTATTTTAATATGTATACTTATATAACTGAGGCAGAAAACACACAGTCTGTTCCATTCCCATGTCTCTCATATTAAAATTCATAAGATAGCCAGTGGTAAGGGTTAAAGGTCCTAGAACTGGCTAATTCTGTTTTTACACAGTGTGATGCTGCATCCCTGCGAGTAGAGAAACTGGTGAGAATTGCTTAAGAAGGTCTCAAGCTCAGAGTAAATGTGCCAAAGCTCAGACACAAAGTACATGCAATAAAACTGTCATTGTAATTATACAATCACTATTTTTATTTGTATAAAAAAGGGCTCATAATGGGATTTTATTGTACTTTACATTCTGGACTTACAATGAAAGGCGGATCTTTTCAAATCTACCAGAAACAGTCTATAATTCAGATCTGTAGTCCAAAACCTGAGGATTAAATAAATGTAAAGTGCAACAGAATCTTGCTGTATCCCAAAATATCTTCATTTATAACCAACTTTAACTGATATTACAGTAAAAGACTGGTAGGCAGACTACTACAGCTGTAAAATTCATGCATACTACCCATGGCATACAGCTAATAAAAGAGCAAGTTTTCCTTAGCACAGGAAATCTAGTTTTCATTTTCTAATTTTATAGACACTGAATCCATGCCTATTTGTTTGCTTGTACTTCAGCTGTTGGGTTCTTAGGGTCACATGAATAATTATAAGATTATTTTGGATAGTACTTAGGGGCCAGGAAATTCTCAGAGTTTTCATGACTGAATTGTTTGATAGACTTTTAGGTCAGGATACAGAACATGATTTCATGAAACAAAATAACTTTGTTCTATAAAGAGGCATTTTCCGCTTGAAGGGTTTTTTTAAAAATTACCCAGAAATAGAAAGGCACAATTCTTTGCCCAAAGTCACAAAAGAATATTGATACTTGAACTTAACTTTAAATTACATGCTTAATCATAATTTACTGATAAAAAGTGAGTCTTCATTCATCACTATTCACAATTAACATTTAATAACAACCCTACAGAAAGATAAGAATAAAAAAGGGCTATCTTGTAAATTTTTAGAATAAAAATTTCGGCTAAAACTAAGTAATCACAATACTCCATCATGGTACAATGAAGCAATTTTACTTATGTTGGTTTCTTGGACCAAAACATAGTACCTTCGACACTATTCATCTTCCCTGGTCATTTGCTGCTAAGGAAGACTGTTCTTCATCTATAAGTGTAGAAAAGCTAAACATGTGAAGACATTGTGAACAACTAATACACAATGTTGTAGCCTAAAGAAATAACTTCCTGTTTTCCTTGTTTCCAACTGGGGTGTTCAGCTGCTGCCTCTAAATAACTGTCCTGCAGGACACCACACATTCAATTTTCACATCGTCTTTTTATTTTATGACACAACTTTGATGATAGATACCTAATATACATTAATAGCCATACTTACATTAAGACAACTATACACTGGAATAAAACCGAATCTACAGAAATAATTGTCACTGAAAGAGTTTTTGATTATCATCTGTATCTGCTAAAATGATGAAAGGATGGTAACATTATGATTAAGTTAAAATTGATGCTCTCTCCAAATGGAGCTTTGGAAGCCAAGCCCAAGATCTAAACACGGGGAATTGATTCATTCATTATATTTCCAGTTCAGTTTAACATGACTGAAAATTACAAAGTAGATAATCTAATGTTTTGCAATTTTCAAAAGTTCTAATTCCTTCAACACATTTAAAATATGTTTTTAAGGTAAATATGCTTGCTTTAAGAGAATGAGTACGAGTGAAAAAGTAGAGTGACTGAACAAGGGAGAAGGAATAAGAGCACATAAATTCAGTATTTAAATTACACTTTTTAATTGCTGATGAACTAAGTTTCTGCAGGACCAGAGTATATGTTCTCCTTTCTTTTCCCACTGGAGTGGAATGTCACTGGAGGCTTGATTTTCAGAATTTAAGGCATCTGGCTTAAGACCAGATGAACAAAAATATTTTAAACTAACTTTCCTTATTCTCTGGAGATTGTTACAGACCCAGGGACTAGAGTTTAGTCATCCATGAGATTTATTTTGCTTTAGCATTAGCTTCAACTAAACCTTGAATATACAACAGCTTCCTTACCAAAATTCATAGCCACTCTGCTCAGTGTAATCATTTTTATAAATTGCAATTATATTACACTGAATTACATGCACAAGTGACCTGTGTGTATGCTTAGCCTCACAAAATGAAGGATAAAACCTAGATTTCTATTACAAGCTTCTTTTTCATGCTATCACACCAGTTCTGAAAGCACTTTGACTTATTTATCTGTAAGTACATGTGCCAAATTTAGGATTCTTTAAACTTCACAAGCTTCACCTTAGTGAGATATAGTGCTCTTCAACAGCTTTGGGAGAGCTGAGTACAGATTTGTTTTGAATTAACTGGAGCAAGTTCTCATGTACAAAACAAACTATTCACGTACTCGAGAGAGGAAAATCTGTAATGGGTGTTTCAGTTGCATATTAAGCAGAAATGGTTGTTTGCTCTTGTTTTAAATAATTATCATAGAAAGACGAAAAAAACGTTAACAGCATTGTATGTTTCCATGAAACTCTAGCAGTAGCTTAACATTTTACTCAAGTCCCAAATAGTTTCAATTTAACAAGTACATTCTTAAGATCTTTAGAGGGCAGTTTTGTCACAGCATCATCATTCTGAGAATAAGCAGGAAGACTTGTTCAAACAGCGCTGCGATAAAAACTTGAGGCAACATCAGGGACAAAAAACCCCAGAAAAACAGTACTCTATAAAGATTATATAGAACTAATGGATCTTTACTGAAGTACAGAATAAACAAACAGAGATAATTTCCAGGCCCCTCTTTTCTCAGAGTCACATCAAGGACAATCTATTTTGTTGGGGGGAAAGCTTACATATGCTTTTTATAACAGAAATCTCATCAAAAGCCAAATCTACATTAAATAAATAAACCTGTTGTAATACTGGCACTGAAAAGGACAGCCCTATGGTGAAAAAAGTAATTTCCATCTGAGACATGTACTTCTAAAACCTATTTTAAAACTGAGTCATTATATCACGTAAGTTACTCTACAAACTGTACTATCACATTCTTCTACAGTGCAATCTGCTTATGAAGATGGAAAGACCACATGAAAACAAAATGAAGCAATGATGGAGGTCCAGCTACTTATGAAAACGTGAGATATAAAGCCTGGACACTAGTTTGGTTTTATTTAAATGATTGATACAAAAAAGGGACTGGCTGAGAGTCATGACCCCTCTCTAAATTAACAGAGAGGTAAGAATGAATAAAGATGGCAATGAATAAATTCCATAAACTACAAATGGTTTTGCTAACTGCTAACCCTCAATATGTGCTTCACAAATGTGTGACTGTATTTCAACATTTTGTCTAGTCATTCTTTTTTTTATTCTTCTGACTGGCTGACTGTGTATTTTATTCATTTACAGGGCATTAATGCCCTGGACTTACTAATATATCAGCAAAAGCCCATATTCACATGCTACTGAGCAAAATGGTCATTTTAGTAAAATGTCATATCTGTATAACCCACAACTCTCCTTTTTTATCACTGTGTACACACTTTAAAACAGGAACTTTTATCTCCCTGTGCATTTATTCTACTTCTAGGAGAGTAAGTCCCACAACCTAATGCTGCCAGACATTATCATAGTATATATGACTCACCATTATTTGTAATGTATCAACCTTTAGTTCCCCTTTGTGTTATGATTTTGCAGCAGCACAAAGAAAAAAAATGGTATTTGGACCCTTTACTGAAAACCTCAAAGCTTTGTCATAATGTTCCCAGGTCATTTGCTTTGAACATAAAAATGCTAATCAAACTACAAAGGTATCAGAAAGGTAAATCTGCTATTTAGGTGAAAGTAAGATAAGCTGTCACAGAGATACAGAGTTTGTGTTTGTTAAGTGTAACCATCACAACTTATTCTTACTAATCATCAGAGTTTTTGTACAAAAATGAACATTATTGTGTTATTTTTTACAGTTAGTCACTTGGATCCCTCATTAACCAACCTACACAAGAAACTGCTTGCGCCGAGTCAAAAGCACTGTTCAGTTTAAACTCCTGAAAAATATTGCTGTACTGGAAGACTTGTCCAGTACATTTAAACATTAGGCTATTTCCAAGTTTTTCAGACTATTTTAAGGTACAACATATATTTGAGAAAAGGAAACAATTCTCGATCATCACTAGTGGGTAGTGTAATTTTAGCTTCACATGCAAATGATGGGAAAGTAAGACAAAACAGTATTTTTAGCATTTATAAAAATATAAATAATAACCAAAAGTCATCCTGACTGCATTTCTACTGAATAGTTTTGTATTGATTACACTGGGTAAAGCAATAACTACAGAACTCTTTCCATTTATATTCTACTGCATATTCAAAAAACCAAGTCTTACATATTTTGTTTATGACTTCAATCAATTTTCTAAAAAATATCAAGTGTTTTCTAATAAACCTTTGCTGTCCATGCAATATTTCTTCAGCAAGTCACAGTAAGAGTCAAATATTCTTGGGGGGGGGGTTTAATGTCAACTTCATTAAGTGCACTTAAGTATTTTATCAAAACAATAAAGTAAGAAAAATAAAACTCTGTAATTAGTAATTACATTATTTATAGAGTTAGAGCCCAATACTAAGCAAAAAAAACTTCTATAACTTTATGTGCTAAAATTCTGTAATTGGCTTTACAATCAATTAAACATAGTAAGCTAGTAAACATTCACATGCAGTATGCCTATTTTAAATAAAAAGGAAACAACACAGACTTTTCAAAATTACCAGTTGTTTACATCTACAGGGTAAGTACCGACTGAAAAGAAAGTTGTTCCAGAAAGAAATACCTTGCTTAATAAAGCAAGAATATATTTTTCTCCCGCATTACACTCTTCTTTCTGACGAAGGAAAGCTTTCCTATTATCCCTGCAGTAAGAAAAACTTTTTAACATTTTATATTACATGAACCATACCTTTTTCCCTTGTGTTTCACCGTCAATTCTAAATATCCATATCTTATCAACTGGCAGGAAAAATGACAAAACTGTATAGAGACTGAAACAAGCCAACACAAGCAGAAACTGCAGGTTGGCTTTCAGCAACACGAGATGACAGTCTGTTCCCGTCTACAGAGACTGCCTAAGAGCCTGCAGAGAAAAGAAGTGTTGCCAAATCTTAATCCCGTTGCTGCATTTCACATGGTGCTGCCTCACCTCTGCAGCTCCTACAAGTCTACTTCCCAACAGTCTGTGGAAATTTGTTCCTTGTAAAAACTCCATAAGCAATTCAATGTGATCACAGACACACAGATAATAAAACCTCATACATGTAATGTTTAATTTTGCAGACCTACTGGAGTTTGTGTTTACATTACTGCAAATGAAATGATGCAATGCTAAATTTATCTGAAAGCACCGCCTTAGACTCTTGGTATTGTATGAATTTATAGAAAAAATTAATTCACAATGCCAGCCATTAAGCAATTTCTAAAATGTTTTTATAAATACAGAAAATAAGGTCACTGGCATGATGTAAACTCACTGTGAGTAAAAGTAATATCATTCTTCCCACATTAGATTTCTCACTTCTAAGCTACTAATACAATTAGATTACTGCAGAAAATATACAGATTAATAGGAAAAAAAACTTGGAGACAAATTATATAAACAGAACAGGATTATTTCTAATTACAGTCCTCTTGAATCAGTTCCCAAGCACACTGCTAAGGCTGCCACACTGCTCTGCTCTCATGCTGCAGTGTCCCTCCCTACTGACCCATCATATTTCTTCACAAGGGGGCACAATTTAGAAAGGAAAGGCCTGGTTCACAAGTCATTTTTGCAAGCCTGAAAATTCCAAGGACAACTGTATGCTACTTTAAGAGGGTTACAGAGGAACACAAAGTGGATGAAGGAGAATTTTTGCTAGTGCAGGAACTGAAATAAGCAGCTTTACAAATCTAGTTTTTTGGTGATTAAAGATACATGATGGAGCCAACACGAAAGTGCTGCAGCACACTGGGTATTTCATGGCTTTCCTCAGAAAGGGTCCCTAAAGTGGGTAACACTTCAAAATAAACATGAATAATTCCGTATCTGGTAACCTGGGTAACTTTATCTCAGAAGTGGGCCTTGTTCCTATTTAGTTAACCCTCAAATATTGCTCTTCAGTAACTTGATCTGTGGACAAACACTGATTGAAAAAAGCTTATGGGTGAGAATAACAAGTTATGGAAGGGGAAAAAAAAGAAGTATGTGATAAAGGTAATGATGACAAAGGTAAAAATAGGGGAGTCACTGACTAGCAGGAGCTTTGAAGAACCACTGAGTAGCAGAAGGTGTGAAGTAAATATGAAAGTTACATATCTTCTGAATTTTTTTTAAATAACATGACACACAACTTACTGTCTTTAAGATATCTTCCTTTACAGTTATGGAAATACAAGAAAAACTCTTAAAAGATATGCTGGGAAAGAAAAAAGCATGCAAAACATCCAACTATTACTAAAACATGATAGCTTCATTCAATATTCTATTACAATAATTAACAGCAAAAAGTACATAAAAAAGGTACATGGCAGAGAGAATTATGTTCAAAACCAGATATAATGATTTCTGGAAAAAAACCTATAACCATTATTTTAATATTATTGTATTTATCTGGACTAACAATTTTAAATACAACATCCTCTAGATAAGTAATGCAAAAACAGCAGGAAGTTTAAGCTTAAGTCTATACAAAAAAATTTATAAAACTTCTTAACACCTTGTCATTAAACATGTCAAAGATCAGTACATTAGAACCATTTTAAGTATTGTAGGCTCTGGCATTACAATACAGTTTTCTCACTCTTTCAAAATTGAAGCAAGAACTATTTCACAGGCATGAATTTGTTGAATAAGATTTCCTAGAATACATATGATATACTTTTCTACACAGTCTTTCCTTTCTCTAAAAATAATGAAGTATCATACAACTATATGTGAAAGACTTTATTTTAGAAAAAAATAATAATTGTTTAATTCTAATAACTGATCTTCTGGTATTGCCTTGATATTTTAACACATGCTTTAGTATCCAAATTCCCTAATACCAATTTGTGGTTTATTTTCTCAAGTGCTGGAAGCCAGAAGAAATATTTTAGTGCTTATATTTGGGAAAATGTACTTTTGATTGACAAGGCACAATGACTTTAGGATCCTGTAGAATTTGGTTCATTGTTTGGTTCATACAGTTTGTCTAGAAGACAACTCCTTGGAATTCCTAAGCATGAAAATAACAGGGTAAATACCTCTTCCATATATACCAATTTCATTACATCTTCTGGAGACAGAGATGGATCAATTACTTTTGAGCAAAAGGACAACAGTAAAACAATGCTGGAAGGAGAGTCCATATGGGTAATGAGTGAGAGGAATAGCTACAGTCTCCTCTTGCCTATTTTATGCCCAATAATAAGTGTGTTTCAACACAGAATGACATAGGAGGTACACACTCAGTTTTCTGCCTTCTTGCTCATTATTAACTCTTTTTGAAATGCATCTATCAAAATCTAGAGTCTTTGATAGAGAAATATCATATAAACCCTTAAAAGATACCTCTCCTACAGAAAACATGGTGGATACACTTCTAACCAAGGAGACATTAATGATTTCTTAGCAAAATGGTTTTGAAAGGAGGTAACTGGAAAAAAACGTTTAAAAACATGTAATGGATTTAACTAAACAGCTCTAGAATCTGTAGCTTTACCTGTATATACTGTGTGCTGCTAAGGTTCACAGTCTTTAATAGCTACTACTCCACAAATGCTGCTGAAATGTTCTTTCAGAATTTAGAACAAATGACTTGAACAAAAGATGTAACTTAAACTGAAAATTCCTGGTGTTCATAATAAAATCTTCGTTCTAAGTGCCTACAACCACATCATTATCCAAAGTGTGAACCCTGATACCATCTAGCACAGAAACTGCTTTCCTCTTTTAAGCTTCTTTAATGTGCAGCATGATCCACTATGCAAAGAAATACCTCAGGACAGCCAATCCGTTCTTGGCAGTCCCAAGAAAACAACAATCTAACAGATTTAGTCAAATACAATTTAAGTGCACTTCTGGCAGATAAACAATGAAATTCTCTCTCCTCTTTGGGGACTTAGGGTTTGTGCAGAAAAACATAACGCTATCTAAATTCCATGTATAGTCTGGTAATGCTCTCTATCAGTTGAATTTAAGATTATCATGTCCCTGTGGTCTGGAACATAGTCTTTTTACACAAGTAGGCTTGTCAATGTAACTAAACTGACAGCACTCTGAAGCGCATCCCTGCACATAGACACACACACAAAAAAAAACCCCAAAAGCCCAAAAAAGGTACGAAGACAGGAGGCAGCTAACAAGTCTACATTCATTAAGTTGTCAGTTCTGAGTAGTTTCTAAGATCTCATCAGGAACTCCGGTATCACATGAAGGACATGAGATAAGTATTGACCAAGTCAGGAGTCAGGCACCAGTAAGACATCCTTGCTCTTTTCATCTCAGCAGAGGGTCAGCAAGGAAACCAAATGCTTTTCCTGTCAAAATACACTTTTCATGTATTCTTCAATGTCATAACATATGGACCTAATAGCATTTACAAGAGGTTCCATTCAACTGTGGAATCCAACAGATGAACAACACTGTTCCCTCCAACCCACATCAACAGCTTTTTGGAGGTTTGTTGTTCTTTCAGTCCAAGGAAGAAAAGCAGTGTTTTCTCAATAATGTCAAGGAATTTTATGCAAACAAACCACTACAAAATGCCTGAAGGATATGAGTTTAAAGTTTATTGTGCCAGCATGAGTCATAAATAGTGTGACCTGTTTTTAGAGAAGGTGACATTGTCCCCAGCTGCGGGATTTTCTTGACAACAAGGTGAAGGTTCTCTATTACTCAGCTTTGTTTTCCTTCCAAAGAGAACATCCACCTCTGCAGAAGACTGACAATATGACCTCTAAATTAAGAGTCATCAATTCTAAATTAGCTTTAATTTCACAGTGACCTTCTTCAACATTGCAAAGAGCAGAAACTTTGTGCTATGGAACAGAAGCAAACTTCGTATTTCCTACAAATCTTTAAATACATAACTCATTAGCTTTCTGCTTCTCTGTCTGAATGGAACTGGAGAGAGCACATTGCAAGGCATTGTACTACAGTATATAGCCTAGGGAAAAAAAAAAAAAAAAAAAAAAAAAAAAAAAAAAAAAAAAAAAAAAAAAAGAAAAAAAGAAGACAGCAGCCAACATATTCCCTTTGGTCTGCTTGCCAAGTCTGTCCCAAAGCTGAAAATCCCAGATGCAGAACTCTGCTGTTAAAAGTTCTCCCACGTACCTTTCATGAATTTGTCTGTGTAGGTTTGTCCCAAAGAGCTTTAGGTCTTCAAACATTTTGGAACCTGTGTCCATACCAAGAAATGCATTTGCAATGCATTAAACACTCCAGTCCTTTCACTGAGAAAGTGTGAGCTGCATTTTGAGTTCCAGTAAATTATGCTTTTCATCACAAATATTCTGTATGATTTGATCTAAACCATCCCTGGAAAGCTTCTCCTTGGTGAAAGGAGAAAAACATTCCCATGAAAAATTATTTCCTCCAAGAACATACATGGGAACTCTCCAGCACATAAAATTACACCAGTAGAGAAGGACGAAAGGCAAGAATGCAGGAGACTATTTTAGCAGAATTTTAAAAAATGGACTGAAGCCTAACTTGTAGTTTTTATACCTGCCAAAGACCAGCTGGAAAATCTGCATCACTAAAGACCTTAACGTTTTCTTTCCTGTATAAATCCTAATTTCTGAAGTTTATTGAAAAGTTTTACAAGTACTGGATGGATGAATATTTTCACTTACTTTCCAAAACAGCCAGGAGGAAAACAAGCTATACCTCAAAATCAGTACATAATACTACTATAGGTTTACAAATACAGAACCCATGGAAAAATTACTACATAAATAACATTTCCAAAGTGAAAACTACTCAGATGAAGAATCAGAAGGAAAATCTGTAATGTCTAACTTCAGTGTCTTGCTCTTTGCTGAACAACTCTCCCCCGACTGCCACGATTACAGGAAGGCTGGACAAACCTTTTTCTACTGCTTGAGCTTTCCAAGGGATTCCACACCTCTTTCAATCAGCTGGGTGATGAATCAGTCACTTTTAGACTGAATTTTGTGCACACTCAGATTTTTCAGAAGAGATATAAGTACCAACCCTCTTACCTTAATTGTAAGTAAAACTAAGAGGTAACACCAAAACTTTATACACATTATACAAGCAGGAAGCCTTTATCCCCTCTTTTCCTCTGAATGCTTGTAAGACATATAAAATAAATTACACTGCCAACTTTCTCTATAAGAGGTCTGAGAATAAATCCAATATAAAAAAATTACAAAGTTGATCAGAATTCTTTTCTAATATAGTGTCTATAAAACCCAGATGTTCGAAAGTTTTTGATACCATATTCTTTTTGTATCATATATTTGTATTTGTAATTTGAGGATTTTAATTCTTAAGTTTTATGGATGCTCAGAAGAACTGCCTACTGAATAGCTGTAGATATTATTTAATAACAGAATTTTCTTTCACACAACATTTTTAACCTATCCAGGAGCGCTCTCCAAAAGTGCATGTAAGGAATCAGTGTCAAAGTCATACTACTCTTAAATATAAATAACAACTTTCTATTAATCTAATTTGTATTCTTATGAGCTAAATATTTTTTAGAAAGCTGCTATTATTTTTGAACTTCAAAACTGGAGCTTCTCAGATGATTTCTTTTGACTGGATCAGAAAATGCAGCTAAACACTGTGTTTAGTAATTAAAATTTTCATCTGATTCCACCTACTGGTAGGAAAATTGTTTTCTATAGCCTTGACAATGGTATAAACAAGAAAAAAGCTTTGCCCACAATGTTATTCAAGTAAGAGAGACTAAAATGGACAATTGCTTTTTTCAACAAGGAAATTTAATTTTAAAAGGAGCTGGTAAAGAGTTGAAGGAGGGACATTCCATTTTGTTTTTAAATTCACAGGCTGTATTGAGGCTTGACTAACTTTAAAGCCTAAACTTATTTGAAATACATAGCACTGAAGATTGAAAAAAAAAATATTTTAAAATTTTCTTTTATATGATGTATTCTATTTCATGTTTTTACTGTTTTTTATATGAAAAAAATGTTCCTTTTCCTCATTTTGCCAAGAGCAACATTGTACTAGACACAGATTTTTAAATGTTTTTGAATACATATATGAACACAAAGGACATTTTAATCAACAACACAAAGCAAACTGAATAAATCTTTTATATTAAGGTAATTCGCTCAAAAGAAAACTTCTTTTTGTTTATATTCATATAAACATAAATGTCATGGTATAAGACTATCCAAGAGAAAATATCATCTCTGTTCAAACCATATAAGCACAAAAAGCCAGGAAGCTTGGCTCCATGATGGGCAAATTCACCTCAGGAAAAGATTATTTTGTCTGGTTTGTAAAAGAAAGTCAGCAAAACACTAAAACTAAACCTTAACCATTTTCTGAGGATTTCCGAGCTGGTAAAGGGATGGATCTCAGAACTCTATGGTCTGACATGCACATCATAGACCTAATTGTCCTAAATAAAACATGGGATCCAGGCCAATTGACCTACATGACATCACAAAGACTGTGGAAGACCTGCCTCCTCTACTTGGTTGGTCCCTCATGATGGAAGAAGACCTGCCTCTCTAACTGCACTCCAAGTTGGAAGAGTGGAGGAAGGCTTCACCACAAATTGCCTGAAGGAATCCTTAAATACCCTTTAATTATCATAAAAACACTCCCTGCAAAAATCCTTAGGAAAATATACCTATATATGTGCCTTTTTTTTTTTTTTTTTAATGACCTCTTGGGCTCCTCCTTTGGCTGACCATCATTCAACCTGGATGGGAAGAATACTTTTTAATTTTTAAATATGATAGAAGTCATTCAGAATTTCAGGGGGAGAAAACAGCAGCATGTGAAAAATGCTTAAAAATTTATGGGAAAGGATCTTTTCAAAGCAACTTTTGATGTCAGTATTTATTGAACCTTTTGAAGTGCTGTGGCCTTTCTGAGGGTAAATAATCATACAAAACATTTTAGACACAGCAATATTCATAGCACAAACCAGAGAATTTACTCCTGATACAGCATACATATGTTTCTGCAAGAGTGCAGACCATATGACACATCAACCTGTAAACATTTTAGCAGTGTTCTACTGAGTATGTGTTTCCTGAATAGAGAAACAGTTAAAAGGCAGGTAAGACCAGAAATGCTCTTTCTTCACTAAATATTCAACACAAAAAAGTGCTGAAGTACTTCATGAAAGAAGCTCTTATATACCACAGTGCAAATAACATTTCAACTCTAATTTTTGCAAATAAGCTGAAGACTTGTTCTACTGTCTTTTTTAAACATTATTTTTAAACATTCTTTGAATGTTGAGAAATAAATTAGTTACAAGAAGAATGAGAGCCATGAAGTTTGGAGTCACATATAGTAAGTCTGTTGAGTCTACAAAAGCAAGTTTCAAGAAGAATCTTTTGAAATATTTCTAAAGCAGCCAGTTACTTCCAGTAATAAAACAAACTACGAACGCTTCCATGTACAATTAAATCTCCCTCTTGTTTGTGCACCATGACTGAACTACCAAACCTCCAGAACTGGGAATGTGGTGCAGCACAGTGCAGACACCTGAACTGGTGTGACTTAGGGAAATCAGGAGCATCTGGAAGCAATAGCATTACTTGTTTTTTCCATTGTATTGTATTTCAGCTCTTTCCTTGCCTTTTCATTAGCTAGTGGAACAATGACATAACATGGTGATGACAATTCCATTTCACACATGAATAGATTATAATGTATTTGAATGATTTGTTCTGTTTCAGACTATTAGATCAAATCTGTAGGAAATCGTAGTACAAAAGACATTATGAAGTACTTCTTTCATTAATTTCTAATATGCTAATAGTAAATTTTGAAAAAAAATAATTTTAGATATTTGGTCAGTCTGAAGAAAAAACAAGGGATCTGTATATCAGTCTTCCAGCAGATAACAGGATGTTAGATTCCTTTGTGTCCATAAAAGAGCAAAGAATAAAAACTATTCACCAACATAACAGAAATTATCTATCAACAGACATTGACTGCTCCACTTGTTATCCTATATTATGTCTACTCCATAAACTGTGCTGAGATGTGCATCATGAAGTCATGTCCCCATTATGTGCAAAGAGAAATATTTAGCGGTGGCCATGCTCTTTACAGCATCTGCCTAATTTTAAAAAAATGCCTAATCTAGTCAAGTCACCTCTGCACTCACATCAACAGCAATTCAACATTTTTAGAAGCACGGCTTTCTCCAGAAAATGGTATTTAATGAAACTGTGCTCCAAATGGGTGGAAAACCAGAATTCTGAGCTTCAGGCAGAGGCACCTGCTGTAGGACATGGGCCTTTGGGCTCAGAGAGGCTGCCCAAGCACCACCTGCCGTGTCAGGGCAGACACAGAGCAACAGCCAATGTCTGCAAAGATTGTGGCAAACACCTCATAATCTGCAATAAACCAGAGGCTGGAGAAAGTTCTATCAGGTACAATCTTTGACTAGTTGGCACACAATTTTAAACCTTTAGAATTAATATTTGAAGTGGGTGAGAATGGTTTCATTACCATTTGGGCTTTTGAGGTTTTTCTTCCAAGCATCCAGTTGTCTAATCAAACACCAGTGCTAAGTTTGGAATTAGATTTTGCCTCAAATTCAGTTTTCTGATTGTTTTTTCCATTTAATTCTGACTGAAGAAATACCCACCAATGCCAATTAAAACTGATAATGCAGCAGAGAAAATATATCAAGATTAGCAATAAAATGTATATATTGTTCTATCCACCAGATGGCATATGCCTCACATTTTACTTCAAATATAGTACAATTTCAATGACAGGTGCAAAGATCAGATTTTTCCTATTTCTTTTTCTTCTAATGTACAAATTTCAAATATATTTTAGTATTTATCCTGTTTCAACAAATGAAAATGCATGTGCTGTAACCACATTATGGAAAAATGAGATGATTTCCACACTTAAAATATACACAGTCCATTTACAACCTGTTTTGAAACCTTAGCCTTTGCTCTCCTAGCAAAGAGATGCTAACACACTTCTATTAGGAAAGTTACACCTGTAAAACTATCCTTGCAGAGATCTGGGTCAGCATAAATATAGTACACGGATTCTTATCTAATGAAGTCTTATCGTCAAAAGGACTGCAGAAAGAAAAAGATCTTATCATCATGGGTATCGTACCACATACTCACAGTTATTCCTGATTATACATGTATGTGCATGTAAATATACAGCCAAACCAGGTCTAAGTGGAAATCAGTGATGCAGCAACCCTGTCAATACTTTCAAAGAACGTTTCAGTGGAACTTAAGCCCAAATTTTCAAACTCGAGTCCTAAAAATCAAACCATAAATCCCTAAGACTTGTAACTGTTGCTGGTCTGATTATGAGGAACACAGGGCATTCAGCATCTTGAAAATCATTGTAGTTTTATCCAGTAGACTAAAATTAGGAAATTTGTATGTCTAATTTAAACACATGATTTTGGCTGCTATTTTTCTGAATAGTGCCAAATTGTGTATTCTAACTTCAGAAAAGTATAATGAGAATTAGTGCATAAACAAAGCTTTCTCAGATCATCTCCCTCTTGTTTTCTGGACTCAACTCTGACAAAGAATAGTTCAAACCTTCATGCTTTCAGTGGCTGATGTCAGTCAGACCAATTGCATCTGTCCATGGTATTAGGCTAAGTTAAAAGCACTGTGTTGGACAAGATGACAACAGTTGGCTGGATAGGAGCAACTTACAACAATTAGCAAAACGCAAATAGCCTTTGAGCCAGGGATGTGCAAAGTCTAATGGTCCTAGAGCCATTTATCCAAGCAAATTCCACGATCAAACCTGATTCTGGCAGGACACACAAAATATAATTTCTTTTATGCCCTTCATTCTTACCTAAGTCATACGTCAATAAATGCAGAGGATCAACTGCTGGACCTCATGTTAATGGATGTACTAATAAGGAGATCCCGTAACTACTAATCATCCAGAAGAGAAAAATCAGGTAAAGTATTTTAATAACTCTCTTTAATAATTTTAATTCTCTCTCCTGTGCTAGAGAAGAATCTGGTACAAGTGACTTGCCTATAGTGCTTGCTTGCATAAAAATTGTTGCACTGTTAAAAATCAGAAAAGTACAAAAAATTAAAACTGCAGAATGCTCAGTGGCAACAACAAAGCCATCTTTCAAAAACAGCGTGGCTTCAAATTTCCAGTTAATATTTTGTCAATGCTTAAACAATTTTATGAATGTTTCTTAACAAAAAAAAAAATCACAACGAGGCAAATATCTAGAAGAAAATATAATATGGTTTTCCATGTTACAAAATGATGAACGATCTCTCCTAGAAAAACATGCCCCAAAGAGTTTGTTATCCTATGATGGTAATCTTGACAAGTCACTAAGAAGTTTCTTCCCCAGTCTTAATAGGTCTTGAAGACTTTAATATCTTAACACCTTGGCTAAACTACATGGCAAGGTTTTTATAAAAAGTATCTGTAAACCCTTGTTTTACAATCCTGCAGACATGCTGTGCTATCCAGCAGCTACTCAGCTCCCTGGTACAGGTGTGGGATTCCCTCCCAAGCAGCTGGGACTGACACAGGCAGAGAGAGAAGCTCTATGATGTGATTCAGGACACGCCTAAGAGGTAAGGTATGCTAACAGGAGGAACAGCATTTTCTTCACCCCATTTAAATGTGAACATTAAATGGTGGATGTGGAGGGTGTGCAAGAAAGGCCTTGCAGTAACTCCCCAGCTCAGCAAGTTTCAGTAAACCACAGGTTTAGTGGCATTGGACCCTGGGTTTCAATGCCCTCAGGCCACTCCCAGGGTAGAATGTAGTCATAATGCCTGACAAAAAATCATAGCTAAGGCACCAGCAGTTTAAAATCTGAAATTGGAAAGTACCCACATAGAAGATCATAGGACAGAGGAGATACGGTCATGCCTGGGGTAGAGGCATAAATTAGACTACAGAATGATGATAAAATGCTTAGGAGGCTTTTAACTGTAATTTCTTTTAAAAATTCTTTTAATACCAGCTTTTTGTCTGTTCTCCAAACATGAAAACAACTTATGGTCTGGACTGTCTTTATGGGGCCCAACACAGTATTTATCAGCAGAACATAAAGTAAATAATGTCGTCTCAGTCAAAAACTTCAAAATTTGATCCAACAAAGTCATGGACTCAGTCATGGGTTTCCAAGACGTGGTGCACAGACGATTAATGACACGTCGCCAGACGGACACGAAATGATCACACTCACACCGTCAGGTTGTGACACAAGAAAGAAGGAAGATTATTTGGGATTTTGACTTACATAGTTTTTGGAGTTTGATCAGGCATTGGCGGAGGAGGTTGACACCTCTCTGACCCCACTGGTCAAACCAGAAGTCCATCAATTTGTCCTTCCCCCAGGAAGGAATGCAGTTTATCAAATATTATTCTTTGTATATGTTACAATGCGTGAGAAACTCCAGTACAGAAATGTAAAACATCAGAAGGCTGAAAAATCAGGGCAACAGACACGCAAAAATCAGATAAGCAACCAAAAACCTCTTCTTGTATGTGCACAAGTACTCCTGCTACCATGGCAATGGTATTATATGAACAAGGAAAGCTGGAAGCTCTGCTCCTTGTCTCTGGGAGAAAGGTGGAAGCCAGTAAGTCTTTGGAAGGCACAGAGACTCACACTAGCACCTGCAGCGTTAAATTTTCTGATATGTCTCATGTTAGTCTTCTAAGAAACTTTGTTATTCTAAGCTTTCCAAAATTATGTGTAATTCTATTTCATTATTTAATTTCATTTCTTGACCAGGTAAGAATTCAAAACCAATTTTTATCAAACTTGAGACTCTAACTCTTCTTAAAGATCTGGTTGTTTTTAAACTAACAACCATTTTTTAAAAAGCATGTCAGTGTTATCAAATATTTTCCAGAGGAGAAATGTTGAGAAAAAAAAAACCCAAACTATAAAATATCATCTAATTAAAAACCCAAGAAGGTAGTAAAATTACCCAGCTACTGAGTCTTGCCATACATGCTTGGCCTTGTCACATCAAGCCTTGCCAAAGTGTCTCAAATCACAATTTAAAAACCAAACGATGACTCAATCTCTCTCCAAATTCTATTAATTTTCTTTATATTTCTACTTGAAAGTACAAACTGTGTACATGTACAACTATCAATGACAGCACTAGCACTGGTTTACATATGTCTTAGCTCCACAGAAAACCAGCAAATCTCTCACTTAAGGTTAGGTTTGAAAACAAGATTTTGTTGGTTTTTGCTCTCCACATTTTTCAAGTCCCAAAACTCAAAGGACGCTTTGTCAACTATCTCTTTTATTTTCCTTCCAAGTTTTTCATAGAACACTAGCTTCTTTTCATTAGTTCTTTCAGTTAACTACCTTTCATATCCCATTAGCAAATTCGCCCACTACTGCTAAATCCATTTCCAGGCCTTTTACTTAACGAAAAAAAAAGGGTTTTAAAATTTTTGTTCTCTAAGGTCCACTGAGTCACAACCACATGGGTATGTCCTGTGAATCTGCTTTCATCTTGGCTGTTGTTTATCTTGTGGTTTTTTGCAGACTGGAGAAATTTAAATTCAGCAAGGATCAGAGGAATCTGGTCATCAATGTCTAATATAAATATTAATTAGCAAATACTTCTTATTTCCTGATGAGTACAGTAGAAAAAAAACCCTTACAAATGTACTATGCTCTATGATAGTTTGAATCAACTTTGGCCAAAAATACCAGCTCTTTTGGAAAGCAATTTGCAGTCTAAAAGTGTAATAGTTCAACTATTTGCATATCAATCACCCAAGGTAAAGTTTGAATGCTGTTTACTAACCTTCACATGAATAAAAAAAAAAAATCCCAAAAAAGATTATGGAAAGATAGAGGACAAAAGAAAAGTTTAAACTGAAACCTAGTAACTAAAAATGGGACAGATGCCACATGGGAATGTGAGCTCCACAAAGCTGGACTTATGTAAGTAGGGAGGCCCATTAAGACCAGGCAATTTCATGAAGAAGCAATTTTAGCCTTAAGTACTAGACTTGGCTGAATGCAGATTCTGAATATTATTAAAAAGTACTATCTAATAGTAAAGAAATAAAGGAAAATATATTGGGAAGTTCATTCTCTCTATAAATAAATGAAGAATAAAGGAGACTCCATAACGACCACCAGTGTAGGGAATAACCAGTAAGCATGTTGAGTCTAACTTCAAGAATGGCACTAAAAAAAAAATCAGACAACTACTTGATAGGCTTGAAGTAAAAACAGCAAAGCTAGTTAGGTGGAGCTATTTATAACTAGAATTTTCAAGGAAGACAGGAAAATGCTTCCCCTTTGCTATCGCTGAATTTAATGAGAATTCCCATGGAGACTTCCAAGGTCAGGAAGCCTTGAAAGAGAGAGCAGATTTTGGAGTCAACCTGGGGTGAAGGAGCCTGGAAAAGCCATAGAGAAATGAAGAGACTGCAAGCTGCACCAGTGAATCTTTTTCAAACGGCAATAGCTGGACCATATCCTAAGGTAAATACTGTTAAGGGTGGCATGTAGAAGATTGCAGAGCCCTTAAAATGGTATGGAATAAGGCCTACAAATGGGTAAATAAAATAGTTGAAGTACCTTGTCCAGCAGAGCAAATGCATGCTCTGAGGTTCTGGAGCTGTGACCTTCACTACAGACCCAGCTCTTCCTCTGCTACTCACTGATAAGAAACTCAGTGACCTAACAGGTAAGGAATCCAGGTCAGTCCCCCCTCATTCCAGGAGACTGACCATGGGAGAAGACATGCTACCAACTGTCTCTGTGTGCTTTTCTATCATGCCAGAGGTTGCAGATTAAATAAAATCTGACCACTCAGCTTTCTGGGAAGGACTAAAACAGCACAAGGGACAGGTGTGGCTGGATGCCACAGAACAGCCTGCTACACTAAAATAAAATAATTAAAAAAAAAAAAAAAAAAAAAAAAAAAAAAAAAAAAAAAAAAAAAAAAGGAACATGTGATCTTTCCACAATCCTACACAGAAATTACCACAAATATGAAGACAGGGGGAAATATTTTCATTACTATCTATATAAACACCTTTTGGGCTAGTAAGTAAGTAATTTAAAGGTCCTGAAGAAAGAAGTCTGAAGCAAGGACAAAACACAGCTGCTCTCTATGTGGATATGGAGTCAGTTCACCATAAACGACACAGAAACAAAGTGTACTGCACAAGCCAGTCCTAATATACAGGTAATATACCAACTATTCCTTGTCTTCCCTGATACACCAGTCCTGCTTTATTCTGAAAATAGATCTCAAACTCAGTTCTAAAATTCCAAAGAAATTTATATGACTACAAAAATGAACATATCGTTTATCCAAAGCAGTCCAAAACCTGGAGGAAGGCAGAACAGGACAAATATGATCGAATGGTCAGATAATTATGTAAATCATATATCAGATAAATCAAAATATCCTCATGCAAACACAAAAACTTGGAACTGCTTGAAAAATTCCATCACACACACCCAATTTCCCCACACAAAGCTTCACCCTGGTGCTTCCGATGCTGGATTAATTCTTTTATATCAACTGAGTTCCTGGTGTAGCAAAAGCTCTGTAGTATATGAAACATCTAGGTACAGCAAACAGTACTTCATCTTTTGAATTTCAGCGTAACTTCATACTTATAATGGTATCTAACATATTTGTTGTACTCTTCCATCATTTTATAAAGGTAATTTAATTCTGAAACAAACCATTGAAGCATTTATCTCCTCAGCAGCCGAACCACTGGGAGGAAAAACAGGAAACAGCTGGTCAAAACCAACGTGTGATGAGAAATTTATTCAAAACTAGAAAAAATATGACTCAAAAGTGATTGCCATTTACAAAGGCTGGATTTGCACTTTTTACAAACCAATTGTAAAGAAACACTGTGCAAGCTAAATTACATATGCAGTGATTCACAAATGCCTGCTAATGAAAAAACTTAGTCGCTGAAATGCATTCAAACATAATAAATGTCCATCCACAATCTGTTGGCTAAGGAAGCCAATTTAAAAAAAAGAAACAAAACCCCTCTATTTCTGGACTTATAGAAAATAAGAATATTAATACACTGCTGTTAAATATGGTTCATGTTATACTTGGTGTTTAGATAACCACTATCTTTTCTGCAGCCCCAACCCTGTTCTGCAGCCCTGACTTAGTGTGAATAGACCAAAACTTCCTTTATGCTGATGGCAAATCACTACATCTCAATGAAATGTTCACATAGGAAAAGGTTTTGCACTCTAATAGTTATCCCTGACTGTATTTTAAGTAAGGTAAGTTTCAAAAGGATACATAGGTAAGCCAGAATACAAGTTACTTTCCTAAAAGGGAAAAATTCTGAATGCTCATGAAGCAAGGTTTTCCCTTGAAAATACATATATTGACATACACAAGCCACCAGTGCAATCCCAAGATTGCAAAGAACAGACAGGAAGTCCAATGTTACAGCTCCCATGACAACAGTAATGTGCTTATATAAAGTAAAAAAATCTCACATATGCAAGGGTCAGAACTGTAATGGCCTCAAGCATGCTGCAGGATGCTCTAAATCTGCAAAGTTACTCAAGATAAATTCCTAATTTAAAACAGGAGATTGAGGACAGTTTGCTCTCAGGAGTATTATTCTTGATCCAACATAAAATCACATTTAGAACAATTCTCCAGGCCTCAGATATATTCTTATGTTTTTGCTGAAAGACAAACCACTCAGAATTATCATTCAGACCTTTATTCAGCCTAGAAGTAGTTCATAGTTGATTGGTTATATTCATTTTTATTAAAAACCTGGTCTTTTCTTTGCTCTTACCACATAACTCTAAAATCCCCTAATATTAATATTTGGAATATTTGGTAAATTTGGAGGTGGGTTTCCACCCCCTTCCCTTCACTGGAAACTTACAGGATATGTCTCTTCTGCAGACTACAGTGAAGCATGCAGCTACTGAGCTTGCTGAGGATAAAAGGAAATGTAGCCACAGCATATGGAGAGTGTTTGGGAGAAGTTTATCTTCTCCAAACTCTGAGTGAGCTCACTAACAACTAACTGCCTCTAAGTCTAGAGACCAGATGAGATCATCACTTGTTTGTAAAACAGCTAGGACACAGATTTGAGTCCAGAAGCAGGGCTTCCAGGCAGTGTGATAACATGAACAGTAAAAAACAGCATAAACAACTGATGGGGACTGAGGGAAGTTTTATTTATTAATTTATTAATGATCCCACCTGAGTTATATTACAGTGCATTACACATTTATATAGGGAATATTTTTAGTTTAAAACTATAGTTTTAAAAGTGCTTAATCTAAGTTTGGCACATGTCTGTCTCTTAAAACATCTGACATAAAACTATGGTTCACATGAACCCAATGGCTTCATTCTGCACATGCTTTTTCTCACTCCAAGTAACATTATCCCAATATGAGATTTTAAACAGATTACACTATAACCAGGATTTCACCCACTCTCTAATACTTGAAGGGAATTCCTAAACATTCTAAGAACTATGTTGTAACATGAAACTAGAGCAGCTAATAATGCATCTTTTGTTTGGCCATAATTTACTAATGAAGGTCAGCATCCATTCTGATTGCTTGAAAACAATTTTTACTGTGTTGAGAGACTAGCACGAAAATAACCAGGACATAACAACCACTTTTAATCACCTTAAAGTAAGCTCACATTATTTTACTGTGGATTCAAAGTCCAAATGGTAGCAACACAACAGGCACTACAGTTACTAGAAAAGCTAAGAGAAAAAAAGAAAAACCCAACTTTCACAAGAGTTCATTAGAATATTCTGAGTCCTGCAACAAGTGCAGGTGCTGATTTCAAGACAAAAATAAACTTACTCATTGCTGTTGCATGCTTCTGTGCTTTCACAGCAACCTTTTCTCTAGGTCTCCATCTTCCAGTACTTTCTATATTAAAAGCAAGTCTTCAATCTCAGTTCAAAAATGAATGTATCTGGTTACAGTCGAAAATATTAAACAAATTTTTACTTTCACACAATTTTCAGGATAATAGAAGCACTGTGCTATACATGTGTTTTACAGATAAATAATAGCGTCTAACTATATCATTGTCTAGTGAAATTATTAGGAGAACAAAAATTTTAAAAAAGTAAAAGAGAAAAGTGGCTACAAATGGCAGGGCTAAATGTTTGTTTCCAGCACTGCCCCACTGGGGACATTTCTGATGAAGGCTCACACTGCCCTGAGCCCCCAGTGGCTGTTCCAGGGCTGCAATGGAGTCAGTAGCCTTGATTGGTGTGGGAGCCCCCTTGTCACTCCATAGCCCAGCTCACACATATTGGACAGTATTAATGGCTGTATTATGTTCAATCGTTATTTTGATTTTTAGGTTGTCAGCAGTCCATATTTTCAAGAAAATTTCATAACCAGAGGGCTCATAACTGTACATTATCCAATCACTTTTCACACACAGAGGAAGCAAATAGCCTCATATCTCCTGGAGGATTCCTTAGATATTGTGGCAAGTAAAATTTTCCAGTAGACATTTTTGCACTAAGTTGTTCTTGAAATATCATGCTGGTAAGGTATACGCCTACCAATTACTGCCAAGCCAAGCTTATTTCATTTTAGAAAAATTTCTTTTTAAAAGATTCTGAAAGATAGTAAAAAAGCAATATAAATTAAAACATGTATAAAATATCATAAATTCAGATTTAGTTATTCACTCATCAACAGAGTGACCTTTATATGGCATAGTTTTTATTAACTTACACTAAAGTAAACAACCTAACTTTTCAACAGTTCATACAGGTAATGGAGATAACTTAGTTTCAGCTGAGAAAGAATTTTAGAAAAGTGTCCAACTCTAACACTCTAAAATGAATCCTTTAAAGTTCTGCAGGGAGATTTTCTAAACCAGATCTTCATGCTTCTTTACAGTTAATGAACAGTCACTAGAAGGAAAGTCAGAAAATGTGGAAAAATTGAAGGCATAATATAATGCTCTTGCCAAGACTCCCACACTATTGGCTCTGAATACCTAAGTGTGCTCACAGCTAAAACTTATTGTTCATAATTTGGCCCAATGTCGTTAAAGGTATAAGGCAACTGTAAAATAATACAAAGTATTAAGCAATTTAGCTCAAACCCTACCACATTATGGTAATAAAATGACTTATTCTACAGATAGAGGGTAAATTTTCTGTTTTTAAAGTTAGCCTTTAAAACGGGTGTAACTCAACCCAAGGCAAATATAAGTATAGAGCTTCATTTTAAAAAGTTCAATTTATTTTTACAGCACTTACTGAAGGGAAAACACAATTTCATGCCTATTTGGCTTCTCTCCTGCTTCCCTGATTTTTTTCCAAATACTCAATTCTGCTCATTAACTTTTTTCTTCAAACAAAGAAGCAAGAAATACAGGGTCCAGGTAGAATAAAAACCTGCTTGTCCTACCTACCAACTACTTTACCATAAGTAAATAAACCTTTATGTCATAAAAGCACAATGGTATTTTAATAGGCAAAATACTCATGCAAAGTCAGATAAAAAAATTATTGTTAGAGTAGAGAAACACTCCAACTACTTGCAGATTATTTGCTTTATGGCATTATTTCCTGTAAATTCCTTTCAGCATGCTAGACTAGAAATTTTATTTCAAAATGGAAAGCCGAAAAATCTCAAATCCGCCTGTAGTCCTCACCACAGAATCACAAAGTAGCCCTTCCTTGTTAAACAGAAGTACGAGCCTGAAGAGCAGTGTTACATTTTAGGTATGCAGGGAAAACTGAGGGAAGCGAGTAAAAGTCCATTTAAAGAATTCCATCTTTCAAATTATGTAGCAAGAAGTAAAAAACTGTGGGAAAAGCACATCATTCTATCAGAAGGATGGTATGACAGCAAACCTGGACCTGAAATTCCTACAGAAACAATTCAAAATAACCCAGAAGTGAAAGTCAATAGTAATTTAATTTTTTTAGGTTACTTTGTGGGCTGTGAATCTCACAGAGTTTAGCAGAAAACTTTACTAATAAGACCCTTATGTCCAGGTGGTTTCACATGGACACTCCACAATTTCTGTCCACCCCACTCTGTTTCTGTCTAATAAATTTGATCAGTCATCTGAATGAAACACAGCACATAAACAGGGATTCTTACACTGTTTATTACTACTAGCACAGAGGGTAATCAGATGCTTTCAAGTTTTTATTTCACTTCTTAAGAATCAAAATGTGCCTCTTCCTTATATACATTATGTTTTGAATACATTGGAAAAGTGTATCTTCCAAGATACTACTAGATATAAAGGAGGACTTCACTCTTTATTCTAACAGAATATTGACAATTAAAGCTTACAATCAACTCAACCCTTGAGAAAAACAACCAAAAAACGTTCTTACACACACAGAGCACTACTAACCCTTCCTTTGTTCATAAGCAGTAATGAGCTCCTGCATTTGGTTAGTGCAACTGTTGTTGAATTAGTCCAAGCAGACATTATTTCCGTGACTGATAGTGAAATATTCAGTGTATCTGTATTTTCAGAAATGCCACAAAAGCATGCACTGACTAGAATAGCTGATAGAGCTCTGGAATGGAGGAGGGCAGCAGAGCGAGGGAACCGAGCTCCCTCCAGGTTCAAAATTAAAATCAATATTTATATTAATTACAAAATATTTATTGTAGTTAAGAATGTATTAAGAATTAAAAATCAATTATAAACAACAAAAAATTTAAAATACTACCTATCAAACAGAAAACAACTTCTGTCTAGAACTATTTTTTAAAAAATATTATCCAAGATGACTATTTTAGATTCCATGTTAATAAAAAATTTAAAACATAATTTTTCATAAATATTTAATTAAAACATAATTTTTTTTAACCTGTAAATCTTTTTTCTCTCCTTAACTTTTTGCTAACAGACTCTACCAACTGATTATAGGTCAGCTTTATGGAAACAAAGAAATATTAACACAAGACTCCTTACATTAGCCATGTATATCATGAATCCTTGCATTACATTCATTTAACACAAGAGTAATCAAAACACCATGGACACTACTGGGAAAAGAACCCAAAAACCTGATGCTAACCAATGCTGAAGTAGTATATCAAATCATTAAATGAATTATGAAACATTCCCAGAAGAAAAATCTATTATAGAATCACTACTCTACCTGGGAACAGATGTGGTGCAATTAATATTTTCTTTAATTGCTGCCTAATTAGTATTTGGCACTTTAGCAGTGCCTTAGCAACTATGAAGAATATCAGGTATATTAGAGTGTTAACTTCTATCTGAGCCGAGTTGAGCAAGGCAGCAGAGTTCTTGCTTCTTAAAGCTCAAACTACTGGCACCAGGAATGTAATGACACAGCAAAGATACTACTGACGCCTACAAAATAAGCTTAACTAAAGAATTCAGCTATTATGCACTGCAACTATGTTGTTGCAGCTGCCATCTGCAGATCTTGAAGTCACTTACGTGGCTTGAGAGAATCACTCCCTGAAAGTCTAGTGAGCTGCCCAGATTTCATATCTTAGTCAGTGCTGGACAGGGTTACTTTTGTCACATCACCACCACACCAAAACCACCAGTAGATACCTGCTCAAGTAAAGCCAACACTATCCTGATCTGTTCCTATGGCAAATTCTTTGCACTTGTGACTTCCTTAATATGTACAAATGTGAGGGGCTTGTGCTGTTCCAACACAGACAAGCAAATGTCTCCCAAACACAGCATACAACAGCCATGTTACACACACCCATCTGATAAGGGTAAATGCTGTATTTAGCTGCAAAAACCAAGTGCAAATTTTAGAAACAATATTCAAGATAAAGATTTTCTCTTCATACAACACATACATTAAATCTAGAGGAGTCTAAATCTGCATACAACATACCTATCAACAGTAATAATATGCTACATGAAGAAAAATATAACATAATGTATTTTCTATATAGTGCAAATCCTTAGTCCCACCTCCCTGCAGAGAGGAAGAAAAAAGAAAAATATCACTCAACAAGACGACAGTTCATTGCTTTTCCTTTATTAGTGCTAGAATTTTTATGTAAGGGATATGCACAAATGAGACCCACATTTTCCTACTTTAAAACATAAAGGTCTCTATTGTTCCATGTTACACCAGTACTGCTATGAAAACTTAATTTCTCCAACTTTTTTTTCCTCTTGAAGAACAGAACTACTGTTCACTTAGCTGTTCCAAACAGAATGCATGCTCAAAGGGTGAGATAAGGGGAAAGGAAGAACAAATTACCACATTCATTTACTACTTTTTCCTTCTTCCTTTGATTATTAGCATGAAAGATTCCTACAAATGCCCATAATCCATTAAATTATTTTAACCCAGTGCATACGTTCAACAAGTCCATATATTTGTCACATCCATTAAGTTAATTTCTATGTTTGTGTAAATCCATCTGTAATGCTAATAATATAAGCCATAAACACATATAAATATTAGTGCAGAAACAATACTTGACACTACAATAACAAGAAAACCATGCTAAGAGAACTTGATGCATGTTATACATAAGGAGATTATATACAGAGGTTGATAAGAAGAAAAACAGTTTTAGTGTCCATTTAGATGAAGAAAGACTTAGAAACATGTGGTTTTAAACTTTTCCTGACCATGAGGAAAACATTCTGTGCATTGTAGTTATGCAAAGTGCTTTACAGTGCCTGTTTATCTTTTGCTGACTTGTAGACAGAACTTTTTCTATCTAAATAATTACTCACTTTTATTTCTGAGTTCATATATATAGACTACAAAAAAATCTTCAAATCAAAGCTCTTCCACACCAAGATGCTGTATGTTCAGTATTATACAGTGGTGGTGGAAAGTGATTAAACAGGCAAGCACTATAAAAGCTAAGGAACTCATGTCAAATTGGAAACATCCAATTAAGAAATATAAACACATCCTCCAGCTATCTCAGCTAAAAAACATCATCCCACCTCTCCCCCATAAAACTCATAATGATACTTAAATGTACCACGCATGTACCGTGTCAAGTAAGTGAAATATCCCATTCAGTGTTACCAAGTTGAAAGCGCTTTTTTAATGGAAAGGTCATCACGTTATCAAAACAAACAAGGAAACAAAAAGAACCCCCTCCCAAAAAACACTATGAAAAGCTTACCTCATACCATAAAGACTTCTCAAGACAGGAATTAAATTTCCATTTTATTAGGGACTGAATTATAGTTAGCTGTTCTGTTGTAATCCTAGAAAGCTTCATGCCACTGTTGTTTCTCCTTTGCTCAATGTAATTCCAAGCAACAGTTCCTATGTGCCCTGATGGTAAAGTCCTAAAAATTGCTCTTGTTCCAGTATAAACTGATTTTTTAACCTCTTTATCATTTTTACAGAAACGTCTTATTAATAGAGTAGAACGTTCCTTTTTGTTTCTAAAAAAATCCTCTTCCAGCTCTTCTTCACAGTTATCATTGCAGTCCTCAAAATGGCTCAGAAAGGGCTTTGAGGGCATTCTTCCAGTAAAGTTATTTCCACAGAAGTTGTGACCTGAGCACGCCACTTTAACCTTTCGTGGTGCTCTTTCCAGACATAAATACTTATGCCTTAAAGCATCTTCATACAACTGCTGCCCATTTTCATTCTCACAGTTATTTGTCAACTGCATTATACTGCAAGTACAGGCTGGGGAACCAGTGGTGTTGCCATCACCATCACTCATGGGCTGCAAGCAGTCATCCAAAATGAAGCTGTTGTGTAAACCACACAAAGTCTCTGATATATTCCTTTCACTAGCACAATGTAAGTGAAAAAAGGCCACTTTATCAGGATCACTGCTGTCATTCTTATTTACTGCTGTCTGGCTTCTTAACGAAGGTCCATTCATTTTCAGCTGAATTTCAGCAAGCATGGCTCTTTCCAGCGAAACAGGAATTCCAGTTTCCAAGCACACCTCTTCCCCTGCTAAAGGAGCATAAGATTGATACAACTGGCTGCACGGGATATTACTCTTGTAATTTTTCTGTGCAATATTACAGTTAATGTTAAGAAATTCCACTGAATCAGAGATGGAGCTGTTCCTCTCCCAGAAGTTTTCATTACTCTTGTCCTTAGCCAGTTGTTCTTTGGCCAGAGGGAATATTTTGGGCACTGAGCCCTGAAGACTTTCTTCATCAAGTCTGTGTAAGTAAGACAGATTGTGTGTGGTTTGCCTTCCTGAACTGGCAGTATGTCTTCTTATAGCACTGGTGTCCAAAGCATTTTCAGTATTTTCATCTCCAGCTGACGGGGCAGCTATCACTTTACCCTGCACCACAGAGAGGAGAACGGAGGCTGTCATCTCCTCAGAGGTCATCTTGACACAGTCTTTAGCTGCTGGATGTGTGCTGGGGATGGGGGGAGGACCTTCTCCACCAATCCTCATACCATGATTTCAGTGTAATGAAAGGTTCAGTGCCAAAGAGTCAGGGAACACATGGTAAAACATATATCCACTGCTTGTTTTTTTTTTAACTGACTTTTACAAAAAAATATTTTTTTTTACTGTTGGGCTGTTAGGCTTTCCCAAACTTGGATTACTGGCATGAGACACTAACATTTCTAAACCAGTTCCTTATTATGATGTAGCCACTCAGCTGGACTCTCTCCACAATTAATCCTCTGTCATATATAGCACGCACAGTGTTGCCTCTGATTGTGGATGGCCAAACACATACTCCATGTCACAGATGCATCTCCCCACAGGGCATCCAAAAAGTGGGTTTTCTGTAAAGACAAGAAATATATAGATATATTGAACAGCATCCATGACACAAAATCCATCACAACTACAAACACAGCAACGCAAGTTAATTGTACTGAGACCTAGAGAATTCCAAAATACACATTTAAATCTGTCTTAGAATTTCACAGAAGAATTTTGGAACATCACTGTCATGTTTTATGTATTTAAATAGCTTTCTCCACTTCACCATGGAAAGCCACATGACCGCAGAAAACTAATTACCCTGAAGTTGTAACAATGAAATTGAACACATAAATAAAAAGGGAAAAAAGAAAATGTAATTTCTGTGGTTTTTGTGACTCATAGCCAGGATAAAACATTCTGAAGAATACAATCAATTTTAAATCTACACTGTCGTTTAAAATAATTATTTTCCTGTTCAAAACTATAACTGCAATTGTTTTCGTGTTACACAGTTTTTGCTTCCCTCAAACAGTATGTTGTTACCATGAAATCATGAAGAAAACTTAGTATTTTTGCCACAAGTTTACAACTGAAAAAGCATAAAGTGTAATTAGAGTAAAATTAGAGTAGGACTGAAACATAAATAATCTTCTGACTCCTTTACTTGTATGCCTTAAGCTAAAAAGTCAACCTGCCCTTCAACATTGTCATTAATTCTCAGCTTCTTTCCTGCAAGGAGCATGATAAAAGTAAATCTTGGAATCAGAAAATAGGAGGTTACAGACAGCTCAACAAAGGAAACAGAAGACTAAAAGAGACACGCATAGATAAATCATGGTGAATTAAACAAATGCACATACACTTCAATTTATCACATTTACCACTGAAAACCATAAAGGCCACTATTAAAAATATGGAAAATGTAGGCAGCTATATTAACGCCTCCATTTACTAGAACAGTCTAAATTCAATAGAAACAAGCAAAAAAAACCCAACCAAACAAAAAAAAAACCACAAAAAAAAACCACGCCAAAACTTCAAAGCTTCAACTGGAAGAAACAGCAGAAAACTAAGCCAAATGATGAAATCACCGTTTCAGCTACACATAATAATTAAATCATCCATAACAGATAGAAAAATTATGGGAGGGATAAAATGCAGAAAGCTCAATAATTAATTTGAAGTGTAAAATCTATTTCGATACTCTTCTCAAGTAACTACGATTAACAATTTTATTTTAATCCATTTCAGAGTGTCGGCTTTCATTTTTATTGATTACCAACCTTCATCCAAAAGCAGCCTGGCACAAATCAAAAGGTAAACGCACCCATTAATTCACAGGATATTTGACAGGCTGTTTTCCAACACAATTAAATTCATAAGTGTAACTAAATGTATCATTTTTGCCAGGGTGGCTGGAGGGTCACAAAACAAAAAAGGAACAACAAATTTAAGAGAAGTTACATTTTGCTACAAATCTGAGCCCTTAGAGTTTGCTAGACCTGGACCTCTTCACACAGTAGGTACCACAAGTATGTGAAAAAAAATGCAATTTCATACTTCGATCAGGATTTCAATTTTACTGGTTTAACAACAGGGAGGGTCACAAAGGAAAGTGACAGAGAGGACAAAGAGCCACAAGTTTTACATTCTCCACCCATTACAAAACGCATGTGCATGCCAGATCAGCCAGAGCAGACTCCAGGTGGTAAACTCAGATCCTGTACTAGAGAGATTTAGCACCAGAAAGGAAAATAACAGCTCTGATTCATACAAAAGTTGTGTAGAAGGAGATAGCAGTAGTTCAACAGAGTGGCAAGTTTGGATCTTAAAACAGAATCATGTTACCAACACAGCCCACAGAGCACCCTGTGACACACTGCAACAGCTCAGCTGCAGAGCACATAGAATGAAAAGGCAACACTCAAAATTGTTATTTTCTAAGTCTACATTCTCTGGTAGTCCCTCTACTTTTAAATTGTACCCTGAAATTGATTTTAATCCACTTTCTTCAACCTCACCTATTTCACTTTAAAAAGAACAAAAACACCCATACTACCACCAAAACACAAAAAAAGGAAAGCACTTCAGCAATTTTCTTATTCTACCATTTCCTATCTCTTTTCCCTGTCCTTCCTCTTCAAACCCACAGATGACAGCTTACATAACTTTTTTGACATTACACACTTGATGGATCCCATCTTATTTTTTCTGGCAACCACTGGCCTTTCAATCCAAATCTACATAGGATGATGCTGATCAAAGGAGAAAGATTTAAGAAGGAGAAACAGCTGATTTTTTTCTTGATCTCTTTAGGTTTTTTTCTTGCTATATCAAGTAATAATTCTTTGTAAAGGGTATAAAATATGCATATGTATTAGTAGTTGTCTTCAGCATTGATTTTTCAAGGAATTCTGTGATCTATAGAAATGTTTTAATCTTACTGATTTATCTTTCCTGCCACCATGATATATTCATAAATGTACACCCTGTATTACTGCTAAGTCAAAAATAGAAATTAATGGATTGGATTTTCACTGCAAATATTATACCTCTTATTACACCTGTTGCTAAATGAAATTCTTACAAAATATCACTATTGTGCAAAAAGACAACGTTATCATGCAACTTTAATATCTCAAAATTATTTTAAGATCATGGAATTGACCATGTACTTATGTTGCTTTTATATGAAGAAAATTAAAGAAAAACAATCACTGATTTGTTTCTATAAGCAGAAATTTACTAAAACCAGAAGCCCATTTATATCCCTGACTATCCACAAAGCTCATTCAGAGACTAGGACTGATCCTTCACAGCTCTCCTTCCTAGTACATAATTTTTCCATATCTCTCTTACACCAAAATGTTTCCACACATCCTCCCCAAACAGCTTCTCTCAGACCTTTTTCTTTTCTCTAGAAATTATCTCCAATCTCACCCAACACTGGTTCTGTTGGTCACTTCTCTCCTCAGCTGCTGAAGACATACACCTGCCCATTTCTCTCTACCAGAATTACTCTTCTCTATCTGTGCCTGTTTGAAATCCAATTCATCAAGAATAATGTCTGCCTAAGAAGCTCCCACTGCATGTCCAGCTGTTCCCGTCCTCACTGCAATGTGACTGCAATGCAAATGTGATCCATCTCAAGAATCTTTTTACTCAAATTACTTCACAGCTAAAACGTTTTCCCAATCTAGTTTGTAGTAGTATGGTTGTGCTAATGTGCTACAACAGCACAAGGGACAAAATGAGCAGCATAGGGAAGAGAAGAAAATGCTTCCTAATGTGGTTTACACATTTCTGCAATTTGCAAAGATAATTTGATGTTTCAGCTATGTCAGTCTAACAGGCAGCTGTCACCAAAACTGGTAGAACACCCTTACTCATCTGGAGATCATGAGTCCACACAATTAAATTGATTCACCTAGCTGATAAGTCTAAACTTATAAAACTATTAGATAAACTATAGATAAAACTATTCTTTTCATCCAACCAAACTGACTCACTTTGTGGACACATGATCACTGTATTCCATGAAAAGAAAACATTAGGAATGGCTGGTAGGGACCACAGTAGAAGCTCAGTTTAGAAGCTCACTCTCAGTAGAAGCTTCAGTTTAGATCATGTTTGCTAGGATATCTAAATGCACCCTGAAATTTCTCTTAGTCTGGTATGTCCAGTGTATGATGCAAAACCTCATAGCAAGTAAAAACCATGATGGTAGAGCCTCTGATCTACAGACAACTGCAAAAATATCTGAAGCTGTGGCTCTGCTGAACAGATGACAGGGGTTTCATGTGTCCGAAGTTATACTCTTCTCAATGTCTGCTTTCCACTGTGATCAAGAGATTCAATTCAGTGTGCCCAGCAAATTCCTGAAACTGATGGAATTCATTACACTTGCTATGAAGTGCATTTATAACACAGTGTTATAAATGTTATCAAGTATAAAACTCACAAGCTCAACCAATAAAACACTATTTTGTGTCTTACTGTAGAATTGCAGTATTATCACTCCCTGCAGCTTCCTTTACTTGCCTGTCTGTATATGGGTGGCCAAAGCCTGGATCTTCATATAAAACCCACATACAAACATATACAGGCACTTGCATGTAAAAATGCTGAAATTTTTCAAAAGCATACTCCTCCTCTTGTACATCCACACTGAATTAGGGCTTTAGTTAAATCTGAACGTAAAAGCACTTGAAGTAGACAGCAAAGCCTGCACTGTATTCAATACATGCTGGCATTTTCTAAAGCTGCTAGATTAGCTGATGAAATCCATTAATAACTACACTGGTTCATTTTACAAGGCCTAAGTTATGTCAGAAATGTAATGTGCTCCTTCTATCAGTAAAGGGAAGTAAAAATATAAGAAACTAGATCCAGTGTTAGTGAATCATTGTGGATGAAGAGGTCAGCCAACAAAGACAAATGAGTAATTAAAATAAACAACCTGGCAACCATTCAGCACACACATCCACAGAATGTATTAAGTCTGAAAACATGTGACACAAAAGTAATTTATCTACTTTTTTTTTCGTTTACACTGACTGCATACACTTTAAGACTCCAAGTACAGGCTGGTTCTAATTAGGATTAATAACAATTAATATCAACATTTAATGATTTCTTATTCCCCAGATATCTGGAACTGAAGTTTGTGACAGTCTAAGTAAAACATCCAACATAATCAAAGACTACAAAACTGTATTAATTTACTATCAGTTAAACCTATAACTCATTACTCAAGCTAATTTCCTTCTGAAGTCAGCCAGAATTCTGCTTCAGTGAAAACAAAATACAGTATGTTGAACTTAGAGCATTATTTAGTTTAGGAAAGGCATTTAAGGACCAGAACCATCCCACAATGTGGTAAGTTAGAAAGCCTTTCAATTCTAGGCTGCCAAAGGAAAAGATGATCATGTAAATATCTGAGGATGCTGTTCAGACTGTGGGAACAAGCAGCAACTGCATGAGGGGCAAGCAAGGGATGGGTGTCAAGGTGAAGATGGGGATTGTTTAGAGAAGCTGGGTGCTGTCAGTGATGCCAAATGAAATTCTGTATGTGCAATGCTGTAGGAGCTGTACAGGAAATTCAGTGAATGCCTGGTAGGGACAAGATTATGAGTGCAGAGAATAAAAGGGATGGAAACAGATACATGACATTACTAAACACATACTGTGGTTTCCATGGGCTAACTGCTATTGGACTGGGACAGATGATAATTCAAAACAGCTAAAGGGCAAATGCAAGCACCCTAACAATCCTCCCTTCTACTCTGGGACACTTAAAACTATTTCTTCAATGTTCATCCTGCATGCTACATATACAAGGTAACTAACTAAGCAAAAGACATTTCAGCACACAACCCCTTCCCAAAAAAACCCAAATAATTTTATTAAATATTTCAAATTACTATGTATTTACATCATATCTAAGGCATAAGCAATCAGTTAGTGAGAGATTCTCAGGAAACAGCAAATTACAGAAATAATTTGGCATGGTCAGTAGATATAAAACTACTTATCATCTTTGTCACATCACCCCAACAACTATGCTTGACAACTATAATCCCAGTTCAAGCTCTTAAGGAGAAAACTGATTTATGAGGAAAATGTTTTGTATATTAAAACTATCCATTTACAATTAAAGAAGAATAATGAGCTTAATTTTTTTAGTAGGCAAGCTGTAGTTTGTTCCAGACCAATTCCTTGAACAGAATAAGAAATCCCATTTATTAAGTCCTCTGTAATTTATGTTGCATCATGCACACTACTAGTTTTTCATTACAGTGTTCTGTGTCAGAAACAAGCAGGAGATACTAGCACAAGAACAGGGCACCAACATGTCGTTACCATTTTCTAAACCTCACTTCTCCCTAGGGGACCACAGGCAAACAGTAAGGAGGAAATAGCTAGACTCTTAAGAATCACTCAAGATGTGCACAAATCCTATCTGAACAGTTGGAAGCAAGTTATAACAACATTTGATTTGGCATAGAGCATCATGCAGAACCTCAGATTTACCACCAGCATCTCTGTTTCAACAACAAAAAAATCTCAAAGAACTACAGTATTTATATGTCCTGTCAAATTAGAGTCTTTTTTCTAATTTCTAGAATACTTATCTAAACATGATTGTGTATTAGATGTCTCAAACTATGCAAACGTCTGCCAGATGGTGAACCCTCTCAATTGCCTCATCATTCATCACTACATCAGGGAGAATGTGAAGCTTCTGCCAGATACCAGCTCCACTCTTCATTTCTTTACAGAAATTCCTTTTCTGTACAAGGAGATGCACAGAGAGAAGTTAAAACTGCATTTATCTTACTGTCAGGATCAATTCTGTATTTCTTTCTAGATCTGATCTGCAACAAGCTGTTTAAATAAACTTTCTATTTAGTGATTACTTGAATTTCATGCTAAGTGACCTTATCTGGGAGCTGTAATTTCATCATCTGTTCACTTGGATGAACAAGCCCTTCTACCTGAGATGCACGACAACTCCAGTCGTTAAAGGCAGAATAACTCCTCTCCATCTTTGAACAAGTACTTCTGGAACAACTTTTCTTAATTTTTTGAGGAACATGACAACAGTTAAATGCATAAAAAAGATTTTTCAAGCACTGAGTCACTCACAGGAAAACAAAGTGCAGCACAATTAAAACCAAAAAGTTTCAAGGCACGAAATTCAACAGACTTGTCATTGGTATGTAGATCTCTTAGAAAGATTAGACAAAATAAGGAAATAAAGGAAAAGAAAATGACTGACAATTAATAAACTGCATTATACAAAGGATAAGAATAAATAAAGCTTATACAGATGAAAAATAAAAAATGCAATGAGAAATAAAATATATTTTTAAAAGCATGTAAAAAACAAATGCACTAATGCATCAGGATTTATTTTCAGATCTGAAAATTTAAAGAATAATCATACAAACCATGCGAAAAAATAAACACAATTAAAAATGAGGTTTGAGGTTTAAGCCAACCTACTGGCAGGCTCTAGCCAAAACAGCTGATCCCTCATTACCCATTCCCTGTCACTCTCAATGAGGTATCTCCTGAATAGGAGCTCCTGCAGGGAGAAGAATCAACTAATCCAGAGGAAAACTAACCGAGAATGGAAGAGAGTCTTTAGGCAGAATTACTGAGGCTGCTCACAATTCAGTCGTGTAAATTGACAGAGTAGCATAAGTATAAAGCAGGGTGGAGACTAAGGGAGAATCTAAGGCCAAAGTAGAAATGCATCTGCAGCACCTCACATTGAGACAGCTTAATCAAAAACATTCTAAATACAATACTGATATACATCAAATACATACTGATCTATAGGATTATAGATAAGTATGAAAATCTGAGAGGTTCAAGCAACACAAGTTACAACTAAAAAATAAAACAAATCAAAATAAATCAATGACCATAAGGCAAGTTCCATCACTTAAATGTAGTAAGGAACAGTCAGATTGGTACTAGGTGAAATGATCAACCATTTTTCAAAATTCAGATGTTATCCTTTGCTTCACTGGAAGTATTCACATAATCTGCAGTGAACAGCGAGAAACACATTCACAGCACTGCCCACACACTGAGTGTGTGTTTGAGTACCAACCACCAGTCATTCAGATCCTTTGAAATACCTAGAGCTTCAGACTTGAAAATAACTCAGCCATCATCCTACTTGAAGGCTTTGTTCACCTTTGAAAACTTTTATGGTACCCCTGAATCCAATGCCATCATTCATATCTTCATTTTACACTTTAAAAAATTCTCAAGTTCTACACACACGTCCTTTCATTTGCGTGGTTTCACTTTAGCCAAATTATGCCATTTCTTATCAGTTGATAAAGCACAGTAAGTCCCTTCATTAAGGCCACCCAGTACTAAACATGTTGAAAAATAACAGGAGACTTTTCTATTGATCAAGGCTTTAAGTCCATCAAACAGAAATGAAGAAGAATCAAAAGTGTTTCGTGCACAACACATCTTGGTTTCAAATTATTTTTAAAATATTGCAAAATGTGTTTCTGTTAAAATATTAATGAAAATAATTGTCATCAAATACAATTAATAAATACGGGGGAAATGACAGTATGTACTTATTTGCCAATCACTTCTGTGGCCTTAAAACATTAATACAAAATGGAAGGCTTACAGAAAAACACTACAATACTGAGAACTTTGTTACCACATTCAAAATCTGCCACTAGGAAATATGAACAGCTTATGACACTAAAGAGTCAACAGTAACCTGGGACTACATACTAATGTAGTAGTAATTTGTAAACGTGGTATACCACATCCATCTTAGTTTTCATCAAACTCTCTCTTTAAAGAGTCATTAGTACATGCAAACTAAGTACATGAGCAGGAAAAATTACCAAAAGCCAGATGAAAGCCAGATGAGTTCTTAAATGAGAAAGAAAAGTAAGTAGGAAATGGATTGGTGGCCTCCACTTGTAAAAAATGTCCAATCACAGATTTACAATGGTACACCAGTGACAGAATTAGGTGTTTCATGCTCTGATCCCATACCACACGGTCTTTCATGCTCTTCCTACCACACCTATGAAAAATGCTTTTGGAGATGCTGCCCTAACCAGAGGATATAATTTTTCTGAGTCAGTTGCTCCAAGCCTTCAGAGGTTGGCCAGCCAATGGCCAAGCCCTACAGCAGGCTGACCCTTTCAGAGCAGTGGACAGGCTCCAGGTATCACAGCATGCCAACCACACTCCACACCCTGCCCGGAGTACCAACTGTGCCTCCCAGCAAAGTTCCACCCCCTGTGCTGGGATGCACACTTCAGCAGGGATAGAAAACAGCACATCAGTTTCTACAGCAGTAGGTTTATTTGCCTGGACACTGGTAACACCATGACAGTTCAGCCTTGAGGTAAAGAACTGTTTATCCCATCATTGTTACCTCACATTCTCCTTTTTCCTAAAGCCATACCAGAGACGTTCACATCACAAAGCAAAACCCCATGTCCTGCAGGAATCTCTAGCCCTGGGAATCCTCTTTTTTACCTAGTTCAGCTTAATAGCAAAGTGCCACTGATAGCAGTCTTCCCATGTGAGCTCACCAGCATTTCTACCCAATGTGAAACCATGCCTTCAAGGGACTTAATGTGCCACACTGACATACATTTCAATGTAAGCGTGTCTTATGACACGCTTTGTCATAAGAAGCTGTCACCCTGAAAAAATAATCTTTCAAATCAGCAACTGCTAAAGTTTTAAAATCACTCCAATCCAGGCGTGACACAATAAGCAACAAGAACACTTAAGTTTCCTTGCCTTGTTTGTTCTTCCTTACAGCATTTTTCCCATGTGAGCACTCAAGTCTTCTCTCATTTCCCTCTCTCTCACTGTCCTGTATTAGCTGTAATTCAAGCCACACTGGTGAGAACAGAACAAACCTGTAATAAAAATATTTCTGAGCACTAAAATGTGTGAGGGTATGCTAAAGGCACATATATCACTACAGTTTATCTTCTGTAAACCCAAGCTAACACTTTTATTCACAGCATGCTAAGCCACAGTAGTCCTATTTAAAACATTACTTGAGGAATAACTTTTATGTTACTGTTCAGCTGTCATAACTGCAACAAGATTGAGTTTGAAACCCTGGTATATGTTTCAAATAAAAGTCAAATGCTAACCTGTAGGAGGACAAAAGTTCAGTCATTTGTCAATTTATGCATTTACACTTCAGTTAAAGAAAAGCAAAGAAAACTATTTCAAATGCTGAAAACTGACATTATTAAATTATTGCACCATTATTCCCCTTCCTCAAAATATATTTTCTTTGTATATTACTCCTGATTTATTCATGCCATTCATTCAGGAAGCTTAATATTTAAACTTTTATTCTTTCTCTTTTGAACATCTGCTATGTCCTGTGCATATTATTATGCCTAAGAGAAAATATAAGAGTAAAAAACAGGGTAAGAGCAAAATAAGGCAAGAGCAAACAACCTGTTGGCTTAGATTGTAATTAATTATCTGCTTTAAAAACATGGAAATTTCAGAAGACTATTGATTCAGCAGCCCTGAAAAGACATGAAACAATTTCTATACTACTACTACTGTTTTACATTTCTAAATATTAAGCACTGTGACACTGAAAATAGCACTACACAAATATAGCAAATAATACGTGTTCAGCAAATCAAGACTACATTATTTTTTTTCCTATGACAGTTTTATCAGTCACATCATTCTCTGGGAGAAAGTCTGCCCTGACATCTAATTCAAACCATGAAACAATCTCTAAGATTTTGGCTCTTGCCAAAATTAAATGTGTAAGCAGCAAGTCTCCACACAACTGCAAATTATGTTTTCAGGATTTTGCAAGATGCTCATTATGTTAAGATAAAATTGATTATGTTGGGAAAGACCCTTTCAGTGATCATTTAAATGTTTTAATACTTTAAAACCCCTGTAGGCCTCATTGTACTTCAAATTATAAATTCTATTTATTCAATCCCACTCAATAAATAACAAGAACAGAAATATAGCCACTATCAAAATTACAAAGTTTCTTTTATAATATACTGTCACATCTTCCAAGATAAATGGAGTCAAACACAGAAAATACACAACAAATCCCATGTTCCTTAAGCTCCAGTTGCATTTCTTTAACAACTTAATCTATCTGAAGGAGAAACATACCTGAAGATTAATATAGCATGTCTTCATTAATGATATTTAGGTGATCTTTCATTTGAGAACCTTTAAACCATTGTAATGAACACCTACATCCCTGCTGAGGAGATATTTATTTGCTTTTCCTGGTTATCACTAAGACTCTAAGAAAGTAGTCCACTAAGTATTTCTGACTACTTGTACATACAATCTGTGGCTTATAAATGTGTGTTTGTACTTCACCCATTATTTTAGGATAAAAAGACAACCTTCACCATGTATTCGATTTAAATTCACTCATCATAAAACAGGTCACTCATGGGTAGTGCAGTTAAGCTCCTTGCTTCAGGAATAGTAAGAATATAGAATTCTAAAGAGGAAAATCTGCTCCCTTGATGAGACTGGACTTTATGCCAGACTTTAGTCTACTTCAGTCCGCACAATACAGTTAATTAGGATAAGAATGTGCGGCAAAAGCTAATTCTATATTGTCTAACACAAACAATCACTTGTTCAAAGTTTCTTGCGTTTCCAAAAAGATCTTGCACTTTCAGCTGAATAGATGGAATTTTAACCCAATGAAGTTGTTGGTAAAATCGATGGACAAGTATCTCAGAGGATATTTAAGGTTTATGTAAAGTAGGTATAAACTAAAACAAGAGAATGCACAATAATCAAGCATTATATACCTTAGTTACTCCTAAAAGTACTGTAATTGAAATAATTGTGATGCCACTTGCAACTAAAGCTTTTCTTAGAGCTGAGGTATTAGTATTACTAAGGACTTTCTCCTATATGGACCCTCAACTAATGTGCAACTTCTTCACAGCCAAAATGATTTACAGAACTTCTCTTCTGTACCTGAGTAACATCTGTGTTAAATTTATTGAGTCTAGCATTTTTGAGATCTGCACTTTGTAATAAACCAAATTGCTACAGGCCAAGTTAAAAGTTGGAAGAAAATATGAACAGACATACAGTGTGCTTTGCAAAGTCATTTCCATAAGAAACTAGGCTAGAAACTGCAGTTATAATTTGGAAAATTACACTTCCATCTCCAGAACACCTTTTTTTCTATTTTGACTTAACTGGCAATATGTGCCAGAGAGTCTGCTAGTATCCAAACAAAACTGTTTCATTAAAATCTTAAAATGCTGCTAGGAAATAATATTAGTTCTTTTACCCTAGGATACATTCTTACATTCATATGCCTCTGTAATAACGTATTATGTAAAAATGGGTGTTACATACATACTTTCTCAGTCAAGCAAAAAGATTTGTTTGCGTCCATTTGATTGTGCATCCCTGCTGCTAACACATTAACTCAATACAACTCCATTCCTTGTATTTAGGTCAAAAAGGTCCTAGAAGGGAGGAGGAGTGCACATATGCCTGATCCATGCTCTAAACTTGGGCAGAGAAGGGACAGCACCACAAAGGAAGCAACTGGTGCCACAATTAAACAAGCCAAAGAATACAACCACAAAAGGACTGTAAAAGATAATGAGCCAGCAAACACATGTTGAAATGCTCAAGGTTATTTTTGCTGTAACAGTTGAAGACCAAACCACTCTGTTTTCTGTAACGTACTTGGGCACGATAACAATGAGCGAATGCTGCAACCAGCACAGCATCCTGTGATGTTAACCCAGGACGGGATCAATGTGGGCATTTATCAGAGGCACTGTCAAGGCTTCAAGAACACCAAGTTCTTAAATGCCATAACCAGCCCCACCTGCAATCCCCCACAGCAGGCCCAGGAGCCATTTCAGCTCAGGACTGCCCTCAGTTCTAAGCTATATTGTTCACATCTCTGGGCTCAAGCCCTGCTCTCTGCTGCTCCTGAACATTTGATCAGATCAGAATCAGGACCCAGCTCACGTACTGGTGCCTTTCTTGACCCAGGTGGGCTGCAGCAGAGTCTCAGCCCTCGGCTTGTCCTCCCACTGACCCCTCCTCTAACTCCCCAGCAAAAGAGGTCATTGGTCTCACCATCATGCATAACCACAAATGATAAAAAGAACTTGAGGGAAATTAATTATCAAGTAATACTCAAACAGCACTATGAATATGGAATTTTCAACATCGCCAAGAGCAGGGATGAGGAGGTTACTCTGAAACGCTGAATCAAATATTATCAGGCTAGTAGTGAACAGCAAACTGAAAGATAAGGAGCAGTCCAAGGCCTTGTAATCGGACTTCTCTTGGGCAAGATGACAACAGTGACTTCATCCCGCTGAGGGGAAAACCCTGCAGACTAGTGCAGGAGGAGGCTCACCTGCAGGACAGACCGTTCAAACCAGTGATGACCCCAGCAGACAGCTGAGTGCGTTATGAAGTAATAACTGGCACGAGAAAAGATCCCTGAAGGGAGGCAAAGCAGCAAGGAAAACTAATGGCCTGTGCAGTCTACACAGCTCCGAACAAAACAACGGCTGATGCTGGCAACAGTGCTCTGCTTGCAACAAAAACCTATGTAATGTTTCAAAATGGTGCAAAACCAAAAATCTGCTTCAAGACAGTTTGCAAGGTGATGCCTACCAGTGACTTGCCACAACTGGTCAAGTTCAGTGATGATACGAAGAGAAAATGTTTAGAAATGGTAGCTCAGTGGGGGTACTACTTGTACCAGCACTCACAAGGTGCAACAGTCAGACTGCAGCTCTCCCTTTTCCAAATCAATATCTTCCATACTGTATGGAGATCGTTGTTTAAACAGTAACAGTTTCTAATGTGGGTGTTATTGCTTTCCTTTCTGGTTGGTAGAAAGCCAACAAGGAAAAGTCAATTTCTTACAAGGCTGTGTGAGAAATGTGGTGATGAGGTATAAAGATATAGTACCTGTATATCTAGAATAAAGTTCATGGATAACAGTAGATGACATCTGAAGAAAGAGCTGATAAAACCAGCATACCTAAATGAATGCAGACTAACCTGTCCTTTGAGATTTCAAATTAAATATTGTTCATCCGTCTTCTTAGACATGCTACTGCCACACCTCAAAACAGTTAGCTGCTCCTGTAGATCTTTTTCATTTCTATCTTTTCCTTCAAGTTCTAGACTTTTTTTTCTTGATTCTTTATTTTTTTTATCAGTAGTCCTCTTATTTTACTATGAGCTTATCTTGCATTCTTGTAAGTACCTCTTTATAGACCTGATCCTGTTAATTTAGTGAGGACTGTGTCACACTCAGACCCACTGTATTCAAGACACCTTCCAATTGACTTCCAAAACTCTGCTTTCCCATTTTACCTACCTTTAAGAAAAATAAAATCAGTAGAATGAAATTTAGTTTAGGTAAGGCAAGCTCTACCTTCAAACCCAAAATCTACCTTAGACCTTGCAAAGTATTTGACAAACTTCAAACAGTTCATGAGAGTAATCTGAGAACAAATTAAATTAGAAACAGACTGTACACTCCTCACACTGAAGTATTCAAGGACTCTGCATAGTTTTTGGGTGTATTACTTGTTCATTAATGCTGGTTTTCTTCACCAGATGTAATTTGGTGTATAAATTAATTAACGCTGTAATTTTTTCACCAGAAAAAAATTACACAGCAATATTTACATAATCTTAGGTACAGTTATGGTAAAAAGACTGTGCAAGAGATACTATTGTGTACTAATTCTAAATGCCATATTCTGACTTTTAATACTTTAAGTTCAAATGTTTGACAATAATTAAATATTTTGAACCATACCAGAACACATTAAAAATAAGTCTAAATTTTATGGATAATCTCCCTCATAACTTAATATTCTTATTTTATCTAGTCATACACTATTCAAAGGATTGTCAGATTATCTGAACACTGAAAGTTTTAAAGCCCTGAACAGAAGAAAACCAAATACTAGAAGTACCTACACAGAAACATGCAATAAATAGTACAATATCTATGCTTTTTTAATTACACACTCATATGTACATCAAATATTGAAAAAGTAAGCAATTAAGTCTTTAGGTTTAGTAGCCTGAGAGGCAAGCCACATGCACAAAAACTGTAATTCCATAGATATGGAATTAATTGTTGATATTTAGGACTGCAAAATCCAAAAAAAGTATCCCCAAACTGATAATCAGAGGAAAAAGCCCATATTAAAAACTGATAATCAGAGGAAAAAGCCCATATTAATCTATACAAGTTCACTGTAGATGAGAGATCTTTTCTTGGGAGCTTTGGATCACATCTAGCAAGCAAGAGACAGACAAGTCATACCAAGAATATGTCAAGGACTCAATACTTCCAAAAATCTCTATGCAGAAAGATCAGAGCTTCCCTTTTTCTCTGACAGAGGCGGGGCCCCAGCTTTCATGCTTTTCTGGCAAATGGAGGGAACATGGCCAACTTTCTTTGCATTTGCTGGCCAAAAGCTGAGACAGTCTCTGTCTCAATTCAAACTTTAAAACCTTTATTAGGATGCATATGGTTGCTCACAGAATAGAGCTTTATTATAAGCAAAACGGGTAAGGCAGGAAAACCAGAATACAAAGGCTTTTTTTTTTTTCCACTGACTTCTTTGACTCAAATGCAAGTAAAATGTATGGGAGGGTTTTGCTAAATGTAAACTCAAGCAAGAATAAGCAAGTGAAGGTTGGATTTTTTTCTTTTGTCCAGGGTCTTCCATTCTTCTCAACATCAACCTCAGAGCTCCAATGCTGTCATACCAAACAATTTTCTTTGCTTTAAATCTGTGCACACACCTTCCTCAAATATTTTTACAGCTCTCCCACTAACTCATAAGTCAATTCTATGCAACTTTCTGTAGAGCACCACGGTTGAAATGAAGTTCAGGGGTGCACTGAGGTTGTCATACAGGATAATACTATGCTGTACTGTTGTAACTGTGGTACAGTATCTTTTGAGGCTAAAATCAGAAATTTTGGCCTCAAAACCAGCTTTCTGTACCAGCTAACAAGACAACTGACTGTTCAGGATAAACATTTTCATTATCAACTTGCCTAACAGAATAAAGAGTATGTGGAACAAAATGAGGGGATGACACAAACATAAAGTTAAGCTTTGGGTAAAGTAGAATGATATTCAAAATTTTAAGAGAATACACAAACTTCCCTCTTCTGGGAGGGTGGAAGTGAAGACCTCTAGAAAAACCATTACTGTCTGTGCATCTCTACCCTTCCTACACCTACCAGGTAACAAAACTCCAAACAAATGTTATGATCTGAATCCTGAGAGAGAATTCAGGCAGGCATAATAGTCTAATACTCTACAGACATTTGAAAGATGTTACTGCATATTTTAACACTGACCTGTTTTATAGCCTGCTGTCTAGGGAACTGTTTACTTCTACACACCACTACTGAACCTGGCTTGCAAATCTAGAATCACACTTCACAAAGAATAAAGAATTAATTTCTGAAGAGGATTCCAGTATTGCCAATTCTTACAGTCATGTACTCAGAGAGGCATTGTTTTTCCAGAAGCCCTACCTATACTATTATATAATTACTACTTGTACTAATAATACAATTATTCATAATCTGAACCTTAAAACCAGAACCTCTATTTATAAAAACAAAATTAAAGGGGGAACAATAACGGTTTAATAATTCTAAGAAAAAAAGGGAGGTTCCATGGAAGGAAAACAAAGTTTTGGAATTTGATGCTCTAAACAGTGCTGACAACACATTTTTCATAATAAAATCAGTTTGTTGGCATGTCCCCAGAATAGATTGGAATGACTAGACAAAATAGTGAAAATATACCTCAATTGTAGATAATATTAATTTATTAATATCATAAATTACCCCATTATTTTTCTAATTCCCCCAAAATTAATCTAAAATTTTAGTATTTTCTTATCTTGGTAAAGCAGAAGGATCATTTACAATCCAAAATGTTGCTGACTTCCAAGGCATTTATATTGCTTTATACAAGAATCTACAAAATTTTAAACAAGACCCTATTTTCCCTGATTCCTTAAATCCTTGTATCTCTTACTACAAAGAAATAAGAAGTTGTAAGACAGAGCTTCAGAATTCGCTGCACGAACATAATCAGAGCAAGCAAAACATTTTTCCAAAAAGTGTTCATAATTGAGTGACACAAGGATCCAGGGAAAAAACATTTGCCATAGCTCAGAATTTGCTGGAACAAGAGAAAACTTCAGCTGACCACTAAGAACAAAAAAAAGGCATTGAATAATTCAAGAGACTCATAAATGCCGTCTTAGTCATGGGCCTAAAGTAACATTTTACAAGAATATTCTTTCGTTATAGCAAATCCAAAATGTTTCTGTAACTGTATATAAACAAATTTAATCTGCGCAAATAGATTGGTAGCTGACAATATCTGCTTAACACAAACAAGAACAAACAGTATTAATATTGTACTCCTTCTCCACAGTGAAACTGGCTGCTAAAGCTAGATTTTTTAATGATCCCAGCATTCCTATACAGGGTACTACATATACACTTCACTTTTATTTTCTTTTAGAAAAGTTAGGTGAGAATGGAAACAACTGAAGAGTGCCTTTGGGGGTTCAACTGTATTTCCAAACAAGTTCCAACTTTAGACATTTATCTACAAATGTTTTCTGCTTAAGTACCAAGAAGGGTAGTTTGGCTTAGGTAAATAAAAACACCTTTTTCTTCAACCTCACACATCTAAAAATAAAAATTAAAGAATTAATAAACAATTCTGTTTCATACTGCAAGTTAGTTTAACCACGTATTGGAATCTTGTCTACAGTCTCTGAAATATCTTTTAATTAGGGGAACAAAGACATAACAAGTACCACAATGAACACAACAGTACCCAGTGCTACATGGACTTGGCCTAAGCTAATATAATTTCACAAGATGATGGAATACTGATAGCTACTTTCTAAATCCATCCAACAGAAAAACACATTTTAAAAACCCTATAATTGTACTTAAATACTTATATTACCCAGTCTAATGATATAAGGAATGCCTCTAAATCATGGAGGTTTTAGTAAATGACACACATATGAAACAATCTATTTTTATGTTGTTTCTCCCTATTTCATTTCTAAGTCTACTGAGTGAACACCACTGCTGAAGTTGAACTTCCTGCTCGTACTTTCCTGAATAAAAGCACAGAATGAGAAGACATGCATGTTCAAATCAATAATGACAGCAACATTCTGAGTGGCTCTTAAGAGAAAAGTATTTCCAACAGGTTCAATTTTATTGTTTGTCTTTTGGTTGTCTATTCCATATTAATTATTCCAATTATTAAGAGAAACAAAAACAAACAAAAATAGGTGCAATCATAACAAAACAAATGTAATTATGCAAAATTCTCCCCTTTTTATATGCTGTTTGGGCATAAAAATGCAAACAATAGACTATTCATGCGACACTGAAAATCTTCAAGGGCTCTAAAGGAGCCATAATAAGAAATATTCTTCACCTAAAAAAATGCAGAAGTACCACAACACAAAAGATTTCAAGAAGCATTATCTGCCTGGTCTTCCTTGACACGACTGCCACTGAATATGCTACAAAACCATGGCCTGTGGCAGAGCTGAGGAGTGAACATGAACTCCAGATCCAGTCAGGGACTCAGCCTGTTTGCCAGCCCCTCCTGCAGCCCAGGAGCTCCCAGCCTTGCAGAGATATTCCTCTATGTTACTGCTTCCCATAAGTGTGCTGAATAAAATGGGTGCACACTGAGTGATCAGAAACTTAAAGCTTTCACAAGAAGTACCTGCAATGAGGTTATTTTCCCACAGCTTCCAGAAGAAACAATGCACGTACTCACAGAACACCTGAAACACTTGAAAGTCACCAAAGTGTGACTTTTTCTAGAAAAAGTTAGAAAAATACTAACCAATTATTAGAAATTTCTGCCTACCAATGCAGCAATCTGATTATAAATGCATTTTAACATACTTGTCCAAAGTGAACAATAACTAACTGGTTGAAAACACATCTTTGAAAAATGTCAGAGTATGAAAATTACTAAAATTAGAACAGAAGCAGAATACCATCTTCAAAATGCAAACCAGCCTGGATATTACAAAACTGGGTTTTCCTTTTCCCTTGAAATTTGGTATATAGCTAAAAATCCAAAACCCTAAAGGAATTAAAAAGCAGGCATTCACATCAAGAAAGTTCCTCAAGAAGAAATCCACAGGTTGTTCTTTGATGTGAACTGTTGGAAGCATACAAAGTAGTAGCTTGTCTGGGTATGACCCCTTTTTTATCTTGCTAAATTCCAAAGGGAAACCAAGTTGGTTTTCCCCAAAACAGTGGTGAAAGGTATTTGTACCGCTACAGAAAGAAATTAACCTAATCCAAGCAACAGAGTTTTGTACTCCCAGTAAAGGAATGCATTATGAAAACGTTTGAAAGAAGATGCAGTGTAACAAAAACCTCAAATACCAAAGATCACTGCAGCAGCATTCTTGTTGTATGCTGTAGCACAGACAGGGAAAAATACTGTGGGAGGAGAGATCTCACATCAGAGCATTGTCTGAAACAGCAGACAGCAAGGTCCTACTACACAAGGCAAGGTCAACGCAACTGGAGAGTCATCTGTTTAAGAAAACACACTATTATTAGATGTGAGTTATGCAGCACTTGTGCATACTAATAGAATAAAACCATTACCCCAAAAATAAATATTTTCAAATGGTAGCTTCGACTTCGCTCTGTGTTTCTACTCTTTGTGTCTCACTTAAAACATTGAAATAAGTAACATAAGGAACACTGAAAATGCCCGAGCATTTAATTTTTTAATTACTTACGAAATGTTACAATTGACAAATACAATAGTACAGTCAATTTATTTTTAATGGGCAGGCACTACTGAAAATGCTGTAACAAGTCATTAAGTATTACTTACTGATAGCAATACAGAATAAAAAGTATCCCAGAGGATAGCCTATTTAAACTGCTATGATATGCCTGGGACTACTGGGAGTAAAATGTCACAGTACATACACTGGCCTCCAGAATACCTGCCTTGTGCAAGACTCAAGCCTGCACTGTCTCTACGGCCAATGCTAAGCCAAGTACACACGAGTTTTGGATGTAAAGAATGCAGGAGGCAGCTCCATGGGGCATGTCACATACTCCACGAGGTTTGTGTCCCTCCTGCTCTGAATCACTCACTGGAAGAGCTGGTATTACCTGTGGCACTGTGACTGACACTTGATAAACTGGAGCAATGTAGCGGGCTCTGGAAGAAGGATCATTCTGCGGAGGAGTTGAGCTCGTTCCTCTTAGCTCTTGTTACCAGGTTTCAATAAGTGCCACCATATCAAGCTCTTGCTTGAACATGTTGGATTATTTATGAATGACTGGGCAGTTAAGAAGAAAGTATTGTGGATGGCCTACTTTAAAATCAGTGACATTAATTATGTCTTGAACAGAGATGTCAGCATGACAGAGTATGCAAAACCAGAGGACCAGACTTTGACCCCACATTGACATACTTACAAATTAACTTTGTTTCAAGTAAAACCAAAATTGCGTGCCTTGAAACAAAATAAAAATATTAACAACCTCCCAATACAAGAAATTCATAGAAAGTCTGTCAGCACTTTATCCTCAGCTCTTAAACACAAGTCTTGTTTCAGCAGATAGACATTTTGCTCAAAAAATCACGGAGTGAAATATGACCAATATCTGGCAGCACCATGACTATGGAAAACCCCACCCATAAGCAGACATATATATAGGTTTGCCAAGACAAATAAAGCAGCATGCAGAGTAAGCTGGACTGCTCTCACATAATACATACTCAGTCATGCAGGTCCTCAAGTACATGAGCCACACTTCTCTTCTAAATTATTAAGAAGGCTCGGGAAGGGACAAATTTAAGGAAAAACATGGATTTCGTGTTAGCATGCTAACAGCTTTCTAAAACAGAGACGTGATGAAAAGTGTTATATACAAATGAATCAGACTGCATATGAAAGGTCCAGATGGGTGTTAACCTGCTGTCTGCACAATCAAATGACAGCAATTGCTCAATGAAACTGTCAATGAACAGGCAGGCACGAGAGTAAGTCTGTCCATGCTGGAGCTGCAGGATTCATTCCAACATTTCAGTTACTGGTATTTTCAAGAAGGATATAAACCAAAAAAAAGGATGTGAATTATTGCTAGTATCACTGTCATTGACATATCACTGTCATTTATAAAATTTAAGAGTCATAGTCCTGACCCAAAATCCATTTTGCACTAAGTGCTGTAGAAACAGGAAACAAAATGACAACCCATGTTCTGAAGTGTGGTCATCAGTGTTTTAAAAGAAAACACTCCTAAAGGAATGCTTTTGTAAATATGCACATAAATTAAGATGATAACTAAAAAAAACCCTTAGTTTAATTTTAAAAATCCCTATGCAAATCATGGGCTTCTAATGAAATAACAGATTAATTACTTTTTGCCTTTTTAATAACTGAAGTTTTCCTTTAATTCTCATTTCAAATGCAAGAACTATCGCTAAATTATAGCTGCTCCTCTCAAAAAAAAAAAAATGAAGAAGGAAGAGTTGCTAACTTAAGCAAAATGTTTCCAGTGGTTATAAATCTACAATCTTTCATGAACAGTCACTTTTCAATATGCCCCCTGCTCCTATATTGGATTTCTGTGCAGGTTCTAGTCACTAGTGGATCTTAACATTCATATTCCTCTTAAATGAAATGACCCTTTGATAAAAGAAACACTCACTTCTACGACTACTTACAAATAGTGCTCAAATTGTTTCATTACAATCTTTTGGATAACCTAAATAGAGAGAATTTCTTTTTCTCGTGTTACAAATCTCCCAAATCTCAAATGACCTCATCATCTCCATGAACTCGCTCTAGGATCTCCAGTAAACATAGTTTTGGAAATTTTTTATTCTGCGGTAGGGCTTTCATGTGTTTTGGTCTGAAAGTTTTACCTTGTGGCATTTCTTTTCCTTCTTAATATCTTGGAACTCCAGTTTGAACATCACACTTTTATTGCATAAGACGCATCACATGAAATTAATGTTAACTGAGAGGACAGGAACTGCACTGCCTCGTCTACAGTCACAAAGTCTTAACAACAAACTTTTTACCATGTATGAAAACACGAATGAACCTCATTACAGCATCTGAGATTGGTACCTCAACATGGCAAGAATGAATTGTATTTAGATGACTAAGAAAGCAAGACTTTTAGTAACCCTCTGTAAATTTATGCAGACTGGACATACTCTTTTATGTCCTGGGAAATTCTCTTGAGCGCTTCCTAATACACAAACCATAGTGTCTGTTTCTGGTTTCACCTTGTATGTTTCACTGCTCACTTATTTGTTTTGGTGTTTCTGTAATGATCACAAACATTGCTCGGTTGCCACTGACTTTTTAAGGGATCTGACACCACAGATCAAAGATGATTATTTGTAGCTGGAAAAACATGACTTCCTAAAACTACATAACAGTCACGGCTCTGCAATGATTACCAAGTGGCTGCTTCATAATTGGCAGGTTCTCTGATCTTCTTTCAAACATACAAAGGTAAAGGATGGAAATATTTAGCAAACTTTTGTCAAACAAACGTAGAGGATTTTAGAAATATTTGGAAAACATTTTTCAAGCTTGTAGCACAATAAATACAATAAGAAGGCAAATTCTGCTCCTTACACAAATGCCTCACTATGAAACAAAACATTTTACTGTTCCTGGAAGTACAGCTGATTCTTGAGGCATTTCTCTACCACTCTTAATCCAGCTCTTTCATTTCCTTTATCAGAAGCCCAGTTCACAGTCACCTGTGTAGGCTCTTCCCTTTATCACCTGTGCTGGTGGCATTCCAAGAGGGTGCAGCAGGACAGATAAGCATCACACCCAGACACTTTGGTCCTGATCCTACAAACACTTCAGCCAAACTACTCCTCTAAGTGTTTGCAGACCCCGAGTCTTTCTAACTCAACAACTCTTCAGCAAGTGGGGCAGAGAGAAGTCTGGAGCTGGGAGGAATGCGCTGCCCCTCCAGGCCTGGGGGTCAGGGCCTGCAGCACCCCCAAAGAGCAGAGACACACCGAGAGGGGAAATATAGCACCCCCAAAGAGCAGAGACACACCGAGAGGGGAAATACAGCACACCCAAAGAGCAGAGACACACCGAGGGGAGGAAATACAGCACCCCCAAAGAGCAGGGACACATCGAGGGGGGGGAATACAGCACCCCTGTCGCTTACAGCCACAGGATCCTCCTAACACCTCACCTTCCATGCGCTGCACCAATCCTCAACTCAATTTCGCCAGACCTCAATGTAAAAATTAAATTATAGTTGATGGTACAATCGCAGTGGAAGAGGGAAAGTGAGGGATGAACTTAGAACAACTCCTAGCATGTGGAATAAGGACAGCCCACCCCAATTTTCTCCGGCGTTTGGGGTTTTATTGAGCCCCCCCAGAGGAAGGGGAGAGCCCACAAGCCGAGGGAAGGTCGGTCAGGAGGAGGGCGCGGGCGGCGGGGCTGCGGACAGGGCCGAGAGCGGGGCCCCCGCCCGGCCCGGCCCGGCCACCCCGGGCAGCCCTGGCAGCCCCCGGGGCCATGAGAGCCCGGCCCGGCCCCACAGAGCCCCCAGGGAAGAGTCAGGGAAAGAGCCCGTGAGAGCGGGCGCGGGCGTGCAGGGGACGCACCTTTCAGCGTGCCCCCGGCATCTTGTCCTCCTCCTCCTGCTGGGGTCGGCGGTGCCTGCGGCGGCCGGGCCGGAGCGCTCTGCGGGCCGGGGCCGCCCCCGCCTCGCCGGGGCTGCACGGCCGCCGTGCCCGGGGCGGCGGAGCGAGCTGAGGCGCCTTCCCCGGCGGGCCGGGGCCGGGGGCGGGGGCTGCGGGCGCGGACCGCCCCGCCGGGCCCGGGAGAGCCGGGGAGAGCCGGGGAGGGGCAGCGCCGCCGGCTGAGTCAGCTGCGGACACGGCCCGGGAGGGGTACCCCGGGACCGCCCCTGCTCGGTGGCGGAGAGCGGGTTTCTCCCGCCGGATGGCCGCCCTCGGCACGGGTCGCTAGGAACATCCCCTGCACACGAGGCAGACGGGATGGGCAGCTCCTCCTGGTCCTGCCCCGGCAGCCCCGCGCTCCCTCGGGCACGGCGGGCGTGTGCAGCGCTCCAGTCCCGCAAAGGCGGCGGCGAGCGGGAACCGCCGGTGCCGGCCCCGTGTGCGGGGCTGCTCCCGCAGGACCGGGCTGGGGAGGCTCTCGGAGCCCGAGAGCGCCCCGGGTCCCGTCCCGCCGCCAGGATCCCCTGCCTCCCGCCGCGGGCCGAGCGCCCCAGCCCCGCGCCCCCGCACCGCGGAGCATCGGCGCCGCCTCCCGCGGCTGGAGCCGGGCCAGCGCCACCGCCGAGCGCGCCCTGAGCCGCCAACTGCGAGCGGGGGCCGGGCGGGGGCGGGCCGGGCCGCGGCTGCCTCAGCGCATCGGAATGTGGGCCCGCGCCCCCCGCCCGCGGCGCCCCGGCCCGGCCCCGGCCCGCAGAGCCCCGGGACAGTGCGGGGCCTGGGGAGCGCGGACCCGGCCTTCAGAGCTCCGGGAACATCCCCGGACAGCGCGGAGCCCGGGGAGCCCGGCCCCGGCCCAGCATTGCCCCGGGACAGTGCGGGGCCCGGAGAGCACGGCCCGGCCCGGTGTCATCTCCGGGACAGCTCGGGGAGGCCGGGGTAACGCGGCCTGGGCCCATCGGGACAGCGCCGCTTGGTGAGGGCAGCCGGGCACCTCTGCCTGCGGGCTTTGCCATGAGAAGTGCTAGAAGGAAAAGAGTCTAGTAAAGTTACGGTGTAAAGGAATCAATCTCAAATTTTAAACTGGCCAGAGAACTCAGCTAAACGGGTTTGTTTAGGAGGTTTTTGTGTGAAGGGCACCAATTCTCATAACAAAGGTATGCGGGGATTGCGTCCCAGTGTGGGGCTATAAAACTTCATTTATTTCATTATTGGAAAGCAAGGAACTCATCGTACCATTCTACACTATACTATTTACATTATAGTACCACTTGAAAATCACACCTATCCTATTCTACTTGGTTACCTGAGCAAACATCCATCACCTCATTACAATAATTATCTGCTATTATAATACCAGAGTATTAATGTCCTGTAGATTGTAATAACAGTGGAGAAAGTCTGTTAGCAAATACTCTATTCAAAAAATACATCAAAAAAAACCAGTGAAGTTACCCACTGGTAAGTTACGTATTTTTAAACAGTTTTTATGTTGTTATTTGGATTTTAAAAACAAATTAGGTCAGGTGTAGTGTGTTATATATTTATTCACTTAATAATTCCTGGCTTTACATTTATTATCTCTTCTGAGTTTTTCCATGGCTTACAGGTTCTGATTATTAGAATAGAGAGGAAAATATATCCACCATAGTAAAGCACCTTGATCTCTTTAGCAGAATACCATCTAAATAATTTATTATTTAGGAGACATGAGACATGGTCACTCTGAACTAATTTACATAATTAACTTGTAATATTGATCATTCTATACTGAAACACAGTATATATTGGATAAAATCCAGGTCCTGTAGAAATTTTAACATTCCCTTTGCCTCCAGCGAGGCCTGGATTTCATCTACTGCATATAGTATCCAAAAAATGCCATAAGACAATATTTTGCAAAAATTGAAATTTGAGTAGTGAATCTTTTCCAACTCATGTTTTGTGCAATCTGTGTAGTTTTCAGTACTTTCATATAGTTAGAGCCTGAATGTTGGCTCAAAATACATTCAATTAATAATACTCTAGTGTACACTACAACTTGTGTCAGTTGCTTCGTAACAAGTCATGCAATGGATTTTCAGCTCTACAATATTGACAATGAATTACCCTCCAAACACACAGGCAACACCAACTTTTCCACGGACACTTTTTCCAGTTTCTCTCTGCTTTTCCATTTGTTTTAAAGAGTGCAGGAAAGTTGCTATCCCATTATTCCAGGGCAAAACACCTATAACTGTTCCTTTACAATGTGTTTGCACTTTTTGTCAACTTCCAAAAGTCCAGTGATAAGATACCCTATAGGTAGGAAGTGTTATATTTTACTGAATGGAAAAATTGGAGAAATCACCATATACCCTTGACTTGCCAAAAAAGCATCTGTCTTCAGGCGCATATCAATGGGCCAACTTAGCATACCAAGGATCAATAACAAGCTCGAACAATTTGTTGCATTGAGGATTTTATTCTTGAGATCCAGCTCCTCACATGTAAATCAAAGAGTTCTTGTTTCATCAGGATACTGGATGATTATTTAATAACAGTAAGATTTTTGAACACTGTGAAAGTTACACTTCAGATTGAACAGTGAGAAGTACTCTCTATAAAAAATTAGATGCTTACTTTCCCTGGGATGACATTTGTTTCTCTGAAAGTGTAGGAAAGAAGAAATTATGAATATCAAAAATCTGCAGGGCTGCTCTTTTCCTAAAATTTATTTACGCAATTAACAATCCAGAAATTTCATCCCTGCTACCCAACATTGCAGGATGAGAACAATTTGAATTTGAAGAAATAATGGTGTCTAGATATATGTAATGAAGTTGCTGCAAGCAAACCTACTTGGGAAGAAGCTCATTTCCTTGGTGACAAGTTGGAAAGCTGCTGTTAGGATTGTTAGCCAGGACATCTCTCCCTGGTTATACACACAATGGAAGTGACTCCTCTCAAAAAAAGCCACCTCCCTTTCTTCAAATTTGTTCCCAAGGTGGGGGAACTCTGCAGGCAGCCAGAATTCCACTTTCTCTGCAGGACTCCCACATCTGAGCTTTGCAGAAGTGAATTTTGAGCTTCCTAGCAACCTCAACATTATACAGATGAAGAAAGTATTTTTTTGCTGGACTTAACTCACGGGTCATGGTTTCTTTTTAATATTCTCAGCCAAGCAGAGAGTGCCTTGAGAATGCTTCAGTTTTCTCTCTCATTGTACATCAGTGTCTACCCTGTTCTCATGAGAATTCTCTGTTAGTCATCACATTATACTCCAGTGCTCCATCAGGCTTGACGATTTAGAAAGACAACACATCTATCTCAAATGCAGTGTTTATAGATAGAGAAAAATACAATACTTCCAGAAAATATTGATGTGTCTCACAGTCTTCTACCAACCATGCATTCTGGAGTTTGGGTTACAGAATTGATTTAGAGATGAACTTCAAAGTGATGCATAAATATTAAATTCCACACATTCCCATGAGATGGTAAGTATTATTCACATTATACAGATGGGGAAACTAAAGCAATGTGAGTTTACTGTGAGTTTATTTGGGCAATTTTCCCATCAGTACAAAAAAAAAGAAAAGTGGTAGCATCAGTACTCAAGAATACCTGGCTTTTTTTCTGCACTCAGTCTGAACTATGTATCACTTGCCTAAACCCTGCAGTATAATCTATAAAGGAATATTTTGTTTTTCATTGTGGTATTATATAGCAATATTTTCAAACAATTTACTTAACAAATTACATAAAACACTTAAAATATGCTTTTAATTAAAAAAAAAAATAGCCAAAAGGTTTTTCCTTGGGCTTTGCTCCAAAATTCACCCTTCAGCTAGGACTAAAGAAAAGCACGCACACTTTCACAAATGCAAACAAAAATTCTTAAAGAAAATTAGAAACACATGAAAATAAGGACTGAGAATGTTTTCTTAACTACACTCTGGTTTCAGTACAGCAAAATTTTCATTGATTTACTAATGGATAGGCAGTTTTCTTGTGAAGAAACACACAGGCTTTATCTGCAATTAATTCCTTGCTTCCAAGAAACCAATTATCATTCTACAGAAGTACAGCCCATGGCGGCAGGGTGGCGACTGCTCTGTCAGGGCATCTCAGCTCTCTGTAAAGCACAGCCCTGCTTCAGTCATAAAGGGGTTCTGCCCCATGAAAACAGTTCTTACAGAAAGGCAGTTTCACTTAAGACAATTATTTTACTAAGAGACCTATTTTGAGGCTGTTTGTGATTGCTAGATAAATAATCCCAGCTAGTACAACTTCTATACGGATTCAAATTAATAAATAATTAATAAATTAATAAGACAAACTACTTGAATTTCAGAAATTGTTTTTAAATTATCAACTCTAGACTGGGGGTTTCTCATGAAGTCTGCTATTCTACAAATGTTCCAGAAGCTTTGTAACTGTATTCCAAACTTAATGATAGTTACTTTATGTGACGTGAGGTCAGTTTTGCCTGACCATTATAACCATCAGCAATCATGGAGGCAATTCTGAAAAGTCTAATGAACTTGCTCAAAGGCTTTCTGAAATTTCAATTAGGAAAAAAAATGTAGCTAGATTTAAAAAAATAACAGTTAAAAAAAGCTGAAACAATGAGCTTCGGAATTGACATCAGCTGTTTGAGTTTCAAATCATTAATAGTCATCCCCCAATTAGTCTTTGGGAGAGATATAAAAGGTTTCATAGTAAACTTGAAAAAAAGCTCCCACACTTTTTTCAAGTATCTCTAGGAGAGAACATTTCTGATAAGGATAATTAGTTGAAAATATAAATAATTGCATTATCATTTTTTGGGCTACACAAGTTTTAGTCTGAGAAATTTTATATTTCAATGAAGTAGCTCCTGATGTAGACCAAAGAAAGCCTTTTATGCCTTAAGTGGGTTCCCATTCTATAACTTAGGTATGTTTTCAGTATGCCATTATTTTATGATGTTAAAATAGAGATTACATTAGAATAAAGGTCCTCAAAACATTGGAGTGATAACTCTTGTTTATTTCATATTACATTTCAGGGACAACAGAAGCCAAAGTATTCATACTAGTAATTAAATAAAGTTAATAAATTTTTAAAATTTGAATACTATACCATAATTTTCTGCTGATTCTCCCTAGAAAAAACTCCAGAAGATAGAAATGCATAGCTATTAATTGATTTATCTATGAGAATTTGGGGGTCAGTAATATACATAAATATTAGTGATTTAAAAGTGGCAAGTAACTAGCACTTTCATTCCACATCAAATTACAGAGTCATGATGAAAGTGTATTGAGAAGCCTGCTTTATTACTTTCCTCATATAATCTTAAAGTTCCTCAAATACACAGTAAAATCCTTAATGCATTTATAATGATAAAATGTATTTTTTCTTGCATAAAATTTCAGGGTCCAACCAGAATGGAGTATTGTCCTGAGCACCTCAACAATAAAGCCTGATTTATCTAATCTATTACATGTATTTGTCTTTGTTTAATGCCATTAACTGTCAAAGTTTACCCAATTAATGGTGTTGAACACTATTTCTAGGCTTGTTTGTCCTGACTGGCATTTTCAAGGGAGCTTCACCAAAAGGTAGTTCTTCTATTGCCTCATGATTGTGTCTTTAGTTTGAATACTAAATTATCACTGCACTCACAGATTCCCTTCATGTGCAAAGCAACAAATTGCCTGACTTGCCCATGCTCTGCCCTTTAAACAAGCAGTCAAGACAATGAATTTATTCATACAATAAATTATAAAACCTGTATTGTCTTTAATGCTCATGTCTAAACAGCAACCAGTCTACAGGTTAATCTAATATCAACCCCAGTTTCTTTACTGGCAACCTGCCTTAGTATACATTTGACCAAATTCAAGAACCAACATGAGAATTTGTTTAGGTAACCAACCAGAACATTTAGAGCCATAAGATAATTTACCTGTTTTTCTTTTAATATTTAAAAATTATGGGTGTCAACACAACGGGCAATCACATTAGAAAACATGTAATTACCCAGTATGTTAGTATTCTTCTCAGTGTTAAGGTACTTCATGTTGGGTGATTCCAAGCACGCTCTACTTGTAAAAAGTGTAACTCAAAATCTTGTAGTGTTTTTTTCACAGTGTAGTGTAATTCACTGCAGTTTTAAGGCAGCATTTCATTAACAGAATAATTGAAAAGGAAAATAAAGTGAGTAAAATCTTTTAGCCCTGTAACAGCACCCATGTTTTAGTCTGGTAAGCACATCAATGCTTTGTTGAAATCCATAATAGGTAAGTAAATAATAATCTAGTGTTTTCTACAAAGTCAGGCTGACTGATTAGGTGTTGAAAATATGAGACCATGGGAATGCTTGTGGTTAATAGTTCTTCAGAAATGAGCATTTATGACCAGGACTTTCCATGGAAAAAGCCAGACAATCAGACTGCAAAAGGGGTAATCACTATTTTGCCCTTCGCTCAAGAGATTAAAAAAAAGGATATTAACTTTGCAATATCGATTACAGTCTTCTCCCCCAAAAAGGAACATTATTAAATTTACTGTAAATTCTAAAAATACGTATTTTACAATCCACTTGTAAAGTTCCCGTACTAAATATTTAAAGGAAAAAATATTGCCTTGTTCCATTGTCACATCAGTGCACATAGTTTCACAGCTAGTCCCGAACAACACAATTTTATGTAACCTTAAATACAACAGAGCCTTAGTAAAATGTTTTTTCTCTTATAATAAAACCAAAATAAACTTCAGCTTCTGTTTTATATGCCAGTTGAGATTCTTTGCAGTAATTCCTTCCACATCTGCTCTGCAGCTTTCAGGTTTATAAAAGCAGCATCTCCCAATTTCCTTTCATCAAGATATCCGTACGATGTGTTTTATAGACATGTTGGTACAGTTTAACATGGAGTTACTAATTACAACTTGGAGTCATATATATGCTAAGGCAAAGAAAATGAATACTTGTGGTTATGAGGCATTTAATACTGAAAATCCCAGACAAAAGTCAAAAATTGACTAGTCAAATCCTAGTTGAAAATTCTTGAGTGTGATAACATAGCAAAAAAAGTACACCTAAAATTATCACAAAAGTAATAAAAACAAATTGAGACTCAAAGGAAAAAAGTAAATAATAAAACTATACATGAGCACCACCAGATTTTAAACTAATGACCTCCAATCATGTGTAGAAAAGTTACCAAGAAGACTGCGACAGCAGAACTGCTGCTAAAGAACCAAATGGTTTGTGAATGGGGCTGGTATGGAAACCTCTTCATAAAACATTTGTCCAAAACAATTTCTAGGATTTCTGAAGACAGGAGAGTGTTGCTATCTCCCGGTGTCAAGATTCTCAGTTGCCAGTGTATTGTAAATGTGATCAGCTGTGAACAGTCCATCGATGGCAGCATTTGAGGGGAGAGAGAGCATAAGATGACCTCCAACCACATTAGTCTTCACCATATGCAGGATTAGTTTTGCAGTGTCCTGACTGATCTGTAGTGCTGTATTTCCTTTTCTGAGCACCCTCAGTGCACACTCAATATGCCTGTCCCCCTGAGAGTACAACCATAATAGCTCTCATTGATTCCACCTCTGAGAGATGACAGTGTAAGCACAACTGAAAGTAGCTGCTGTTCTTTACAGAAAATTGTATGTAAGTGTGGTAATGATTTATATAAAAATTTGGGGCCCTAAACATATCCATTAAGCTCCAGAGAAAGAGATCTGGGCTGCAATTTTAAGAAGTGCAGTGTAACCCTTCATGCTTCTGTCTAGAAGTTCCTAATGCTTTAAAAGCATTTAAATGGAAGAAATGAACTGTGAATAATGCCTTTTCATTAATTACCTACCTGGAACGTATTTCCAACTGTGCATATAAAAGAGGAAATCTATCTTGTCATGAAAAAAGATCTGCAAAGACTGTAAAAATGCTTTCAATCCTGAAATGAAGTTCTAAATATCCAAGTAGACAAAAGGCAAATTAGAAAAACATGATACAAAAATATCTGTGGGCATCAGAGAATTTGGAAAGACCAGAATCCTCCAGAAAATTTTAAAGTGCAGAATCAAACTGGCAAATATCTTTTTCTTGAGGAAAATAATATTTAAGTTTCTTATCAAAACTGACATCTAGAGAGCTACAGGCTAAAATAGTGTCCATCACCTTAAGCCCAAGGTTTCCAGGTTTAAAAAAAGGCATAGTAAAGAAATAGAAATGTGGCTATAACTCCAGTTTTCCTATTTTTTCCATGCTTATAATGGGATACAGGCTGCAATGTGAAGCAAGCAACATGCTGTCAAGGGTATTCTTATATAATCAGCAGAGAACAAACTGTTCCTTCTTGTCCTTAAATCTGTACCCAATCACACAGACAGGCTTCAGTGGGACAGCTTTGCTACAGAGAACTTGCCAGTGAGAGAACAAAGATTTTCCCCCCGACTTTTCCTTTCCCTTTTCTCCCTCTTCTCTTTCCCTTCTAAGAGAACAGGAGATGCAAGAGGCTGTTCTGTAAAGCTGTGTCATGATTTATGATAGACATTGAAATTAAAATTTACAAGTCTTGCTGTTGCAAAAAATATGGTTAATCTGTAAAGTTTATTGCTTGTCTTAATATATGTATATGTGTACATTTCACACCTTCCTTCCTTCCTTGAAAAAACAACATAATTGTGCTGATAACCTCAGAAATTCAAATTAGCCCCCTTTTTTTGCAAACTAAGAGGTAACAAACTGCAAAGAAAATACAGCTACATGGTTCTGGCAGGTAAAGCAGAAAAGGAGATAAATCACATAAGCAAACGAGGCTTCTGGGGAAGAAAAGGCTGTCCTGAGACTTGCAGTCCTCCCACACAAGATTTCAGATTGTAGTACTTTGTTATCACTCTCCATTTTTAATAATGGAAAAAAAGTTTTCTCATATGGCAAGAATAAAGAACACCAGCTAAGTGTTTTCATATGGACTCCCTACATATGTTATTTCAAATAGCAGAACATAGGGTCTTATTCATATTACATAAAGATGATGTTTAATGAAGAAATTCAACACACATCTTTTACAAGGCATGGATTGACATGAAATAATTCTGGCAAAGTGAAAAAACCCAATAGAATCAGGTTTACTTTTTAAAAGCTAACAGCTTTTTCTTTCACTTCCTGATCAAAGCCCAATAGTGACTGAACAATTTTTATGGCAATATAAAGGAATATTTGTTTTATGTAATAAAGTACTAATGGGAAGACAAGAAAGCAAATATTAATATCTAATTCACAGTGCACCGTATTTTTATAAAATAAAATGGATTTGCCACGTAGCCTTTCCAAATAATATTAAAACATTTTTTTCTCTAACATTACTCAGCTTCCCAAAAACTGTCCAGTACTTCCTATGAAGTAGAACAACACCTAACAGTGCCAGTTAACACCAGCAAAAAATACTCCAGCCAACCTTCCAATGGAAAACATGTTGACAAGTATTTTTTCTAGCTCACTCAGTACTTAGCCATGGCACCTCCTCCCTAATATTCCTCTCTCTTAATTTAACTTGGTACAACCTTTCCCAACTCTGCCAGGCTTTAGGCACAGTATGGTGCATCTATGCCCAAAAGCTTGCACAAGTTCCTTATTTGATCAGCTGCTCTGCCTGAAGAGGCTCTTCCAGCACACCTGCTCCTGTCCATAGCCCTGTGCTCTGGTGACCAGAGCAACAGTTACTGGGAAACCCTGGCATTGGAAATATTTGGCAGTAGGGGCTGGGCATGAGGTACTGGATGATGTATAAGAACCTGCTCAAGAACTATGCAGGGGTCTCACCCCAGCCCCAAAATAAAAATTAAGAGTGGAACAGAAATAGTTTTTAAATCCCCCAGCCAAACAGGAGAAAAACAGAGCAACAAGGTCAACTGCTCAGACAGCATTAAGTGCTCTGTTTCTGTGCAACATCAGAACCAGTAGCCTAAACTCAGCCTAGCCCACCACAACTTGCCACAAAAAATTTAACAGTAAGAATGTACTTGTTATCCCTTGCTTTTTATTTTTTTTTTTTTAATAAGAATGTTTAGGACATATGCTACATATCCAGACTGCATCATACCCAGCACCATCATTACTGATAAGATGTCCAATCTCACTACAAGATCCCTGCCAACTCACTGATGTTCACATGAAGGGAGCAGAGCCTCTCTCCTTGCTCCCTGGAATTTCAGAGAGAGCTTTGCCAAAGTCCTCCAGCACCATCTAGAACCTTTTGCTCTGGGGGGGTGCAGGATACAGTTGAAAACATCAGAGAAAAGTGTTTAAGAGATTATTCAAGAGTCTCCTGAGCAGTATTTTGTGTATTCAATAAAATGGTTCAATTTGGAATCCTACTTAAATTTAATATTTACACTGACTACATCATTGTACTGAAACTTTTAATGTCTAGATCTGTGGATTTGGCTTTTCAAGACGATTTAATCTTACACCCTAAGGAATAAAATAAGAAAGACAGCCCCACCTGCTGACAGAACAGTCACAGTACAGAGGGAAAATGAACTTACTCGCTGGCTGGAAAACATGAGCTTTCTTGCCACCTTTTTCATACAGACCCCAAAAACACCTTATTACAGCACTGCAAGAACTCAAATCTCTTTTCCCCTTTGCTCAGCATGCAAACTCAGCTTTCAAATCAGCTTGTTATCCTTTCTAAATTCACTGCTTCTTGTCAGAGTAATGTACAATCTTAGTAGTGTCAGAAAATACAGTTCCATAAAAGCTACTTGAAGGACAATCAACTGAAACCTATTTGCAGAGCTCATCTGCATATTTTATTTCATGTACTACTTCCTGTGCTCAGGACTGTAAAAACACTTTATCAAATCAATAAAGTGCAGTGTTCATAAGTATTTTGCAACTTCAGTGAAGTTTGTTTTGCAATAACGGGAATGCTTTTTAATTTGAAATCCTTTGATCTATTTTCTTGTTTGTTTGGTTTGTGGGTTTTGTGTGTAAATAGCATAATTCTGTAATTTTGTTTCAAGAGTTTTATTATCTAGTAATAGCCTTTGTTTCTTATGTCACTAATCATTTCTAAATAAAGATTTTAATATTATCTTCCCCCCCTCTTCCTTCAAAGCCTAAATTCCTATCTATTATATTAGCTGTTCCAAAGAACACATAGAACTGCCAAAAGAAAGTGGAAGAGTTTCTTTCACAAATAATCTTCCCTTGCCTATACCTGGCACAGTTAGATCTCTTGGAATTACCTTGCTTTTCCTTCACTTTAACACACGTGAAACAGTGACAAGTTGTCTTACAATGAGTTTATTTTTGAGCACACAAAGTGAAGATGATGCTGGATAGACAGGCCAACACTGCCAGTAATTCCCCACGATGTAACTCATAGTCCCTCATCTATTTTTCCCCGTCTAAGTTACACCCAGAAAAAAGTCTGTCACCTCCTCTCAAAATTCTCAAGCGCAAGCTTGAGAAGTCCACTTCTGTTATCTTCTGCTCTTATAAGAACTGACAACAATGTAGAAAGCAGCATTGCTTCAAGGATAATAAAAATTAGCAATCTTTCTGTAATACTTACCAAATATGATTTTTTTCCTCTGTAGTGAAAAATTAATTATTATCACACAAGATAAAGGGAAGCACAAGGATGAATTAAGTATCACCTTGTGACAGGTGGGACAAGAGTTGAATTCCAATCATGATGTATGGTAATAGAACAAAAAAATCCACAGAAACAGACTGCCACTTGGACACAGGAAAATTTAACTTTACTGAACTGTCAATGCCACAGTGTTTCCAGTTAAGAAATTAATGTATAGAAGTTGATGAAGCTTCATTTTGTCACTAGCCTGCTGCAAGGCATAAAAAGTGATGCAGCATGATAATATTAGCAGAATTGGAGGCCTACGTTAATGTTTACCAGGGACTGTTTGATTAACAGCTCTTTCATTAAGTTTTACAACCAATGCATTCAGTTATATTGCACTAATCAATGCAAAACCAGAGATTAATTCTTCAGGATCATTTTATTAGCAATGAGGAATATAAATCTCTTATGAAAATATTCTTAACATTTCAATATATAAGAATTGTCTATAAAAATATACTACTAAATAACAAAGCCAGTAACTTCTACAAAACATATAATTCAACATATATTAAACAATATATAGGACATAGCAAAAATCCTTTAATTAACGCTGAGGGTATTTTTACCCCTTTTTGTCAAACAATAATTCACATAATATAGGAAACTACTCATTCTGATATACAGAAGTTATCACCACAGAACTCGGTGTGTGCTCCCCCCTGAAGTCACCTGCATCTGCAGGAACATAAAGCCACAACTTTTCTTTGGATGGATAGGCAGTTATGACCCCAAAAGCATTCTGCTGGTAGCTGCAATGTCCTGCTGAAGTCAGTGCTCACATCTGCTGCCAGCACTGCCAACACTGAATCCATGCAGGGACAGAAACAATGTTTTTATTACCCTTGTGGGGCTGATGCCACAGATGAGCCTGCCATGGTAATCATGGTTAGTTAGAGAACTAAAAAACTAGACTCTTCCTGAGTAACTACTGCTAGTTAGCAAGGAAATAACTTTGAAAGAGGCTGCCTCTGTAGAAATAAACCTTTCAACAGAGAGCTCCTAAACAAAAGCTCAAGGAAGAGAAAATACCATGGGAGTAGTTGTTTATTTTAAATTATGATCAAGGGAAGTACGATCCATTTTGTCATTACTAATTAAGGGAAGCACCATCTTGAACTTTTTGGAATTGGGAATCTGTTTTCAGAATAAAAATTACACATTTAACTAGTAACATCACCAATGTTGCTGAGGTTACTTCATGCCTGGTGTTAGACAAATGCCATTTTAATTATATAGACCATCCTTGTCCACACAATGAGCTTGTCAAATTCTTGGTGTAGACTTATTTAAAAGCCCTTTTTTTAAAGGGCTTTTAGAGCATACTTTAAACAACCAACTTAACCTGAAAGAAATTGGCTGGTGCACAATGACAGTACAAAGTTATCAGCTTTCTATAGAAGAGTTGGATACATAAGGCTTTAAGGCTACAAAGTCTCACTGAAGACCACCAGCAATTAGAGTCTTGCATAGTAAAGAATATATGAACCAAAGTTATGATGCATCAGTAACAACTAAATCTTTTTACCCCTATGTTTCTGTGCAAAATAACCAGTAAATAATTATTACTCTTTCTGTTCAGAATCCACTGAAATCAGAACACTGAATGAATATGTTGACATTCAAGAGAAACTTAACATTATAACAAAGCAATTGCAATGCAACAATATTACATCATGTTACATAGGAAGGAGTTTCTATTAGAATAGTGTATTTATCCAACTTTAAAGTAAAGATCACAACAGGACATTACAGACAATGAACATCAATGTATTTCTGACTCAAAGCTCAGAAAAGTAACTTTTGACCCTGAGAAACCTGCTGTATTAAAAAGCTAAAAAATATCAGAATCTAAAAGAAACAAGGCTCAGCCAGTTTCATTTCAGATTCTCAAACTGTTAGGCTTTGAAGGAAAGTTTTACCATTCTGACAGAAATTTTAAGCAATATTTTCAATTTAAAAGCTCCAGCATTTCATGGTATCCACACTTTTGTAGTTTCATTATCTTTAAGGCTTGCAAGTAATATTTAGGTTTTCAATCTATATTTGAGAGGAAGAAAAATTTTTAAATTGAGGTGGTTGAAGAACTTAAAGCTTGAATGTCTTTCATTCCCAACATTCACCTAGAAAAACCAATTACAGAAACCAGCTTTATGGATAGAGAAGCCCTAGTCAAGTCCCTCATTCTCATTCCAGTTAAACAACAGTTCCCTAAAAGATCTATCAAAATCAAAACAATGTTCCAAAACATACATCCTCCAACATAGGATCTGGTTTAGATTATTATTTTAACAACTTAAATATTTATCAAGGTTTAAGAACAGCAAGAGGAAATAAGCAGATGAAGCCATAAGGAAACTCTGTATGTTTGAACAAAGGAAAAAACCAATCATCTGGGGGTTTTGGCACAAGAACTATATTGAAAGACTTTCTGCTAGAACTTGAGACAAAAATTATAAACCACTATACCTAGATGTTGAATTCTGGTCATGTAGCATATTTTCTACAATTACTTATGTGTTAAGGGCAAGAAAACAATCCTTTTTTCAGCAACCTGTTCTTCTCTACGAAGTGTAAACAAGATTCATTGAAATCATATGAACTAAAGATGTTTTTCAATGCAAGCTTCCACATAATTTTTATTCTGTACTGACAAAGCAGCGTTCATATGCTGTAACTGAAACTATTAACTAATTCTACTTCCTGATGTTTTTATACTGTCATCAAGTTTAGTCTACTCTGGTTTTGCCCTCTCCAACAACCTTACTAAAAAGATATGTACTGGATGAGCTCCCAGGGGTAGCTCATCACATAACCACATAAGCATGGAGCCAAGAGGAGCAAGCAGAGCTAGCTGACAATTTAAGTTTGCATCAATCTGAACTGCTTTGGAACCAAACCTTCTTAAGGTGCAATTCAAACACATGCATATTACACATGAAGTGAAGCAGTAAAAAAATGCAATCTATTTTCCTACCCTGCCCTGAAAGCTGTTGCTCAATGGCAGTGATGGTTAAGCAGCAGAAAATCAATCCCAGTTGACAGTTTCAAGTATTAAGCAAAAAGAGTGCCAAACTGGAATTTTATTATTATGTGAGGCTTTTAAGAGATAGTAAAGCAGTTTCCTGACCCTGCCAGCAGTAGCTGAGCTTCAGCATTCAGGAAAAGCAGAGAACAGACAGCTGTAAGCAGGAACCAATTCTATCACTCAAGTGATAGATAAGACTCTTCCCATGTCCATGAACACATTCAGATTCAGTGTGGAGCTTTACAGAAACTTGGACAAAAACAGCTCCTCATATCCAGGTACATGGAAAAGGTTTTTCTGTGAGGTAATGAAAAACACCTGGAGACAACTCAATCATTGGTCCCAGCCAGCATGGCTTCATGAATGGCATAATTGTCAAACCCAATTTCCTTCTAGCACGGGTAGCCCACCTAGTCAGTCTAGGAAAGCTAGGACATAATCTTTTTGGACTTCAGCAGAGTTTTAGATACTGTCACAGCATCCTTCAGGGCAAAATGTGCAGCACACAGCTGGAGAACTGTATTACACAATAGGTGAGCAACTGACCAAGTGACTTTAGCAACTCCTCCTAAGTCTGAAAATCTCCTCAAGATACAAAGGACCAAATAAAGATTCAAGTTAAAATTTTCTTTAAACTTTACTGAGACGAGACCCAAAATTATGTGATGTTCAGCTTGGGAAAATCCCACTTCTGATATTAAACGTTTAGTCTTCCTGAAATGTGAAGGACACCAAGATCAGTAATAAAAGTATTTTTCTTTAGTATTTGTTGCATTCAAGATAAAGCCTACAAAAGTGAGAAGATGTGCAAGAGAAGTGATAAATACAGACTTAAAAGAGCCAGTGTGAGAAGCAGGACTGAAGTTGCCCACTAGCACTGTCTGATGCAGTGTGGATGCCTGAATGTGATGTGTGTGCACAGCATCATCCTTCCACCAAGCTTCCCTCAAACCTCTTCTGTAGAATCTCTGTATGACCTTGGCCAACCTGCATTTTCTGTGAAACTGCAATTACATTGCCCTCTTGTACATGCTTAGGAAACAGGCAGAAGCTTTAATGTAAATCCTCCTAAGTTAATGAAGGCAAAGGAGACTCAAACTTGGTCTCATAAAGAAATTTTGTATAGAAGAATCTAAAAAGGATCATAAGCAGCATTAAATATAACCTAAATTAAATACCTAAAAAATATAGTCTTTTGCATAGAATAAAGAAAAGTGCAGCTACAGCGCAGCATTCCCTACCAGAAGAAAGGGCTAATTTATGTGCAGTATAGAATTAACTGTTGCCTCTCATCACTGAGACTGCAGCAACTAAAGACGTGTTTATAGGGAAAATCACTTCTGGGAAAAAAAAAAGAAAGGTGAAAGGTGATTCAGTTGTTTCATTATGTGAAGTAAGTGCAAACACTTGAAATTCTTTTTTTTAAAAAAAAGCAAAGCTGATAGGTAATTTTCACAAGTTAATTCTCTCTTGATATTACTTGGGAAAATTAAATCGCTTTTGTTCTTTTAGAATCCAAATTAAAATTAAATCCATATTTGGTATCCGTTTTGTGCAAAATAATAATTAGAAAGTTTATAGAAGTACAAGCTTTATCTATTCTATAAAAGCTGGCTGTTTAAGGATTATCAACTCTTTATTCCCTTCTAACTTTTGTACTGCAATCCCTGTGGTAATCAAGCACAGAACAGTATTAAGTCTGGGACACTTATTTCCACTGCTCTGAAAAACAAAGAAAGAGTCTAAGCGGAGAGTCAGGAATTTTAGGAAAATAAATATAGTCCACTTTTGAAAGAAAGCAACAACTTTTAAGTATCTTTCTACTGCCCATATTAGCATGCCTAAATATAAGAAAGGAAAGTATATACCTCATCAGTTGCTAAAACATCTTCAATTTTGGTTTTAAAAAAGTCAAGTTATTTTACTGGATATAATTTGGTACTACAATTTAGTAAATGGGATATTTGAAATAAATTAAAATAAATACTGTATTTATATATCTTTCAAGGTTGCTTGTTTCTGTAATTAATTAGTGTCTATATTGTTAGATTTCCCTCTGTTTAGCTTTTTTCACACTATGTCTCCACTTACGAATGGCAGTTCCACAACTACTGGCTACTACACAAAGGGCCCCACCCACAGTCCACCAAGTTGGTATCTGATTGAGAAAAAGGGCTTGTAAAATAAAAGCAAACACCACATCCATTGTTCTCATTATTGATACAGGTCCAGCTTTCTCTATCTGTAATGCTTTTGTGAGAAATATCTGACCCCCCAAGCCTAACAAGCCTATTAATATTAGAAAAACCCTATCCCTGCCACAATGTGGTAAACGCCATTCATTCAAAACGAACAATGTTATAACACACCCAATTAATCCGATGACGGCATAATACCAGATTGACAAAAAAAAATGCACAGATTTTCCCACCTTCCTTATTATAACAATAGTTGAAGCTGCAGATAACGTGCTTGCAATCGCTGCTATAGTTCCTTTAAGGTGATCTGAGTAACTTCCTTCAATCCCCGTAACACGTGAGCCAAACAGAAATGGTGGTCTGGCAATAAGAATCACTCCAGTGACTGCAAAGAGAGTGAACAGGAGATCCCAAAGGCTGTATTTCTCCTTGAGAAAGATCCATGCCAGCAACGATGTAAAAACAGGACTGGTAAAAGTTATAACAGTGGCATCAGCTAGTGGCATGACTTGGTAAGCGTAGTAGAGAAGAACCATTGCAATAGAGCCAAGGAATCCTCGGAAGAAAAGAAAAATTCTTTTACCTTTTGGTCCCAAAAACCCTGTTCTGAAAAACAGAAATGTCACATTAATGTCACTGTCTTGCTTATTCCATGACTAATATCATTAATGTCACTGTCTTGCTTATTCCATGACTAATATCCAAACATATTTCAGTATGGTATACACCTTTCTAGACAAGGGAGTTTAATACCCAAAAATTCTTAACTGTCTGCTCACAGACCAATTTATTTCCATCATGACCCCCCCAACCACATTCAGAGTCCAGATGTGTTCTTCTAGTGATTAATTTTTCACTTGCAAAATAAATAACCCAAGAGTATCTACAAATTACCTTCTGTTTTTTTAAGATCACCCCTTCATGGAAATCAAAGTATTTGATACAATAATCCTAGTAGAAGCCTCTACCATTCAGAGAGTCAAATGTTTTCAGTTTTCTGAATCGTATTAAGAAACTATCAACTAATCTAAAATAATGCAGTTATGCAACTGAAGTCAAAACAAAAATAACATTGCAATTGTATTTGAGTGATAATCCTAGATCTAGTTTTAAGAAATAATTTTAAACATTTTTTACACTTACTTGTAGTATATTAAACCGGGAAGAATGAATGCCATTTGGAAAACACATCGAAATGCACTCACTTCCACTGAATGTAGATCTTCTAATTTTTTAAGGAATAAAGAGGCCACTGAGAAAAGGAAGGCAGACAGTATGGTGTAAAACAGACCAAGTCCTGGGCACGTAGCTTTCTTCTTTGTCCCTGCAAGAGATAAACTACAGTTAATAAGGATCTATTAGAAGACTTCTCTGATCAGGCAACTCCACTCACTGCAGTGCTCCACATATCTGGAGTGATTTTTGTGATGGAGAACAGGGGAACCAAAGAAACAAATGCAAATACTACACGTATTTACCAGACCTGCCTTGAAAATACTTTTCACTGACCATCATGGGTCATCTTTTTTTCTTAAAACAGGGTGTAAGAGATGAACCCTAACCCTGGGATACAAAACATCGCAGTTCTATGCGAGTTAGTAGACAACTTCTTGTAGGCATCAGACTAGTACAGGTGATTAGACTAGTCACAATTCTGCCCAGGAACCAATAAATACAACAGACTACAAAACAGTCCACGGTCCAATTCTGAAACTATTATCTTGGGAATCAGCTGTTCAGTTAACTAAGGTTCCTAAGCAAAAATATAATTTCCTTTCTCACAAATACACAATGTAAAATCTGTGTACAGAACATCACTAATGTTAAAACATCAGTGGCCTGATATCTATCAGAATTCCATGAAGACCTTAGTTTATGCTTATTTATCAAACTGCCACTTCCTGAAAGTTTCCCACGTCTAATGTTTCTAATCAAGTTTCCTCATTGCCTCAGGCTCTCTTCAACAACACACTCTTCCTCGTTCCACTCATTCTCTCCACCCAGAACTATTAAAAAAAAAAAAAAAAAAAAAAAAAAAAAAAAAAAAAAAAAGCAAAGAGAGGGAGAACTGTGAGACAAAGAACCGTGTTGAGGTCAGCAGCAGCAATCTCCACGGAAATCAGCCTTTTCTGTTATTGCTTTGTGGCATAAAATGAACATTATTTCCACTGAACAATAGAGGTGAACACCAGGGAAAATAGAGCTCATCTAAAAATTTGAGTGGGGTGTCACGTCACTACCTCTTTCTTTTTCTCTACCTGCATAAAAAAATTGGGAGTTTTTTTTTCTGCAACTCCCTCTAAAGATAGGATCAAGAACTCCATGTCCCAGAGCCAGTGTTTTGTGCCTCATCTGACATTAGTGTGGCAGACTGTGAGCCTTATGGATCCTCTAAAACATAATCAGCCGGGTACTGCTGCAAGTTGCTTAGCAACTAAGTATGGTTTTGAGAGTTGGTTTGTTTTTTTGGTTTTTTTTTTTTTTTTTAATTAACAGAACTTGTCACAAACCATTTTGATCCTCCTTGAGATCAGCACTCAAGGCTGAGAAACTGCATCTTAGTGCCAAGAAGGGGAGACTGAAGGCTGACAGGCCTGGGGACCTGGGCTCTGTAACAGCAACCACAACCTGAAATAGGCAAAAGGTTTGCTTCCCAAGGAATCCTGCCACACTGCAGCTGAAAATGAGTTACAGCTTCTACTTGAAATATTTCTGTTTAGCAACAGCCTCTTACATAAAACTGACTATAAAAACTACACCAACCAGCACTGGACCAGGACATCTACCAACTATGAAACAAAGTGGATTTAAAAAATGTTCACGAACCACGTAATGCCTTAATCCACACAGTCACATAACAGCACTACAAAATCAACAGTCTCTAATATTGAAACAAGAGGAATCAGACTGGCCTACAACTGAAATGGGAAACCCAAGCCCAGGCTGGCTTATGGATGAACACAGCACAAACAGAACTATTAACTTTTACTTCAGGCATGATAGCTTCTCTGATTATTACAGAGTGAAGCCAACCTAAATAAAGGAAGCATTGAAATGGAAAAAAACAATTAAATTAAAGCAAAATACACTGATAGGATCTTACACCCAGAACTAAGCTTTGGATTGTAAGGAACAAACAAAAATTAGAAGGAACTAATTTCTGTAAGCTACCCAATACACTAAGCCTATCAGAAACAGAATCTTCAGGATTTTGTAATACTAGAATTTAAACCATCAACATCTTGAATTGCCAAAGCATGTACTCAGTGCAATGAGAAAGTGTTTTATTTCCTTTTAACAATAAAATGGTCCAAGTTCTTCCACCAAAAACAAGAACTGCAGTTCTGAAGAGTGCTTATTCCAAAGTAAGTTTTAGGGAGAAGTTAGGTTAAGATAACATTCCCACCCCAAAAAATATTAAGCCTTGAGATACTATAAGCCTAACACCATCAAAACAGTCAAGCACTCATGCTTTTTCAAAGAACTCAGCGGCCCGAAAACAAAAAGTTTCAAGCAGTACCCAAGTCTTCTTTTTTGAGTGGCTACAGATCTGGTTTTCCAATTTTATTCCCTGGCCATCTCCACATGTAATGCTTTCAAACAATCTTCCATTTCTGTTTTAAGTCATAGGTAAATGCCTCCCACTGCTCCCTGCTTTAGGTGTAAATTCTAATTGTGTTTTTAATGCTGTACTTGCAAAATGCATGCAATGAAGAAAATCACACTTCTCACATAGAGGCATCTCAAGAGTAGTAGCAGAGGCAGAAGAGTGCTGGCTATGGGAAAGATGTCAGCAAGAAGATGATCCTCCCAGACCTTCAGGAAAGGCAGAAGAGTCTCCAGGTTATAAAAAGCAGAAGAGCTCTCTATGACTTCTCTGAAGTGCCATGAGCACAACAGCCTGCACTGGAACTAATCATGGTCATGCAGACAAGAGCTACATGTGATTCATAGTCTTCAGTCATAGACTCAGTCAACGATTTTGTGAGACAGACAGTCCAAAAACAAAGTACTCTTTCTGGTTAACTAATTTGAGTTTCTCAGGATTTCAAACACTGGTTTTTTTTCCCCCAAGCTTTGCTTTAGAAGTGACACTAATGCGAATTTCACTAATGTGAATTTCACGGTGAAGGACTCTGGCCTCTCCACAGCTCACCAACAAATCTATTTTCTGCTGGAAAGTCAATTACAATCAATTTAATGACAAACACATTTTCAGTAAAGTAGTTTTTTTTAAAAAAGGTACTGGAGATAACATCAGAAATTACTTTAAGATGGTATTTATGTTTTATGAGAACTGCACCTTAAACTTACAAGTTCTGCATTTCACAACACGCTTGTGGCTTTATCAATTGAAAGTGATCACTGTGAAGAACTGGCTCGAGTTAGGAAAAAATTATTACACTCAGCCTAAAGCAATGTATGAATTGCCCAAGAAGCCACAGTCCTAAGTACGTGGACTAACTAAAGTGCATTCTCGAATGCATTTATAGCGCCAGAAGTCCACAGAGGCAAAAAGGCACCAGTATTTACCCAAAAAAACCCTGTCAAGTCTTCCTTTAAAACTTTAAAAACAGGAAGTACAGTTTTCCCGAGGAATAACCGCTCTCTCAAAGGGGACCAAGCCGCCCCAAGGGGCGCAGGGGATGAGCTGTCCGGGGTGTGGAGGGCACCGGGCACCGAGCCCGAGCCGCGCCCGGCACAAGGCCCAGGGCCCGGGGCACGGGGCGGGTCGTGCCCGCTGTCCCGGTGATTCCTGCACCGGGGCCGGCTCGTCGGGCCGGGAGGAGGCAGGAGAGGCCGAACCCGCCCGCAGGTGACCCGGGAGGGAGCACCAGGTGCGATCCCCGGGGAGGCTCGGAGCGGGCGAGCGGCTCCTGCGGGCGGCGGGGCGGGCACCGGTACGGGCGCCCTCTGCAGCCGCCCCAGCCCCAGCCCCAGCCCCGGCCCGAGCCCGCTCCGCTCCCTGCCCCGCCACGTGCGGCCGGCCCGGCGCCCTCGGGCCGCTCCCGCTTCCCCACAGGATGTCACCCCCAGAGCGGGCAGCCCCCTGCCCCGCCTGCCGCCTCCCCGTCCTCACCAGGCGCCTCGCAGCAGCAGAAGGGCCAGGACGCGCCCGAGCAGCAGCCACAAGCGCGGCGCTCCTCAGTGCCCGCCGCCGCCGCCTCGACGCCGGGCGCGGGGCACAGGCAGGGCTGCACCGCCCCCGGCCCATCCTCGCGGTGCGGCGGCACCTCCGGCTCCTGCCCGCCCGCCGCCGGGGCAGCGTCGCCCTGTCCGCCCTGAGACAGCACCATGAGGAGCGGGGCTGCCGCGATGCTGCCGGCAACACCTGCCCTCCTGCGCATGCGGTGCGGCCGCCCAGCGCCTCCCTCGGCCCGGCCTCCCGCCCGCGGCGCCGGCACCCGCGGGGGAGGTTTGGTTACACCGGGCCCGGCCCCGCCGCCCCCCGCCAGGCCCCGCCCGGAGCCGGCCCGGCCCGGCCCTCCCTCAGCGGTACCTGCCTGTGAGCCCTGCCAGGGCAGGGGGTAGTGTCCCGCCGCTCCTGCCGGGCGTCCCCCGCGCAGGGACCCGGCGAGGGCAGCGGGAGCCGTGAGGGGAGCGGCGAGGCCGCGGCGCCTCGGGAGGGGGAGCTCTGACCCTGCCGGAGAGCTGAGGGGGCCGCGCAGGCCGCGCTTGTTTCCGAGCAGAGGACATAAAACACTGGGAAAAGGTGACGAGAAGTTGTTGTAGGGGCGTTGTAGCGTCATCTGCGCGCCCAGAGTGAAAGCAGCGAGGTGTGTGTGTGTGTGTGTCCGCAGCACTGACCCCCCTCTGCCCAGCCCAGCCCAGCCCAGCCGGGCCCACAGCTGTGGCCCCGCAGCCCCGGCTGGACGGGACGGACAATTCCCGCCGGAGCGGGCTCCGCGGCCCTGGAGAGCCGGGATGGGCCCCGCTGGGCCCGCCGGTGCTGCCGTGTCGGTGGGTCCGGGCAGAGCATCGCTCCCTGCAGGAGCTGCTGCCTCGGCAGCTCTGACCCCTCTGGGGTCAAAAGGGACATGGGAACATCGTGGGCAGGTCAGTCAGGATTGTTAGCAGGGTACAGAAATCATTCAGCCACCTTCCCGTAGGGTTTCGCAAAGGAAACAATGCCGCCTATGCCTGTCGGAAAGGGCAGAGAGAAAACCAAAACCAGGAGGAGCCCTTTTTCCTTACTCATGAAAAAGTTCAGAGTAAAAGAAGCAGAATGAATTTAAAATGCTACATTTTTTTCCCTTTAGAGCAAGCTGAACTGTTATCAATAATTAAAATGGGAGGAATTTCTGTTAAAAGGAAAGATTTATGTTCACATTAATTTTTTAGCTGAATAAATTAATCTGTTTATTTCTTTATCTTAACAAAGAGAAATGTAATCTACAGCTTTAGCAAAATGGATGCCAAATGGTAGATAAAAGCTATTTAATACAAACGATTTTAAGTTTTCCCTCAAGCTACCTCATAAAAGCTATTTCAGGCTTTCGGTGTCTCTAATTTAGCACATTTATAGTCCATACTAACCCACCAGAGGCTGTAAGTATTTCATTATCATGGAGCCAGCATTTGATTAATATGACCAGAACTGTTTCACAAATTGTTCTTAACTAAAAATTAGATGTGCTATATCAATTATTAAAATAAGATAAATCAATTAATAAGGTTGCATTGGACTCAGAATTATTTCTAAATATTTACATTATCTTGCTATAAAACAAGAAAATAAATAAACATATGCTGCAGTGTTTATAAACAACTTGTATTACAGTTCCTATCAACATAGCTCTCTACAAAGTCTATACTGAAAGCTTTACTAAATCTTTCCTCTGGAGATGAAAAATTTTCCAAACAGACACTCTTAATTAAAAAGTTACTTTTTCTTAATGCACTTCTCTATTACTCAGAATTTGGTTTAATTTAGAAAGGGAGGTGGAAATAGACCTGGCAGCCTGCTGCTTTCGCAAGAAACTTACACTCCTCTGCACTCCAAGGTGGTTTTCACAGGCCACTGTTCCGTGAATCGCCAACACAAAGCTGGAGCTGTCCTTCCCCAGACAAGTTTTGACAGAAGGGCAGTGGGGATTCTCTCTCAGCCCCCACCCCGGGCTGGTGATCTCACAGGTGTCTCAGACACATCCCACAGGTGTCTGGCACATCCCGTGGGCAGTGGGGGTGCAGCAGAGCCTACCCACCCGAATTTTTGTGGCTGTCTGTACACTCCCTGGGTGAGTTGCCTCTGGAGTCAGTAACAGCAGAAGCAGCTGGCTAACTCAAGTTTTCAGTGAAGAAAACCAGAGCCCAAACATGGTCCACAGTACAGATGCATAAAAATTTAGTGAGTTCTTACGATTTCTGGCTATTTGTTAAAATAAGCAGATTATATATTTATTTTATAATAGTAGATTTTTTTTTTTAAGTGCCACAGTACCAAGTACTGAGCTGTAGAGAGTTTCAAAGAAACTGCAACAACCTCCTCCGTACCTCTCCGTGTCTGGTTTTGAAAGGGAACATCTGAGGGCAGTGTTTGTTTATGCCAAGATACATGAAGTGTTCTGTTTGCTCCTGGTCAAACTGCCAGGTTTGTCTCAGCTTGAGAGCTTCCAAGTTCTCCTTGTAAAGTACAACACTCTTCTCTGAACAAGGAAACAGAGCAGTTGCAGCTGCCCAAACTAACCAGCAGGCAAATGTAATTTGCATTCATGCTGTCCTAGATTGGAAAATTAAGTACCTGCATAAATGTGACAAGCCAATGTCTTATGCAGCTTTTTCAAGTACAGATTAAGTCTCATGTGTGTAATACTGTGCCCGGAACTAGCTGTTCCTTTCTCCAGCACATCACCTATAATACCTTTGCTGAGTGCAAACTCCATAAGAAAGGGCTTTAGTAAACTTGGGCAATTTGATCATTGAAAATAAACTGCACCTAGAACCAGCTAGAATGGCATTTATTTAGTATCCATAATATCATAAGTGAGAAAGTGAGCCACCTCCTGCACAGTCACCACTCTCCACACACGGAGCTTTCTGAGGTTGCTCTTTCCAAAGGAAGAATATCCTCCTCCAGAATTTAGGCACAGTTTTTTTTCATTATAAATGCCACGAACAAGCCGGTAATCCACTGCAGGTTAAGATACAGGCCTGACAGGTACTTTAAAGTCCTGTAATGAGTCACTCACTGGTCTTGATCTGTGTGTCTGGTAAGGGACGCTTTTTTTTGGTTTCCATCTCTCCCCCTGCAAATGCTGTTTCTCACTCCTCAGAGTGGCTTTCCAGAAACACTAACAAGCACAAATGACAAAGCAATTAAGTAAGTTTTGTGGAGAACCGTGGGACTTTTCTAAGAGATTATAAGAACTTTATCCACTATCACATAATTTCTTTTATCCACCACTGATACATTCTAATAAGCCTTTTTGGAACGCTGCAGCTCTTGGCGGTTTAGTGAGAACTAAATATAAACTGAAGGAGCCCTGGTACTGACCTGGCCCTTACTCACCTCTCCTAAGGGCAGCACTAAGAGCTCTGAAGAGCTCCAGCAGGAAAGATGTCTGGATTCCTGGTACTGCACGTGGAACACTCTGGTGACATCTACCCCAGTTTGATCTGAACATAGCTGTGTCAGCACTGTTACGTACTGCTTAAGCTATGAAAGTAGTAGATTTAAATCAAAACAGTAGTCCATGTTAATGGCTTTTATGCTGTAAAAATGCCAATTCTGTAAAACCAATTTTTTAAATTGTCTAGCAAAACGTTCATCCAAAGAAATATAGACTAATGCAAAGAAAGTAACAAAAGAAGTAATAAACTTGCATGGTTTCTTTTCCTTCTGAAAAGGTTTAACAAAAAAACAGATAAGGATTATTTCCTCAGCTTCTGAAATGGATCCAACTCTTAAGTGCATTGTGATAACCATTTACCTCTGCACCCAAGTGCCATAAAACAGATGATTATTGCAGCACCAAGGAGTTTCATTGTCCTAGTCATTCATTCAAACTTCTGTCCAACCCCGAGTTTGGGAATCAGAATAGCTGAGGTTGATGGGCACATCTGGTGTCTTGAGAGGTCATCTACTCCACCCCCTCTGCTCAAAGCAGGGTCAGCTAGAGTTCAAGACGCTCTCTCTCAGGATTTTGAATATCTTGAATGATGGAGACTGCACCAGCTCCCTGGGCAACATGTTCCTGCGTTCAATCACACATTAAAAAATAAATAAAAACAGAAGTTGTGTTTAAAATTAATGAACACTTGTAGTCTTGGAGCCCAGTGAAACTGTAGTCCATATGAGCTCCTGCCTTCCCATCAAAATTCCAGTCTGTCTTAGTGGGGATTATGTCCATTTTTGGTGTTAGAAGAGACCTGTATTTTTCAGCTTCTCTGTTAAGGTGGATGGTGAATGATTCTCATTTTTGCCATCACCACAAATTACTTCCACGTGTATATATAGGACTGTTAGACAAACATTTTAATCTTGTGTCACAGTATGTTCCAAGTATCACAGTTTTCTTCTTCCTGAGTTGGTGGTTGTAATGAATAGTACTACGAAACAGGAGATGGGGTGGAACATTGAAATAATAAGGAATCCTGCAATTACAGTCAATATAATGGAGATATCCTGAGGCTCTTTTTAACTGCATTTTCCAGATTAAACTATTAGCAGTTGCTCTTCAGGAGAGTGAAAATATTAAGATAGGTAGATTCAGTAGAAGTAAGAAGTAAAAAAAAATCTGTGGTTTCCAGAATGAAAGATTTAATTTTCTTTACTTCTGAAGAGTTGAAAAATAATGAATACGCAGGAGAATATTCAAATTTTTCTTCTATACTTGTTAGGGTGCTTTCAGTCCCATATTAAAGGTATACTGCTTAGCAGATTTTGGTCACATAAAGGTCATGCTTCTGTCCTCAGAGGCTTCTGTCCTCAGATGGCTTAACTGCACTGCTCACTAAGCAATCACGTCTCTGTAGCTAGTATTCCTGGAAGGATAAATTAAAAATAATTTCCTATGTACTCTGAAGACCATAGTGGTTTAATTCTTGTATTCACGTAAGTGTCTGGAGAGCTTATGGAAATTTAGATGGTGATCCTCAAATTTTAAAAGCTATGTAGTTTTGTTGTTCTCTTTAAGCATGTGGAAAAGGCTGTTATTCCAGTACATCCTGGAGAAAAAAATATTTTCTTTTAATCTCCTAATGAAAAATCTGTCTGATTCCTTCTCTTTCTTTATCATTTTATTTCCACCAAAGAACATAAACATCTGAGCAAACCAACAGAGTGAACTTTAGTAACTCACTGTTAGAAAAGAAAATGAACAGTAGTACTGGTTTTGTGGACCATTTGTATTTGCCACAGGCCAAAACACTGTAAGTTTTGTAAAGCACAGTAGTGGTGGGTGGCATTCAGGGCTTGGCCTGGTACTCTGAGGAAGCAGCAGCACTTGCTGTTGTACTGCAGTGAAGTTTTATAGATTGTTACATAACTAGTATATCATGCTAATCTCAATGAAAGGGGTTTTTAACAGTAAATGTGTATTTACACACCATGTGTGCTTCTCTCTCAGGTCTAACTCCTTCATGTCAGGAGCATACACACACGGATATGTTCTTAGCTTATGCTGTGATACAGTGCAGGTAATGAACAGAATTCTTAATGTTTCCAACTGGCAGTGCTTGATAAAACATGTACAAGGCTATTACTTCTATTTCTTTAGGAGAATCTATATTTTTAATATAAACTTGGCAAGGCAACCAGTGTGAAAGTCTGAATTTAGAAAAATCTCCTTTCTGGCAAAAGAGTTGTAGGTGGGGTTTTCTTCAGGTGTATTGTCTCATTTGGTGGGTTGAAGGTATCTGAGTACTCACTATACATAAAAAACTTCCAGGAAAGTGCCTGTTTTTTTTAATGCTAGAGGAATATGGATTCACTGTAGCACAGGAATTCCTGCAATTCCACTTGTTTATTGGAGCCATTTATGCAGTGAATGCAACCTTGGCCTGTTCCCTTTCCCTCACTGCATTTCTTGATGTGTCAATACTATTTTGAGTTATGAGTTACTAGCCATAAAAATGAGTAAAGCTCTGTTTCCTTTGAATAAGTTTTTACTCATAAAGATTAAGGTCAGTCAGTGTATACAGAGATGCGCAGTGGAAAAAAAAAAAAAAGAAGAAGAAGAAGAAGGAAAATACAAGAAATTTTAAAAGGAATCCAGAAAACAATTCAAAAATTGATGGCATGTGATTATGAAAAAGAAGAAATGAGCATGCTAAAATTTATGTATGCACTGCCCTGGGTAGGTGCTTCTGGTAAGCATCTCCTCCTAGTAGTTACTTAAATTTACATCTTTCCAAAATACAGTGCTTTGTTTTGAAATACCTAAAATTGATGTTTCAATAATATAAGTCCTGAACATATTTTTCATTTAAAATTCTTTCCCAAATCTATCCCAGTTTCTGGATCTTTCAATAAAACATATTTGGGAATTTTGATAACTTTTCTTGGATTTTTTTACCTCTCCCTTGGAGAGGTTCTTGGAAATCATTTTTCCTGTTATTTAGTTGCCAGTATTTATAACTGAAATGACTATAAAAGCTTGTTCAACATAGCTACTAAAGCCAAAGGGCTTGAAAGAGGGAAGGGCAGATATGATTTGAAACACAGATAGAAAAAACAGTAGGCAGAAGGTTATCAGTTACCATTCTGCAACCTGCTTGAAAAGAAATGATGTAATCATTAAATGCATACTCCTTCTAAATTACTTGGAGAATGAGTAGCAGACAAGAAAGAGTATTCCTTTCTTCTTCATAGAATGCAGCACCATGGAGAGAAAAAAAAAAAAAAGAGAAATAAAATATTATGTAACTTTAAAGTTTGTGGTGGTAACTTTCCAGAGATTTCTTTTCTGACAGGCAGTACAGTACAAAAATCAGAAAAGAGAAGTACAGCTTGAGTGCCATTGGGAGTCAGAGCTCCCAAGGAGGAGTGGAGGAAAGTGCAAATAGCTCATAGTTGCCACTTTTGCTTGTCTTATTTTGTTCTGTCCTATAATGCCCTTTGTGACTGTGAAAAGAAGATAATTTGTTCTATTATATTTTGTCACTGTCACTTTAACTGACTCTTTACAGCAGTAGAAATGGCTGAATGTATAGTTTCTCTTTGTGGAAAGGGAGAGAACTATCAATCAGCTGCATTTCTTGGCACTCACACAGTGTGTTTCCTATTCTGTAAGCTCTCTGCCTGGGGCTGCTCTGTGGGGCAAGAAGGGGGAAGTTTCCTTACTTGCCACTCCTATGAATTATTAAGAAATTGTTTATATTCCTTACTTGAAGGAGATTATTCTTCATTAGCTTCTACTTTTCCTCAAAAATTTACATAAAATGTAAATAACCTTGTCACAGGTGATGGATCAATATTAGAGTACTGACTGGACTCTATAATACATTTATATGTTCTTATATATGTGAATGATTTATTATATTGCTACATTACTATATAAAGCATATTTGTGTTTGGTATTTATATATAGACACATGATAAACATATGAAACACTAACATGATTCAGCCTGTGCACCTCTCACCTTATTCCAACAATCTGGTGCAATGCTCGCTCCTCTCAGTTTGCTTGTACTAGTATGCTTAAAGAGGAGTAATCTGAAATGCAACTCCACCTTTTGGTAAGGAAAGAAAACGTTGCAAGACAGATTTTAAAGCCCTTTCCCTTTGTCAGAGTCAGAGATATAAGTGGGGTCTTTTTTTTTTTTTTTTTTTTTTTTTTTCATTATTTTTTAATTGAGTCAGTGCTCCTTCATTACCTCCAGGAGCCGCAATGCAGAAGAGCATTCCTCATTAGAGCAAAAACCCTGCTGCTGCCTTGCATGAGGGATATACCTATTCTAGCCTTTTGCTGTCCGCAAGAAACCTCCTTAAGGCAAGACGCAGGGTTTCTTTTCCTTTCTTGCTGGAGGCTGAGGCTATACTGGGAAATCAAAGTGCTGTAATTCTCATACTGTTGGGTTTTCTAATAAACATCACTTCTGTCCAAGTAGGCAGGACACTGGAGCACACAAACCCAGGTCTAACTCCGAATGGTTATTTTTATGTCCCTATAACCTCAGCTAGCTCAGATCCTGTGAACAGTGCCAGAGTGGCAGCCCCCTAGGAATGGGCTGACCAAGCTTTTGCGGCGTGTGCTGACCTCTGCAATCTGTTCCTGGCTGCCCAGCAAGTGGACGCTAAGTGAGCTCGGGTTTGATGACACACACAGGCTGATTACTCCCTCTGAAATACCAGCAAAACCGCGAACGTTCTGACATGCACGAGCTGCTGCCCTCAAGACCTTGCTGAGTTGTCCTTGTCACTGGGAGGAATGCCTCTGGTCCGTGGCTGTACTTCAAGGAAAATGTTTCTGTTGAGGGATGATTGGAGCTCACTCCCTTCGTCCCAGGGCAGCTTCTGGGCTGCCTGCTCTGTGGTATTCTCAGAGAAGAAAGAACTTTTGCAATTTACTGATTCGAGGGAGCTCTGTCACTCTGTATAGACTGATGCTGCTCTGGCATAATTTATTTATAATGGTCTTGTCAGGTACACTTTGCAGTTCATGCCATTTCTTCAACTGATTATTTTGCAACTGTACTTAATTGCATTTATACAACGTTTAGATGAAGTCACAACCACACCCAGAGGATTTTTTGATGAGCAGTTGAAATTAGCTTCATTTTTTTCTTACTCTTAGATCCCCCGATATCGTCACTGCTCTCAAAGCTATTTTACAGAAATTCTGAAATGAGTTGTAATTTTGTAACAAACATTCATTTCCAATTTGATTCAAGCAAATAAAATATGATTATCATAGTGCTGTTGCAGTTTGACATACTCCAGAACCCTGTATAAAAAGGCAGAGCTTTTCTAAGAGTTGCTAGGTACCAGATATGTTTTCTTGGTCTCAGCTTTGAAGTGAGTTGAGTTTGAAGGACTCATTGTTACCTTAAATAATGCTAAGGAGAAGTTAAAGACAGGATTTAAGACTGGACTTATGTCAGTGCATATGAATTATTTAGAAGCAGTGGATTTTTATTTGTGTTTGCAATCTATAATCCAGGTAGCTAATGCCTTCAAGTGTATACATTAAAAAGATCTTTTATTTTTAGTAGTAATCTGTATATCAGAAAATTTAGATATTCACATATGCAATTAAACTTTCTGTTCCAGATATATCCTTTTTCTTCCTTTGTTTCACTTTGGAGCAACATATTTACGGTGCTTTTCCTGAATGGGCAGTATCTTTATGTTATTGTATATGAGGGACAAAAGGGACCAGGATAAGGGCTTCAAATTACACAGTTATTTGGAAATTGTGACAATAGAAATTGTTTGTTTGTTTGTTTGTTCTTCCAAAATTGGTGATTTGTTCCTGTGGTTTAGAAATTACTCCCTCACAGGACAATACTATTACCTGCTTAATCATAAGGTACTTTGCTACTAATATTCCTACAGCTCTAATATTCAAATCTTAATAATAAGTTTATAAAAAAGCTGAGTTCTATTCTTCCCATGGGAATCTACTTTAGTCATGACTTACATAGCTGTAGCCAGCCTAAGTTGTGCAATTACTTGCAATTCTCAAATGCTTGCAAATTGTTTGCCAAATTTTTTTAATTGTTGACATAATTTCAAGGAATTATGTTGCTGTTATTTTACAGATTTTATCAACGTTCACGTTCTCAGTATTGTAAATGCTTCTGAATGGTTATCACATGTACATCTTATTTATGTTGTTTTGTGGACCTCAGCAATAAAGTTGAGCTAATTTCTGAGCACTATGTCTCAAGAACTGAAAATAGGAAATGCAACACTGGAGCACATTCATTATCCAGCTGCTTGGCTTTTCATCCAAAATGGTTACAGCCAGATGTTTCTGACAAGTGCAAAGGCTCTCCTCTTCACTAATAAAGAGCTATTTTGTTCAGTACTAAAGAAATAGAATAAAAAATTTTATGCAATTTATCCGTGTTTGACTTTCTGAATGCTGTATTATTGTCCCCTATGTCACTGCCTATGACAGTGAATGCCACAGTTTAATTTGTGGGGGAAGGTATTTTGGCTTATGGCTTGGGGTTTGATAGTGTCAAGTGCCATCTTGTTCCACACCTTCAATGAATTTTTCCACATCTCTCTGAGTCCTTAATAACCCTGCAGAGCTTTTTGAGATGCTACATTAGTACTGCATGCAGTATCTCAAATAAGGCAACAGCAGTGATTTGCCATGACATGTAGTGTTGTATTATCCCTATTATCCTGCATGTGGTAGCATTTTTTGCTCTTTCCTGTTGCTGTACATTGAGATCAGTATCATTCTGAGTTGTTCACAAGAATGTCAAGTTGACTTTCTTTACTGCTAATTTTAAACTTTGCGAGCATTTCTTTCCTATGTATAGTATTTTGCATTTCTGGACTCTCAACTTCACTAGTCAGCCTGTCCCACGTGCTTAGTTACCTAATTTCTCCTGAAATTTTACACTTCCATTTTCATTTATAATTTCAGATAAATGTGGATCTTACTGGTTTGAAATCCCACTGGCTAATTCATTAACTTTTTATAAAAATAGACATAATATTCGTTACTTTCTAGTTCTTTTGTACATAAATGGTTTTTAATGAAGGACTATGTATTCTTAGCAGAACAGCCTGTTTATTCTGAAGCTCTTTCAGCATTTTTGGATGCTCACCATCTGGGCAGGTTGACAACTTACTAACATACTGCTGTCGCTATCCAGGCCTTCGAACAGGAAGTGAGAATGGGTCAGAAAGTCCTTTTTCAATTGAAATAATTCAGTAGGAAGAATAAAGTAAGGCTGAGTTGAAAACAACTTTTGAGAATTCAAAAATTGATTTGATGAATGGGAGATCGGGAAGAGTAACATAATTATTGCCATCATCCACTTCAGTTTATTTGGAGTATAAATAAACAATTCTATTAATATAAATATGCATATTTAGGGGCAAATTGCTTTCTACTGTAACAAATTTGAAGACAGAAGTATTACACTACCATAACTAATTGGAGCGATTCAAGGTCCAAGGTCTCAAAGTGCAAATACAACACCACTTCTGTACAGCACACTGGAGGTCTTTGTAGTTACAGTTCATTTCAGGAAAATTCCTGAATAGAAATAGGGTTAGGTTTGCCTCTGAGCACTTTGTTTAAGTGAGCTATAAACAGAGACATGCCTGTAACACCAGCCATTAGAATTCAGAGTCATCAGTAAGGAAGAAAAGTTGCCATTAGCAGTAAGTCAGGCAGTGTACCGCAGATCGGTCTGGAGGAATTGAACTCCCCAAGACCTCGACATTTATCGGTGAGTTCCCAGCCACAAAAACACATTCAGCCATTCTGATCAATAGGAGTCTAAATCACAGCTTTACTGCCACGCTTAGGTCTCCAGATCAGCAAGAATGAGAGGGGAAGGCTTGCAGTCATATGAAAGGTAGTGGGAACTGTTGGCAATATGTGTAACAAATCAGAGAGAAAACCTGCTAGGCAGTGGGGGAGGCATTAACAGCTGAGTGAATTGAGTGCTTGGGTTTGCATTTTTCATCTGCTGAACCTGGCTTAACTTCTGTCTGGCCCTGGCAGGGCCGTGGCTCCTTCTGTGGGCAGTAGTGTGCTCAGCACTCCCTTTGGGCCACCACGGCTGAGAGTGATGTAGCACAGAGGTGTCAAAAGCAAAAAAATTCCACATATTAAGATCATGGATGTAGTGCATTAAGCTTGTAAGCCTCTTACTATATTTTGCAAGGACTGGGTGATTATATGGATTTTCAAGGGTCCCCACGGAGGAGAAACATGTTATGTCTTTCACAGGAAGGAAAATACTTCCTTGAAAGGGAAAACTTCACTCTCTTGAGGTTTGCTGTTGACTTTATATTCTGTTCCTAGTTGAAATATTTTGGGCATGCTGACTTCTCTCCTTTCTCTTGGTGCTGTTGTCAGTCTGAGGACTTTTTGTTACTTCTATAGTTTAAATATTCTTTATTTTCCATTGAATGCTAACACAATATATTTTAATGCTTATATACATAAATACAGCTGTTAGTGAGCTTCCCACTAGAACATATCAAAGCATATCACACATTACTAATTATGCAAATAATTGTTTCCCATCCTCAAGCATACTTCAAGTGGCTGTTACAACCCCTTCAAATAAAGTTAAAAAAATAAAATGATTAGGAGAAGTTAAAATGAAACACAAACCAATAATAAGTATCTGTTTGTTTTGTTACCTTACACAACAAGATATTTCCTTATTGAATTCATGTTTTTGTAGGAGAAGTGCATTTTGGAATATTTTTTCAATGGAAAATAACTAGAAACAAAAAAACCTGCAAGTTCTAGGCATTGCAATAGACAAAATAAGAAGTAACACATGGTATAGTATAAAGTATTCTGAATGTATTTAAAATATCTCTTCCCAAGTAGAGAGGTGCATATTCTTTTATATTTATGCTCTATTAAAAAAATAATGAAGTAGTTGTAGGAATACAATACTATTCCATTAATGTTCTTTTTTTCTTAGACATTAACATGACTAAGCAGCATCAAGGATCAGCAGTACCCATTAATAGCCTTCAGTACTGTCTTCTGTATACATTTAGTACCTTACATACTCTCTCAGTCATAAAGAAAACAATTAGGGAGTTTAGAAAATCCATTACAACTACAGAAGACAACCAGTCAGCCACAAGTAACATAGACTTTGCTGAAAGAAATAGGGTTTTTTTAAACAGCATTTTCAAAAAGTATCAATGTATATATGATAAAAGGTTCTAGTCTAGAATTTTTCTGACTCTTCCACTGATATCAAAAGGAGTACTGAGCAGAGAACCAGGATGGAATATGGCCTTAGCCTTATGCTCAGATAAGCTGTTAAAATGCCCAGTCTCTGAAAGTAGGAAGAAACAGCACAGGGAGCCACCTAATGAGCCTCTACGCTCTTCTACATTAAGGATTATGAGTTCTGTTCTAAAAATACCCCAGTTCCTTATGTGGTACAAAGAAATGCTGTACTCGCACAATAAGAAACTGGCTGTTGTCCCTGTGAGTCTCCACCCGACATAAACAGACTAGAGAAAGGGATTTTCAAAACAGAACAGGTTTTGATTCAGCATTTTATAGTAATCAGCTGACCTTCCAAAAATGACATAGGCAATAAGAGCTTCCTAAATCACTAGTGCTTGACTACAGGAAAAATTTTTTTGAAGGAACCACCAAACTGATGCTGCAGTTGCATTCTCCAGCAGATTGATCCCTCGCTACCCTCCACTGTACCATGGCTAGTTTTATATGTATTGTGAATGTAAAATTCTAGTGACTCATACCCTTGCAGGCATTTAAATTCCTCCTTTAAACCCAGGGGTAACAGTGAATTCCTGTAAGACTGTCATATTATTTCAGAATGAGGTAACTCAGGAGAACAATCATAGCATTACAATAGCATAGGCCTTAGCCAGCATAGCTGGCTGGCTCTGAAATACATTTCCATGAAACATAACCTTTTCAAGACTCTGAGACAGTATGTTGTTTGTAAATAAATGTTGGTAGCAGATTAGCAAGTATCTCCAACTCCACTTAAACTCAGCCAGATGTTTATAATATGTTCATAACGAGAAGGATGCATAGATGTTATCTTTATCATTTGATTGAGAATGCATGTAGGCAAGTATAATGGGAAAAATCAGATCAAAACCAGTGCTCAAAATTCAACAGGACCGTAAGTAAAAGACTGAAACAGAAGACAAGAAGAAATAGAAAACACTTAATGGTTTGCTGGTAGATTGGAGATGGGTTCATGACTTTGTATTTCATTCCTTTCCCAGGCAAAGGGCACTGAAGAAGAAATGGACAAAGTGAGGTGGCAATCATAGATGTGCCACCAACATTGAGAAATAATAAAAAATATTATTTGGATTCATCTGAGGTTTGAAATTGTGCTCATGTAACAACTAAAACTATATAAAGGAAATATGGTTTGACATATAAAGGAAACTGCCAAATAGAGATTATTTATTAAGATGATTTTTGGAAATGTATTTATTAAGAAAAAATTGGGATGTTTCACCTGTGAAACATAGTTTAAAATCTTTCTACTCACATTGTAAATACTTATGGAATAGGTAGTTATTAAGCCCAGTGCTTAGCAGAGCATATGCAGCTATGGATCAAAAGGCATCAGAAAAACTAACTTATAGAGTAGTATTGTTCAGGTGCGATTTTTCTCTTTTCAAATAACATTAAATATAAAAACCTCTCCATTATTTATTACAGAAGCATGCTGTTTAGGACTGGTTTCCTAAATATACATTAATCAGCTCATGTGATTAGCTGACATGCACAGTGTGATTAGTTTCATTCACCAGTCAACATCTGTGAATGGTAGAAATGTCTAGAAATGAACGCAGCATTCATGTCTATATTTTAAAGATGGCACTGGAGCACAATGTTTGATAGCTTAAGTGAATGCAAAGGTGTCTAAAATAAACTTGAGCTTTCTTCCTGAGCTGCATCAAATCATCTTCAGCATCAGTGTAGGTTTCTCTCAAGTGGTGCACTAGATGTATGTAAACAAAAAGACTATTTTAACTCTGAGCTTGTAATAGATTTTGATGCCACATTCAGATTTGGCACAATTTAACAGATATTCTTAGCTTCCCTGGAGTTGCATACACTATACAAACTGAATTTATCCTGCCACATTCAAAGCTCCCTGAATTTCAGAAGTACCTGGAACTAAGATTCATTGCCAGGTAGTGGAAAAAAATTACTTCCTATTCATTAGCTTCATTCAGAATAAGGAATAAATTCATTGAAGACTAAATAATTGCAACTACAGTGGAAAGACTTGACAAGGACACAGAATTCATGCAAGTGATGTGTGACAGTTCAGCTATAGAAATAACGCTAGCTGGAAAATAAGCTTTGCTTCTAGCTTTCATCACAGTAACAGCCCCAGTGCTGTACAAGAGATTTGTTTTGTGCTGCTTCAGCATCAGGTGAAGAAAAAGAGACCTTTACCTTGTCTTTCATTCTGCCAAGTTCTTTGTAAATTTTAAGAAAATCACATCCAGCCATACACAGTACAAAGGCCTATCCTACAATTAGATGTGCATAACTGAACCCTTCATCCTGCAAGCACATCTAGATAGCTAAATTATTTTTTCTGGTTAGAGTTATGTTTAAGTCAGTGAAGCTTTATATAAGTACAAGGATTGTCCAGGTGATCATTTATAGGCTTGTGTTTCAATGCAGTGTTTTTATCAAGAACTTCTTGTTATTAGTAAAACCCACCTGATCTTCAATATTGTGCATCTTCTATGCAGTACAGCACTGCATTGGGCAATATGCCTACTTGGCTTTATTTTATATGTGTACAATATATACACAAATAAAAAGTATCACCTGTAAATAATATTTGGAATGTGAAAGACACAAAATGTAAACATTTTATTTGGCAGTTGTTTCAAACAGGTGAATAAATAAATGGAAAAGTACATCTTAATATTCTTTATAGCAACAGATGCAGTTGCACATATATTTACATATTGTGGATGCAAAGAACAGTTAATTTAATTTCTTTTTGTTAAAAAATGCAACTTCCAACACCACTAGACTTGACAATTAAAGATGAAGATACTAGTAATACTTTGTTCTAGCAATCTCAACTTTTAAAGGCATTCATTTGGAAGTAAGATAAGAGAGTCATCATGCATTTAGTTCATTTTGTCCACTTACGGTAGAAAGTCTGATGTAATCTCAGAATTATGAGTGTCATGCGCTTAAGTCAACTATGACATGTTTATAAATCAATGTAGTTCCCTTAAAACTTGAAGCAAAGAGAAAATCTCGTTTATCGATGGAGACATGTATGAAAGATCTTGGTGCCTGTACGTTTAATTCTTGAAACTTCACAAATTTTGCCTTTTCCGCATCCCAATAATAGACTTGAGTGAAAGAATAATCACTTCCAAGAATGGCATATTGATAATTATTTATCTGAAGTGGTTGGAATACCATTGACCCTCGGGATGGCATCCTTTGTAAATCCAGAAATGCTGAACCACCCCATTTCATTACTTTAGAGTCCCCAATAAATCTTGTTAAGCAAATGTATACATCCTCTTTCACTTTGAAATGCTTCACAGCATATGCATCTTCCATATCTTGAATATCAAACCGCTTAACAAATTCATTTGTTCCTTTGTTCCATTGATATATTACAGGTCTTTGCGAACTACTTGACAGAATTAAATGTGGTTTGCCAGATATTTCAAGATACTCCACATCAGTATCTCTGTACCAGGCGTGCAGAGACTGATGGGAATAAAATCCATTCCCATTCCACTTGTAAACTGTGGTGAAACCAGCCTTTGAACTGTCTGCAACAACAAAATACCAGTCTTCAGCAATCCTGAAAGTTTCGATGTCATTGGGTTTTCGGATTTTAAGGATTTCAATATCTTGAATTTTTATAAACTTATTAGCAAAAATATCTCTTTTATATATGTGGGAGCCTCCAAACAGCTGTGCAACAATGACATACAGCTGACTCTCAATAACTATAGGTTTACACACAACAGTTGAAGTACCTATAAAAAGAAAAGTAAAAGACAGGGTTAGTACCACTTTTTGGATAATTTCTTGTAATGTTATCTGTCAAGCAGTGTTCATACCTGTAATGTTGTCGTAATTCCTGAACATCACTTCCACATGGTCCCATTCAAGAAAGATGCATTTTCCAGTAAAAGGCTGAGCAATAACCACGTGTTCATCATTCATATATGAGAAAGTATCTACTGACAGAGATTGGTATGGCAGGGACTGATAGACTTCAAATTCTGCAAAAGTGCACACAACAGATGATAATTACAGAGATATTTTACATACTGTACTGAAAAAAACCAACTGTTTATCAGATACCAATTCATTACAAATTACAGCATTTCATTGCTAGTCCAATTTTTCTGTTGATAATGGAGCACCGCAATTTGATTTTCAATCTTTCTCAATAAAAAGTACTGTTTTACATCCCACTTTTCCGAATCATTATGTAACATATTAAAGTTTGAGTAGATACTGAAATGTAGGACTGTGCTCCCAAGTGATTCTCATGTCAGACTTAAACCAGCAGAGTTCATATTGATTTTAGTAGAAATTCTACCCAAAATGCAGCATTCCTACAAAAACAGGCTCTAGAATGAAAAACTATAGCTTTGACTTTAACAAGATTAAATATTTTGAGGCACATTACCTGTAATAATGCAATCAAACTCTTTTGGAGAGAGGCTATTGATTTTGCGCTTCTTATATTCTGGTGGGCTTTCACAGTAAATGTCTTCAACAGTTGCATTGGTGCTGCCCAGCCACTCCACTAACCACTTCAGTTTGCAGTCACAATTAAATGCATTGCCTCTAAGATCTCTACAACAAATAAATCATGCACTGAAAATAAGTAGTCAGCTAATGTATTTCTCCTTGAGAACAACAAAACAGGCTTTTGTTAAATATGTGCCCTCTTGCTTATTCTCACTTGAGGCCTTCCTGGGCTAGTTTGTCCTGACCCATACTTGAATCTACATACCAGAAACCACACAGATTTAATTATGCTAAGGTAATCAAGGAGACCATAATTTGGTGATGAGTCAGAATTTTTTATCGAATTCCCCAAGTTTACAGGTACGCAAAAGCCTCCCAAACTAATGACCCCATTTCCTTTGGATTACCCTTTCTCATTAAGAGCATTCTAGATAACAAAATAGGAATTAATGTAACCTGATGGTCAGCCCGTCAGTACTCACTATCTCCTTTAGACACACTTATCTAGGGCTGCAGGAGACACAAGCAAAGGAGTTCTGTTCAAGTCTTTTACAGCTGTCTTCAGTCAGATTTCTGATCGTATGTACAGGAACAGGCAAATGCCAGGAGCAGACTGTGGAACCACCTGGCCACGATCAGCCGTGCCAAGTAATGCTCCAGCTACACTGGCCATGGCCACATCCTACTGCTGCAGCTCTGCCCTAGGGATTCAGCCTACCTTGTTAATACTGGGAGCAGGCAAAGGATTTTCTGACCTTATTAGCCCAGATCAGAATAGGATTTGGTATATTCAAAACATGATCTGGTTCACTAAAGCAATTATAAGATTTATCTGTTTTGTATTTTTACTGGTATTTTATATACATATAAAAGTTTATATGTGTATATATATATTTAAACAAGCTGATGTTTTGATCTGGTTGCAATTAGATTTAGTATAGGATACTTACTTAAGACATATGCTTTCTTGATAAAAGATAGCTTTCCCGGGAATTGCTTGCACATTAAAATGTTACTCCATTAAATATCTTCCACCTTCCCTGCATGCCTTGCTCTCCCATGCATCCCTATGGATCCTCTCTTCTTATTCACGAAATCTTAATGAACATGCAGCTTTAGTACATAACTAATAACAATGTTACTTATCTTCATAACTGGCGGAATATTCAAAACTATCACAAATTTTCAACAACAGCAGGCAAAAAAACCATGCCTACCCATACTGTGTAGTCTCTACCCAGTAATAAGATCCATTACTGGCTACTAGCTTGAATGGTGACTCAGAATGTCCTCTAAAATAATCTCTCTAAACTTCTAGTATAATTAAAAGATTAATTAATTGCTTTCTTACACATTTGTTAAAGAATCCAAGCCTTTAAATATGTCTTTTGGAAGTGACTGGAGATTATTATTTGCGAGACTCCTGTAAAAGAAAACACTTCAATATTAGTGCTAGTTGTTCATGAAACTACTCATTTTTGCAAGTTGTGATATACTGTGTGAGGTTTTTTACTTACAGCAAAGAACACTGGCATTTTCCAGCACTTAGTTCTAAAAGATTGCTTTTAAGAATAGCTCATTTACTTTGTGACTTTTCCTTCCACTAAAATGCCATGCCTCCTTATGCTTTCTCACTCTTCAGCAGCCTTGCAGCATTTACAATACTTCACTTAGCAGAGTAAAAAGTTCTATCACCTTTGGTGTTGTGCCAACACCATTTAACATTTGAAAACTATTAGTCATGATTGGATCTACTGATGTTTTCCCTATGAGATCCCAATACATGGTGTTCATATCACTGCAATTTCCCCACTTTCTTATACCTCTCTAGAAGGAAAATCTTACTAATATGGGCTGATGGGCTTAAGTTTAGCTCATCGTTTTTGAAAATATGCAGTAATAGGCAATAAATTGCTGATCAGCATGAAGTGCTTTCCTGGCATGTGCGTGCATGTGTGTGTGTGTGTGTAAATTTGTATTAGAGCACCAAAAAATGTTATTAATTCCCAGTTTTCAATGTTGGGAAAACTTGTTTAAATTCACTGAGTATCCCAGCTGGTAAAAGTAACAAGGAAATGTGAGCAGGCTTTGAATGAACAGTATATTACATTTCAGTCAGACTGTCTCTGTGAGTCTGCCAAAGGTCTCAGATGTCATGGAGGGCATGACAGAAAAAGAATAATGTTATAGGGTATAGTCTATGCCTCTTCCAATTAACAGAATTATTTATTACTTATGAGAAAAAACAAAAATGGAAAGAAATCATTTTAGATTAAGATCTCAGTTAAAATCTGTAGCTAATAAGATTTAGAACCTCTTCTGGTTTAACTTGTAAACATAAATGTTATTTATTAACCACACTTTCTCTAGGCAAGCAGAGACACTTAGGCACATACTTAAATACAAGAACAAGCCCAGATGTACTAGGCCTGCTGTCTCATCTAAAAACAAGTGTTTGTCTGATCAGTAACAGTAAATATGGGATGCTTCCATTAGTCCATTCTGACTCCACTACTTTCAAAGTACATCTGATTGTAACACTGTAGGTGAATGTATCATGTGCTTCACTTATGTCCAACTTTATGCTCCAGAGCAATTCTTTAAAAGTCAGGTAACTCACATGGAGAAAGCTGTGTGGACTTGCAAGCTGAGACAAGTTTAATGCCCTATATTGTTTTTCTATGTTATTACATAGCAAACTAAAAGGGAGGATGTACTTGGGAGTAGGAGTGGTTCGCCACTGCCATGGGTACGACTGGCAGAAAAATCTAAGCAAGGTTTATGCATTTGCCAATTTTTGAATGAAAGTCATGCATTTTATAGCCCATTGTTAAAAAGGATACTTATATATGAGAAAACACTGTCTTGCCTCGATGGCACTCTACATGATATTTGTATTATAATAAGAGAGTGAAGGTTGACTCAAACATGCAGTTAAACTAATGGTGACAACTCTGAGAGAAATGCAATCAAAATTACATATTGTGCATAGAAATTACCGTCCAATGGCAACTGTAAGATTTTGGCATTAAATTAGTAAATAAGTAAAAAAAATGCATTATTTTCAAAATTTTTTTGTTCTTAAATGTACTCTGACCAGAAAATAAATCCTGTTGCACAATAATACATTCTAGATAGCTCTCTTTTACAGTAACACACTGTAAGTATTGAAGTTTAATTGCATTATAAAAGTAAAAATGTTTGGATAGATTACTGCATTCCAAAATTTATGTTGCAAAAAGGAAGTAAATAGAATAAATAGAACAAAGTTCATCTTATCTAACTTCATAGAACTTATTTGCATGCTCATTTATTATGATTCTTTTTAATATATTTTATCTACACAAGTACTCTCTTGTTTCTTAAATGAAAAGGGCCTCGGGGTGCCAAATGATCATTCTTAATGTGTATGTGCAATTTTCCCCAAAAGCTGGGGAGTGGTTCTTCAAGCAGATTAAACTAATGGTGCCTTTGCAGTTATTTTCCACAAATTTCTCATTGTTTTTGTGAATACTGCTCCATGGAAAATAGCAGCATGATGCACAAATCTATGTCCCAAAAATGTGCATGAAATGGCAGTTGTGCCTCAAATGTGCTTCTGTCTTTTGCATGTTTTCTCTTGGGAAACTCTGAAGCATCCCCAGAAATCAATGTAACAGGCAAGACAAGATGTTCGCCTTAGACTATATGCTCTGTGGAGAAGAAACTGTGCCTTCCTCTGTTTTAGAAAAGCAATTTGTTCACTGGCAGCAGCAGCTACTAAATAAGTAAATGAGTATGATAAATAATGTACTGGACCCATTTGTGAATATAAAGCTATTCATGTGCGCAAATATTTTGAAGATAGGGTCCCAGTTACCAGCCTTATCCAGCTATCTTTTTTTTTTTTTTCTAACAACAGTATAATTCTGCCTGTACCTCTAAAACAGATTGTTATGGGATGTGCACAGCCTTTTTATGTACCTCTTTCCCTCTCTCTCTTTCCTCTTCCTCAGACCTAGAGCCATTCCGTAAGTAACTTTATCTGTACGAGTAGTCACAGTAGCCTTGGTTTCAGCCAGCTGTAAATCTTGTCCTGACCAAAAGGGAAGGCATAAAGCGTTTTATGGTACATTTACTAGGTGGTGAAGATATGGTGAATTGCAATTCAACTATTATACTTATGCATTAACGGTTTAAAATAGAACCTTTGCTTTCTCTCCTCTGTCAAAATATATGAAAGAAAAAGTTAAATGACCCTGTTACAAAACCTTCTTGGTGGTTTTATCATGTTAAGGCCAAAAGGTCAGAATCCACTCCCCTGCCTATGACATGCACATGACATGCTTCAGAATGCAGATGTGCTCATAACTGTGTATAAACCCATGTCAGACACACTACAGACGTTTTAGCCTCATTTCTTTTCCTTTTCTTTTTTTGCCTTTTTTTTCTGTTTTCTTACAGTGTGTATTTTGTTTTTTAAAAAACTTATTCCTAATTAAATTAAATTATTGCTAAAAGATAAACTTCCTGTAAGATAAGAGACAAAAGCCTGTACAAAAACTGTCTCCCTAGCTCAGAGACAAGGAAGCTACTCTTGTTTGCAGTGAAATGTTGCAGGTATTTGTTGCCAATGTGTGTCTCACCTGCTGAGCACAGTGTGAGAAATGCTCCTGCTGGTGAGGCCATGGGGAGCATTGCTCCTACAGCACATTGACATCCAGAGTGCCTTGGACTAATTTCCCCTCCCAGCTAATGCAGCAAGGGGCTGCAGCAGGTCAGAGGGCAAGAGCTGGCTGTTTCCAAGATAGCCGAAGGGCTGAGTGGCTCACCAGGAATGGTAAGCAGATCCCAGTGCCAGTGTGACAGATCCTGACTGTGGGAAGCTCCTGCTTGCATGCAGGAGAGGACAGGGTGAAGAGTAGGGTAGGTGCAGAAGGGAAGAAGTAGATCAGTGAGTCATAAAAAATACATCTTGTTGCAAGTCTACTATTTAAAATTCTGGGTAGGAATTTTCAAGTTTGATTTTGCCAAATTCTTCTGTATAGTATTACTGTCTTAAGTGGACACAGGCACAGACAGTGATGGCCTGTCCCAAGAATGGCTGTAATATTCTCCTGGATCCATGTCAGACTGGGGTACCTGGGAAGAGGTGTACGTCCATCCCTCAGCCTCTCACATTCCTAACCACAGCTCCCACCTTCCTCCTTTCCAAGTCCCAAACTGGGACTCACCTCATCAGTGCCAAGATTCCTAATTCACACTTCTCCCTGCTCCTACATGCTCAGCTGGAAATCCCCTGTGCTCCAAGCAGAGAAAGTCAGGGAACTACTGCCAAACATGAACTGCTTGGAACCTGTTTGTGTCTTTGCCTTCTACACATACCACAGTTTGGAAGCCTTTGGTGGAAACACAAAGATTAACATTCTAATTAAATTATTATTAATACCACTTACATATCCATGAACAATTATATATGAGAATCAGAAATTAAACATATTAAAACATATTAAGTATACCAAGTTTACTTACAGGTGAATTAAAGATTTCAGTCCTCTGAATGTATTTCTTGAAATTGACTTAATGTTGTTGTTCTCTATGAACCTGTAATGGGTCATAAAGGGGTTCTGGTCAAAGCACTGCCTGTAACTTGGAAGCCCACCCACTCTACTTAATAATTTCAGGAAATGTACTTCTGTCCACTCACAAATACTCTAGATGAGGAAGGCCCATGAAAGCATCATCACTAATAACATCAAAAGTATTGGACGTAAACAACCTGCATAAAGAAATGCAAAAGAAAAGATGGTTAGGTTATCAGGAGCTTTAGAAAATGGTTCAGCAAGTCATGGTAGGCCAAATTTCCACTGCCTGGTTTCATGGTTTTTTCGGTGCAAGCACTATAGGACTGTAAGGCTGATATATTGCACCATATTGAGGTGCAAAGGGAAGGATTCAACAATTGTCTACTGCAGCCATCTGATTAAATTCCTTTGACTTCTGTGGGATGTTAATGTGGGTTTATCATGCCAGTGAAACAATGGGATTGTACAAGTGCCTCTGGAGATACACTACGACAACAATGAAATCTTCAAGTACTACAGAGGTTTATATTGTCTTGGTTTAAATTGCTGGTTAGCCAGACATCAGGTTGAATTTGCAACACTGACAGGAAGGAAAATCCTTTAACTTTTAAGTTAAACCTCTCAGTGTATTTAACCTGAGGGTACTGAAAGTTACTGGGAAAAAAAAAAAAAGAAAAATCTCTTAAATTCAGTCAGTGTTCAAGTCAGAATTATTTTTAAGACCTCATACCGCTTGGAGATACTCTTGGCGTATGCATCTAACAGTAAAAATACCAGCAACATATTTAATTTTATGTAATTTTGTAAGCATTAAAAGTGGACAAGCATTGATTTTTCCAGCTTTATTTATGCTTATCAGCCATGTTTGCATTTGTCCATTATAATCTAGCCATGGACTGCCACACTTTAATGTGGTGAGACATCATAAAGTACGATGAACTTTACCCCAGTGGAATACTACATGCACATCTATATTTTAATCAATTGACCTGATGGACAAATAGATTCATACTATGGCATCCTTAGACATTCAGGAATGCAAGATTTCCAAGCACTAATGAATCCACTTTATGAGTTAATGTCTTTTTTGACGTTTACATTCAGAATAAATTGCAGGTAATTTATTTTCTCAGTTGGCTGTTGCAGATTGTGCTTTTTCCACTTTCAGTATGTTCCTATATGAAGTATATGAAAAGACACAAGCAGGAAATTCTTCCTTTTTGTCAAAATCAAGGAATACTTCAATTTTAGAGAAAACAAGTATTTTTATAGAATTCTTGGACCAGAAAACCAATTTATTAAATCCCGCAACTAATTTTACTTTTCTGATGTGATTTTATTGGATAATTTTTTTCCTTTTTTGCACTCTATAATTTAGAGAACAGAGTGGTATCTCCTTAAATAGTATTGCTATTTTAGAAATTGCCAGGCTTATAGCATAGGTCTTGCACTTGGTGAGTTCATTTGCCTTCCAACTCATATCTCTCCCCAATGGCTGTATCAGATGCATTTGATGCACAAAGTGTTTTTTCCCCCAGTTTGTCTTCAAACACCATAGTTGCTGCTTCTGGGCATAGAGGCTGAAGGTATGGCACTGTACCTAGGGACTGCAACACTTGGTAGGAACAGTACAGGGCTAGCAAGTACAAATCCTCATACCATGATTACCTCTTCTTTCTGTGAACTTTCATGTCATTAGTTTATAAGGGCACCCTCAGCACATTGCTGATAACACAGAGATAAAAGTGATGAAGATGAGACCTGGGAGGTTTTCTCTACATTTAGGGAACACTCCTGCTGGCACTTCACCGTAGGTGTGTATGTTCTTTGTACTTTTCTTGTCACATGAAGAGCACAGACCATACCATCCATACTACACAAGAAATGGTCTCCTGGACTGAGAGTTACGAGTAGCGTTTAGCTCAAGACCATGATTTTTCCAGAGACCATTGGTGCTACTACATTAAAAATAGTAGTAAATAATAAAAGTGGCAGAATTACACCATATTTAGGAATCTGTGACTGGTGTACTGGAGATATTTAATTACATTTGGACTTTAAAAACATAATGCCAGAGACTATTTCTACATGTATTTATATTATTATAGAAATACATATAAGCTGCTAAATCTTGCTGTTGGATAAATGAAACCTACCAATACAGCTATAATCATGCAAAGCTAAAACCTCCTGTAATGTTTATTTAGCGTAAATTTTCCATATTCTTATTTCCCGTACTATCTTCTGCCAAAGATGAAAATTTTTTCTTTTCCACATACAAACTGCAGTGTTGTCCCCACAGATACAATCCTGCTCCTATGGTCTGTGTTTAAGGAGTCATTTGCCTTAGATCAGCAGCCTGACATTCCAAGGATGGCAAGCAGTTCAACTACCATGTTAAAAATATACCTGGAAAACAGATCAAAGCCCACAGTGGAACAAATCCTGCTTTTCTAGGGTCATAGTTTTTGTTGCAGCATTTATGAGCAGCAGTGTAGAACACGCATCTCATTGTGCAGTAGAAATGGAAATCGTTATCATTACCAAAATGCCATAAGACATTGCCCAAGCCCACTGTGCCAGGCACTATAATAACTCAAAATAAGATGACTGTGTCTGTCCTACTCTACCATGCCCAATTCTGCCTGCTTTGCAGTGGGATTGCTAAGTGTAGGTGGTGGTGTATCGTAGCCAAGAGAGATGATGTCCTACTCACTCTCTTCAGATACAAGCCCCACCAGTGCTGCTGCTTTTTTTTCCCCCTTCTCTTTTGAAAGGTCCATTGTAGAAATTATGTGAAATGTGTCCTTTTTGTGATCTATGACCACCTGGGAAAAGCTTCTCTAGAATAAAGCACGATGGAAAAGCATTTAGGTTTCCATAGTAACTGCATTTACCTATTTACCCTGTATCCAAAATTGTACAGTATGTCTGCACCTCCTTATCAGCTCCACTTGAGGTAGCAGAGTACAGACAGGGTCAGGGCTTCAGCTATCGGTACGCCACCAGTTTAATTTAAGAGCCAGAGAGCTCCAGTAAATCAACATTACACCTCTGACCACATCCAGAGTGCACGGGAAGTCGGTTTGGGACAGACATCCGATTTGGGTTTTGATCACACTGGGAAGTCTGCCTTGCCGGATTTCTGAGACAAATCTGGGTGTGTGTCAGGCTGGCAGCACATCCACTATAAACAGTTCAGGTTACACCCCCTCTACCTCTCTATAGCTCACAATTATATAATCGTATGCCCACATTTCTAGGAAAGCCTGTGAGCCTGTAAAAACCCTATGCTGAAATGCAGCTAATAGTTAAACATCCCCAAAAAATATCTTTCTGTGTATACCTCATCACAGTACTTGGTTTTGAAATAATTACTTCAGTCTTTAATTGGAAGAAAATCGTCATTACTTTTAAGACCATGAAATAACAAACAGGGTCAAATCCAGGTACTAGGAAGGCAAAACTCGCACTGAAGTGACTAAACTTCCACAGAAGTCAATGGCAATTTTGCATGGAAAAGGACTTCAGGACCTGTCCCACTGCAGTGACGGGCCTGATCTCAGGGGTTCTGAGCTCACAGTCCATGGGAGTTGCAAATGGACAGCTTTACACTGGGATCAGGTCCCAGGAATGCAGAAAATAAACAAGAATAGTTGTTGCAATACTTAAGTCCTTACTGTAATGTTAATTAAAGTATAATGAAGATAACATGCATTCTGTCACCAAAAGCTTCAGCATGTCAGCATTCAAAGTAATACTGACAACAGCCTTGCAAAATACTATGTAAAAATTAAACATGCACTATCTTTCAAATGGCTAAAAAGTCTTGTATTTTATGATCTCATAAATCCTCTGCTGCTGTTTCTTATAAAATTAATACTAAGACCCATTCTGAAATATTTATGAAGACATATACATTTCATAACAAAAAATGTATCATTTAAATATTTCTCACAGAAGCTGCAGAGATGGTGTGAGCAAAAAACTCCCTTCTGGGATTTTAGTAAAAGCAGATCTCACAAAGGATCTGTAAAGAAGAAAAAAACAACCATACATTAATGTAGCCTCATATATCCATGATTATAATACTGATCTGGTGATCACAGAGAAATTTATTTATGTAAGTAAAAAAAAATTACCTTCTCCCTCCCCTCCCCACCCAAATATAATGTGACAGATTTCATGTACTATACTAGAAGGTATATAATGAGATGTGTGCACATACACAGACAGACAGACAGATGAAAGAGATATAAAATCAGGATTCAAGGATGCAGCACAATTTTAACACATTAGCTGATGATTCTGAATGCTGGAGGTACTCCCTGCAGCAAGCATCCTTCTGTATGCACTGAAAACACCACACATCCTAGTTCATTTTAAATCATAAATTAAATAACCAAATGCTTACAGCCCTTACAGTGAGATAACATCAGGCGGAACGCTGCGAGGAATAGATCTGGCATTTTCACATAAAGCATTATCTTTGGTACAAGTACACCAGGCAGGACATTTTGGCTTCACTGGTTTCTTCCCTTCAGTCAGCAAAAGCACAGATAAAAGGCATAAGAAATAAGCAATTCTTCTAAAGGGTCTGCTGGCATTTCCCATTCTTTTGATCCGCTCTCGTTCCAGCCAGTTGAAAGAATATCCCAAAACATGAACAGGGTTCTTTATTCAGCCATTGGATGTCTTTCTCTAAGTCCAGGTCAATATTTGTCTCTGCTTTCCCAACCCTTTTCTTTCTCTTTCACTCTGTTTTTGTAGATAGAAACCTGCAGCTGATCTGTATGTTTCCACTCACTCAGGCAACGTACTGCTCAGAGAAGAACCTGCGAGGTGCTGTAAGATGGGGAAAATCCAACCGGCTGAAGCGAAAAAAAAAAAAAATAGGAAAGAAAAAAAAAAGACTTGCATCACCACAAAAACACTGAGCACAACACAGCATTAGATTGCAAAGTGATGTAACTGAGAAATACACTGCTTTCTGTTTTCACAGGGAGGCCCTTTCCCTGTTTCCAAAAATAGTACAGCATTATGTTTTGCTGGTGGGTGGGTGAGTGGGTGTGGGGTGGAGTGTATGTGTGTGGGGGGAGAAATCAGTCATCTCTTACTGGATCCTACAACCTCATGAACCTTTCAGAATTATGTTTCACATATTGCAAATAGCAGAACTAATGGCAGTATCCACAGGAAAATGAAATAGAATGAAACCATCAAAAGCACTGCTGCAAAAACTGTTAGATTAATTTTTATCCTCGGCCTTTATTGCACATATTTGTACCACTGAAAAACAAACTGCCACACATGGAAAATATTACAATGTATGAGAGAATGCCTTTGACTGTCATTCCTAAACAAAATATTTTCTCATGCAAAATAGACCCCAAATACAGCGCCTTTTTTTTTTTCTTTTTTCTCCCCCTCCCCCCCCCTTTTTTTTTTTTTCCAGAAAAGGAATTCTTATTTGTTGCATGTTTTCTGAGCTGGTTAAATAAAGGCATAGGTGGATCAAGCACAGTTCTATATGGACAACATTAATTTAAAGTTCAAGTTAAAAAATGTATTTTCTTGAAACTGGTTTGATCATTTTAGATGGAAACAAAATTATCATTTAAATACCAGCTGTGTTAAACCCATAGTTAAGAATGGACCTTCTTTGAAGAGTGACAGGATAAGGACAGATCTTGGTGGTAATAATGAACCTTTACAATACTGCCTGGAGGCTGCAATCAAAATGAGTGCTAGGTATGGTATGAGTGCTCTCTCAGATACATCCTCAGCCTGAAGACTTTACAGTAAACTACATTAAATATTTTACAGCACCTAAGTATTATTTTATTAAGAATGGTAAGACAAAACAAACAAATGCCAAATGGCTGGGAAGCCATACCGGATGATGTTTTGTTCAATATGGTATTGCTATTAGACGAATTTTGCAAACCTTAACAGGTCTTAACACTTCCTCGTTGGACTGTTTACATTAGACAGCTCACAAACACTACTGAGGTCAACCCAGTGGTATAAACATTTAATACAGTCAGGCTCACTCTTAGCTCCTTCACACGGATGCTGTGTCCTCACCAGGAGACACCTCATCTCCTGATGAGGAGATCTCTTTTGACTTCTGGTTACCCCTCCTTTGATTTCACATGGCCACCTGACTCTGACCCATTGCTCCTGCTCTACAAGCCACAAAATCCCAAGATCAACATCAGGCCGTGTCTATCTTCCTCAGAAACAATCCCAGCAAGGCCTCAGTGCATATCCAGGTGCCCACCAGGGATTTAATAGGCTATGGGCAGAACAACAGCCTGCAAAACTGCAAGAAATTCAGTCTGTGGATACAAGGCAGGACTCCAGCACTGCTCAGTCCTTGACTGGGTGGTGGCTGAGGTCCACCTCTCTGGGATGAGGGGAGACACCCAGAGCTCACACTGGGTGGTGGGATTGCATCCTCTGAGGGACTGGGTGCAGCCAGAAATGTCCAGGCAGCTTTCAGAGGCAGATGGCCACCTTCAAGGGCCCTGCTGGGAGAGGACAGCACTGCCTGCGCATGAGTTCACTTCCCACCAGGCATCTGAGCCCGTGGAAGGAAGGGCAACTCGTGCTTTCTCAGCTCCCTTGCTCTCTCTGTTGTGCTTTTGTAAAGGTCTTTATTAATTTAAGTGTGGGCCCATGTTTTTGCTCTTAAGAAACACAGGTTACTTTTGAGCCCATTCACCTTCTGTAAGAAAATGGAACAGAATTACAGCAGCCAAGGCACTGAAATCATTATTAAGTAAATGTTGATGCCTTCCCATCCTCCAGTATAAAAGTGACTTCTTGCTCTGGAAATGATCTAATTGTACCTACTGAGAAGGAAGCTGGATTTGTAGGACTTGCTAAGTAGGCTACACCATCTTCTCCCCTCCAAGATGTCCAATGGCACAGACATGGTGAGGTGAGAACAGAAAATTCTCTCTTTTAAAGAGGCCTGTTGTTTGTTTGTTTATTCCTGGCAAAGCTACCCATTGCCATGGCAATATTTTGCCATTGATGGTGAAACCCCGTGTTTCATTTCCTTTGGCTCATTCACTGAAACCCACCATCAATTAATTACCTAGGCTCTTCTCTTTAATTAATACTCCAGCCACAGTGTGAACCTCCTGAAAACTTTGCAGTGTAGTGTTTCCTTCAGTAACAAAAGCACATTCTGCAGCAGAGCAGCAATCTGACTCCAGTTCTGTCCATGCAGAGAACCGCCTGGAAGTTAGTTTTCTATTCCAAACCACATGCCGAAACAATCGCTTTTCCCAAAATTGCAATATTATGAATATTTATAACGGCCCATCAAAAGACAGGCACAGCCACATTTTCCAGGGTCCTTTTCTGCCAAGCTCAGCATCTCATTTCCTGCCATGCGGCAGTTTAAAAACAAAGCGGCGATGGGTTTTGGGTGGCACAGCTCCTCTCGGGGCCGGCGGCACTTGGCTCACCCCGGCCGTGCCATGGCTGTTTGTGCGCGGCCCGGCGGAGCGGGCAGAGCCTGCTGTGCCAGGCCCAGCGCCCGCCCCTGGGCCCCGCTCCCTGCCCGCCTGTTCCAGGTACTGACTACCCACAATGAGACTCGACATTCATTCCTTTCTCTTTCTGACAGGTTCCAGTAGGGGGGATGAGGGAGTTGCGGACGCGCTCCTCGCTCTGCTTCCCATCACTTGGCGTTCTAGCCGAAAAGCCTGGACTGTGCCGTGCCGTGCTGGGAGGGGGCGGCGGCCGGGCGCGTTCCGGGACACGGCAGGGGGAGCCCGGCTGGGGGTGACAGGCCCAGCGCCACCGCTCGGGGACACAGCCCGGGCCCGTCTCCCGGCAACGCGGCGGCTCCGGGCGGGGCCCGCTCCAGCGGCCTGGGCCGGGCAGGGCCGGGGAGAGCCAGGGCCGCCCCTCAGGGCCCCCATCGCCTCACGGCCGTGCCAGCCCTCGTGTGGCGGCGGCAGGAGCCCCTGCCCGAGGGTTCCCTGCAGCAATGTGCCCTCACAGCTCGCTCACCTCTGCGGCGTCCGCCACAGCCACCCGCGCCTGAGGGAGCCATGGTTCCCACGCGGTGGCTCTGCGGGGTGAAACACGAACTGCTGTTTCTTCCAATGTATCCAAATTGTTTGGTAACAACAATTTTTTGATGATAATCAACCATCTAGTAAAAATCTCGGTGCGAGTATGTGACAGTCAAAATTAAAGCTACTTTTGCCTGCTGCCACTAGAGGTGTTCACCAGCCACCAGTGCTTGTGGTTCTTTGGTCACACTTAGCACAACTTCCATGGCTTCATTTCTACAGCAAACATCATCATCATCATCATCATCATTATTATTAATATCTAAGCATACATTTTTAGCACATATTCTCCAATATCTGGTTAAAATATTAAGACTTCCACAAGTAAACCTGTTTGCTAAAAAAATTAGAGGACAGCAAATACAAATGGTCAGAACATAGAACAAAAATTACTTTAAAAATATTTAATATTTTTCAAGGTGTTAACTCCATGCCAATGACTATATTTGCATATTTTCATTAGACTAGAATGTTTTCATTACCAAAAATTTGAATAATCTTGCTGTGATTTCATGCTCATTACATTGCCCTTTGCAGATCTATATCCCGTTACAGTTACCCTTAATTTCATCTTGCTTTTAGAAAACTGTGTTGCCTTTTCTCTGTTCAGGATGAGCTGCCTGCACATACATAGCCTAATCCAAAACCCACTGATGGTGATGATGAGACTTTACTGTGCTTGGTGTTAAGCCCATATTATTACACCACACCGATGGGCAATAGCTCGAATCGCACCCAGTATTCACGGGCCTCCTAAAGAACAAAACATTGTCATTGCTATGTCACCACTGTGTTCGGAGCTGAAGGATTTTGAGATCAAAGACTCCTACAAATACCTCATTTTGAGTCCGAGTTTCTGCTCTCTTGGCTCCACCCTTTTAAGAAATCCTGCAGCAAATGGCAAATTTAAAGCAGCTGAGAATGAGGCTGTGCTTTCAATAAACAAAACTAAGTCTTGTGAATTCTAAACAGTTCTGAAAAGACTACGCTTCCTGGTGGATCTGGCACCAGGAGTCATTGCCAGGAAGAGGCCTTCTGCAGGTTAGGAATAATGAAACTTGAGATACCTTTACAACAGCTCATAGCACAGACAAACTTGGGAATGATCACAACTCTGCCCAAAACTTTTTATTTGGAAAACTCTGCTGTCTTTGCCCTATCCTATCTGTACAGGTTTGTATTATGGCTATCCTTCCTTATTATACCAGTTTCATTAAAAGCAGAACAACCAGGCCAGTCCCCGAGTCAAAAAGCCGAGGAAATGGCTGCTTAACTGCTGCCAGCTTTGGAGGAAAGAAAGACTTGGAGGGTGGTCTCCTTTCCCTTATGTGAAGTGGCCAGTTCACAGTTCACTATGGACTTAGAGCGATCACCTCTGAAGTGAGCTCTCATGGCCAAAATTTCATAGTGATGTACAACACCTGCTCCACTGAGCATATCCTGGTGAATGTGCAGGTGTCTCTGGAACTTCTTTGCTGGTTCAGGTACACCAGAATTTGACCAATGACAAAAATTATGTCAGGAGAGATGTGCTGATCTCAGAATGATCTCTCTTTAAGAAAAACAGATGCACAATATATTTCTTTCAAAGGGAAGCCAGGCAAAATTAATCTATTTCTAGGTTTTATTTTGTTGCAACTAAGAACTTTCAACATCCTTATGATTCTTGATGCTTTATTTGCTTCTAAGCTCTGTTATAAACCAGTGTGTTTTGCAGCACCCAACCCAGCAGCATCACGTTAACTGCTCTCCTGATAACCAGCCACTTTTGTCCAGACCTACACAAACAGTTCTTGCTTTGCTTCTATTGTCTGTGTTTTGCCTTGAAAATGCTAACAATGGATATTTAAAGTTGTGGGGGAAATGAAAGAGCAAACATACAAGCTCTAAGAGCAAACCAGAGCCCAAATCAAAGATGTATGATGCTGTGCTACTTCATGGTTCACAGCAGGAAATGATACCACACCTAATACAGGGGGAAGTGTAAGAAAGGAAACAGTATAAAAGAACACGAGGTCTCCACCTGCTGCAGAAATATGGATTTTTTTTCAATTTTTCAAGACAACTCTCAAAGAAAATTTGCCTGTAGTTTACTCAGGGAAGATTAACTTCTCCCATGTTGGACATGGGGACAGTTCTGAGACAGATGACATGCCCATCCATTTCAGTGGAACTGACATCACACTCATCACCCAGCATACATCCTATGGTAAGATTAAGTGCCTTCTGTATAAATCTCTCAGCAAGAAGTCTTGTTCAAATATGCAAGCTACTTTTTGCCTTTTTTTTTTCCCTACATGGATCTATCAGACATTAAAACCACAATACTAGTGAGAGAATCTATGCTTAGTTTGTATTTGCCAGCTTCTTCAGAGCTGGCATGGTCATTTTTAAGAACATATTTCTGTGCAATGCTTTCCTTAAGAGGATGATTTCTCTCTTCCCAAGTCTTGCAAGTACTATTGATTCTGCTCTCTTCCACAGATCACTGCTAGTGTTTCTGTCCTAATGCTATTCTCTAAACTGGATTAAATAAATTAGCTGGTAAAAGAACCAGAAAACAAATAAAACCCAAAACTAGCCCAAATCTTTCAAACCTACCCTGCCCCTCCACCCTCAAAATTGCCAGAGCCAGAACAAGCAGCTGAGGACAGGAGTGGGCAGAGAGCATTGGTTTCACTGTTAGAGAAAATGCATAGGGAGCTGCACACTTGAGCAGCAGTTTCATGTTACAAATGCTCATATTTAAATGAACCATAGGACAGAACTGGTGACAAAGTTCCTCAGTCTCTACCGAACAGGACAAAATATGAACCTCATAAAACACCCCAGTATTTACCTACCATTCTTTAAAAATTATCATCTAACTGGAGGACAGAAGTTCAACAGGTATATACAAACCGACACTTCGTAATTATCATCTGCACTCTGCCAGCTCCTTGCATTCTTAATTTGCTATTTATTCATAGAAGGTATCCTTCATGCCTACATTCAAAATAGGAGGGATAGAAAATCCAGTCCAGTAATAATTCTGTATACAAAACAAAATGTCCCAGATTTTCTATCATGAGCAAGTGCTTTCTGCAGACCCAAAACAACATACTACTGTCAGTGTAGCTAAATGCCATTTAATTGGCAGCTAGAAAAGTCTGTAATACATTTCTTCATGGAAAAATGTCTGAGCTCTTCCAGTGTGCCAAGATGCTAATTAAAAACAGACGGCATGTTACAAAATCCTTTCCTTGACCTGTGCTATCTTACATGCCCTTCTGTACTTTTTCATGGCACTGGCTCCCTGAAGAATAATTCTAATCTTCATAAACTTGTCTTTGATTTTCCTTGTCATTTTGAAGACAGAAAAGAAGTAACAAAATATTATTTATTTAAATGTACATAGGAAATTTATTTGTTACATGGCAGCGACAACAGGCTTTTGAGGAGAAAGTCTTTACTTGTTAAAAACGGGCTCCTATGTCCTGAATAATTTACAATGGAAGAAATCTTAGCACCACTGAAGTCACTGAAATACTTCAAGCAGAAGCCTTGCTGGAGTGCCATGGACATAATGAACTGCACAATAGGAAGGATGTGCCTCATCAAACACATATTGTTTCATCATTGCTAATTGACATGCTTTACAAAACAGAGATTTGGATCAGCACTGAAACATTCTAACGGGTTGTTGGTGATAGCTCTACAAGTGTATTTTACTGATGTTTTTATTGTTCTCGACAACTCAAGAAATTTGGAAAAATACCTTATTTCAGTAAGAGTTAATCCTTTTTACCTTAAGCAAGTACCAAATCTGCCTGACATCCCACCCCACATTATGGCAGGCATGCTGCCATTGCACAAACCCAGCACAGATTCTCCATTAAGTGAAATACTGCATCAAGCTGAACTCCAAGGTCCCTTTTTCTTACAAACCACATTCACCCTGCAGAGGAGACTTCAGAGTGCTGAAAATTTCATTGCATCTGTTTGCTCATATGCCAATATGCTACATATTTAGTACAGCTTTAAGAAAAGATTTGCTCTTTTGGCTGCTGGCCCTTTCCCTCTGCAGTGGGAGAACAAAACCAACACAACATCTTTATCTAAGAACTGACTGTAGTTTTAAATATAATTTTCATAGCAACAGAGAAATACACATTTTAGTTATGACTGCTCAGAAGCTGAAGGATTGTCCCTACCTTGAACATGGTAACATTCACATTTTCAGTGCAAAATGATTCCTAATTATCACTTTTCTAAAACAATAATCCAAATACTATACAGCTGACTTTCTTTTTGACACCAATCACTTGTAGGCATCTGTAAGGTTCCACTGTTGCTGCTTTGTGATTTGGGCAGAGCCATTAAAACTGGTGGGCCTAATTCCCAGGCTCAATATAACACATCAGTACGAAGTAATAAGCTCCTTCATGAAGCAATATAGCTCCCCAGCTAAATAAATGGCACACAGTACTGATTAAACAAAGGCACATGTGGCCTTTTTTCCCCAAGATTTTTTTTAGAAGCAAATGGATGAATATATAAGAGAAAAAGACAAGGACAAAAAAAACCCAGGTTTGGGAACTCAAGAGAACAGTTAACATCACAGAAACTGAGATGTTGGCTCCCAGGCATGGAAAGGGGGACCTGAGAAATTCACTAGAGAATTTCTTGGAGCAAGTAATGGCTGAAAGGAGCTTGGAATTGCAAATAGTCTCTTGCTGTTCAATTTTCTCTTCACTCAGGGAAATCAAGGCTATACATTCATTGCAAATAAAGACTGGATCAAAGATACCCAATTCCATTAACAATTTATTTTCTTAAACAGAACAATTGGAAATAATGATTTTTTAGATAACTGCTCAGGTCAAAAATAGTAATAATGCTCTACTCTATGTTTCTGACACCCCTGCTTCCCCCTCAGGGAGACAGATATCCCTTCATATGCACATTATATATACACATATATATTAAGATCTCTCTCTCTCAAGAGCTATATATAGCTTCTATTCACAGGCGAGCACCACAACCACTTATTCATTCTTTTCATGCTTTACCTGCTGTTTTCAAGGCTGCCCTGCTGCTAAAAATAGCTTCGCATATTAGAGGAGGGTTGCTATAGATTCAGAATGGGTGATGTTCCAGAGACAGCTAAATCCCTCCTTGCTGAGGATCCGTGTGGATGCATGTGATGGGCATCTGTGGCCAGGGCTGTGATGCCTTTTCAAAAAGACTCTCAGGCTCCAAGGATGGGGTATTTGTGTTGTTCTTAAGGCTGCACTGAACTGCAAATCAATTTAAATCATGGATGTCATTGTAAGTTTAAAGCTTTGATTTTCATACTGTGGTGTTAGATCACAGTACAACAGTACCTTCATATATTAATGAAGCTAATATTCACATATCTTTTTAGCTGGGAGAACAATTTAGTATTCTGTTGTATGGGCATATTTTTCTGCAGGCATTGATGTCTTCAAGTAAGAAAATAACACTGACTCTGTTAAGGCTGAGGTTCAAATAAAAGTTTTACAGGGAAAGAGTGGCATGGATTTACTAAACCAAGATTGATAAAAAACATTAAACCAGATCCTAATATAAATCTAAATAACACAATCCATCTTTTATGAGCAATGTATTAAGAACAGTGTAATGCAGACTTGAGAGAATATTTTATGAAATGCTAAAGGAAATGTTTTTTCACTCAAATCTCACTTCACATCCTGACCCTTATCTTCTATGTGGTTGTTTTGTGTCCATTTAGGAGGGGCAGTCATCTAGATATGTAACTGTTAACATTTTGACTTACCACTTGCAAATTGAATGTGGTTTCAGCAAGTAGCAGGATCTCCCCCAGAGTACAAGATGCAATATTTCCTTTGAGTTGCAGTAGATAACTTTCCTCAGTGTTTTTTTGAGTCTGCCATTTTTACTTTTAGAGTTGTGGATATTGCACAGCTCAGTATTGCTGGCTATAAATATCATAACTTGATATTTGTAACTAAGTTAGACTAATGGTTGCCATTTAGGATAGTTATCTTTCCCACTCCACTTAGGTGCCATGGAATGAATAGAAAGGTTGATAGTATTTCAGTACTTTATGTCTTAATGATATTGGTGATTAAATAACATAAAATTGTATTTAAATTGAAATATAATCCCTATTCTTTCTAAACCCTGGCGATCAGTAGTATACTTTTACTAATAAAAGGCCAGTTCTAGAAGAATGGTTCATGGTATTATTAATTAAATGAGGTCTCACAGCAGTACTCTGTAAGCATGTTCATTAAAAACTGTGAAATAGGAATTTTTAACTGATTCTTCCTACTTCAGTGCTTGGAGCAGCTTTTTCATATCCCTGTATCCTTCAGTTTTCACAGAAGGATCAGTTACTGATCACCTCAACCTGAATCTAACAGCCTCTACTACTTTACTATGCAATCCCACTGAAATAGTAAGGAAAAGTGAGGGTCGATTCTGTCATCATTACATTTTATTATGCTCTTATATCTTAGTTTTTTAAAACCTGACTGTGAGATTCCAAACAACTGACTGCAACACTGTATATTGGAAATAATCTCTGAATTATTTTCATTGCTTAAGGACAACCAGTGGAAAAGACTGTGATGAACTCATCTTACCAGCTCCACAGTACAAGTTTTCATGACTGGCCTTCTGGATTCCTGAGTTAAGAGCTCAACTTCCAAGTTAAGATGAAGCACATCTCTAAAAAACAGGTGTTGTGTGGAAGATATTTGCAAGAATGAGAGTGTACATCTCTATTAACATTACATCTTAGACTTTGAGGCACCTTTCTTTTCCAGGTTCTCTGGAACGCTGGGAACACAAATAGCTTGTAACTGCTTGCATGATTCACATGACAGTGACTTGTCTGTCACCTTTTTATACAGAAGACTTCAGATTCCAGACACTCCCTGTCAATGATCTGTACCTTTCCTCAATTCTCATAAGTGAATATTATGAATATATATACATGGTAGACATTATGCACAAAAATGCATGTCAGGAAAAGAGGGAATGCGTATCTTGTCCACTATAGTTTAAAAATACAATGGACTGTAACTTTGCTCATGTATTTTTTCCCCTTCCAAAAAATCCACTGGGAAACAACATAATTTAAAGAAAATAAGTACATTGCTTCTACACATTACTAGATTTTAACTCTCTAGCTTATTATTTTCCATTTTTTTTCATTTTATATAATAACTCTGATATCAAACTGGAAAAACAAATTTGCCTTTCTCTTGTATTTATGTAATTGGATGCCATCAGTCACTTTCCACCAAAACAGATCTAGCCATAAAAGTAAGATTAGGCATTCTTTGCTCTCTTAGGAAATAGTTCATACTTCAGGGAATTTAAGCATTCTAAAATCTCCTCAAAGGAAAACTGGAATATGGTGGAGGAGTTAACTTCTGTATTCCACTTACTGAAATGCAAGTTGATAAAACTAAGAAGTAGTATTTTGTACATACTCTTAAATTAAATTCCTGATAGGGTGAAGTCACTAGTCAAGTTTATGCATACCTACATGGAAGTGTAATCTTGTAGTGAGCTTTGTTCTGAGCAGAGTTGCCAGACTAAGATCCGCAGACCAAAATCACCTGCCACAAAGCAAATGTGGGACTAGCAGACATGATTAAAGGACACTTGACAGGAGTCTACATAATATACCTCTAGGGGATTTATTTAGTAAAATTCTGTATGTTTTGCAAAAATAAGCCCAAACTTCAGAGATAATAGAGGGAGTCGATTCTAAGATTATTTTTTTTATCAAAGTCTGATTTATTTCCATAACTGAATCAGTTCATCTTTACAGGATCATACTGCTATTATTTACACTATACATCTTAACAAGGACTTGCATAGAACTTAATTTTAATGAAATTTTTTGAAGTACACAGAAGTTTTAGGATCAAGGTTAAGGCTTTGAGTGTTCCCTTAATTACAACAAAAGGAATGAAAGAAGCAATCTAGTTTTCAAGATGATATAAGATTCTTACATAACTCTGTAGTCATAGGCAAGAAAACTAAAATAGATGTTAGCAATTAAAACAGTTATAGTTCTTCTATAGTGTATCTGTGATTCTTTAGCATGTTAAGAGTGGAAGCAATGCGACCATCAAATAAACTGTGGAGCAGGACTTCAACTACTTCAGTCCATGATAATGAAAACTAAGGCTGCTCTTCTATCAACAGCAATAAAAAAGTCTTGTGAATTGTGTATTGAGAGGCCTTATATGCATCATAGGAGGTGGAGCTAAGGGAATAAATAAGGTTATTTAGGCTGTATTTTCTAACTTTGTGGCCTAAACTGGGATTATGTTTACCAAACTGATCAGCTGAAAAAAAGGGTGCAATTTCCACATCTTCGACTTCTTGGGAAACTTTCAGATTAACAGGAAATTTCAACTTTATTTTTAATAAGAGCCTTTAACATTTGTTTTTATCCTAACAGCAGAACAAGCTTAATCTGAATTCGGGATGTGCACTGTTGTCTTCTTCAGTTTTCCATGACTGTTTATTAAACTAATTTCCACACTTTGGTCTCAAAAAAAATGCTCTGTAGACAGACAATAGAAGCAGCACCTTCAGGGCTCTTGGCAGTAAGTAGTTGTGGACATGGCAAAGATTGGTTCACCCTAGAGGTAGAGAAGCCAGGAATAACAAAGGTCCATGGGTCAAATTCTACTTCATATGTCCTTCTAAAATGCCATCATCTGTTGGATCCGCCTTTAGATACACAAATTTTCGAAAGAACTGTTTTCCAAATTGCCTATCATATTGGAAGTCTTCATGTTCTAGAAATTCTGTCTCCACACAATGTATCTGACACTGATATCCAGTGGTGTTAAACAGAAATAATTAAGAGAAAATGTCCGTAGATAACTGGAATTAAGGAAAGTCAATACTCTTATAATAGGATTAGCTATTATATTATTTGCTCTATTTTATCTTATTAACAAGTGAAATGCAATACAATGATTGTGGCTACTTATACAAAGTAGATTTTAGAACAAGGAAACTGGTGATCAATCAGATGCTATTTTTCAAAGACACTTTTCTAACAATGATTATGCACTGAAATGGTAACTGCAACTTCAAAATATAAAAAAACTGCACAGCTGCTCTTGAAATAATGGACATAGCATGGGCTTGTCTATGATTATTTTTTGTAACTGACTCTATACTGGAAATACCTTTAAACACAGAAGTTCTTTTCTTGAGGAAATTACTTTATCAGCCAAACAAATAAAACTGCATTTGCCTTTTAGCACAGCAACATTGACATCTAGTGGCTAGTTAAGATTCATGTTTGATACTCCCTGCATGACAAAAGAGGTGGAACACAGCGTTTATTGAATTTGACAAACCATATGCACTGCCAGCTATCTCCACACAGCCTCTAGATGATTACAGAGTATCATTGTTGTTTAATGACCAGTTTGGAGTGAGCAGTACCTGTGATGGGAACTGGTGAGCATGAGCCACTGCCCCTCATGTATGGCCCCACTGGTTTTCCCTGACTGTCAGGAAGTCCTAAGGTTGGGAATCAGCTGCCTGATTGTCGTGTGTACCTTCCTCAGGGCTTGTTGGGAGGCACAGTGCATCCCTGAAATTGTACACGGCTACAGCTGAAGGAAAAAGAGCTGCGGTTACTGAATGTGATGTTACTGGCAAATGTGAATGTCCATTTTTAGCTTTACTTGCTTTTTCTACAAATTACTAGGGGGCTTCAAATAGGAGATGAAAATCAGGAACATGACAGATGCCAAAGTACTGTTCGTACAATGAAGACACACAAATAAATGATTTGGCAACTTACTTCACAGACATGTAGGAGATAGGAAGGTGCCAATATCAAATCGCATTAGAAACTGATTTCCTCATTTGTCAACAAAAGAACTGACTTAATGGAGAAAGAGGAAAGATTGAACAGACCAAATCTCAGTTTTACTAGCATTCTTGATGCTTCCACATTACTGTATCCTAATCAAACTCAAATGTAGTCTCTGGCAACAGCTCCCAATGGATGTAGTTGTCAGTGACTGTCCTGCCCTTGCTCTCCATACCAGTGGTAGCTGCCTCCTCGGGCCTGCTGGCAAAACCTTCTGATTTGCTTCATTAAAAATTGGAACAATTTTTTTAATTGGCTAACAAAACTAATTTTGATTCAACAGATCAGAGGCTGTTGAGTTTAAACAACTTTACCAGAAGATTTAGGAGGCAATCATCTTCTGCAGGAAGGCTGATGTGTTTCTTCCTGGCTAAATACTGTTAAGGAGTAAATATCTACACTTGGTATTTCATAAAAATACATAGAGAAATCTAAGTCAGAAAAAGAGCAATAAAATGTAGGAGTTCTCCAATACATAACCTATATAGAAAGGTTAAAGTACTTTCTCAGGCTGCAAAAACGGAAAACTGTGGGGATATATATCTTCCAATATTTAAAGATGTTATTCAAATTATGATCACTTCTTGCTTTCTGTACAAACTAGTGCAGGGCATTAAGAAATTAGCAACAACAAAAATTTTCTTACATAGTAGGAAAAACCCCTTTATACCTAAGAGGTTAATAGATTAAGGTATTAAGCTGGGAAATCTCCTATACTAGAACCTTTTATAAACAGCTCAATAAGTATGTTGGTATAATACTTTTAATTCTGCATGTCTATGATGTAGGTACCATGTGTGACTTAAAATTTTTAGATACACCAGGTCTCATACTTTAGCCCATTCTAGATTTAGGGCAGAACTAAAGTTAGAGCTACAGTGATGTTTTCTCCTTTGTGGACCACAAGTTCAGAGCTACTGTAATTTAAGATTATTGTTTCACATTACTGCTGACCTGATGTAAAAGAGAGCTGCTGCTAAAAGGGCAGCCCCTGTTTTCCACCTCCCACTTCCCTCCTGTCCCATCCCTCCATCCCTAACATTTTTTGCCCCAACAGGGTTACTCACGCAGACACCACATCAGACAGTCACAGGACCTAGGGTGGCAGAAAATTAAATTCTGCAGTTCAGCAGGAGTGGTCAGATGAGCACTAAGGCCAGTTCAAGAAGAAAGCTCTCTTCAGTGGCAGCTTGACTGACTTGTAAAGATTGGCATAGATTTCCTTGTAAAGGAAAGCTGTGCTCTTAAGGTTTAGCTGTACAGTCATTGAAATCCAACTTAAAATGTAGCACCTCCTGTAAAGAGTTATGCCCATCTTGTCTGTTTTTTTTTCCTTCCAGTCCTGTGGGACTCATATAAGAGAAGTGCCTTTTTGGTGTCAAAACATACTGTTGCTAGAATTGAACTACGGAGATACTCCCATTGGAGAAAAGTATAATGCATATACCAAGGGCTAAGGGCATGTTCAGTTTCAATTTCCAGTTTATTTGAGAGACCATTCCTGAACCCATTCTCCAGCTGTAGCTTACTGTAGCCCACATATAAAATGCAGTCAGGTGATGTTCTAAAGCACCACAGTTAGACATCAGAAAAGCATAGCATAGCAAGATGAAATTATCTAGCTGCTATTCTCAGAAAAGCTGTTTATAACATAACTTCAGCATCTACAGCAGCTGCTGTAGTTGGACTCACTGCAGAATTTTCCTGTCCCAGAAACTGTATTTCTTCTATATGCAGGCTTTTGTGGCCACAACACGATGCCAAGAGATTCAAGAACTGTAAATCTTTCCTCTACCTTTCCCACTCTTCTTCAAAGTGCATAATCAATGATATGTTGGCCCAGTTTCCAGAATCATGTCAGGATTCATTCACACTAAAGCAGTCTGTCATTTCCATAAGACAGGAACAACAAAAAGATGCTTGCTATTACAGCTTTGAGGGTATACATTATTTATTTTGATATATTTAAATTATTAATTAGGATAATTCCATTTTTGCAACAGAGTCTCTGCCCTTTAGAGGAATGGGGCCGCATTCAGCAGGACTTCAGCAGAGTACTGCAGGCACTCAGATAGGCACAGTGCCACTCTGCTCCTCTCCATGGGACACTTTAGCATCATCTCTGTATCCCTTCACAGCAATAATGACATCAGAAGAAACACAAACACTAGGTCAGGAGAAAAAAAAATAAATCTGAGAACAGAGATTGAGCAGCCAAGGTAAGGAGATTCACTGTCAGCTACGGTCTGTGATTGCCTTACTGCAGAAAACCAACTACAACCTTGTATTTTACAACTTGCACAGTACAAGGGCAGCAGCAGTATTTAAATTTTTAATATTTCCCTGTATTAAGTGTATCCGTGGTTTAACTATCCAGGAATCAATAACACAACTGGAAACTCTACCACAGTCCAGAAGAAAGTACCTGTGATGGATTACAGCATTTCAGACCTCAGCGGTTCAGGTTTTGTTTGATGGCAAACCATCAATTCATTGACAGCTAACTGCTGCATCTGATGACTTAATGCCGAAGATTGGCGCTTCCCACCTACTTTATCAGCAAATACTTTTGGCTTATAAAGCTCCTTTTTTTTTTTTTTTTATGCCACCCACAGGCTCCCAAACTCTTTATCGCCCCGTTGCCGTCGGTCCTCAGAGGGAAACTGAGTCACATATTGGCTTTCGTTCTTCTAAGTGCGAGATGCGGCTGGTGCTGGGACCGCCGTGCCGAGGCCGCGGTCTGTGCCCGGGGAGGGCAGCGCTGCCACCGCCCAGCGCCTCCCTCTCCTCCCTGAGGGTCCCCTCCCGCACAACGACCCCCGCCCGCCTCCCCGATCCTCCCGAGGGACCCTTTTCCCCGAGCCCCGGCTCCCGCAGCGGGGTCCGAGCCCGCGCCCCGACAGCAGGGGCTGCGCTGCCCGAACGCGCCGGGGATGGGCTCGGGGAGAGGGGCGCCCGGGCCTCTCTGAGCCCCTGCGGCACAGTCCTACCTTCCCAGAGGCGGAGACCGCGGCAGCCGGGGCCGCTGAGCGGGTTCCCGGGCAGGGAGACTCCCCTCGCCCCTAAACATCATGAGCGGCTTTCCCCTCCCCTCCCCTGCCGTGCCGCTCGCCCTCCCCCGCGCCCGCTGCCCCGCGCCGCCCGCCCGCGGCGGAGGGAGGGACACGGGGAGGAAGGGAAGGGAAGGGAAGGGAAGGGAAGGGAAGGGAAGGCAGGGAGCCCGCGGTGCGGCCCCGCTCCGCCTCTGCCCCGCTTCCCGGGAGCGGCCTCGCAGCAGCGCCGGGAGCAGGGCCGGGAACGCAGGCGGCCATGGAGCCCGACCAGCTGCGCCTTTCCGCGGCCGTGAGTGGGGCCGGCGGGGAGGGATGGGGGCCCGGCAGCGGCGGGCGGGGACGGGCCCGGCGGAGGCCGCGGCCTCCATGGCGGCGGAAGGGCCAGGCCGCCGTACCCGGGTGGCGGGCGGGCAGCCGGGGCCGGGCCTGTGCCTGTGCCTGTGCCTGTGCCGGTGCCGGTGCCGGTGCCGGTGCCTGTGCCTGTGCCTGTGCCGGTGCCTGTGCCGGTGCCTGTGCCTGTGCCGGTGCCTGTGCCTGTGCCCGTGCCCGTGCCTGTGCCTGTGCCCGTGCCCGTGCCTGTGCTCTGTGCCCTGTGCCCGTGCCCGTGCCCGTGCCCGTGCCTGTGCCCTGTGCCTGTGCCTGTGCTCTGTGCCCTGTGCCTGTGCCCTGTGCCTGTGCCTGTGCCTGTGCCCGTGCCCGTGCCTGTGCTCTGTGCCCTGTGCCTGTGCCTGTGCCTGTGCCCTGTGCCCTGTGCCTGTGCCCTGTGCCTGTGCCTGTGCCCTGTGCCTGTGCCTGTGCCCGCTCCGGCGGCTGAGGAGGGGTCAGGCGGGCCGGGACAGCGCTGGGCCACCTGCGGGAAAGAGAGCAAGAAAGAACGGCTTGGGAAGCTGCGTCCGACCCACGCGGGCCGGTGTTCGGCTTCTCCATGGAGCGCCACAAAGCTCTGATCCTCAGTGTCGTGCTCTGCTGTTCCCTGCCTTTTACTCGGACTTTTTCTTTCATAGCTGTAATAAAGGGGCAGTGTCTTGCGGGTGCCTTTTTTTCTTTGTTAGGGCCGTTCATACGGTACATGCAGACAGTCCTTGTAATAGGTTTTACCAGGAAGGATAGATTTGGAGCTGGTTGTACTTACTGTCAGGTTTTTTCCCCCAAGCAGGGGTGGCAAAGTTTCATAGACAACGTCCAGGTGGGAAGAGCATGTTGCATGAAGCATTCTGACCTTCCACAGAGCATCCTTTATCCATCAAGGATGGCTCCTCAAGTCTCCTATAGACCCGGTGTGTCCTTCAGACCCTCCCCAAACAGTTTGTGCTGAAACGAGCCCTGGGGCCTGTTGTGGGCCACGTCTGGGCTGTGAGCAGCAGGCACGGCCACAGACCTGGGAATAAATAAAGGGAATAAATAAAGGGAAGGATGGGAGTGGTGCTTGTGAGGACAGGGGCAAGACTGGGCCCAAGGTCAGGAGCCACCAGTTGGGAATATTTTATAGGATTGTTTTGCCTTTTTTTTCTTCTTTTTGACTATTGTTTCGTTATTGTAGTCAGGAGTCAACGCAAGCTGTGATGTGTCCATTTCACCAATCTGTGTTTACCTCATTGGAGGTGCCTTCTCTGGATGGAAGTGCCTGCTGTAAATGCAGGCCTGGGCGCTTTGTAGTGTCCTGTATTGACATCAAGTGTTGGTATCTCAGTCTGACAACAGTCGTGTACAACGTTCATGCATTTATTGTGTTTTGTGTGGTTTTAGGAGTTGAGTGGGCCCTGTTCTGTCTCCAGTTGTTTCATTATTAAATAATCCAAGATATTTGGATTACTTAAATGTGAGCTAAATGTACCCCAAAGCGTATTCGTGCTTATTTTAATTTTGTGGTTTCAGTTTGTTTTGTTGTTTGGGAATAAAATATTCAAAGTTGGTGCAGCAGCAAAATACACTGTACCATTTAAGTTACATAGCTTTCAGATGCGTGTTTTGATAAAACACTTGGTATTTGTTTTAATAATTTACTAGAAGCATTCTGACAAATTCCATCAAAGCAAAGTTTATATTTAGGGGGTTTATTAAAAAGTGAAAGTAGTTACTTTAAATTTTGTTGATCATTATGCATATCCATGTCTACATCTGCTAGGTTGGGCACAAAACTTTGGTATCTGCTCCTCTATTTCTACAGCTAAATATTAAACATTTTCCTTATCTGGGATTCTTGTCTGGCTTTTTTTTTTTTTTTTTTTCCTTGGTGCAGAAGGGGAGAAATATGCTATGAAATTTTACAGTATTAAGTAGGTGTGTGTTTACATTGTCCTACCAAAATGGCAAGATTCATTTGTGAATGAGGTTCTTTGATGGAGTTCATGAAACGAACTGGTATGTTTTACCTAAAGTCGGGTCATCTTGGAATCATCCTAAGGTGTCAGGTTAGAAATCATTCAGTCCCAGTCTCTGCAAGGTTGGTCCAGCACTGCTGGAGCTGCTGCTGTCAAACCCAGCACCAAGGCAGTGCCTGCCCGTCCTGCTGTTGCCTTCAGCAGAGGAGTGATCCACAAGTGTCAGGACATCACTCATGGGTTGTGTTCTTTTCTACTCTGAATTTATCACTGAGGTATTGTAGTGATTCAGAGGAATGTCTGAAGCTGCGAAGAGCTTTCTTGTTGGAAGAGCAGCCTAGTCCTTAGCCATACCTGCCCTTATGTTCACAGTCAGCTTTACAAAAGGCAGTCATCAGCCTCTGAGAGCCCTACAGTTTGACTCTGTTGGAGCAGCTTTTCTGCATCTTTTTTTCTTCTATTTGAATCATTCCTGGAATCACTGAGCTGATTAGTGAGGATGTCTATTTCATTCCTAGGGTACATCATCCAAGGGCAACTGCTCTGTGAAAATCTCCTTTCATTTGAGTTTTCCTTTCCTTGTCTGTTTCAGTATTTCATCTGTCTTTCATGCTCATAGTGTTGTCTGAGACTTTCTTCCCTTTTGAGTGTGAAGGAAGCTCTCAGTGTTCATTTGGGAAGCATTACTAATGCCATTTAAAACATTCCCAGATTAACATGATAATTTTTAAATTTAGAGGCCAAGTATAAATATATTTGAGGCATACTCATAGAGTGTTCAGACTTTTCTAAAGACCATATAAACTTCATTAACAAAAGTAGTGACAGGTTGGCTAGCTATGAAACTACATCATTGCTGCTTTTTTGCCAGTGCATGAGGATGGTTTACAGCAGACATCTGCTGCACTTGTTTATTTAGTTTGCATGTTTATTTGGTTTATTTTGTTTATTTGGTTTATTTTGTTTATTTGGTTTTGTTTGTTTTGTTTGGGAGGTTGTTTGGTTTTTTGGTTTGTTTCTGTTTTCTTTGGTAATGGACAATTTTTATGTCTCCTGGGAAATAGAAAGTAGTTCAGAAAAGGTTTTGATTAGCTTTTGTTGACACGTATATATGTAGAAGTGTCGAAGTCCAGAGCATCCCTCTGGGCGCCCTGGATGATCACAGAGCTCGGCAGAGGGGCCTGGGACCCGAGAAAGAGGGTCTGGGGTCTGTGCAGGGGGGTTTGAGACCCTGGCACAGAGCCCAGGAAGACACAGGCTTTGACTTCAGTCCATGGAAAAAAACTTCCAACACAGAGAGGAATTACAAGACACAAATTTGAAACAGACAGTAGTGTAGTTTATAACTGGGTGGAAAATTTGGTCATTTTGGGTTCTTAGAAGTGGGGAAAAAGATGGAGGAATTAGGGTGAGTTCCTCTCCTTCTTCCTCATCCTCCATCCTCTGAGGCAGTGATGACAAATAAAGTAGTTTGAGAGGATTGGGTCGAAGTAGAAATGACCCTTCTAGTATAGGCACTAGGCGTTGGTATGAAATTGTAAATAATAGTCACGTAATTATCTGTATAAGAAGGCAGTGACCTTCCATCACGGGGGGAGTCGCATCATGTCCGAGCTGCTGTGAGCATCTTAGCCAGGCACAAAGAACTTGTAAGATGAGAAATAATAAATACAGGAGAAACCAGAGAAAAAACAAGACCTTGAGACTCCACTTCATTCTTGTGCCAAGCACAGACTCAAACCCTTCAGAGGGCAGAAAAAGACCCACTCAAACCACCACCTGAATCTCGGGGGAAGAAAACCAAACCCGAGATAGAAGAGTTATGTGTTCTTCAGAAGCATCCAGACGAGTGGGAAAAATATTACGGTATTTGTTCATTATTAATAATCATGATAATAATAATAGTAAAGGATTTTTAAAAATTTTAAAAAGAGTCCTTCACTGTCAGTTTGAGAAGATAGTGTTTTACATACTGTTCACTATACAAACCAGTTGTTGGTGGCAGTAGAGGATACAGCAGACTCCTCAGCATGGCATTTCTGCAAGGCATTTGCATCAAGAGAAGGCACCTCATCAAAATCATCCCGAGGAGTTGTGTCTTTTTATCAGATATTGTTTTTCTCAGCTTTTTGACTGAGGAGGAATATAACTGTGGTAATGTAAGAATCAGCTGAATCAAACACGCTTGTTTTCTAACCCATTGTCTTTTCTTATCCATAGTCTCACCAAGATAATTTGGTAGTGTGTGGAACCTTTCCACATGCAGCCGTATTAATAGCCATCCCTCATGTTTTTACCTCAGTTGTGTAAAAGCTTGTTTGAAGTCAATGCTGGTTTACACCACGGCCAGCTCTGGCTGCTCTCTCCCTGTGCTGCCCCTTCAGCTGGCTGGTGGAGGTTGTGGGGGCTCAGGATGAGCTGTAAGGAAACTTATCTGGGTTAAAATAATCTTTTTTCATTGTAACTTGGGTGAGGTGTTTGGTCTGGTTCATGTGTACTTTCACAACTGTAACTGGAAGGGAGGTACCGGAGTAGGAGTGAGGGAGAGGAGATGGGTTCTACTTAAGCCATTGCATCTCCTGAAGGAATTGAACATGGAACTGTCCCTTGAAAAATGGACACTTCTGGGCATCAGTCAGTGCTTGGTCATTTGAAGGCATTACAATATGGATTTTTTTGTTTTCTTGTATGCATTAATTTGCCATTTCAGTCCCAAAGTGTGTGGAAAAGGTTTCGTTTCCTGGTAGGAATGTTGCGCTGATGAGGCGATACATTTTTGCAGGCGTACTGTTGGCTTGTATTTTAGTTATTGTTTCAATCAGATTTCCAGCTACCAGTGTAAGATCTAAGGATCTAAAATGCTGTGTCAGAGCCCAATAAACTTTTATTCCTATTTTTCTGCATTTAGAATGTGGGCAAATCACTTGCTGCCCTCCAGCCCCCTGAAAGACTAGCTCCTGGGGAAGATATTCAGCTTTGTGTTACATAAGGAATATTATTTGGAATAAAAACCCAAGATATTTATTGTACTTTTAGTTTGCTGCATTTATGTGAAGATTAAATATGAGGACATATGCATATAAATTATTCATAAAGTGATCTATTTTACGAAGTGATCTTTCTTTGCCCTGTATTATCTGGAGTATATTCTGCATTGTCTGTGGAATTTTGTTTGGCTTAGACATGCGAGAATTTGCACTTGTTTGCTTGCTCTCTGTCTTTTATTTATGCATGATGGACAGTACTGATTTGTAATTATGCCATATCCATATTACTTTAGCAGATATATTGACTGGTCTATTATTTTCAGGCACGTGGCCATGGAGGCTATGATTCTGATTTTAGTGATGAGGAGAGTGAAGAGAAATCTCTGCAAAAGACTAAAAGGTAATGTAGTACAGAATTAACACTTTGCATTATGTATTTTCCACAAATGGCCTCTTAGTGTGCATAGAAGATGATGCTATTGCATATAAGCTCTGGTGTTGAAATGTTTTTTGAAAAAATCAATCTCTTTGATTTCTGCATCTCCTCATCTCAAGCTTGCCAAAGGTTGTCATCTCCTAGGGGCAGCTGATTAAGATCTGTTCTGCCATCTCCATCTGGTGTACATTTGCCCCTCAGTCCTTGGAGCAGAGTGTTTTGTTTTTCCAAGCATTAGTATCCACTGCTGGGTTTTGGCAGCACTGTTCACACCACTGTGATCCATCAGGACAAATGGAACTGCTAGGAGAGCAAAGGCAAAAAAGACCAATTGGTAGCAGGCTTTGTAGATATAAAACACGTAGAGATATAAAGTGAAGAGCTGGTGCTACTTCTTTATTACTTAATTTGTGAAGAGACCTGGGAATTGGTAAATTGTGTTGTGATCAATCCTTGATATGTACCTGCACATCTCTTATTTGAGATGACCTTGGCCAATACTTTCAGTGGTTTGCACAGTTAGTGACCTGGAATTTTGTAGTCTGATCTGACTGTATTGCAAAGATTTTTATTTATTGATGTATTTATTTTGCTTTTATACTGTAGTTCCTTTACACTTTCTGCGCCATAATGAACATTTGGCCTACATTTTGCATACACTTTTCTTACTTTTTCCTTTCTCTCCCTTGCTCTTTTATTAGACTTTATTTCAGAAGGCTTTCTGGAAACTTTCCTAGGACTCTTGCATATTTTTCCTTTACAGAAGAGTTGAAAGAATGGATTTTGTAGTGTCTGATTGCATTCTGGGAAAAAAAAAACAAACATGTTTTAATCTTTGGAATAATAGCAGGCATTGTGCCATTTCATTTATTTTATAAATATAGCTGTTCTCCATTAAAATAGTGACTGGTTTTATTCAGATTTCATTTTCTTTAGACACCACTGCACATTCTACTGTTCCACTTTCTAGGTGGAATATTAACTAACCATCAGGAGCCTTTCAAAAATACCATCATTATACTTGTTCTGGCACACCACTGCTAATTCCCAGTAGGGCTCTTATGTGGGTTCCTTTTCTTGTTCTATCATGGTATTTATTTTCACTTTAAGGAAAATAGTAGTCCTAAATTCTCTCCAAATTGCTGTTTTATAGACCTTTGTTATGAGAACTTTGTGCTTACAGATCCTTTGAGTAAATGATACCTTAAGTTTCTAGAGTCCTATATTCCATAGCTAGAAACAAATTCCCTGGCTTGCTTTCTTCAGGTTTCTGATTTCCATCCTTCTGCCTGCTAATAATTATGGGAAAAAAAATCTTTTCTTCACTTCAGTTTATGAATGAATTTAACTAAATATAACTTTTACTAGCTAAAATGTATATAGTTAACTTTTTATTACTTTGTTGAACTCTAAAAGTAATTTTAGCTGCCTACTGACAAGTACGGTTCATTACATGGTAATTGACTTTTAAATTTGTGATTCTGGTGATGGCACTACAAGAGGCAGAGCTGTTTAATGAGTGTTGAGACACTGGCCTGAAAGAATGGAAGAGGGTTACTGCCAGTCAGTCTCTTTCAGTGAATGCACTGTCCTTCCTGTTCCTGCTTTGCTGTGTAGCTGAGATTTGTAAAGGACTATAAATGTCAGAGTGAAACTGAGAAATCTTCCAAGTTTTATCATAAAAACAAATATTACAATTTTCTGTTTTAAGCAATTGACTTTAAATGCCAACTGGAAACAAATGCCTTTCTGATTTTGTTCTGCAAATGAGGTAAAGTCCAAGCTGATGTTGGTTCTGAAGTTTCATTTTATTCTTGTAGAAAACCGCAACATAACAGTTTTTGTTACTCAAGATAGTGCAAGGTTTAGCATATGAGAATTTTATTGCTTATGAAAAGATCTTGACTAACTTTTCTTTCTTTTTCCCACCTTTAGAATACAGGAAGATGCCCTTTTGATAAAGCCATTCCAAAAACCAAAACAAGGCAGTGTGGTTCACAGACAATTTGCAACAGAAGAATGTGATAGGTATCTTTTATATATTGCTTTTCTGAGGCATTTTACTCTTAATGGAAAGGTAATTTTCACTGGACTGTGTTTGTTATTAACAGGGAAGAAGCAAGAAAAAGAAGATTTCACTTGATATCTATGGATGCTGTATCCTTCTGTTTCAAGTTTGAAGATGGGGCACAGGTTATCCATTATGGTCAAATACTGGGATTTCTCAGTTATCACATTAGGTGACACTGCAGCACCAGATACTAGTCATTCTTCAGAGGAGCTTCTTTTTGCTGTTAAGATAAAAGTAAATTGAAAATCTTTTAAAGAAGCCATGTATGAAGTTTTTATTCATGAAGGCACTTATTTTCTGAGCAAGTAGTTGCATATTTTGCTCAGATTTGCTACAAATGTGTTTCAAATTATGTTTCTATTTTGGCCTCACACTGAGGCCAAAGTGTTCTAAGAAGCATTACATATTTTTCCATTATTTTCATTTCCAAACTAAGACATACAACTTTTATTTGTATGTTGGTGGTAAAAAGTAACAAATTATTCCATTTTATTAGCCAGACTGTTTCTATAATAGAGAAGTACAAACTTGTTTTAAACCAAAACTGCAATACAAAGAAGCTGTTGTCTAAATCACAGCTGAAAAAATGAACCAAGTTTCTGTGTATATGCATACAGAGCATCTTTGATAAAGGACGACAGTTTTATAGATGATGAATGAGGTTTTAAAGATGATATTGCCTTGAATTCCTGTATTTGGAAATAAGCTTCTATGAGAGGTTATTAAGTTCCTAATTAATTCCATTCTTTTTTTTTGGAAACTGCCAAACTATTTGTGAGAAGAAAAGCCTTTCTCTTAAATATGTAAAAAGATTTTGGCTGGGATTTTTTTGGTTTTAAACTGTGGTAAAAGGAAATAAGTTCTGAAACAATCCTTAATTGCTTTATTCAGTATGAAAGACACAAAAAGTTTGTGCATGACTACATTTTATACTATGGCGGCAAAATAGAGGATTTCCGAAGATCTGGGTGAGAACCGTTTGCAACCTTTTCCCTCCTGATCTCAAAGCTCCCCTGTTATGTAAAGCTGTTAAAAATATATTGTAGCTTTGGAGACAGAGGTGCATGTAGCTGTGTATCAAATTGCTAATTATTTTGGTCACAAATGGTAACTACAGTAATTGGAAATACCCAAACACAAAACTGCCCTGTTTTGTTTTGTTTTCATATTTTTTAGATAAGAACGTACCATGAGCTGAATTATTCTTGTTTTGTTATGTAAAAGAAAGGATGACAGGTGATCATTAATAAAGGGTACATTGAGAAATACCTGTCAGTATCTTCAAAATAACAGTCTGAAATACTTCTGAATGTGCAGAATTGCTATCCATTGTCCAGAATAATAACTTCTTTAGAGCTATCTATAACTGCCTTTTAACATCACTGTCTTCAATAAAGAGTATAAAAAGTGTTTTCAGACAGGATCAAGTCATCACAATTTCAGTGGCCGTTTTCCACCTTGAGTTTTTTTTATTTGGGAACAGGTACCCCAGGGAATACATTTTTGATGGTTTTATATCATAGAAATGTATTCCTTTGTGCTGTGAGGTAGAGATCAGAACTGTAAAATATTGATGCTTACCAAATTATTATTTGATGGATTCTCATTTTAATGTTACACTGTACTAAAAAAAGGTGTGTCCTTTTATAGAGCAAATGACAAGACGGATCTTGATGTTATTAGAGAAAACCATAGATTCCTGTGGAATGAAGAGGATGAAGCAGACATGAATTGGTACCTGAAACTATTATAGCATGCTATTTTTAGATCACTTGTACTAAAGTTGTGGTTTTCTTTACTAGTTAAGAATTACTGTGCATACTTGATGATCATCATTCTTTGATGCATTTGAAAATGAAAGACCATTAGAAGGTCTTTCATACTGTAATATTGCTCAAATGCCAACATGAATTGATGACAGAAAGAACTAATAAATAATAGTGTTTCTCTGACGTCCAAATGGTTGTTCAAAAGCTCTGAAGAAAGCAGAGTTTGAAAAAACACAGTTTAGTATGTACAGTGGATTTCTTTTGTATTTATTTTTCCAGTTTTATGAAAATTACTCCCTAGTTTAACGACTCTCTGTTCCATTTCTAGGTCTACGACTTACGTGCTTTCAGGGAAAACCTATGTCTTTGTCTTGCTAATGTCATTACAGTGTAAAGTGAATTATGTTGTCTTCTATATTTAATAAAAATAATACTTTCTGTTTTAGGGAGAAGAAGCTTGCAAAGAAATATTATGACAAATTGTACAAAGAATACTGTATAGCAGATCTCAGCAGATACAAAGAGAATAAGGTATTTTTCCTTAGTGTAAATCATCTTGGGTTTTGAAGTACAGCCTTTTTAAAAATTGCCTTACGATTGTGGATATGTTGTAAAACCAGACTGTTAGTACTCCTTCCATAGAAAGGGAGTTGTGAGAATTTGTCAAGTTACTCAATAAGCAGCAGTTTGAATCCAAGCATTGTCACTGCCTCAAAAATGTGCTTCTGTGGGAATAGGAACATTTCTGTCAGATGATGTTTTATGAAGAGGTACATTGTGTGTGAAAGGCAGAAAATGCAAAGGGGTTAAAGAAGGAAGGCTGGAGAGGTTGCTTGGAGAGGAGCAGTAGATGAAGCCCAAAAACCCATGGAATGTTGCTGTTTAAAAAAAAAAAAAAAAAAAAAAAAAAAAAAAAAAAAAAAAAAAGCCTAAAAAGAGTTTTGTACTTGAATGCTGGCAGAAACAATTTTGGAAAAGTCTATTCTAAAGCAGCATCTTTTGCTGGTTGTTCTTTTCTCTTTGTGGAAACAGGATTTGTATGTGCCTTGTAAATAAATAGATTTTCTTAAGAGAAACAGACCAATTCCAGCACCGAGTTTTCTTCCTAACTGGAACAGCCTTTATTTTTTCCAAGTTTTCGGCTGACTAAGTTCTTAGTCAAAGAGTACACATGAATTTTCTATTGTGATTTTCCAAAGACTGGTGCTGAACTCAGATGTGTCTCAGTGTTTCTAGCACACAGTAACCCAGCCTATATAGTTCTTTTTGACTATTTATAGTATTGAAAATTGCATTCACTGGTAAATATTTGCAAGGACAAGGCTTAGCTGTATTAGGAAGAAAAGATGACAGTCATCTAAAGACAATTGGGACAGTAAAATGCAAAAATTTAATTAAAATCAGCAAAACCTAAAATGCTGAAGATGCCTTCCCTCATTTTTTGAGTAAATTTGATTTTATTTTCCTGTAGCTATGTCATATCCCTCAATGTCTGCTCCATCCCCCCATCCCCCCAGCTTATTTCCCTTGAGCATGCTTACAGATTTTTGTTTCTCTCTCTACTGTGCCAAGTTTCCATATGTTTGCTGTCTTTTGTGGGAAACTTCTGTTCTGGCCCAGATTTTTTTTGTGTGTGTGTTTTGTTGTGTGAACAGTGTTTCCCTGACAGACTTCAAGTGTGTCTATCCTAGCTTTGAGGTAACTCTCTGTTCTCATTTATGCTCCTAAGTCATTACCTATATTTTTGGAATTGCCGTGTCAGCATAACTGCTGTGTCATGCAATTTGTAAAATATATATGCTTTCTATTCTCAAATATGTTCAGATCATGTGAAAATCCTTTCTTAGAAATTCTTAGAAAAATAGAAACAGATACAAGATTTTTCTCAGTGACTGATTTATCCATGCTCATGTTTGGTACAGAAGGATTTCAAAGGAGGCTTTTTTCTTGGAAGTCTTAAACTGCTCATCGCATTCACACTGATGGAATACAGTCTGTGCTTTCAGATTTTTTTCTGCCTTAACTTTTTTTCTGCATTTCCAGAAACTGGAAGCTGGATATCTTTAGCCTCCTGTGCCTTCTATTTTGCAGTGCTGATGCTTTGAGAGGTAGATAACAGCTTCTCAGTTAAGTTGGCCTTTTGCATGTTGATGCTTCATCTTGATATAAGAAAGAAATTCTTTTATAGTGAGAACATTCAGTCACTGGAACAACCTCCCCAGTGGCACAGTGGAATCCCCATTGCTGGAGGTTTTTCAGATGCAGTTGCCCAGGGTGATAGATAATCTCATTTGGACTCCCTTCCCCATGGAAGGTTGAGCCTGGTGGTCTGTTAAGATGCCTTCCAACCTGAGCTGTTCTTTGATTCTATGATTCAGTATTCTGTATGCTACTTTGTGTCAAAGCAAAAGTTGGAGGTCAGTTTTCTGTGATGTCTTAAATACATATATTGCACAGATTGAGACTTGCACATATGTGCTCATCTGTCTTTTCACAGCTGTTCTGCCCCTGGCCAAAATATTCTAGTCAGATAATTTTTCTAGATCTCTGCATAGAGATTGTAGCTCAGATCTCTTTAGGACTTTTCTTCTGAAGTAAACCACTGTTTTACTGGAAGGACTGGATAATGGTAAGGACCAGTTTCATGGGAGCATCTCCCTTGAGAATCTGGAAAATAAACAGAACCACCTTCTCAAAGACCAAAGCTCAGAAGAAAACAGTAAGAAACCCCAAGACACAAGCACCCCCTGAGGCCCCAGGCATGTTCCAGTTGCTGGTCCAGACTGTTTTACTCACTCACACACATGCACATAGCTGAGACTCCCCTGCTCTCATCCCTAGAGATTCACAGGTGTTCTCACAGCCAGAGCTGGAGACCCACTCACCTTTCTTGCTCCCAGGCTGCTTCCCCTGCTGGTGACAAGTCTGGCTTGGTTTTCACTGGTGTGTCCTTTTAATCAGAAATGCCAATGTGAGCCTCTGGTGTGAGGCTACGTAGAGGCAGTGGAAGTGTGTTCTGACAGCTCTTGCTTGTGCTGGGTCAGTTACTCCTGACATTTTCCCTAGGTAAGAATTTTCTAGGTCAAGGTTGTCTTTGAACCTTCAGTGCATCTTGTCTGCAAACTTTGATGCTGATAAATGACTGTCTGTATTGTCAGATAGTTCAGTTCTATTGTCAGCTTTGCAGTGCAGCACAGGAGGGTGTTCTGCATTTAAGTTTTACTTTGATATGCACTGAAGTGGAAACGTTCCCTTTGTTGTCTTATTTTCCCAGAGAATTTCTTATTTGCTGTCTCTGTACTTTGTTTTGTACTTTAACAGATTGGAAGTGTCTCCTATTTACTAAGAAGTGAAATCTGTTTGACACCTGGTCATTGAATAAAATACATTTTATTGTTTTGTTTTTATTCCAGATTTCTAGGCCAACTTGTCTTCTGCTTGGAAATGTTATTGTGTTTGCTTTTGTAATTGTTTTTCAGCATGGAGGACTTAGTATAAAAATAAAAATATTTGAGGTATTTTTATTTTAAAAAAACTTTCTGGTTAGCAGAGGCAGAGAGATATTTTTAATTAGAAGAGAAAGAAATTAAAATTTCCAGATCAGAATTAAATGGATGAGCCATGTGCAGGACATCAATCAACTGAAATTAGTCTTTACAGTGCTTAATATGCTGACTATTCACAACTCAATCTTGGTTCTTATCTTAACAGTTTGGATTTAGATGGCGACATGAGAAAGAAGTAATTTCAGGAAAAGGTAATGCTGCCTTTCATTTTACATGACATTTCTTCTTGATGCTCTTTTGGTGCTTTTTGACATAATTTTGTTAGATAATGTTTGATGGTACTGGTAAGTTTATCAGATAATAATGTACAAAAAATTGACTTATCTTCCAGCTTTGCTGTTTTATGCCACATAGGTTTAGATTGCACACCAATCTGCACATATTACAATTAAAAGAGCATATAGTTTATTTTCACTAGGTCAGTTTTGTAATGAACAGCACCATAATGTGTTTGATAATGTGGAATTTCATGGGTGGGCTTTTTAGCTGCTTTTCTCCAGTAGTTTGGCTGCCTCATTAGCCTTTGATACCTGTAATTGAAGTGTCTTAGTAGTTCTCCTCAGGAAATAATTTATTGATTAACAGTTTCTCCAGTGCTGTTCTGCAAAACATTAACTTTTTAATTAAAGTTTCTCATGTGATACCTATTTTAGGCTAAATTGGTTTCAAAAGCTTCAGTGGGAGTGATTATCATGTCTCCCAATCCTGTCTCTAAATCAGTACCTTAATTCTGGGTGTGAAGTCTTCCCAGTGTGTTACTGGGACTTTGCACAGTGGTCCTCATTCCATGGCTGAGGTGCTTGGACTTTTTCAACTTGCTGAACAAGCAAGAAAATTAGGTGAATGAGGAATTGCTGTTCCTGAGGTGGATTCTCATACACCTATGATTTTCAGAAGTCATGGATACATATGCCAGAAAATTGCATGGCATTGTACTGCTGATCAGTTTCACTCAGTTACAGTTCTTTAAACAGCTGTATTCTGTAAACATCTGTATTGTAATGTATTTCAAAAAGTTAGAAATGCATTTATGATTTTTTTTGAAAAATGAGTATTTCAGAGTAGAAAGCGTGAACATTAATGGTGGGGATTTTTAAACTGTAAATAGTAAAGCCTTTAAAGGTATTTCTAGTCATGTGTTGCATTCAGCACTACACATTCTATTAATAGATAGTTGCATTTGACAGAATTACATGCTTTATTGAATACTGTTACAACATAATTAAAATAAATGAGAAGTAAATTATTTTTATGTCTTCATGTGGTGAAAACTATAGCTTTGTGTGTTTAATTTGTGGTACTCTATATTTTAAAATGTGGGAGAAAGTGCAGAATTACATATTTCAAGGTTTTTAATGGGATCCTAGCAAAAAGCGAGCAGTTGGAATAGGAATGGGTAAATCCTCTCTTTCACCACTGGGGGGCGCGACAACCCAGCCCTCTGGCGGGTGTCTCCAAGTGCGGTTCCAAACGATTCCTTAAAAAAAAACCCGTGGGTCTTTTATGCAATTTGAAAATATAAATCAGGCATATAAACTTGAATTAAATGCAATGGCACACCGATACCTACCCGTCTGATAATTAGCATTAGCATTGTATGTACTCGCGGTATGTACTGATGTGGCTGTGTCAGTGCGGTGGTGATGAGAACCTGCTCTGTCACTGAGGTTTGGGGGTGGGAACAAAGGAATGCAGGAATGCAGTACTCACATTTGGTGGCTTTGCATTTGGTGGCTGTCTTTACATGGTCACAAAGACAAATGGAAGAAGAGGTGACAATTGTGTTACTAATTCTAAATGCCAAATTATTTCTTTGGCTTCTTTTCTTTCCAGTCTTTGCCATAAGTGTTTTGGAAGGAGGTCATATTGGAGATTGCTATGACATAGGGTACTGATAGCCATACCTTACATAGGGTTAAACTACTTAATGTATATTAATTTGAAGCTTGCTTTTTTAATGAGAGTTCTGGGGGTTTTTTTACTTCATATGTTTTCATTGCAAGTGATGTTTCACTACAGAACTGAAGTATCTGAGGACACTGCCAATCCATTAGTTAGCTGCTTAAGCAGAATTTTCTGAGGTTAATCGTTCACCAACAGTCCTGCCTGTGAGCCTATTAATACACATCCTTTATGCTGCTCTGCATACAAATCAGTCTTCTGCAAAGGGAATGCATGTATCTTTATTACTCCAATATTGGGGCTTCAGTGGTGTAAACAAAATTGATTATGTGCAGATCTGTTTTAAAATCAGTGTTGCTTTCACATAATAAACCAAAGGAAGCTTTTAAAGCTGACATAGCATTTCTCACAAAGTTGATTTCCTTTTCTTAAAAGAAAGGTATTTATGAATAGTCACTAGAATACAAATTGTATATCCAGTATGTCAGGTAAACTAGTTATGTAAAAAGCATGTGGGCATCTTCATATTGTACAAATGTTTTTTTGAATTGTTTGATGTCATTAAAGATGCATGTCAGAATCACAACTTCTGATCCATCATCCTCTGCTAAGTAAGTAATCATTAAGGGTTTAGGATGTATCCTAGTGACATTCATTTTTTCAGGGTTCATATTAGGCTTATTATTTCATAATGTACAACTTTCTCCATACATTTCAAAACACAGTTATGTTTTTTCCTTTGCAAATAGGCAATACTGGACAAGTACGATTGATTGCTTTGTTGTTCCTTGTTGTTCCCTTAATCTAGATGTTATTTTTAGATTTGTGGGGAGTTCTTATTCGAAAGAAATAGAAAATGAAAAGCAAAAACTGAGCAGAACTGGAAATAACAACCCCATATATATTCATGTTAATCACTGAAGCACAGCTTGCTGGTTTCGACTCTTTACAGGTCAGTTTTCCTGTGGAAATAAACACTGTGATGAGAATGAAGGCCTGAAGAGCTGGGAGGTGAATTTTGGTTACGTCGAACATGGTGAAAAGAGGAATGCACTTGTGAAATTGAGTGAGTCAGCCCTTTCTGGATATGTACACTAAGAGGACAAGTATCTTGTACTTTGAATGGTACTGAATGAGACCCAATGATAATGAGTTCATGACAAATTTGGAATAGGAGATCATTTTGTTGAATTAATCACAGGTGGTATTATGGTGCTCTTGAATTAGAGAGAAAGCTGTTATCATTATATATGACAAAGCTGTTACAGATTAAGAACTTTATAATTAGCATATCATAAAATTAGAATAATTGGATATAAGCTATTTAATATAGAAGCATTTCTAGTTTTAGTGGACAATACTGCATTGCAAGGAGAATTTCAGCATTGTCATTGCTCATTCAGTTACTTGGCTTAGAAGTCCTTACATCTTTGGACCAGACAACTTCTTGAACATCTTCAGCTCTACTGATTTTATTTCAAATATTTGTGTTTTCTTACAAAAATTCTATCATTAAACAATTTTCCATTCTTACATCTTGAGTGGGATTTTCCAATTCAGTATCGTGTACATGATGATATGTTTATCAGATAATTAAACTTAGTACAGTTTATACAGTTACTTCGTGTAAAATAAGTGACTAGTGCGTTTTTTTTCCTTTTGTGCACAAGACACTCCATGTGGGAGCGCTTGGTCTCTGACAAAGCTCTAAGAGACTTACACGTCTTCAGTATAATTGTAGAAGAATTTAATCTGTCCATAGGATCCATAAATGGGATGTCTGTACATGAGAAGCACTGATACTTTAATGAAGAGCTGCCAGTGCTAAACTTGTGATCATCCTTCACATTTAGTGAAATCTGGGTTTGCACTGGAGAGATTCATCATGTATTTTTTCAATCCTGACTGCAATTACATTGGAACTAGTATTTTGAAGGAAAAGCAACTGATGTTAAAAGATCTAGTTCTAACTAGTTTTTTAGTTTTGTTAATTATGCTCATCAGATTCTTGGCTGCAATGTTCTCATTTTCTCTTTTTCAGGACTATGTCCAGAATGTTCCCACAAACTAAACTTCCATCACCGGTAATGAAATATTTTGAAAATAATGGGGACTGAATTATTGATAAGTTGCAATTATGATGAGCAGCACACACGAGCAAAATTTCAGTGAGATGATTAGGAACTTAATCTATCCTGAAATAGCATACATATTCTGGAGTTCTTATTCACTGACTTGTCACTGTTGAGGGTTAAGATACTGTGCTGATGACAGCACAGAACCCCTCAGACTAGAAGAATTCCATTCCTATCACCACAGAAGTTTAATTTGCTTAATTTCAGCCCAGTGGTTATTTTTCTTCTGTTTCTAATAGCACTTTTCTTTTTAACTGAATCAGTTTTTTTCAGTTTAACTACTGATAGGTGTCTGAAAAAATGACATGTTTGGCTGAATTAAATACTTCAGAATTACTGTTGCGTAAGAAGTACATATAATAGAGGAGGTGTACATTCATCTTTTTTAAAGGAGGAAAGAAGTCAAAACATGCAAGAAAAGAGGCACAGCTTCAGAGAACTCTAAAGAGCCAAAAAAAAAGAAGACCAAATTATCTCGTTCAGCAAAAAAAAAGTCCAAAAAAAAGACCCATAAAGGTAAATTTAAACTTCAGTTGTTAAAATACTCAGATAGGTTTGTTGAACCTTAGTTTTGCTACAGCTGCATAGATAAAGACATATAATTATGTATAAATACATTTAGTTATACATACAGATATGTAACTTTCTTGACTGCAACACAGGTAGTCAAAAAAGTAAATGCCTTAGATACAATTTCCTAGATGCAGAAAAAAGATACATTTCTTATATTTAACAGAGAGGGGGACAGCCTTTTGAAAAGTATGCAGTGCAAGGGAAATTTGTGCAAGCATTGGATGTTGCATACTAGAAAGGGTTATGAAGTATTTAGTGTTGAGGCTTTGGAGTTGAAAACCTTTTGGAAATGTTGGATAACCTTTTTACATCAGAGATCCTGGGTTGACATAATTAGGCTCAAACTGATCTTTGCGCTTATGCAAAAAGAATCCTTTTATTCCAAGTGTTTGCTTGCTTTCTTGGAATGCAGTGTGTGTATGCAATTGCACATGTTTAGTGCAATAAATTGTGATAGAAATATCTCTGTAAACAATTTAAGATAACAGATAAAACCGAGAGAAGCTTATTGTTTTTTTTGTATTTTGGTGTTTCTTTACAGATCAGGTTTCTTCAGATGATTCAGATAATTCTGATGAAGGTAAAGGTATTTTAATAACCTTTATGTTTTTGTAATAAGTTGTATAATATCACAGACAGTTGTCATTGATCTTAGTTTTATTAGCTGTTTTAATATTTTATATTTTAAGAATGGTGTCTGAAACAAACAGAAATACAAAGGTTCAAATGAATGACTTGAATATCTTGCAGAAAAAGTGTAGGGAATTTTAAGGAGGAAATTTTTTAATCAAAAATGAAAATGTGGGCAGATAACAGAATGGAAATAACCAGAAAAATGTCAGATTGTTCCAAAAAAGAGTAGAGGGTACAAAAATAGGTACGTTGTTAATAATTTCATGCTGTGCAGTCTGTACTGTGTAAAGATAGTACTTTTCTGATATAATAACTGCTATATTTTCCTTTGGGAAGTTATAGTGATATGTGTTCTGCTCAAAAAAAAAAAAAGACATTTAATAAATCCTAGGCTCTAATTAATGTCTTTTCCAACTACCACTTGTAGTACCTCAAAACCTACTTGTTGCAGGTGGATCCATTCAGTGACTCCTTAGTCACTGCTTGTTTTTCAGTGATTCCAGTCTCCAGTTTCCTTTTTTTGTGAAACAGACCCCATCTCCTGGTCATGCCAATTCTTGTTGCAGACTGTCTAGAAATGATTGACTGTTTTCACTGATTCCTATGCTCTGCTATACATTTTTTGGAATGTCCTAGGCTTTCCCAGTCAGATACAGGCATACCTGAAGCAATTTTCTTAGTATTTGGACCATACCCAAAGTATTTGTTTCATCAGGAACTTAGTGGAAGATTGGGGGGAAGGGAGGAGCCTCTGAAATTAAATTCCTGTGTACTAATATGCAATAATTATGCAATAATCCATGTTTTCTTACAATTTCACTGATAAGTCACGATAGATAAAAACTATCATTTAAGTAAGGTAATTGATTAATATCATAAATTGAAACTGTGTCGTAATTCTGGGTTTGTAATTATTACATTTTAGGGAAAAAAATGCTATGTTGCTGTTGTGTCACGATCATTGTTTTGACATGATTGTTGTTATGTTTGACCAAAACACTGGTGTGTGATACCTAAGAATCTTCTTGATACTACCCTAATTAACATTGCAAAACATTTTCATTTTCACTTTGTGTGAAGTGTTCTTTTTATTCTCATGGTTGCAATTAAACATTGCTTCTAGCAATATACCATCTAATTTAGAAAAGATTAATTATTTTAAAATTTATTGAATAAACATTTTAAATTTTTCAACAGATTTAGATAACAGCAATGCAGAAGGTGGTCCTTCAAAAGCTGACTTTGGGAAAGATCCTCGACGAGAAGCAGGTGGAAAATCACGGTCAGTTTGATGTAGTGAACTTGCAGCTACTGAAACGTACAAGGTCCATTCGGAATTGCAAAGACAGAGTTGTCCTCAGTGTTTCAATGAGTATTCACACATTAGAGGTTATGTCAAATCTCTTTCCATGCAGTGAACCTAAAAATGTGTTTTTAAAGAGAAGACATATGCAGCTCTTGAGGAAAACCTTTGTTAAGCCACTACCGTACCACTGCTGCCTTACCCTCTACTATACCAATAACTATCTTAGCAGTAGGTCCTAAGAGTCAGCTCTCACAGGGAAATGTGATGGGTATTGGAATGTAGTGAGTAAGTCAAAATTATCTAAACCTTCTACAGTTCTAATCAGAAGTGTGCTAAAACTTGCTCATACAAAAATTATCTCGTAGGTACAAATCCAAAGCAGAACTTTCTGACTTTTATTTTTTGTTGTTGTTACAGGGAAGAGGATTTTGATGAGTACTTTCGAGACTTATTTCTCTAAAACTTGCAATTGACGTAGGCTGATTTTCTTCATGACTTGTCAAGATGGAAGTCTGGGAATCCAGTCAATTTTCCAGCTACCTCTATCTGCCAGCATACCTTTTCTACAGTCACTCATATGGAACATTTGGGTGGATTGTCTTTGTAGAAGTCTTCAAACCTAAAAACTTTCTGTTTCTTGTAGTAGGCTGCATACTCTTGAAACAAGAGAAATATTTTTTCAGTTCAGTGCAAAATATATATGGCACCCAAACTTAAACAAACAAAGGATATAGTTTATTAACATTACAACAAGGAAGTTCACTGCTTCAGCTATTTCCAGATTTTTGTAAAGGAGTTTGTAAGATTCTGTGAGTAGTTTAAAGCCATTCACTTTAATATATTTATATATTTAATTTATGAAACAAGAATGAATAGCCTTAAATTTATTGGTTACTTAGACTTCAGTATTTGGGTATTTGTCTCTAAATATTTTCAAATGCTGTTGGAGAAGTTCAAATTTTGTCAAGTATGTATTCTACTTGAATTAAGTAAACCATATCTAAAATTTCTCCTACTCCTTTAAAAAGTTCTGTTTATTGTGACTTACTTTTAAATTTTAGTTGTAAAGTGATGTGTCTTACAATTTCACCTATAAAAATTTGTTTGGTTGGTGAAATTTTTGGTGCAAAAAATGACATGTGACTTTCTGCTGGAGATGTACGTGACTTTTATGTTATCTGTGCCTTCTGATCTCCTTTCCATTGACTGAACGTTAATCCTTCTTTCACGTGTAATCCTAAATACACCAATAAAGCATGTATATTGCTTGAGAAACTTACTGGTTTCATTTTCTTCTTTCAGTTGCAACATATCTTTAAACATTCATTCAGTCATTTCCAAAGAAACATGAATAGGTACCATGCCTATATTTTTTCTATCTGGTAAAAATTACTGTGGATGTGAAGGTCAGACTTTTTAAAATCAGTTTTCATGTTAATCTGAAGAAGTTAATGTTGTATTAAATACATTTTTGAGAAGTTAATGTTGTATAAAATACATTTTTGAGAAGTACTTCTCCCTGTTGGTTTAGAAAGTGTATCTAGTAAGTATTTGATGTGGACAGTGTAACAGCAAAGATGGTTTTAGTGTATTTATGAACATTTCACATGCACTCATGACAAAGTTGAGAACTCTATTTACAAGTATTACTTAAAATAATTACATTTTAAACATTTTGTACTTACATAATAAATGACAGTACAAGGACATATTTAGGGCGTCCTTGAATAAGAAAAAACCATATCCTTGCATGAAGGCTTCTTTAGGTAAGAAGGTGGATTTAAAGGTTAATTCTCTGTCATCTTGCTTGTTGCGAGCTTGGCTGAGAGTCAAATCCAATCTGCAGCAATCTGCTTAAACGTGTGCAACTTGCCCAAAGGGGTTTTTGTCAACTGTGTTGCTATATTTGTTGCTTGAAGTATTGTATATTAAGTATGTGTTCTGAGTAACTAGTTTCTCTTTGGGTCTTTAAAATACAGTTACAAAAAGTTACACTATACATATTAAGTACATAATTTAATACAGTTTGAATAAAATTACATTATCAAACAGCCTTGAAATGGTTTTCTTTAGTAATGGCATTTAATACAGAAAATGACATGATACCCAGTTTTATGTCATAACTGTTTGCATAAAATATTTGGCCCACTTATAAGTCAATGTTGTAAGTGTTTGGAGTTTTTTTTTTGTGGATTCCTTTAATTTTGAGTGATAAATGTACACAGTATCTCTGTCCATAGAGTATTAGAAGGGTTTGTAAAGAGCAAATTGCTCATTCTCCCTTCCATGTGGATGCAAAGGGTCCTTCAGAGGAAAAAAAGATGTGGGTCTGCTTTGTTTAAAGGAGCACAAAAAGTGGCAGGATTCAGTCTGAATGTTGAGTTTCTCTGTTGCGGGAGTTGCATTTGACATCCATCTCCTTAGATTTGAAACTGGTTCCAGTGAATACTCAAGACTGTGCCTAACAGAGTGGCCATTTGCCTTCCTCCGTCCTCAGGAGGAGCTGGCTTCCCGAGTAGAAGGTATGGAGAGGATTTGTTGTCAAGGTTTGGGGAGGAAGATCAGTTTTCATGAAGAGCTAATTTGCGTGTAGTCTACTGGTTGTAGAAGGACAGGTAGTGGGAATTTTGATGTGCTTTACTTCTGCTTTGCTCTCCCTCAGAAGACTAAATTGGTGCCAATTAATTGATTTTCAAATACTTTAATTTATTGTATTTTGAAAGAGATGTACTGAGAATATGTGAGCCTTTTAAAATGCCCTTGAATGCAGGTCCTGCTGTAGATATGCTGGTGTATCTTAGTAAACTTTTACTAGTGTGTAAAGTATGATGTTTGTGGTCTGCTATTTTAGACTTTTGCAATAAAAGCCAGTCAGTTTAGGAACTGTGGGAGAGCCATTTGCCTATGATCAAAAGGCTACAATGGCTATAATTTACAGATTTATCATTGGTAATTTTGGAAAAAATACAGTGTACCATGGGCTTGCTTTTTATAGATAAGAGCTAGGAAATTGTGCTGTGCATTCCTAAAGTGAAAGAAATGTTTTACTCTATGACTTTATATAGGAAAATAAAGTGAAAATAAAGGGAAATTGCAGAATTACAGATTAGGGAAATACACATAATATAAAAAATCTAAATATTCAAGTTAAAAATATTGCAGATTTTTTGTTTGAATTTTACATCTTCGATTTCATATAACATCTGTCAAAAGTATTTATATTTTTTTCTGGACAGTGTGTAGAAGTTACATATTTTAATAAAAAGTACTGTATGTAAATTGAATGACATGAAAAAGTATCTAGAGCACACAGTTAACTCATTTTGCACCATTATTTTTCCAGTTTTTAATTGTAACCGGTTTTTTTAACCCATTAAGAATTATTTCCAACAAATGGCAAGTGTTTAAGAGGATTAAGAGATTGATCTATACTATTCTATGCAAAGCAGAAATCCACTGGGGCTCATTGAAGTTCTTTCTAGGTCTTTCTTTTCTTGTAGCAGGAACAGTGTCTGAGACAAAGAATTACAAAACTACACAGGTTTTGGATTTTCCTTCTTCACCACCACCTCCACCTCCAGCAGCACTTTCTGTTAAAAAACAAGGAAGGAAAGTAAAGTGAGTATTTTCTGTTAATTTTAGCTGCTCCAATTCCTTATTATGGAGTGCTGCTTTTATTTTATGCATATTATGTTTGGCTGTCTGAAATTTCAGTGCTTGTCTGGGATATTGGAATAAGAAACAATGACACGTTATATATACAAGTGTGTAGATAGTGTAGGAGTTGATACCAACATTTCTCAAGGGACCAAACACACACTGAACCACTCTTACTGGAAAGTTTCAGTATTCAAATATATGACTCTGTCCCACACATACAAAACTGAGGTATGCAAGCCATGCAAAAGAAAGAAACTCTTGAATCAATATAATCTGTGAATCTATTTTTGAGGCAGATGATAGAAAAACTTTAATTTGACCTAATTGCATAAACCTTTTTCCAACCCTGCATGAATCCCTTTGTAATTACTAATTAAGAGAGAGAGACACTTTTCATGTTTTTATTTATAGCTACTGATTCTGTTACTCTCCCTCAAATGATGCCACAGATGTTCATTGGTCATAGTTAAGATTCTTTCAATGTAATAAATTGCATTTCCAGATTCACTTAAGGTAAGATACCAATATTAGAATTAAAACTTACATTTGAATGCTGTGGATCACCATGTTACTAGGTCATTTTCGACCCTTTCCACCTGCATTGAAACATGTCACATGATCAGTGTCCTACCCTCTGTAATTTTTGGATATAATCAACACTATGTTACTAACTATGTATTTGATTTTCTCAGTTTAATACTGTATTTTGCTTTACTTCAGTTCTGAACTTTCCACTGCAGTGGTTCAGCAAACATGTTTATTTTGTGTCTACTGAATGGCTAAGAATAGCCAGGTCAGTGTGTTCTAGAGAAACCAGCATGGTTCAGCATGTATCAAATCTTTGTTTGTATGAACTGACTTAACAAACCCATATATTTACATGGCCTTGGTTTGACAGTGTCAGATCTATTCTTCACAAATGCCCATGGCCTCATTCCCGTGTGTGTTTTTAAAGGATGCAGAATAATTCCCTTTTGTTTTGTGTTGCCAATTATGATATGCAAAGACCACATTCTCAGCTTTTGCAAATCAGTTTGTCCATGCTTGCCCGCATAAGGTTTCCTATTTTCCTATAAGGAAAATATTTTTTAATTCAATGACTTAAGTGATTTCAAAATAGTGGTGATATAGGATGGTCATAACCTCCAAGTGAGAGTAGAAATACCTGACTCTTCCTAAATGGATTATTTAATTTCTATTTAAGAAGCTTATGCTTAGGAGCATTGGATCTGACTTTGGTAATTTTTTTGGTAATATTCTTTGCTGAGAAAGCAAATGTCTAAGGAGATTTGAAATTGTATAAGGGGGTCCCAAGTTTTGTTTTGTTTTGCTGATATTTCTGTAAAGTTCAGATGGTTATGTTCCAGTGTAAGGAAAAACATACTGACAACCAGCTAGTTTTCAGCAATAAATGAATCTTAAATAAAATTATATGATTTCAAAAAAAGGAAAGGGTCATTGAAAATAAATTTGGGAGTAAGTAGGAGGGTGGAATTTCTGTGAACATGTGTGTAAGTAGTATCACAGTGTGAGCAGACCAAGATATTCAACTCATTCTATTACAATCTTCCAAAAATCTGCTTTGATTAAATTATGTAATTTACAGTACTTCTTAAACCCCTTTGCAACAACTTTTTGATTATTTGTTTTACATTTATTTTTATTATAACCTAGTATCAATTTTGTAGGATCCAATAACTGACACCGACACACACACACTGACAGTAACTTGATTGGTGGCCTTGTACAGCTTCTTTTGTGTGAAATGTGAAGAATACTCACCTATTTCCCACAGATACTGATTAACAAATAAATTATTCAGTACTGTTTTTTATTTTAAAGATGTGTGAAAGGCAGAGTAAACTAACTTTTCTTCTTCAAACTAGCTGACCATGTATTACTGTTTTAATCACACATGGGTTTTTTTAATCTTTGGAACTTTTCAGTTATCTCAGTCAATTGGCAGAGCTGTAGGCCTGCTGCTCCACATGCATTACAAAGAATAAAAGTAATGGACTCAATTTGTGCTTACACTAGAGTGGCAGGTTTCAAGTTTCTATAAAATCTGATTCTCTTCTATGTTATGCTGTGCAGAACCATGCTTCCAATTTTAGGACTTGGTCTGTCTTTGGAAGATTAATATTGAATTTGTTATATGAGAGAGTGTATTTCAGCCAAGAAATGGGTGGAAAGGAACTAGAGCCAAAAGCTTTATCTTAAACTTGGAAGAGAAGTGGGGATTGGCACTGGTTTTTTTATGTTCTGAATGCATACTCTCTCTTCCTTATGTTTTTCATTTTCAACTGAAAACAAAGCACCTGAATACATTTGGGGCTGATGCCACACAGAATTTTGATACATCTTTTGTTTTTCAGATAAGCAAGGGTTTAATTACATTCAATTTTAAGTCTTTAAATAGAAGAAATGTTACATTCCCTTCCCTTTTGTGGTGGTCTTATTATATAATTCTACAGTTCAGGAAATGAGGTCAGTGTACTGGATTTGTGTGATCTTTAAAGGTTACTTCTCTTTCAAGTAAAGATAAAGCTAATTTGGCTAATTCAGAACTTGCATACCATTAGTATAAAGTTTAATACTGCACAACTGCACTGCATGTGTGAATTTGAGAGAGAGAGAATATGTTGACTGCCATAAAAATATATGTAAATGAAAAACTAAGAAGTTACTTAACCTTTTTGAGCAGCCGCTTCTTCTTCCTTTTTCTTTTGTTCCTCAATAGCTTTCATCTTCTCTTCGTATTCATCAGCTCGTGTTTTCCATTCAACCCTGTTGTTTTGAAGACCATCAAACATAGGTGTAATTTCCTTGTGAAACCTCGAGAATTCCTGTAAAAGCAATTGCAATTACTAAATTAGAGATTTGTAAGCATTGATGAATTGTTAAGTCTGAAATTGTGAAAATACTGTTGAGAAAACATTTCATTTTTCTATTACATCTAATTCCAAGGCATATTGCTGGAAATACTGTGTTGGGATAATAATGCCCTATTGTGCACATAGTCTGTTAGGAAAATGTTGGAATTATATGCTCCACATTTTAATGTCTTCCCTAATCCCACATATGATAGCCTGACTCATATAATAGAACTATGATACATAATATTTTATCATATGGTTATCAGGATCAGGATACAATTTTAAAAAGTCTGTTATCCAGTAATATATTTCAAGCAAGTGAGGATATTTCTGAAGAAGTTAAAAAATCACATCATGTTTTTGCCTGACATTTTTGGATAATACTAAAAACTAGACCGGGATTAAGAATACGGACATTTCAGTGCCTTACAGAAGAAACAGCATATCTACATGCCCCAAATATTGCATATTCCGATTCCCTTTGCTGTGCTATTAACTGCTTTTTGTAACCATCCACACTGCTTGCTTATATTAAATGAGACTGGGAAGAATCAATCTGAACTTTGTAACTCAGTCTTTCAAGGCAATAACGAAACCTCAGCATCCTGAAGTTTCACTGGGATCTTCCTCTTTTATGAATTTCCATCACATCTCTTGAATTTCCTCTATGGGAACAATCATTTGATGTAACAAAATACTGAAAAATTATGGTGGTTGTGATAGTTGTTTACCCTGTGACCAAGAGTACTGCTGCTGTCTAGAATTTTTACTGCAACATCTTGTTACTAACTGTGCCATCAGAACTGCTGGAACAGGAAAACAAAGGCAGTTATTCTTACCTTGTACACGAATGTACACACAAAGTCTATGAAACCAACTTGGAGCTTAGGCAGTTCATCTCCCTTGTTTCTGTCCATCATGGGCTAGAACAGAAGAGCAGTAATTTAGACTATGTAGATATCATGCTTTTTGGTGTAGTGATCTCATAAGCATCATGGTTCACTATTTATTGCATGTTTTAATAACAGCTAATATTGCTTAACACAGTTAAATTATTTAGTACTTACTATAGGTTGTTGCTGTAGCACAGTTCGTTCCAAGTCACCTTGCTCCCAGAATTCATTTGCAACCATGAGGGCAACCTGAATAGGTACAATTCAGTGGAATTGTCAGCAGAAACTATTACATTTAAATAAGTAAAACAAGGCCTTCCAGAAAACATGTAAAAACATACAGACACTGTCTGCTGTACTTAAGGCTTTTCCCAGCAAATTATCACTAGCAATATTTTGATGCATGCTGAGTAAATAAGAGATTATTGCCAACAGAAACAAGACAGTATTAGCAACATAAGAGTCTTGTAATATCCGTAATGTGTATAACTTAGAAAAACAAGTATTTGCAGTTGTGTTTTGATTATGCTTTGTTAAAACATATTTCTATAAGGCTAAGTGATGAGTTTCAGCAGGATGGTCAATAAATACTGGAGTACTTGAAGTACTTATGGATTACTCTGTATTACAGAATTTTAGTGTGTTTAAGCTGCTTTGCAATGGCACCAAGATCTACAGAATAGACACAATTCACTGTTGTTAACTCTGTGCCTTAAAAATAGCTAGAAAGTAGCAAAAGTTGTCTAGCAAAGAAATAATTGAGTGATAGTTAAGGGTTAGTAGAACAGCTGCCAGAATCAACTGACCACCTACACTCACAGTGACAGAGTAGAGGTTCTTTTCTGGAAGCAACAGGTACTTAAATATGTAGCAAGTAATAATAAGTTAATTTATTATTTTTTAATTGATCATGCACCGAATGGGCAATAAAACAGAGAGTAAATGCAGTATTGTGTACTTCAAAAGTACATACCTTACTCTGCACTTCCCAGGGCTTGGTTATTGCAGACAGGTCACATCCAGTCATCATCATAGCCCTTTGAAAACAAAAACCAAAACAAGACTACAGTTTTGGGTGTCAGGAGGATGGTACCAGACTCTTTCCAGTGCTGCCCAACAACAGGGTGAGGAGCAATGGCAAGAAACTAAACCACAAGAAGTTCCATCTCCACATGAAGAAGAACAAATATCCGTTAAGGGTAGAAAAGCACAGGAACAGTCTACCCAGGGATGTTGTGCAGTCAGTCTGGAGACATTCAAACCAGTTCCTGTGTAACCTGCTCTAGGTCACCAGCCTTGGGAGAGGGGTTGGACAGGATCACCTCCAGAGGTCCCTACCAACCCTAACTATCCAGTGCTAGGAATGATTATGAAAAAATAAAAGGTATAGATTTTAAGGAATTTAAGATGCCAAATGAATTAGTATTTTGCACATTTTAAGAAGATTATAAGCATTAATTTCTAAATTAAAATCATGGTTATGCTCATCATTGGACAATAACACTAAGCCCAGATTTGCATGTTTAGGTGCCCAAATTCTTTTAAAATCTAGTCCTAGATAATCGATTGAATAAGGAGTAAAATATTAACCACCTACATGATGACTTCTTTTTTCGTTGGGTCAATAGATATATACTTAATTGCCTGCTCTTCTGATTCCATTTTTTCAATTGCATCCACAATCTTTTGAAACATAGTTCTTTTCCTGTTAAAACAAACCAGTAAAGCGTATATTACTAACTGTGAGTTCCTGCATTAAAAATGAAATATAAAATCACATTTAGGATATTTGTGCTTTTCCCAAGTACCATCCTAATATCAAAGTAATACTTTCCTGCTGTTGAATGCAAACTTTTTAGGTAACCTAGACACTTTGATTTTGCTTCATACCACTGACATGTGAAGTAATATGTCAGAGTTCCTGACAAAGAAACAGATAACCAATTTTCTACCTCTTCAGATTAAACTCTTTGGGGCGACATTCTCATTTTTTAGCATTACATGTTCATTACTTCCTATAACATAATGAATGGGGAAGAGTGATGCAAATACTAATAGATGCTCTGCCACTCCCTCCCAGCAAAAAATCCTAAGAATTACTAAGACCGACTGAAAAGAACTTTCAAAAACATAAGCCTGTCTTCTTGTTGCTTCAAAAATTTTCTAGTTTTTGCTTAGAATGAATGAAGTAATGGAATTACTGTTCTCTAAATCTTAATAATTGCTATTAAACAATTTGCTGAATCTTTGCCTGTCTTCTGACTTTAAATTGACCCAGTCATAAAACAAAAGTCTCCACATATCTTTCAGGAAGATACCCCTTATTATAGCACATTAATTCACTAACTTAGGAACAGAATTGATAGTTTGATATTTGGAGTCTTTGGCATATTTAGCACTGGGATCAGTGGATATTTGCTGGAGTTTTTTAATTTTCAGTATTTAATTTCAGCGCCTTTTTACTCTGAGTATCTGTTTCATGGTATGTTAAATATCACATGTGCACACAACCTTATGATTAGGCTACTGAATCCACTTCTGGAATATAGTGCTTGCTGTAACTAAAAGTATATTGGAATGACCTACTAAATGTATTACTTACAAAGTAATACATTAATGCTAATTTGAAAGCTTATAATCAGACTAAGAATGTCTTCATTTTTGCAAGAATTAGACTCAACAACAATGTAAAATAGAGCTCTGTTCTCTGCATATAAACATCTTTGTATGCTGTATATAAACAACTAAAAACAACAGTTATAAATTCAATAGGATTGATTTTTTTCAATAAGAAGTTATACAGAATTTAGTACTTACTTGAAATACAAAGCCAAGTCAGTTGCTATTATTGCAACTTCAAATAAGTGTAGAACGGTTTCATACTGGCGCTTATTTAGGTTCTGGAAGATGTTTAAACTCTGCAAGGTGGAAAGTTTAGGATTTCAATTCCTTTTATAACACTGTCTTTGGTTTGTACTATACAGATTGTCTCACAGAATAGGGTAACAAAATTGGCCAACTACAATCCCTAAATTAAAATAATGATAAAAATTAAAATTTCACATTTCATTACCCTAATTTTCCTGACTTTTAAAAGTTTTCTTGTTCCCCTTTTCTTCCTGTTAAACTGGATTAGCACAATGGCCTGCAGCAGTGTGTGGGACCTACCATGAAATGTGCAATGTCCTTTCCCTCAGGCAAAGGGAATGAGACCATCATACAGCATTTTTCTAAGTGTCTTGGTTTTATTTCCTTCTTTAACAGAGATACAAGACCTGCATGAGCCAGGGCACAGGGATGCTGCTGGTGAGAGCCTCCAGAGGTCCTCCAGCTGCTCTGCCCAAGAGGAGTCAGTCCCTGGCATCTCACATTTGGAAAAGTACATCACCATCAATGAAGGGGAAGGTCTTTGTTTTCATATCATAATCCTTCTAGGTTTTTTATTAACATAGTGCTACTGCCTAGTGTAAGGATTTATTCCATAGCCTCATGAGGTCAAGTGACAGCATCACCACAGGGATTAGAAGTGGAAAATGAGGATGAAATGGGTGCCTGCCCTGCTGCTGCAAACAAGGGATGGAACGGGTGCATATGTACATGCAGAAGCAGGGCAGGAACAAGGCAGGAACAGGGCAGGAGCAGGGCAAGAGTAGGGCAGGAGCAGGGCAGGAGTAGGGCAGGAGCAGGGCAGGAACAAGGCAGGAGCAGGGCAGGAACAAGGCAGGAGCAGGGATGCCCAGCGCAGGAACATCGCTAAAGGAGCTGAAGCAGAGCCTGCCAAGCCCTGTTCACAAGGTGGGGTGCAGGCCAGGTCTGGCTGGAGGGCAAGGGGCCCTCCATGAACATCTTTTGTTCCTCAGCTGGCAGAGCCCGCAGCTGAATTTGGACCTCATAAAACAGGCACAGCCGTTTAACGACAACATTCATATATATATATATATATATATATATATATATATATATATATATATGCTACTTTTTGCTTTGGTTTCAACATAAGCTGTTTTGTGCAAACAGAAAAAAATCTTGAGGCGTGTGAGTGAGGCCCTGAGGAAAAGCTTGTCTGTCTGAGGTGAATCTGTTCCAGACAGAATCACTGATGTTTCAATAAAAGTGGAAAATGTGTAAGAATTTCAAGAAATTCTTAAACTTCTGACTTTTAGCATTTCTTATGTGGACCTAGAGAAATGCATGAGACCCAGTAAAATTTGGAATATTGTAACTTAATTAGATCTTCAGTGTGGTTTGGTGTGAGCAGAAGGTCCATGACATACCTCATCTTGCAGCAGGGTTTTACTGTACTCTAGGTGATGCCTTTCTAAAATGGAAGAACCGTGAAGTTTTGCCAGGGGAGCAGCTGATCTGTTGAAAAATAAGCAATTCTTTATATTATTATATATATATAATTTGAAGTCAATAGTTTTTAATCAGGTTTCATATTATTGGTATGATAGTGTTATCTGTATACTTTAGCTATTGGTATGATGAAGACAAAAAAAAACAAAAAAAAAAAACAAAAAAAAACAAAACAAAAAAAAAAAACCAAAACCAAAACAAAACAAAACAAAACAAACAAACAAAAAAAACCCACAACAACAACAAAAAAAACCAACTTGCTTCCATTAATTTTTGTGACTGAGTAATGATGGAACTTGGGGAGCACTGGGAGATCAGTGCCCACTAAAATTGAAGTCATTGTTAGATGCCTCTAAACTCAAAAACTTTGGTATTTAAAATATGCCTTTAATTTGTCTTACATGTACAGTTTTGCTGTTTGTTTAATCTGTGCTCCTTTTATATACCTTAATAGTAGACTTTATCAATCTTTTAGTGTTTATTCTGTGGTATGGCTTTTGAACTCTTGTATGTCTGTAATGACTGAGCCATGTGCCCTGGGATTCTCGTTAACTGTAACTTAAATCTAAAGTAACAGTATAATGGAGTTTAATTCCTCTAATGCCCTTGGGTAACTTCACCCCCCCAAAACTGGCATTTTATGAACAGCAAAAGTCCTGATAGCTCAGGTTTGTTATCACAGGTCTTAAAGTGTTCCCTGACATTGGACTAAGCTTCAAGAAGAGGAAATTCTGCATCAGATTATGGTTGTGTGATGAAGGGAGAAGCATCCTACCTACATGGGCTCCTGGTAGTTCTACATGTTTGGAAGTGTATTTTCCTCCTTTTCCCCTTGGTTTATAGTTCTGTTTCCCAGATAACCCAAGGTGGATTGCTACGTGGCACTTGTATTCTGAGATGTGATTAGGACTGTCGTGGTAAAGCCTGGTGAGCTCTATAAATAGCTTTACTGCGTAGGACATCATGCAGAGAGCTTTCATCCAGGGAAAACCACAGTGGGAAGATTTAAACCCAACCCGCTACAACCCCCCTTAAACTTGTTTGGATGAGAGGCAGTCCACTGAATAAGAATCAGCATCTGTCATTCTCTTTCCTACGTCACCTGGAGAATCCCTGGGAATAATCAGAAAATCCCTGTGCGTCACTGCTCTAGCACGCAGGCTGAAAAGGCTGAAATGTGAGGAGTGGATTCAGGGTCAGAGGGGTAGGATCAATCACTCTCCAGATACGGTTGGTGGAAGCCAGCCAGGGAATTATAATCTTCTGGTACACATGATATTCTGAGAAACATGTGTTCTCTGGTTCACATGGAAAAAAGCCCTTGCAGATCACGTAAAAGACCAAATGGTAGGATGTTCACTCCTCAGGAGAAGAGTGGGTCTCATCATTATACATAATGTTTTAATACAAAGGGAAATTTAAATTCATTAATATTGTTTCATAACAAACAAGGTAAAAATCACAAAGAAATCCATTAGAATATTTTCTCAGAACATACTACAGAATTAATTGCAAAGCTTTAACCTCATGACATGTAACTTCTGGGTCTGTGGACCCAGCAGTAGAACTCAAGTTTGTTGACTCAGATTTTCATATAACATGAGGAGATTACACCTCAGGAAAGGACCTGTATCAGGAAACTGAGTGTGGACTAGGAACAATTGAACTAGTCAAATTATACAGTGGAAAACAGAGAAAAATGTTCAGTCTCCCTGGCCCTTGTCTATGTCACACCTTGAATCCCTCTCCAGAAAAGTGCTTATGCCCTGTCTTGAAAAAGTAATCCAATTATGGATTTTAATTTACTTTACTAATTTCTTTTTGTCCTCAGGTTCATGAAGCTCTGTTTGCTACAATCCAAGCATTGCTAGAGTTTTAAAAAGCTAGAGTCTTAAAAATGGAATGCAGCTTTAGGAGATCCTTCCAAGATTCTGCCTTTGCATTTTGTCTTTGTGTTTCAGCTGCCTGAAGTGCCCTGGGGCAGAAATCTTCTGTAGCATAAGTATTTATTCATGCCAGATGAGTATGGAATATATACCTTGTATTTTTGCAAGTTTTGACTTTTTTGCATTTGTTTTCCACTAAAAGTAGCACATTTCCCTATATATGATCTCTTATACTTACTTCATTTGATACAAGTTATTGGTCCCTCTATGATCAATGTCATGGCAGAAAGCAGCAGCAACCATGGCAAAGGCTTCTAAATCAGTGTAGTATTTCTTTATTTTGCCTGTCTGTAAAAGAAAACAGATAACTCTGACCGTGTGTCTTCCTGAATTTTCTATCTGGAGTTGAAAGAATACTAACTAATGAATTTGGGGTTAATATTAGCAACATTACCATCAGCAGAGTAAACATTGTTTGTCCCACATTGAACCCATGTCTCCAGTTATGGTAAGTGATGTCCCGATAACCCTTCCTGACTGTGTACATCCATCTTGTAAGGACCTATGGGAACAAAAGTGAGTCAGACAGCTGTGAATTGAAACAGAACAAAGGAATTCCCATTAAATAAATATACTGTGAAATTACTTAGTTGTGACAGTTCTTTGAAAACAAATGTTTTTCATTGAAACATGGAAACAGCAGCAGCTCTTTCTTACATAGATGCATGTGGATTTAATTCCTTGCCTGGCTTACACAATTCAGGATTAATTTTATGTTTTTATGACAAATAAGTAAATATTTCATTGAGAATGGAAGATTGCTAACCATACCACTAATGTTTTAGTATTGCCTACTTCTAGATTAAAATATGTAAAATCAGCTATTTTTCTTCTATTTAATAAGTAAATATAAACAAGAAAACTACACCACACCTCAGCTGGAACTTTGAATTTTTCAACAACATTTATCTCAAAGAACAGTCGTATTCCACAAGTTATCAGGCCATGCTCTGTAACAGGGAAATCACTGAAGCGGAATTCATACAGTTCTAAATCCTTTGGATCAGGTAATTCTTCTTTCTGTTAGGAAATATCAAAAACAAGGGGTTTTCTGTCAAGAACAAAGTTGAAAAATCTTCAGCTTTTTAAATTTTCAGCAGAAATATTGGTCAAGGACAGTATGCTTGCAATGTCTTCAAAGGTCTCAGGTGTCAGTATGAACTAATGTGTATTAAATTATGAAATACAATCATGATACTTCTGGCTTTCTTCTCAAAATTAATAGATAAAAGCCTTGGGCAATTCCTACTCTGAATTCCAACACAATGTGTTGTGACCATCTCAACATTACCTTAGTTTAGAAATCTTGGTCCTTAGAAATTCTCTTCCCTGTTACAAAATCTCATGATTCTCCCACTTTTAGCCTGATGTCAACGCTACATTCATCTTTTCCTCAACCAAATTAAATTGCCTATTTTGTATATATGATATAGCTTCACACTGAATAGCCTAACTGGTAATAGGGCTATTAGTGAACTGTTCTCTAACACTCTTCATCTCTCTCAAAGCCTAGGGAGAGCAGCATCATATTTTAAAGAATGTGTTCCAATCCAAACAAGAATTCTTCAAGGAAGTCTGATGCAACACAAAAAATAGCTTATATGATCACAATGACTTCCTCTTCAGGAGTCTATAAATGATCTTCACTTTATAGAGAAAGAAAAAAGACAACTGAATGTATGTATATATTTCAACAAATAAGGCTGACCATCCCTTTCCTCCTCCCTGGGTTTTTCCTTCATATCTATGCAGATCTGAGATCAAGGACAAAGAAACCTAGACCAGTGTTGTTTTAAGACCCATTACTTGGTGAATCATCAGATCTAGAAACACCTGCTTTATCCTATTAGTTATCTGGGATTCCAGGTCTTATAATAGGATAAAGCACTTGCATGTAGCCTTGGCAGTGCAGAAGATATTAGACCTTTGAATTTGTGACTCCACAATGCTGAAAGAACAAAATTCATACCAGTATTGTGTTTCTAAATTTGGTTCCTTTATTAGAATAATCAAATGTTGCTCTATCCATGGAGAAATGTTATAATGTCTATTATTTTTTGAAGATTTTCATGCTGTTAAATTAAATTTCCTTTAAAAGCCTTGTGAGGCTACACACTTTCTGTTGATGTTTTTTATTTCACTACATACAAGCTGTGTGAGCATCTGTTGTGTGGAAGCCAGTAAAACATTAACACCAATGCATTCCAGCATGCACATATAGATAACCTAAAAGAGTTTCATGACATCTTTTCCCTATGGCTATGTGTACATTAGCAAATGTGGTGTAATAGGAGGAAATATGTGAAGTGGTTGGTACTGGAAGTCAACAGATTTGTGTATATTTTGAGCTTTTTACTACAAACTAGCTCTGTTTTGATCCTTTTAACAGTTGAAGTTCATTCAGTGTTTTCATTCAGAGCACGTCTTTGCTCTGAATTTGAGTTTTTTTCAGATAAAGTAGGCCAATTCATATGCTCCAGGACAGCTAAAGTGCTCTAAATGGACAAAAAAGAGCTTTCTTCCAAAGACACTGCCTTTCTAGATTGAAATACTAAGGCAGCCAAATTCATTTTTATTTTAGTAGTAGCAGAGTAGTAGAGCAGAGAATTCATTAGGTCAAATCTGTTTTGTCACTGTGGAGTCACAGGTCACTGTCTTTAGACTTTTCTGCCTATGGAAATGCAGGAAAATAATCTGAAAGTAAATTTGTTCCACTGGACACTCCTACCTACCTTCTCTTACTAAGAATAAAGTGGCCTCACCACAATATCCCTTCTTTTATTTTAAGAATTAAATAAATTGAATTCAGTTATAGAGATAGCATTTACCCTATGAATATTTTAAGAGATTCAACACTTTAAATGTTAATTAATATAAAAATATCTATGTAACTCTGACTGTTCAAGTGTCTTGATGTACATTTGGGACAGAAGGCTTTCCTGTAGTGGTGAGGTTTGCACAAAGAAGGAGAGAAGAGGTTGAGGATGTGTTACTAAATCAACTCCATCTAGCCCGTGGAACTGATAGCTAACATTGATTGAATTAATCAGGATTTCACCATACACAATCTTTTCTGTGATGGAGACACATTACTGTCTGATATAAATACACCACCAGAACTTTCAGTTTATTGACTTACCAAAATCCTGATTAGATCCTTTTGATCACATTCTTCTAAACTTTTTGCATTTAATTTCTCCTTGTATTTCTAAAAATGAAAAATAATAAGAAAATTCAGGTTTTCTCTAGTAAGTTTCCCATTTTAATGTTGTGGATGTGGACAGAAACTTACCAGGATAGATTCAACTTCAGCAGGGGTGGCCTTTGTCTGATACATAAGCATTTCCTGAGCAATGTCTTTCCTGTTTTCAAGTTTGTTCATTTTGTCATAAGTGTCAGTGTTTAAAACAGACCACCCCAGGAACTGTGTGAGAGTCTGCAACAAAGTCAAGTAAAGCAGAGATGATACCACGAAAACAGAATGAACCTGATGATTTGAACTTAGTTTTCATAAAGTCCCATTTCTGTTAGTGCCCTTTGAAAAACCAAGTGCTACTCTGCTTGTTAGAGGCCTTTATCTTCCTTCAGCCAGGTCTGTCAGCACTCACAGCTTCTAATGACGTTTGGCTCAGCCTCGTAATTAAGTAATTAATATTCCCATTTTATATACAGGACCTTGAGGCTTATGAAGCTTAAGGCAGGTAGGTGGACTTGAGTACACTGTGTAGCATCTTATCTTGCCTGAGTGCATGAGATTGTGAATGCTCTGTGAGCTCCCATGATCACAGGCTTGGCAAGCATTGCCAAGCAGCACACCATACCTGCTTACCAACTGCTACTCAGGAGATGCTGACCATCATTAAAAAGTCAAAGGGTTAAAAGTAAAATTATAAGTAACTTTTTTTCATCCCTGGAATGTAAACGATCACTCAAAAAAAACCAGTTTTATAAAGGGAGATAAAATCCCAGATTCTTCAGAAATTGCATTTTGAGGAAGATAGACACTTGGCTAGATGTTAATATGGCCTATTTGAAAAGTTTTGACATATAAAAATGACTTTTTACTTCATTTTTTTTTAACATCACAGCTCCTCAAACCCTCTAATCCTATTAAGCTTACTTCAGTGATCTGTTCATCATACTCGTCAAAAGGTTTTCCATCTTTCCTATTGTAAAACGTTGCAACTCCCACAATTTCTTCTTTTTTGTTGACAATAGGTAATGACAAGACATTTTTGACAACCCATCCAGATTCATCCACTGGTCCTTTCTGTAGGAAAACCAAAAACCAGGAAATGTGTATTTCTTTGAAAGTAGTAATACAGCTATGGACATAAAGAATATAACAAAAGTATTTTGTTTGTGCACCACAATCAAATGAGAAATTATTTATACAATCAACTGTATAATCAATTAGTGGCAAGCATTAGAATATTTTTCTACAACATTTTATAATTATTAACATTACTGAATTTACCTGAAAATTGAAGTATTCATCTGCTGGTGCATTCATCATGTTACAAATCTGCAGCATAAAGAAAATGACACATTGTTTAAATGGAATATAATGTTCATCAAAACTTGGTTTAATATTTTTAAGAAGAATATTTATTTTCTAAGCTAGTGATAGTGACCATCCTAGCTAGCTACAGAAACTAGAACCATTCCTCTTAAATTAGATGTGGTTATTCTAACAGACATAATTTTGGAAGGTTTGTAGCAAAGTCCCTCAGTGTGTCACAGTGCAAAAGCATAATGGTTAAGAAAACCACTTCCAGTTTAAAATGGCATGGAGGTTTCTAGAAAGAAATAATTGAGTACTAAGGGTTCTATTAAAAATGCCACAGGGTTACTCATAGCTGTCATACATCCTGACTTTGAATTACTATGTCTATGCAAGAATATACAGGAAATTAAGAAAAAATTAAAACCTTGCATTGTGCTGATTTTCTTACTTTGACATTATTGGTGACATTTAGCACACCTGGAAAGTGATATCAGACATACACATTGTTCCTCTGATATCACCACAATACAAGGGAAATTCTCCTGCTGTTTTCACTATTTCTGCTGAGACCTTGTCTCCATCCAAAATACTGATTCAAATTATTTCACTGGGAATCATAAGCACTGGAAGCATCATGGTATTTTTGTTGATTTTGATCATGGGGAGATTTGGGAGGTTTTTTGTTCAATCAGAACAACAGCATGGTTTAAAATGCTAGTTTTTAGTTTTTCTATGAACTTACAAGACCATTTTCAGCAACGTATGTTGGCAATCCACTGACAAGACACCAGTGATCTGGTGGAGGTGACCTTTTGAGAGACAATGAAATTAATTTATTTCTACGATGTAGACATGCTATTCCACCCCAGCAATATCTAATTACCACACATTCACAAGCTGCCAATGAATACTCACGGAATGACTTTGATTTCTTCTTGTCCATGTAACAGATAGTCAATAATCTTATAAAAGTTGACTTCCTAAATAAAAATATTAAAAAATCTAGGTGACTTGTACAACTTCAACATCAAACTTAGGATTCATAAAAAGAAAAATTAATATCCTCACCCGTCCATCAGGTGTCTTGGGGCCTTTGTAAGGCTCTGCCTCCCCCAGCCGGATTGGCCACTCGTCATAGAACTCCTGAGAAAATGAAACACAGGGAAAAAGGGAAAAAAAATTATCTGCATTCCTAGATAACATCACATCTCTGTATTACAGTTTATTTTTATTTCTATGTATTTCACATAATATTAGGAAAACATTGGTAATTATATTCCAGACAAGAAATGTTTGCCAGCAAATTGCAAGCCAATCTTATCCCTAAATAATTGTACAACTTAATTGTTTTAGCAGGTAGATACTTCTAAAGCAACAATCAGACCTGCACCTCTACCCTTTCTCACATGGAATTATGAATATGAAAAAATTATTTCAGAAATGGTCTTTTTGTTTAATTTGGTTGTATCCTTTGCCATACTTATATTTTGCATTGTAACATTGTTAGATTTTATATAAATTATCCCAAAGAGTTAGAAAACATGGTAACTTTGTGTCTTGGAGACTTCACCCTAGGAGTTGCTAGCAAGTAGGAAAAATAGTTGTTACCTTCTCTTTAGTCATGTCCAGCAGACCAACAGAGTACCTTTCACAATTCAAATACATTCGAATAGTATACAGTGCTTTATGAAACTGTCGTTCTATATCTGTTAGCTCTTCAAATACTTTGTTGGCAGACCACAAAAGCATCTATTTACAACAAAAAAAGAAAGAGGATTATGTTCAGGACAGTAAGAAAACATAAACATAAGAATTCTAGGCATTCCAGAATGAAATTACAAAGTGAATCACTGTTCACAAATTAAAAAAGAATAAATAGATTGTATCCCTACTTCAATGAGATTGCAAGAATATAAAATAGTGTGAATGATAAGTGTTTCAGAGAAAAAAAGGAAGTATTTTTATTAAAAAATGCTTCTATACCTGGCTTTTTCGTGACTCAATATTGTAGAGATACGACGTATGATTATTTCTCAGCATCAAAGATATAAAGTTGAGGTATTTTTTAAATACCTAAAAATGACAAAGATCAAAAATAAGACAAAAGTATTAAATTAAGATATGGAATCACTCAAACTACTTGTTGAACTTAGAGCTGTATTATTGTGTAACATTTTACCTCTTCATCCTCTTTTGAGAACTCAGGGGCATTTATTTTGTTGAGTGCCATCACAACAGCAAGCACCTCTTTACCCTGTGTAATTGCAGTTGCCAACATATTGACTGTTTTATAACCAGTTTTCTTGTCCATAAAGTCAGAAAAGTGGTTGTTCTGAAAGAAAAGGTGAAAAAAATCACAGGTTAAATGCACAACAGTTACCATGCCAAGAGCAAATGATCATTTCATTTGTTTGCAATACTGTTTCACAGTGCAGTAGATTTATACTTGAAAAAAACCCACTATGATTATTTATTGTGACCTTGCCGAGTTTTATGTACAAGTTTAACTGAGGCATTGGTTATGAAACCAAGTTCTGTGCAGGTCTTCATTATAACACTGAGGAATTAAAAATATGGGAAATATAGAATTAGTGAAATAACAATATGACCTTGTGACTACTTGTGAATCTAATATATATGGCTTGTGTTTTAGAGAATTATTTCATAGCTATGTTAATATTTATATTATTTATTTCAGTAAATAAAATTCATTATGCATTTCCCTCGTACAATATTTAAAAGTACCTCCTGTCCTGTATCAAAATACTTATGGCATCTCCAGCAAGTTATCATCTGGCTGACCTGTTTGTTATTACTTCCTGTCTGACACACTCCCACCCCTGTTGCTCCCAGCTCTACAGGCTCTTTTGGTGAAAGGAAAGGATATAGGTATTGGTATAGGATATAGGATATAGGATATAGGACCAGGGCTACTTTCGTTGAGTGTGTGATCCTGTGGGAATAAGGCCATGTGACTAATGAATGAGCCACAACTCACTACTCCATATTTACATTTTCATCCTTAAAACCAAATGCTCAGGAGGGTTTAGCAAAAGCTACTTTTTTAATCTAAAAATGCTGAGAAGCTAGTTCATGCTTCATGGAGAACTGTTTTATTTCCTCATAGCCTCAAAATTTTTTGTGTTTTCTTCAAAGGCTTTCCTGTTCTCTTTAATTTAATAAAAAAAGGATTTAAACATTTTTCAGGGAAGTTTGCTTGTCAAAGGTTCTTATGTTTTGTTATATTATTAAGAAAATACATCTGGATGAGGTGAGTTATGAGTTGGAGGTTTGAAATCTGTTGATATACTGAGAAATGACATGGTCCTACTAAGCAGCTAAAATAGCCAGATTTTGTCTTCATGGAGCCTTTTCCATCCCATCACATTTCACTGGTAACCTGTCAGTACTCAAACTTCAGAGATGAGCACTCAACACACTTATAATGCATGTTTATCCCCAGAGCTGGCAAACATTCCTGCCATTCATTACTGCACTAACTTAGGCAGCTGAGATCTGCCTGGTGCATCCCAAGGTGTCTTCCCTGCTGATAGAACTGGAGAAAATCACAGGATGCCACATAATGGAACTTCAGCTTTCATAGATTATACATAAAGCTACTTAAACAAGACCCAAAACAAATAAGCATTTTCTAGGTTATAAAAATCAAGCATGGCAATGCTTGGAAATGGCAGAACTCTAATTGTTGGTCTATTATTTAGATTTTTCCTCTTAATTTCTTTTTGCCCCTCTTCCCTCAAGCAATTGTTTCTAGTATATATTGAATTTATGGCATATACAATTTCAGCAAAAAAGACAGAATTTCATTATGTCATCAAAGTATTAGGGTTTGGGCTTTTTCCTTGTTTTTCATAGTCTGTCTCTTCTGTGTAAGAATTAAAAACTGCCTTGCAGCCTGCTAAACAAGTATGTTATTACATGGAAGTATTTGGTTTTCTGTGGGATATATTATCTACTGACACGACCATTCTGGACTTGGGTGTGGTTTTGAGCTTCAGGTTTTGGGCTTCTGAGTTTTAGCCATTGAAAACCCAGTAAATCAGACAGGTAACTTGACCCTGTTTTGTAGTCCCTATGTGTCACTAAGAGCACCTAGAGCAAGGCCCAGGTTTTTGGGTTTAGGGTATTGTATTCTGGTGTAAAGGAATAATAAACATTTCAGACACTGCTGGATTTCTGAACACTTAAAAGAGATCTGTAGGCACCAAATAAGCTGAATCAGCAGGATTCAGCTGCTGTGTCTGACTGAGTTTTTAATAACTCCAGAATGAAGGTGCAAGCAGTGGTGATCAGAACTGTCCAGAAGAAGCACTTTGGTCATGCAATTTGTGCAAAAGATAGAAACATTTTAATACGAGTCTCTGTTAATAAACAGAAAGTTCAGTAATCACAAGCTGTCCTGTGCCTAGATAATGTGAAGTAGAAAGATAAAAACACCTTCTAGTTAATTGGCAGCATTTCCACAGCACATACAAAGACTCCTGTCTCACATGATTTTCATACACAAGCAAAACATTGTGCTTAGATTTAGGTTTTTCATTATTGAATATTTTATACATAATTTCTAGGAATTTTGAAGCCTTTATTTCCTCAGAGTTTTAAAAATATTTTCTCTTGGAAAGCTCTTCCTTTTTTCCAAAGAAAATTAGTTTTCACAATATCTAAGAAATCATGTTCAGGAACAAATAAGCAAGAAATGTGGTCTGCAGTACCAGAGCCAGAAGAACATCTTGGTGCTTCCATGACTACATGAATGTGGACACTCAGTCTACTTGAGCCTGATCTTATGAATCAAACTAACTTTTAGAGCAATGCTTTAAACTTCAACTCTCAGTTAAATCACAAAATAGACTTTAAAAGAATTACAGAAAAGAAATCCGCTGCTAACTCCCTAACTGTAGCACATTTGCAGATATTTTCTACTAGCTTTGTTAAATGCTGAGATACCAAGCCATTTACCATACAATGATCAGGTCTTTAAAGAAGCCCTAAGGTATGCAACATATTCTGGATGTGCAGGAAACCAGCACCAGCACTGAGCTAGCACAACCAGCTAGCACAACCCTTTTGATGGAGGAATGTTTCCTAATATCCAATCTGAACCTGTCCAGGCACAAGCTGAGGCCACTTCCTGTTATCCTATGATTTGTTAGTTGGGAGGGGAGGCTGACCTACACCTTTCAGGGATTTGTAGACACTGATAAGGTCCATCTGAGCCTGCTTTTCTCCAGGCTCAACACCTTCAGCTACTTCAGCCACCCCTCGCACGACTTGTGTTCCAGATCCTCCTTCGTCTTTGTCACCCTGCTCTGGGGATGCTCTAGACCTCAATGTGTTTCTTGTAGTCAGGGGCCACGGCTGGACCCAGGATTAGATGTGTAGCCTCAGCAGTGCATGGTACAGGGCAGCAATCTCTGCCGTGGTCCTGCTGGCCACACTGTGTCTGATCCAAGCCAGGATGCCCTTGGCCTTCTTGCCCACCTGGGTACTGCTGGCTCCTGTTCAGCTGCTGTTGATCAGCATCTCCAGGTCCTTTTCTGCCCAGCAGCTTTCCAGCCACTCCTCCCTGCAATGCTGCCTGCGACTGAAGTGACCCAACACAAGGGATAAGACTTAATCCTGCAGGTGAGGTGATAGGGCTAAGACAGCAGATGCTCCTCCTCCTCCTTCCCCTCGTAAAGCACAGAGGAAGGGGTTACTGTGACCCCTTGCACTTATGACTATTTTGCTCCTCCTTGGTGGGAGGTCCTGTGTTGGATAGATGAGCTCAGACTGCACATATTTCTTTGCATTATCTCCACATGTTTCTGGTGTTCTTTCTGGTAGTTCTACAGTATTTTCTTCTCTTCCTGATATTTTGTTCTTTCACTGATTGTCTTGCATTGGCTCAGATTTCTCAAAATTTTAACCACTTGATAGGTGGTATTAATGTGCTATAATGCTTCATCTCGTACTTCTACTTAGCCTAATTTCAACTCACAAATGTTTTTGTTTCATAATGATATAATTGAGTATGAATAGAAAATAAAAACCACATACTACCCTCTACCTGGCCCTTTCTTAGTCCACACTCCAAAAATTACATATTGTCAGGAATGTAATTTTTGTTTTAAGATGTAACTTACTAGCATTACAGAACAAATTGGCTTTGTTATTGTCAACATGACTAGGGTTCTGCAACTGAATCAAGGAGAAATAAATATAGATTTAACACCTCTTGGGGGTTGAACTTTTCAATTATGTCACTGAAATACCTGCTTGCTATTTGCCATATGTAGTGGCTATTTTGCAACTTCTTGAAATTGGATCTGTATTATATTGTGTTTTTTCACATGAAACAAGATTAGAGAAAAGGGAGCTTTTAATTTTCTATTTTAATGTACATTTTTTCTTCAGTTTTGGAAACTTTCCTCTTAGAATAGTAAATAAAGGAAAGAATTGGTTGGAGTTTACTTCTGGAAGGCACAATTAATAGAATTTTGTTCCTTTGTTAAAATATTTTCTGGCAAATTGACTAAATCTTTTCCATTATAGAAGAGTGGAACATGTTTCCATTTTTCCAGTTAATATTTGTTGAGTATGAGTTTCTGACAATCTGGTGTTTATTATCAAGATAAGATAAAATGGAGGAGCAGACATTAACATTTACAGTGCATATTCTTCCCATGCAATAAGCTACCTCATACAGCCTGGAGTCTGGGAACCAGAACATCCACGTTAATCTGAAACTCCTGTCAGGTTAGACAGGTCTGGAATTAAAGCTTCTCCCACTCTTGGGTTAAAGTGTAGAGCTGCTGTTCTGAAGCTGGATCAGCTTACAAAGGGATGATGCCAATGCTTGCAACCTGAAGATGTGTTTAAGTTGATTTGGACCATAGGTTCCCAGTGGTTAAATTAGGTGCCACAACAGTCACTCTTCTGGGTGCTTAATCTGAGTTGGAATTTCCAATGGTCTCTTGTTTCATCACTTCACTGGGGGTTGTGAATTCCAGTACAAGACCTCTAAAAATGAGGGCTGGTTATTTCAGCATCAAAATATTTCAGCCTCTTTATAGATCTAATCCAAAAGCCTTCACTTCTTTTGAAGCATTTTTTCATAATTTTTATAATTTTGTACTCAACTATGACCTGAATATTATTTCTTGAGTTTCTAGTCCTTAATTAAATGCTTGTCTTCAAATACCTCTGAATTGAAAGGAACAGTGCAAATATTTAAATAGGTTATGGATTAAAGCAAATATATAAAGTCTTTATTATTGGTTCTTACAAGTGGAGAATGTGAAATGTCAATTCCCCAAAAAAGACATACTCCTTGTAGAACTATTTTTTAGTTCTTGGTTTTATTTGGAAATAATGCCTTGGAGAAAAATGTAACATAGTTGTACTCTCCTTTACAACATTGTCTGTGTTATCAGTTACTGTTAAAAGACTATTAATGGACATATCAAATTTTTCACAGCCTATTATTTTACTTTATTATATTTGATGCACATACTCTGCTAGACCCTGTGAATAATGTGAGACAAATTATTAAGGTAATGGTCCTGCCTGGCTTCTTGTTTCTCACAACTATTAAATCCTGGATTAAATGCTATTAGCTCTCATAGTCAACAGGTCCATAATCTTGTGGGGAGGAGACTGCCTACTAAGTCAATTATTGAAGGTCTGTATCTTTTCCTCCGCTTTTCTTTTCTGGAGCATTAGTCAGGATGAGGAGCTTCCTCACGTTTATTGGTACCTTTCCAGTTAGAAGAAAGAGATAATCTCTAAAGAACTGGTTGCTAGGCACTAAAAGCAGAGTCTTTTTTTTTCCCCCAATGATTTATTGCTGTTGTGATCTTTTATTGCATTTACTTTTGTTATAAAGGGGTAATGATTGAAGCATGAAAATGTCACACCATGCGTTTGTCAATGTTGTCATGTACTTAAGACTTAAAAAACACTCTGCTGTTTGGATATGGACTGTGTCAACAGTAAAAAGTGGCTAGACATAACATTTTTAAAGTACTATAGCCAACTAGAAGTAATCATGGTGCATTTTGTATTTTGACTAGGGGCAAAATTCTTCTCTGGCTTAACTCTTCCTGTCATTTTTTGTTCAGAATTTGGGTAGCAGACAATCTTGTTTGGCTGAAGTGTGTATGTAATGAACTGAAAAATAATTACCCTTTCTAAAATGTGATTAAGACTTCAGTGGCTGTGTATTTCTGCTGCCATGGACTAATTATACACTTTAAACGTTACTGACTCAAGCTACAGTTCTGGGTTTGCTATGGAGATAAACATTCTGGTGACGTAATTGGAAGCTCTTGCTTGTGTGAGGAGTGTGAACTTGAACACTGGCTTTTTGTAACAAAGAATGAAAATGCTAACATTTTTGAGATTTTTAGGGTTGTTTTTAAACATCAAGCCTTGGTCCCAGAGAAGTCTCTGAGAGTTTTGCAATTATCTAATAAACTGTCGATATTCTGATGATATTTAGTTACCAAATTTAGATTAATGAGACCATAGTTGAATTGCATTTTTAAATGTGTGCCTAATGGCATAGACCTCAGTAATCCTAAGAGAGTAAATGGGTGCCTAAGTAAAGATTACCTTAGAATGATTGAAGAATAACAGATGCTCAACTGACATAAATTAATTTATGAGCGCAAAACACCTACCATGATCAGATGGACAGAAAAGTTGTCTTACTTAAGGACATATAAATAATATTTGTCACAAAATTTTGAACAATTCCTATCACAAACAGAAATATTTGGTTAGCCCTGCTCTGAGCACCTCTCACATAATGATATAAATAGTACAGTGTCTGATAGGAGGCACATCTTTCTTGATCCTCCTGATCTTTTCTCATGTAATCAGTCTTATGAACTTGGACGGATTATCCTACAATCTCCCCACGTGGTGGTAAGAGGCAGTAAATCAGACACTTCTTGTCAGAACAGCAGCCATTGAAGAAAGGATATTAGTGGTCAGTTGAAAATGAACTGATTGTTTTCTCAAATCAGTCAGTCTTCTGTTTGCCTCTGTGATTCCTACTTACATCTGAGGAAGTTTACTGTATATTGGAATGTTATTTTCATAAATATAAATATTCATTTGCTTCTGAGCTTTAAAATAAGTCCTTTATAACTTTTAGCATGATAAAATATATTCTTTTTTGTTTACCTCCTGCAAAACATAGTTAATTGCAGTGTATAAATATTTTGATTATTTACATAGAACTTAGGACACTGTAGTGGTTTCTACCTCTAAAATATTCTGGAATTTTAAGTTGACTGTATAGGAAATACTGAGAATCCAGACTGTCATCTTGATAATTATCTTAGCACCATTTGATTATGTCCGGATTTTCGACATAGGACTAAAAAGAAATAAAGATGCCATCATCTGATGATGCAAGGTTAGTTATTTTTAAAGAAATCGTAAAATTCAAAGCATGTTTGCATTGCCCCATGTATTTCAGAGCAGTTTCTAAAGTAGTGTGTTTCGCTTTTGTTAGGTCAATCATCATTTTAATTAACATTTGTAATAAATACTACTACTACAAATAATAATAAAGATTTAAATTGAATGAATAAATAATATAATAAATAAACTCTTATCAGCACCTTAAATAAAGAAGGTGATTCAGCACAGGTTCAACAGGAACTTCAAAAATGTCAGAACAGCTCTGACTCAATAATTTTCTTCTATAAATGGTTTTGAACAAAAGCCCTAGATCCAGACATATCCAAAATCAAACCCATTTCAAATCAAACACTGACATGAAGCTGAGCATGTATATTGACCTCATCTTCTTCTGTCCTCATTCACTTACTAATAAGGATTCATCTTTATTACAAAAGCTGCAAATTAAATGATTCAGAGATGCATACCTGTCAGCATGGAATTATAATAGAGAACACTTGCAAGCCCATACGGGAAAACACAATACAAGCCTGCCTTGTTCAGCAGAAACTCAGGTATTTAATGGTCTCTATTAATTTATTATTCTCCTCCATTATTATAGTAATTGACATTACAACTACTACAAGAACACCAAGAACTCCTAACTAGGCTGCATGATGTGGTTCTATTGGCTTTTAAGCCACCTCTGCTGATGCTTTTCTCTTTGTATTTGTCTGGATTTCTGTCTCAGATTTTTCTGAAGAACAACTTTTTACCTCATGCCCCGGCAAGAAGCAGAGTAAGCAAATGCACAGAACCCCGTTCCCCAAGAGAAGTCACTTACCTTTGTCACATCAGGTACATTAAAAAACTTCTTGGTATGAGCAACCCATCCCACTATCCCGATGTCCAGAGGAAAAACAGTCTCATTTTCTGGTTTCACCAAATTCTCATCATATGTGGAAGTTGGAGTGATATCAAGAATCCTGGAGGCTACCTCTGGAATACCATTTCGGGAACGACAAACAAACATACTACACCGATCAGCTGCCACCAGCTGTGCCACCCTCTGCAGGGCCTTGTGCACTATCTTTTCCATAACACACGCCTCATCCTGAATTTCTGATACCAACTCAAAAATTATGTTACACTCCTCCAGACGGGACATGTCTTTGAAGCTGACTCCTTCCTTCACATCTCCAGGGTTCACGTTAAAGATACTTCCCACCACTTCTGGTCTCACTTTTCGGTCGAAATACTCCTTGGCAAACTGGGGATTGTTCTCCAAGTATTTTTCAACGGCATCTTTATTTACCTCACCCATTTTTGCTGGATTTTTCTTAAAATTTCTTTTAGAACTGCATCACCATCAAAGCAGGAATGGTAGCAAGAAGTCCTAAGCTGTTACTAGTAAGAAAAATGTACTTTGTACATATTGTATAGCTCACAGACATAATGCATTCATCTTCCTCTGTGGCTTCCAAGCCTTCTGATAGTCTTGAGATATGACAGAAGGCACTGGCTTAGCATCTTCTTAGTGTGAGATCTTGGAGACCGCTAATTAAAGAGATGTCAGGACACTAAACCCCTGAGCATTCTTAGCTCATAAATCCTCAGGGAATCATTTTAACATTTTAAACTAACCAATTAATTCTTATAAAATTGTCTGATGCGTAGATACGTATACCTGTGTGTTATCTCCTTCATTCACAGTATGTATACTGTACTGTGCACACAGAAGTTCCTATTAAAACTTTATATGAGAAATGTCACCAAGATACTTAGCCCACATCATACACATGCACAGATGTACACACGTGTATTTGTCCAAGGCACTTAAGGGCAGGAAAACAGGATGTTATGGAGAAATCTTTTAAATGGTAGAACTTAGTTTTCCTTGAAATAGTCAGGAGACAATAGAAACTGGATTACTGCAAGTAAGTAATTATAAAGCTATACATGAATAAAATGGATGAAACCCTTAAGACCTTACAGAAGTCTGAGCTTGCTCAAGCACTCAAATGATTTACCTAGGTGAAGATAGAATAAAAGAATTAGAATTTGACTTAGCACAGACAGATGTGGCTTATTCTTTTTTTTTCTTCAAAAAGACAAAGCCAAAAGAAAGAATAAAATCAGAAAAGTGATTAAATTCAAACCAAGTTGAGGAAACAGTAAAATTTTTATTCTATAAGCATAAATATCCAGTCAGGGTCTACACTTTCTTCAGAAAAAGTTGGGGATGTCTGTTCTATTAAATAGCACAAAAAGGATAACAACTGACAAATATTAGGCAAAGAGGAAATCTTGAGTCTGGTCATAAATACACCATAGATAACCATGTATCCATGTAGATACAGATATATGGTTATACATGTTTAAAGTTTCCTGCCATTAGAAGTTCAACATTACACACATGAATGGAAAAGGAATGGTGGAAAGTGTGTTTAATTTGAGGAGCAAACATTCCAAAGCTACATGAATGAGAAGGCTGAATTTAAGTGCCAACTATGACAGTAAATGATCTGTGTTCATTGAAACTGATCTGAATTCAAGCACAGTATGAGGACTGCAATACAATTAATCTTACTTCTGTTAATGGCAACCACATAGACTAAGAGCAATGAGAGATCCTTGGTGTAAGAAAATAAAAGTTACGCCCTTTGTCCATTCTTAATTTGAAAAGAGTATTGCCAAAGTCAATAACATCATCTGTCTGCCAGAAGCCACAGTGTGCCGACATTTGTTTTTATCAACAGATCTCAAAGAATCAACAGGGGCAACTGACACAGATGCTCTCGAGCACAAAGGACAGGTCACTGATAGATGCTCAATGACACCTAACATTACTTTTCCCTCTGACCATGATACAGAACACTATGTATGGCACTAATTTTTCCCGGACTGCAGATTTTAAAAGGTATATGAAAATCAGCACATTACAAACACACTTTGGCCTGGCTCCTTTTCTCTGACTGGGTTGCTGCCCCAGCCTGGGGGACAGGCCCCTCCCGGTGGGTGTGTGAGTTTGCAGCATCTTCTTGGCAGGTGACCCGCTGATAGGAACTCGTGGCAGCACAACAGAGTGTTCTCACCATTGTACACAAACACAGGTTACAAGAAAACAGCAGAAGAAAAGCACATTTATTCTTACTCGATTTCAATATTAGTAGTTTCAATATTTGATCAATATATATAAAAGCAGTAGAGACTTGAAAAAATTTTTACATGTAACCACATAGAGTTAAATTATTTCTTGTCATCTTCCTAATTTCTAGCTCATTACTTTTCATTCTGTGCTTTAAAAGAAGAGGATGTTGAAGAGCCTCAGTGAAATCATGTGAAGGAATAGTGACATTTTTTTGCATTATGTGTTCAGTCATATTTTTTTACTGACTTTGGAACATTCCACATAGTAGTTTCTTTAAAGTAGAAGGCATCTATAGAGGATCTATCTCACGTCCAGCTAAAACATTCTAAAAAATTAACTTCTATGTAAGACTTCCATATTCATCTTTATCACACGTGATAAATCAGTTTAAACATCAATTCTTTATATTTTGATCACATTAATTCAGTGAAATAGAGTTGCATATCACTCTCTGGAGGGAGACTAAGTGAATACAGGCAGCCTGAACAAGTGATACCATTTTCTTTGGGGGCAGGGAGGTTGGGGATTTGCATTTTTATAAGCTAACAAATTTACTATCATTTTATTATCATTTTTTTCTATGTGCAAGCTCAATTAAAATGCTTATCACGCTTTCACCAAATTTTCCTCATGCTCATCTGTTTTTACAAAGGATAAACTACACTATTTATACTTTGAGATAACAAACAAAGATAATTTTTAATTAGGTACTACTGTACCTAATTACATTTTCTTTGCAATAAAGTATTTCAGATGTAGCAGGGCTGTCCATAATCATTCTTATATCATAAAGCAATTCTTATTGTATTTTCCATAATTTAGATTCACTCTTAAAATTGCACTCTTGTGCTGTAAAGTGTGAAATGATATGGAAAGCAATATCAGAAACCAAGAGAAGTTCTTTTTGAAATGTTACAGTGAATTTTAAAGTTTCTCTGCTGGAATATGACATTTATTTCTGTTCTATCCCTTTTACTCTCCTTTTATTTTTATTAAACATTTTATCTTTATTAAAGCTATTTCACATTTGTATTTAAACTTAATTTAATTTCAGAGACTCTCAGAAGTATGTGTGCTTTGTGATTTTAATACATATGATGTCGTTTGCCTTTGACGTTCATAGTACCTACAGAAATAAAACTATTTATGGAATAGTTCTTAGTAGTAGACCATTCCTGAGCCCTTGTGATACATGGAAACTCCTAAGAAGGATAACTGACAGACATGGTTATTTAAATAGAGTCAAGCAGCACGTAAATGCCAAAGGCATTTATAAGGTTTCCCAGTTCAGCTCAGTGTTTGTATCTGAACATCTCTGCCTATCCTGACAGCAGTTAATGTGGTTTATTCAGTTAAGATTTTCTGAACAAACACAGATCAAACATGCTTATTTCAATTGCATGACTTTTGATGTGGTTAATATCGTGGTCACTGTTTGGATATTGGAGATCCATATGTATAATCCAAGAAATAAATATTCAGAGTTGTTTGGGTTGTTTTCCTAAATGTATAGGTTGTGAGAATGGATTCTGTAGATTTTTACAACAGGTACTGTGTGACCCTAACATAGCCAGGTTAAAGTCTACCAGGTTTTGGCAATGAAATGTTTTAGTGTCACTGACTTGGTATCTTCTGGGAACCCTTATAAACATCCTTAATTTCATGTTTCTTTTAAATAATTCTCTATCCCTTTTCTTACAAAAAAAATATTGAAAACATAAACACTGAAGATAGTAAGTTAACTGCTTTTTCCTTAGAGCTGCAAATGTTTATGTTCTCTTAAAACTACCAATTATTAGCTCTGGAGGATCATGACATTAGTAATCAACAGAGATTATAGACTCAGGGAGAGATTTCCCGAAGTAAATGCCCAGTCTAGTGTGATGGGGTTTACCTGGGTTGCCAGATGCACTGCAGCTTTGACCAAAAGCATGGATTTCTTCATAGCTTGGCAAGAATTTTAGTATACAGACTAAGGCAAAAGGCAGCAGCCTTTTAATCTCAGCCATTCTCACATTTACTCCCTGATGATCTTAGGTTACTCGACAATGAGAATGTTATTGAGAATGTTATTCAACACTGCTGAGAAGGGTCTGACTGTCTCCTTCATGCCCTTCTGTCTGGTATGTATGTTGTTAAGATCCCCTCAAACCTTTTTGGGCTGAAGAGTCCCAGGTCTCTCAGCCTCTATTTCTGTCAGATTCTCCTATTGCTTTGTAATCTTTGTGGTTCGTTGCTGGACTCACTTAATCATGTCCATGTTTTCCATCATTTATAATTTAGAGTCTTCTCACCTGGCTGGCCAGCCTGTTGGAGAACTTTAGATCTTTGTTTCAAATTGTTTCCATTTTTGTAATACGCCCAGAAAAAAAATTAATTCAGAATTACAGTCCTCAGAAAGACTTGCTAAAGAAAATAGAGGTACCATTTTAAACTAGTTTTGTTAGTAAATACTGTTTGTGAAGACTTCAGTGTAAATTTACTCCCTAAACAAAATGTCGCGTCATTAAATTACAAAAACAGGTAGTACACAAGCTGGCATGGAGCAAAGGGCAATCTTTTCTATTCCATTCTGTCCTTGACCTCTGTACTCAGACTGCCACCAAGAGGAGCAGTTGTGATGGCGACAGTGTACACTGTTGTCCCTTACAAAGCACACAGAGCTCCTTGGCTCAGCTCACGCCATTTATTGTTGATGTAAGTCTGGTTTCCCAGGGCAGTGGCTACACTTGCATCCCCTGCTCTGTGCACACAGTGGTCATTCATTTGCCTGCAAATCTGCCTAGGAGAGTTTAATGGATACCCATGTTTGTGAATGGCATTCTATACACAAACAATCAAGAGAAGACAGCAGAAAGTCTTTCAATCTATGTGTAGTTTGGCTGGAAATGAGTGATCCATTTCCTACTAGTGGTTTTTGAATCAACTTTCTCCTAAGATCTTGACTTACTTTTGCGAACAAAAATAAAATTTTAGTTTTTTTTAATATGTAAAGCTTGAAAGTTGCAGCATTAAAAATGTTTTAAATAGTAATTTAACTGGTTTCTTACTTCTTTTTAAGTCATATAAAGATAAAATAATTCCTACAATGGAAGTTTTTTCCAGCCATTTCCTTCCATATTTTTTCCATGCTATAACTAATTGAGAATATAGCAGAATTTTACATGCTATTGTAGAAAATAATACAATCACAGAATCACTGCCAGAAGTTAGCCCCTGTTCTGTCCTCTTGGCAAAATTTAAAGGTAGAAGACTTTGTTTTGCTTTCATTAAATATTGTTCCAAAAAATACATAGTGACTTTAAGAGAATTTCTGTGATATTCATAATACACTGCCAGCCTCAGGTATCAGAAGTCATGTATGAAACTTGTCAATATTTAAATCATTTATAATATTTTAATAATTCTCTTAAATATCCTTGGTCTGAGCTTTCGCAGAACCTAGAAATCCTTGGATATGATTGACTTGATCTATGCATATTCCTCTCAGATTCAGCTGAAACCCTGGCCCAAGTTGCTTTCCATTTGCATGAGAATATAAATCTGCAAGGTGAATATCCAGGGTCTGGATGAGGATCACTCGCTGACATCATTTCTCAAGCAAACCCAGAGCCCAATCAATCCAAATGATATTTAACTGAGACAAAGTTTACACTGTTTATGAGTTTACACAGTTCTGCTGGCGCTGCTGTATCTCTTAGGACTGAGAAAGAATTCACCCTTAAATTGCCATGGCCATGCTCGTCTGCCAGAAACCTTCCATTCCTCCCTCAACACACCCTGATCTAGACAAAACCAACAGAGCAGACTTTTTGCCTGAAAACCTTATCCCACTGAACCAAGGAAGTGCTTCTTCTGTAACTCTGAAAGGACTTCATCAGTGTAAGCTGCATCTCCAGTAGGTAGTATTAGAGATGGAGCTAAAGCAGAGGAGGCAGAGAGCCCAAGTCTCTGTGTAACCTTTGTGTTATTATGACTTGCTCAGCTTCTCTTCTGCTCTTGTCAAAATCTGTCTGGGAAATACTGGTGTGATTTCACTGTAGCTGCACTGCCTCAATTCCCAATGATAACATATCAACAGAGGATGGGCATTGTCTAGAGTTTGTTGAGATCCCAGACTTGAGGACCTGAATGAGTGGAAGTCATAATTACTAAGTCTTGTCAGGCACCTTCACCAAATATGAGTTACCAAATATTACAGAGATCAGTGGAGATACACAATTAAAGAAATTCTGTGCTATGGCTTAAACAAAATTATATGTTTCTGATTCAGATTTATTATATCAGATTAATTTAGGAGACTGTAATATCTATTACACACATTTCAATCTGATCTTATTAAAACTTGTTAACAGAAGTAAATTTTTGTTTCATTGATAGCTGGTTTCATTTCCTGTCTGTAAATCTTCTGATAGCAGCAGTATGTATAACAGGAACACTGACCTCGATTTTCAGGAGTGGTCAAATCTGAGCAGGTTTTGACTTATGTGGATGAGTGACTGTAGACTCCTTTGAAAACATCATAGACAATTATGCTATTGAAAAAGCTTTATAGGAATAGATTTGATCCTGCAAGAACCTCTCTGGTAATATAAAGCAGTATGCAGGTTTTTGAACAGGACAAACTTAGGAGAAATTATAATATTTCACAAATTGACAAAGAATAAAGAAATAATTGTTTTCTTTGGTATTAAATAAAGTAATAGATTCAAAGCTTATGAATTAAGCTATAATCCATCTTATTGCTATCAGCCATGTGAGACGTTGAACATGTGAGACACAAATCATGTTGATTTTGGTTTTGTTCATGTGATGAATTAATATATTAAGACCAATAAGTGTTTTGTAAAGATTTTATAAAAATGTACATCTATCACTGGTATCACCATTGCCAGACTAGAGCAAGACTCTTTAGTCTTTGTAGGAATTAGCAAATTTGAAAATCTAAGCTTAAAAATGGAAATATTGACTTATTGCAAAGCTACAACTGAAAGCTTCAGGACAACTAATATGCCCTTCTAGTTCCCTGTGTTAACTATGTTCTTTACTATGAATAGAAGCTTAATGTTAAATATAGTGGAATTTTTAGTGCCTGATGTTATCCAGAAAATCAAAGGCAGACATGGAACAGCCCTGAGCAATAGATGTTTGAGAAAGAGAACGAAACATACTCACTGTGCAAAAAGCCTCCAACATAAAGCAGAATAGGAAGATAATCAGATCATTGTCATTATATTTGAGAAGAGATTGTAAGGATAGAAACAACAGGAAGTCTAATATTTTTATGAATGTATGAAAGGTATATTAAGTAAACTTCTAGGAAAGGCCATGCTGAATAAATTGGTTAAAGCTGTACATTAGCTACTATTGAGGTATTTTTTATACCACATTGGTATCTCCACATTTAAATTATATTTTTACTTAATTTTTGAAGTGATGAATGTTGGCCTTTCAAATAAGAGGCTTCTGACTTTATTCTTTAATAAAAATGGGAGATGAAAAAAGTAGGTGAATTATTTCTCTTGGTAGCAATCATTCCTATCCTGCTCTGGTTACATGCCTAGAAAATAATTAACAGATTTTCTCTAATGCTTCCTAAAGATGTTGAAACTAGAGAACAAATATTGACTGAGAGGCAGCAAAACTTGCCTGGACAGGAGAAAATAATGGTTTATATAACTGAAAACAGTTTGCCAAAACCAGAATAGAAATTATGGAATATCTGATTTAAAATTAATCAGATGTCAAAATGGCCAGATGTGGTGTGTATGTGCACTTGGGTATTTGCAGGCCACACTTAAGTTCTGCTAGCACATAAAAGGGCTCTTTCACTGCCCTGAGGATCTGCAGGGCCCCATTCCTGTTGCTGGGAGCTGCTCAGGAGATGATTTAGTACCCAAGAGAGCCTTCTGGAAGCAAGAAGAAACCAGTCATGAGCACCTGAAGAGGTTCTGGCATGACCACGCTTTCAGAAACATGAGCAAAAACTTGGAAGTATAATGTTTGCCATTGTTTATCAGGGTAAAAGAGGAAAGGACTATTGGGAGGAGGTGGAGGAAACAAGTCTGCACCTTGTAACTGGATTGAGCTATTGGGTAAGATGGATTTTGGACTGAAGTGTGTAGAATCACAGGGGAGGTGGGGGCAGTTCATTCTCCCGCATACAAAGGTGGGATGCCCCTCATTCCGTTTGTTCTCCCCACACATGTGCACACCCCTTCCCCCAGGCGTGAGCTCTGCTTTGGGGTTGGGAAAAGCAAAGAGAGGCATTTGTTTCTAGCGCCTGCTTGGCTGCAGACCAGGGTCAAAGACCACCTGAGCCCACGGGTGTTACACAAGAGGCTGTTATGAAGGGGCCCCAGCCCGCAGCATCCACCAGCCCGCCTCCCTGCTGCCCTCTCCAGCGCTGGCTCTGTGGCTCTGCAGGTTGCGAAAGCCCCGGGAGTACATAAAGCAGCCCCTGTCTGGGCACCACCATCAACACTTGGGCTCTCAAGAGGCTCCGGAGACCAGCACTGTCTGTAAGGGACCCGGCTGTTGTGGGCTGGGGACAACCAAGTGCCTTGCCTGCACCCTGGCCACCTATGGGGGCAGCCTGCCTCCCCTCACTTGTGTGACAGAGCCTGTTTCTGATGCTATTCTCTGTTTGCTGCAGGGACAGGATGGACCACACAGAGAGAGCTCTGCCCTGGCTGCTGCTGCTGTCCCTGGCCTTGCTGAGCAGCAGCACTGCAGAGCGGGACTGCCGAGTGAGCAGCTTCAAAGTCAAGGAGAACTTCGACAAGACCAGGGTAAATCTTTTCTCTCCTGGATCTGTGATGTCTTGCATAGCTCTTTCCAGGCTACAAAATTTGGCATTCAGTAGCACCAGTGTGGTCACATTTCATCACAGACTGTAATACTGAGAAACAGCTGAAGTGTGTGATGTCCACACCTCCACTGATGCTGGATTCTGATGCACCTGATAAAGGAATACTGCAGAAGCTGAGTTTTAGCAGACTGGTTTCTAACTGTAGGGTATAAGCAAAAGGAGTGTACTGGCTTGGTTGTTTCTATGAAAAATTAATATTCTGCTGTTTTCAGACATTTTTTCTTCCATTGCAAGTAAAAAAATATATGTAAATCTGTCAAGATCTGCCAGTTGTTATTTTTTTTTCCCACTAAATGTTGTATTCCCTATCCTGGACAGCTGCAGATACAGATAAGATTACCAAAAAAAAAAGTCAGTATTTCCATTATGACTGCACTAGGATGTATTGATGGATTTATGCTGTTGAAACAGCTAGATTTGTTTCTTAGGTACACCTTTGAGGCATGGTGTCAAAGATCTGCATGCTCTTCCCTCTGTCTCTCCCCTGTTCTGTACTGTCTGGTTGTAACATTTCCATTGTTCTAGGTCTAACTGCATCCTTTCTTATTTCCTTGCAGTACAGTGGCACCTGGTATGCTATGGCAAAAAAAGATCCTGAGGGGCTGTTTCTGCAGGACAACGTGGTAGCCCAGTTCACCGTCGATGAGAACGGACAGATGACTGCCACTGCAAAGGGCAGAGTCAGACTCTTCAAGTAAGCTCTTTGCCACTCTACTCTTGTTCCATTTTGCTAAGCTACTGCTCCAATCCCACCTGATATCTCTGTGCTAGTCACACTGAACCTGTGCTCTTAGATTGGAATGTGATATTCTTTGTCTCTGGCTACAGCAACTGGGATGTCTGTGCTGACATGATCGGCTCTTTCACTGACACAGAGGATCCTGCCAAGTTCAAGATGAAGTACTGGGGTGTTGCCTCTTTTCTGCAGAAAGGAAGTGAGTACTTAATTATAGAAGGAAGTACTTGGAAGACTAGTTATGTTTTATGTCCATGCTGGAGAAGGAAAAAGTACTGTTGAATTTCTTAAACACACTTAAAAGACATAATAACTATCATACTGCAAGGCTTAATGTGAACAAGGTAATCACTGCTTTTTATAGGGACAGCTGGTTGGCTTTCTTTAAACAAGTGAAGACCTGGCCTTTGTATATCTTCGTATTTCTTTTGTTTGTTACCCAACAATATAATTGAAGGCCACTGTTTGGAAAGAAATGAAAGGCAGACAAAGTATTTTAAGTCTTGTTTTAGTTCAGAATTCAGTTACCAGATGCTTCTGTTCTCTCTGAAGCCTGATGTCAAAGCTGGCCAAGAAGGGAAGAGGATTTAGAAAATGTTATTTTGTTTGGTCTTTTGTCTGCAAATGTAGAGATTTATCTATTTCAAGAGACAAGTATGATCATATGTATATATTGATATATTCATACTTTAATATAATCTCTCACAGCCTATGCAAAATCAGTTCCTTGAGCCAAGTAGAGATGCAGACACTCTGTAGCTCAAGACACTTCCTGGGATTGTTTCCAAGAGAAGCAGGTAGAATTTGGAACTGAAAAGAGCTCCATTCCACCCAAAGAAACAGTTATAAAGCACATTTTGGAAGCCGATTTGTTCCCACAATATGCTGCTGAGTCATGGGTTCTTGAGATTGCTCACTGACCCCAAACTCGACCCTTCTAAAAAGTCTGATGTCCCCCCATGGGAGAGAAGGGGAAGACAACAGAGTGTTGCCTTCACCAGTGCAGATGTACTGCAAGGGAGAATCTTTTGCTCTGGAAGAGGAAGGTGCAGATATGTCAGGTTTTACTACAAACACTGAAACAACCTCACTTCTGTTAGAACAGTGTGTCTGTGTGACCAGGTTTTTGTCAGGTTCCACATCTAAATAGTTAAGAATTCTCTGAAGTTGGAACTGTGTTTTAAGAAGAGGATTTATGGCAGAACTTGTAGCAAATACACTTCTAATACACATGCAAACTGCATGATAATCTCTTTTCTTAAAAATGCAGTTTAAGTAACATCACTGCTAGGAAAATATTTATGGATTTGAGTCATCTTGATCTGGCCTAGGATGTCCGTCTTTATTCTCTTTTAAAAAATAAACATGAAATTAAATACTGGAAACAGGAATAAATGAAAAGCCAATCTGTCGTCATTTGTACCGATCTTCATCTTAGTATTTTCTTTAGAGTTATGACAGCAATCCTTTTTATTTGGTAAAATTTACTGGTGTCTCTAACACTTTTCCTTCTTTGCTATGGTTTCTTCCAGATGATGATCACTGGGTAGTGGACACAGATTATGACACATATGCCCTTCATTACTCCTGCCGCCAACTCAATGCAGATGGCACTTGTGCTGACAGCTACTCCTTTGTGTTCTCCCGGGACCCCAAGGGATTGCCTCCAGATGCACAGAAAATTGTCAGACAAAGGCAGATGGAGCTCTGCTTGGAAAGAAAATACAGAGTTATCCCTCATAATGGTGAGAATGTTTTTTTTTCTGAAGATTTTTATTTCAGGGTTTAAGGGCTAAAGCACTGGGATTCTCTTGCTCATTAGATATCAAATGCATAGTGTCTTTTACTTAGTAGCTGTAACACTGTCTTTTGAAAACTGGAGCTTGTAGTAAGTTATTTCCAACTCTTACTTCCCTTATCTGAAGGAGAGCTGAGATGCATAGATTTGCATGCAGCATATCAGATCAGCTGAAACAGTAATTAGAGGAAGCTGTAAAACAATTAAGTCAAGGTAGTGTGAGTAAACATGGTAAGGATAAATTTCATAGCTACGGTAAAAAGTAACTGGGCAGCTTTTATCAGATCCCTTTGCCTTTGTTCAAATGCTTTTTTGAGAAATTCTTCAGAATTGCTTTTAAGGAAAATAGAAGTCTTGGAAAGGATACCTTATAGAAGACCCTTTTTCACAAGTCCTCATTCCAACTCTTTCACAAAGAGCTGTGGAAGAGGGACATAGCCCTCACACTGGAAGCATGACACTATCTTGAGTCATACAGTCAGGCTGAGCTTACAACACAGGGAATTAGCTCACTTATGCTCAAGTGTATTACAGAAGGCCAAATGGTAATAATCTATAAGAAATCATAATGTACTTACTGATAAGAATTACACACACAGTGGGGAATTGTAAAGAGTGAAGGAGAAAAATCAAAATATTTAGAACAAATAAAATAGTAGTACCTCTCCCTACTCCCTCCCCACCCCTCACATCCTGGAAGACATGGTATCTATGAAAGGCTTGACTGGTGAATCAGCTGGATGAGAACTCCCAATGTAATGATATGAGCAAAAGAGTTAATACATTTCTTGGATGCGTAAACCAAGACTCACATGAGATTGTTGTGCTTGGGATAGGCTTAATTGCTATGTCACGTTTGGTGACATCCATAAGAGGAAAAAGTACCGAGGATGAATCAGAAGTTTCAAAGAAGAGCAGAGAAAATTATTGAAAGTTTGTAAAATGTGTCCTCTAGTGAGTGCTTCAAAGATTTTAATCTTTTCTCATTAGAAAGAGGTTAAAGGCTGACCTGAACAAAGTCTGCACTTCTCCACACAAGCAATAGGAATTGGATAGAAAAGGACTTGCAAACACAGAAATAATAAATTTAAGTGGATGGAACTTTAAACTGGGCACATTCAAAGCAGAAATAAACAGCCATTTGTTTAACTCCAAAGGTTATTAACCTTTGGAACAGTTTACCAAGAGCTGTTGTATGTGCTTCATCACTGAAATCTCTAAATCAAGATTAAAGGCTTTTCTCAATGACATGCTAGAACAAACTGGGATTGACTGAAGGAACTTTTGTGTCTTACAAAGAAAGTCAGAAGAGATGAGCAAAGTCAGCTGTTGTGTCTCTATTATCTGTCCATCTGATCCATAAACACAGAGTAATACATTGCTGTGTTGTAAAGTAGTATGCTGATAACAGGGTGCCTTGAAGAACAGGGTGCCACCTACTCTGCTAAAGTAGGTAGTGTTTACAGTACTGATCAGTGACCCAGGAAAAGTGTCTGACAACAATGAAAAAAAAAATTGTCTTGAATGAGAATTTGGAGACAACGTAAGTCAGTTGAGACTTAGAACAGTCAAGAATAAGAGACATCATAAATGCAAATGGAATCACCCTCTGTGAATGATTTGTATCATTGCATAAATGGTAGGATAGAAAAGAAACTATGTCATTATACAAAATGATAATAATCCTCTGTTTTGAATCCTGCATTCCCTGCTTTTCAAATGAAGTCCACCAAGAATAAACATTTCTGAAAATGAGAAAGCCAAATAATCAGATGTTTAGGGATATTCTATTAAATCTAAGATAATTTAAAAGTTGATAATGCTTCCTCTAGTTTGTTATAGATATCAAACATCTAATCTACCAAGTCACACTGTTCTTCGTTAGCTACCCTAATCTATACTCAGATGTTAGTTGTTGAGTGCAGTGTCTGATATGACTGTGTGAGTTCCGTAGTTTGCAAATCAAAAATAGGAGCTTGGGTACTTTTTTATTACGGATTATGCCAGGGTTTATAAGCTCAGCACCAAAGAATAAATTAAACTTAAAGCCAGCAATTTGCATTTTCCCCTTTATTGATCAGGACCCTGTAATTTATTGATTCTGAATTCTCCAGTATCATTAAGCCAAAGTTCCTGCATAGCAAGCACATTTGGAACCAAGAGAACGATTGTGAGCTAAACCGAAAAAAAAAATTCTTAGAAGCTTCATATCAGAAACTCTTATAAAACTTGCTTAATTCCTTATGTGTGGATTGGAAGCCTTACCACTTTAGTTTTAACTCTGCTATTAAGAGCTACAGAATTATTACCAAATCTGACCTGCATCTAATTGTTACTGTGATAAAATTCTGACTGATGTTAGTAAATGCTGCAAGAATAGGCTGGAGTTTTGTTGCTAATTGTGCACACTTTGTCTAGGTCTTGAAACTAATTAAGAGTGTGTGTGTGTGTGTGTGTGTGTGTGTGTGTGTGTGTGTACCCTCAACTAATAGACATACAAAACTTACCTTGATTAAAAAAAAATTAAAATATCAGTACTGGCTGTTCAAGGCAAAAGAGAAGCCTAGGTAATGAAAGGTTTTTGTTCTAACTTACACTGCATTTAAGATGGCAGCTCCTTCTCAAACATAGCTCAAGCAATGATACACAGTCTCTGAGAGTAATAGCTCAAGTAACTTTAAGCTGTGTAAATGTCAGAGTCAATATTAAGTGAGTACCTATTAAATACAGTATCATGTCAGGAGAGTTGAAAGCTGCATCTGCTGTTAGCATTTGCTAGAAGCAAAAATTGTGAAACAGAGAATGGTATATTCCTTCTGCTAATTTACTATTGCCATTAGAAATTTTGGGTGTCAGGAGATTCTTATTTTGTTGAAAGACATTCTTAAATTAATTATTTTTAGGCAAATAGCTAGAAGCTTGTTAAAGTATAGACTCTTTTATCACTGAAAGATACTCTTTTATCACTGATCCACTCAGTATCTTGTCTGCAGAAGTATTAAAATGCTCGGGAGAGGTGTAACAGCTTGGATGAATTCCTGTTTTGTTCCGAGTTGAAAACTCCTTGGATTTATAAACTGCAGAGTAAGGCAATGGCATTATTATTACAAGTAACAGACTGCTGGACTCAAGAGCATTTAAAAGAAATTAGATATGTATGTATTTTAAATCTGACAAAAATTTGCATAGTTAAATTTTGTCTTGAGTGTTTGACAAACACAGCTGTGGTTTTTGTGTGTTTCAGGATTTTGCTCTTAAGGAGATCCAACTCTGTGGAAAGAAACCATGCAACAGCACCACGAATGTAAAGTTAGCACATTGATTGTGTGTTCTCTGGGAAATGCTTTAAATGGCTTCATTTAGATTTTCAATATATTTATCTGAGCTGTGTAGCTCGCCTTGTTAATAAACCAATGAAACATTTTAATAAACTTGGATTACAGGGGATGCAAATTGTATGCAAATCTGTACATATGTAGACATTCGTTTCATTAGTAGCCTGTTATCTTAGTGCATTATTTTGAGCTGGTGACACATGGTGATAATTAAGAATTTAATCTTGCTTTTTTTTAGTGGTTTCAATTTCTGACTAAAAGAGTATTTATCATAAACCTCCAAGTATATGTGTTTTCTTTTCAAATAGAAAATTATATTTTCACTATAAAATACTGGAAATCATTTAGAAAAGAGAAAGGAATTTCAGTCACTCTATATATCAATAATTAACTTTATTATATGAATAGTGAAGACATTAAAAATATGCATCTTTTTAAAAGAACTATTTTACACATGACAATTAACCATTTAGTTATTTATTATTATTTTTATTCTATTCTATTCTCCTATTTATTCTATACATTTATATAAATTCACATTAAGTCCATATTTTTAATTTGAGATGGAATCAAACTGGTTGTTTACTTGGTGATAACACATGTTCCGTACCTTGTTTCAGTTAGTCTGCTCAAACCTATGTTCAGGCAGTCAGTTATTGAACTACTTAATCAAGTTCCCTTTAAAAACTGGATTTTAAGAAAAAGAAGATACTTTCTGAGGATGAATATTTTCACTAGAAAGTTTAAAGTACTTAATTCAACTATTTTACATTCACCAAGTCCTCTGCCATATTTCTATTTATTTCAGCACAAGAGGAGAATTCAATCCATTGGATTAAATTGTCCAAACCTTACTGAGGCAAAGCAATGAAGTCAAGAGGATTTTGTCTGCAGGAATTAAAAGTACATATTTAGCTTTTTTCCCTCCTCCCCTGGCATGTAATACTATAACATAATGACCTATGTGACCTGGGAGAGCACAGACAAAATCCAAAGTGTGACACAGCTCAGATTTTAAATAATTATCTGCTAATGAAAGACAAAGGTGGCTGTTCACGGTTACTTCTTCTTGCAGTGGTTTCTGTCCCTGCTCCATGCTTTTCAGGGTTGCCTGTACAACAGAGAAGAATTTCCTGACATTTACGTCTGAAATGGGCAACATTGTACAGAATGGGATTGACAGCAGAGTTGGCAAAAGTGAATAGTGCTATCCAGAAGAAAACTGATGGCAAAATATTTAAATCTTTTTTGAAGTTCTGAACTAAAATTAAAAAAATAATTACTATTATTGGGCTCCACATAATGAAGAAAGAGATCATCAACAGAAAAAGGGATCGGAAAAGTTTGTAGTCTTGCTGGGAGACACGAGTCTGATGATGTTCTGAGTAGGCTAAACCAGCATTTAAGCTTCTTCTTGATGCTTTTGTAATCTGCAGTAAAAGACAAGAAAGTAACTTTTACTGAAACATATTTCTACAAGTGAAAAAGTAAATCTTGGCACATGATGTTTTCTTTTGAAAAGTGACTACAAAAAAACACATTGTGGAATTCATTTGTACTTTTTGTCCATGGTTCCATTTCAAATGTTCTCACTTCACTAGCAATTCTTTTTCCTCTCAGCTGTGAACTCATCTCAGTATTCAAAGCGGTTGTTCTTTTCATGGCTCTCTACCAGTCACAAATACCCTTCAGCATAAAACGGTCTTAATTACTCATGAAATCCCATTAAATTCACATTATGACCTCATTTGTTCTATCTAAAGAAACCCATTAATTTTTTTTCACAAATGCAAACTGGAACATAACAATCCTGTTGATGCACAAGAAGGAACGGGATCCAATTCTCTTATGGCCATGCTGATATTATAAGGTAGGCATTATGAATTTATCACAATAAATTATTTCAAATGTGAATGAGATTATGCATTGTTTTGTGTCACACTTAGCTTTTCAGACAGTAACCACAATTGCTTTCTATGAACTAACATGAAATCTTACAGATCCTTACAGTTACTATAAATATCAGTATCTTGTAAAAGCACCCTCTGATGTAATAAACTAGACAATGGGTAGCTTGGAAACCTAGTATTCATGGGTGTACATCATCTGTCATTAGGTAGAATATTGAACCCAGTGACTTGCAGAAAACTCTGAACTCCCTACTCTACATCCCTTGCATGGCACAATTAAGTTTGTTACATTCATACATCTGATGCAAATAAAATAAAACTGAAATATCTAGCAAACAAAGATTTGTGCTAAATAACTGAGATGTCACTTTATCCCCTGCATGCATAAAGAAGGGGTGTTTTCAAATGCCTTGATCAATTAGCTGTCTACATAAGAAAGTCAAAAGGTAAGACTCCTGCCACTTTTCCCTTTAACAGAAACTACAGGAAGGATCACTTTTTAACTTCCTGGTACAGGTAAGGATGAAAATGTTTAGAGAGAGAGAGAGTAATTTGTCATTCTGTTCGCATTTTTTTTAAATTTGTCACAGAGACGAGTACTCATTAAGAATCTTGACATCTTCTAAATATTTCAATAGAATGTAGGCGTACAAATTGAAATGTGTGAACCAAAAATGAGTTTCTTAGCAGCTTCTGAAGCTGAGAAGGGGACAGTATCACTAGCTTCCCTGATTTAAAAGGAGCAGAGAATTCTGATGTCCTGAGCATGTAAAACTATTTTGGCTTGATGATCTGCTGTACCATCTGGAATCTAGAAACTAGGTTAACTCCTCCAAACAGTCCAAACTGAGAGTTGTTCTCAGAGAGCACCTAACCTGTCTTAGTAAGAATGAAGGTTTCACAAAATGCAAAGGACTAATATCCACTTCTAATATAAAAGTAGGAAAACCAGATGTGCACTTCTCAGTCTCCACTGTTCAAGACTTTGCTACAGAATGTCCTCTCAGATATATTTTTGTATGTCCCATATAAATACCTTCTGTCTTCCCTGCAGGAGTTGCACAGCCTAGAAATAAGAATGTAAGAATCACCAGGACTGTGGTAAATAATACAGAACTGCATCTTAAGAAAGTGTTCAAGAGAAATGGGGTGGCATTTGTGGATCTCTTTTTGGTCTGCCCAGTATGGACACCTATCCTGGGCATCTGACCATACTTGGACAGACAGGAACTTAGAAGTCAGACATGTATAAGCATGTAACTTCCAGAATGCAGACATATTCCCTAGGTCTAGCTTCTGACAAAATCTTGCCTGAGAGGCAGAACAGTTGAAAACCAAATAAATTACAAATCATGGCTTCTAATCTATATTTTTTTCCAGGGTTCTGGGAAGTGTTATGTAAAAATAAAACTCAGTCTCAGAGTAAATTATGAAATACACATTTGTAGTAGTGTATATTTGTTTAAAAAATTCAGGTTTTATATCTGTAGTCAGTCATAATCATCCCCATCATCATCATCATCAATGTTGTAACATGAATACATAAATGTTTGGCACTGCTTCCAGCAATACTAAGAATCATGCTGTGTCAGTCATAATCATCCCCATCATCATCATCATCAATGTTGTAACATGAATACATAAATGTTTGGCACTGCTTCCAGCAATACTAAGAATCATGCTGTGTCAGTCATAATCATCCCCATCATCATCATCATCAATGTTGTAACATGAATACATAAATGTTTGGCACTGCTTCCAGCAATACTAAGAATCATGCTGTGTCTGCACTGGCATAACGGAGCATTCTCACAAAGTGAGCCTAAATCTGCTCTTGGGAATGACTCTGGGATCGAGACATTCTCCAGTTCAGTTCTGGTTGCTCCTTGGAGAGAGAAGATTTGATTATATTCTGCTATGGGCCTCAAGCCTTCTTCATTTCAAGGGAATTGGTAATGTATTTTAGCATCTCTGTTAACAAGTTAGAAAAGAAACAGGAGCAGAGCAGCATGGAGATGTCTTGTAATCCAGTATTCCAAACACTGCTCTTGGTTTCTAGCGCCCCATGTGCCATTTTGTTTTATAAATTTTCCTGTAATCTGGAGTCTGCATGGACACGACAAACACCATTCCTGTCCTGGTCTCTGACCAAGAACTGTGGCATTCTTTGGCCTGCAGTATTTTGTGGTTCTTTCAAAGAACTCACGCTCTCCACTGAGTTACTCTACGGTCTTTGCCTGCAGTATGTGGTTGCAAGTGCTTTACTTCACTATAAGAGACATGTTCACCTAATGCATTCACTTCACGATTATAGTGAGCTAATAGACACTACAAAAGCTACAGGCTTATGACTTTTACTACAAGTTAAGTTTGATCAATGGGCAAGGCTGTGTGGAGACCAGATTCTAGGCCCTAGGTTCATTTTAAACCTACATCCAGCTCTGGGACGTGCATCCACAGCCCCTTGGTGCTCAGCATTTCATCAGTTAACTCCTTGCTCAATAATCCATGTATGTTGTGGTTCCTTTCCAAAACCAATAATTTTCTTATACATATTAGAATATATAGAAGTTTAATTGCCCAATAAAGGAATCACGGATCTCGTGGGTGGTTGCTAAAAACTGGGCATTGCAGTGACTAGTTTGAAGTGCTTGGTTTGAAGATTTCTAGATCTTTCTCACTCTGGTTTAGTTTAAAAGGAATTTAGATGCTAATATAGTGCTTGCTAGACTATAGATTAAGATTCTGTGGTGCTATGTGGCTTGGTTTATATTTCAGCATATATGTTAGAAATAATCCACTTAAAAAGAAAGTGGAAGGGGAGGGTTTAATTTACAGATATTGTTTACAATATTTGAAATTGTGGAGGACTAAGTATAATTTAATGAGATCTGTGTACTAAAGACCCATGTAGAAAGCCAGTAGATCAAAAAGTGGATGGGTTTATTTCTAGTCCTGCTTTTCTCTGCTTTCTTACAAATCTCTTATGACTGGAGTTTAGGCTCAAGGAAAGCAAAATCTAGTGTTTAGTTCTTTCAAATGCTTGACTCTTTCAGCATTTAGGAGACTGACAGTCTTTAAATATGAACAGCACATAAATGAAGAAGTGTATTTAATACCATATATAAGAAGACAAACCATGTCTTGTTGGGCCTCTGGTAATGTGCTGTTGAAGTATGTTCATAATGGAAATGCATAGGCTGTTATGTGCAGGTTGAAATGCTTCATTTTATATCACATACCTATAATTTATTGAACAAATTATATTTGTTCCCTTTACATGTATTTTACATTTGTATTCCGTGACAATATGCTGATACCTAGTGAGTTACTGTTTACTTCCCTCTGTTTTACAACAAAATTCAAAGGAAACACATACCTGTAAGATTTTGGAGTAACTGATGACAATGATGAATCCTGGTATCAGAAAGAAAACAATGGCAAAGGTCGTATCCCAGACTGTTTCTCCTGCAGTATTGGGCCAATCCAAGGTGCAAATCTGAATGTCCTATTTACAAAAAAATGAAGAAGAAAAGTAATATTGTATCTGTATTTTCAGTACAGAATTGTCTTTATTTCCCTCTATGCTTATGGGAAAAAAAATGGCTAAACCAAGACTGAAAACTTTCTACTTAGACAAAGAAGTCAAGTAATATATTACTTGATGGTTTTAAAAGCCCATACAATTACAAATAGATATGTCCACAACGGGAATAATCCCCTTAGTTTTATATGAAATGGTAATGGCAACTTTAAAATTGAAACTTCCAGACCCTAAACTTATTTGTTCAAGTGTGGCGTTGGGTGTACTTTTGTATGCATTTCAAAATACCAGGCAGAGGAATCTGTGCCGCTTTGTACAGAGGGGGCTGCGGATGCAGGGCAGCTCTCCCAGGATGCTGAAGGGGAAGTGAGCCAAAAGGGCATCTCTGAGCGCACAGAGGAGAATCCCAGGCGATGCGCGTTCCCATCCAACATCCAACGGGACGGTCCGCGGGAGAGCGGCCGGGGGACAGCGGGGGGAGCTCCGGCCGCTCCTCGGGCACAGCCTCGCACCTGCCCGGCACCAAGAGCTCTGCCCATCCTGCACACGACTCTCCCCGCTGCCCGCTGCCCGCTGTCCCGCCGGGGCAGGGGCGGACCAGCCTCCGCCGCCGTCGGTCCCGGCTCCCCCCGGCCCTCACCTGTCCGGAGGGGTCGGGCAGCCGCACCACGGTGAAGAAGCAGCAGAGCGGGAGCGTGGCGAGGGCGGCGAAGCCCCAGATGAAGAGCAAGGCGGCGGCCAGCACCTTGCGGCGGCGGAAGGCGGCGTGGCGCAGGCGGGCGATGCTGACGACGCGCTCCAGGCTGACGGCCGACAGCGACAGGATGATCACGGCGCCGCTCAGGCTCACCACGTACAAGAGCAGGTGGCAGACGACGTTGCCCAGCAGCCAGGACTCGGTCCAGCGCACGACGGCGATGAAGGGCATGGCGGTGATGAAGAGCAGGTCGGCGCAGAAGAGGTTGAGCACCAGGCAGTTGGCGGCGCGGAGCCGGCGGGGCCGCCGCACCAGCAGCGAGATGCCCCAGATGTTCCCCGCCAGCGACAGCAGGAACACAAAGGCCAGGGCGCAGGACTCGCCGATGCGCAGGGCCGTCGCATTGTGGCCCCTGAAGTCCGAGAAGAAGGGGAAATAGGTCCTGTTCTCTCCTGGCGTGGCCCTGGACACCGGCATGAGGGTGGCCAGAGGGCATGGGAGACCCGCCCGGGACGGTACCGGCCCTAGGGCAAGGGCTGCGCTCCCCCCCACCACGGGGGCACCTGGGGGGCCCTCCCGGCCCAGAGCCCGGGGATGACCGCCATCCCCTTCCCTCTCTTCCCCCTGCCCCGCTGCCCAGGCTCAGCCGTGCCAGGCAGGTTTATGGCCCTGCAGTGGAACAAGGAAATGGGAGAGTAAACACGGTGCAGCTCACACAAAGGCGAGGCCCCAGTGCGTGGGCAATGAGGGGCTGCCCCACGCCTCCCCGGGCAGGGTGTGGGGCAGCACACTGGCATCTCCATGCCCAGGCACACAGGCCCATGGAGTGCCAGCCCTGCTCTGCTGGCTCTCGAGGCAGGACCCAGGGGTGCCAGTGAGCCTGGGAGGCCACCCCAGGCTGCTCCCATCCAATGTGATGTGCTTAGAAACTTAGAGCTTAGAGACAGGGATGGATGGCCACACCACTATGGCCACACCACCCTGAGAGCTCTCCTCAGGAGCCTGCCATGACCAGACTAACCTAGGGTTAAAAAAAAAAAAAAAAAAAAAAAAAAAAAAAAAAAAAAAAAAAAAGGAGTTTACCTATTTTACCTATCACCTCCTGTATTGACAGTGGCATTTGGGAACAGCAGACCTGGGCATTGCTTGTCCTAACCGTGGAGAAGTGTCACTGACATGATTTTGGGGATTTGTTTACGAAATTGATCTAGAATCTTACCTGTGTTATGAGTTCTTGCTGCAGAAGCCTGTTAAAGTAAGACCAACCTAAAAAATACCTTGTATTCTCTGAACTTCAATTACTACTAGAAGCAGTTGCTCAGATTGTAAACAAAAGTAGGGCTTTCCACTTAGGCTCTTCACTCAAGATGATTTAGAAATAGGCTGGGAGTAAAGCGTGTAAATTGTCACAGAAAGCAGATAATGTCTCATAAAAGAAGATAAAATGTTTTCATGAAGTATGCAAACAGTTGTATAACTTTAGACAGCTCTGGGTGAATTCATTTGGCTGAGTGCCAGCACAGGCACCCAAGGGTGTCCTTACAGGCTCAGCGTGTGGACCTGCACCTTTTGATTAGGTGAGAGTTATTCCAAACCCGTGTGCCACGGGGAGCAGGTGACAGGCAGGGCTTCTGCAGTGACCCTGCCATCAACCATTTATGCAACAGCATTAGTGGGGATTCCAGATTAGTGGGGATTCCAGAAACTCGGTTCTTTGAAGGGGCAATCTCCTAATGAGGGATGACAAGAGTGACATCTTTACTGGACTGCTTCCCATGTCTTTACCTGTGCAGAATTTGCATTTATTTCAATTAGCATGTTTTTTCCTGAACTATAAGTGGTTCTAACTGTCTATGCAGTCTCATCAAACAAGGAGTTTGCAGGGCAGCCCAGACAGGTGGGTGATGTGCTCCTGCCTACTCCTGCTGACTGGTGGCTGTGTGAAATGAGGGGACAGTTGCTGGTAGGTGGGATGGGCTATGAACTCAAGTGAAGACAATAAGAAAACTTGCAGAAATTGGGGCTTTTTTTCAGCAAGCAACACAAGTGACTGCAAGTGTTTTGATATAGATATTTAATTCTGCATTATTTGGTGGAAGAAAAAGATCTGCACCCATATTACAAAAATTTCAGTAAATTTAATAGACATACTCATTTTTTGTTAGTATTTATGATCAATGCTTGTCATATCTAGCCACAATTTATGTTGGCTTTGCTATGAACTGATTCTTTAAAATGATTAATGAATCTTGAAATACAGGAACACCTTCTAGTTGCCACAACCTCACAGGTCTGGGACTTTTTACAAGCTGACAGATTAGCCTCAAAGCTCTGGGCAGCTGGCAGTAACAGTGGTGTGGCCAGCTCTAAATAATGGCAGAGATTTGGGAAAGAACGACTGTTAATAGTCTGGTTGTACCAATGTGAAAACTCGTGAAGCATTAAGAGGACCCGGGGAGTGGAGGTGGGGCAGCTGGAAATGGTAGCACAGATAAATGAAAATTTTATTATGAAGAAAATCTTTAGCTCCTTTGACATTAGTGGAAAGTTAAATTAGAAACTGGCCCTGTCGATTCAGGGTAAAAGTAAACTTATTTGAAACAGAATAGGGGAAAGGAAACAGGGAGTGAAACATCCAAAGCTGCATTATTGAAGAAATTAAGATACTTTTAGTCAGAGAGGAAAGGAGTGACAGAGGAGAAGGTTTGAAAATGAGATGATGTGTGGAAGTGTCTGGGTAGATCTTTGATCTTCTTTAGAAAGGATCACCTTTAGCTTTGGTCCTTAGGTGTGAGTGAGAACCTTACTTGACATGAGCCTGTTGTTTGCTCAGGAGAACCAAAGTAAAATGCTGCTTTTAGTATGCTGTGAGTGAGTGAACTTCACACCGACCTGTGTACAAAATCCTGCTCCTGGGGACAGCAGAGGTGTGAAGATGCTTGTTTCCATCAGGTTTGATCAAACAAGTGGGGGTTCCTTGCAGGAGCAAAAATAGTCTGGTTACTCATGGGTCTAATGGATCCATTATCTAAAAGAGTAACTTTCTTTTCCCTCCCATGAAGTGCAAAAGTTGTATTTGCTGTTGGGTAGGTCTAATCATAGCAACCATCACAACACAGAATGTGAGGAAGAGAGGAGTCAGTAACCTCCATAGAGCTACTCTGGCTTTACTGTAATAGGTGGATGCTGTGTGTGGTATGTGCACCACGTGATTATGACAAGGAAGTGATTAGCAGAATGCCTGGAAACCTGTTATGATTGCTTAACCTATATAATTTTTTAAACCTATGTTTGCTTTTATGTTTTGAGTCAAACATGGAGTCAGCTCAGATTTCATTGCTCTAAATTAAATGAAAGCTGCAGAGACCTCTGTATGGAGCTGGTTTGCCTAAACTGGCAGGGAAAAATCTTGTTTCTTTTTTTATGGGTGTTTTCTTCATCCCTAATGAAAGCCCAAGGTTTGGCCTTCTCTGTTTCAGATAAGGGCTACGTTACCTGATACCATTAGTCAAGCTCTGCTTTTCAGATTGTTCCCCTGGAAACCATGAACTGTCGTGACAGATGGGAATCGATCAGCTTATTTATATCTTGAGCATTAAGAAATATTCCCAGAGAGAGGGACCACTTGGGTAGGTAACTCTGAGAGATGGGAGTTCTTGTTCCATTTGGACATGATCTGGTAAAGGTTTTTGCTTTATTTATGCATCTTCTTGCATATAGATCGGTGTTTTAAGTCTTTGGGTGTATTTTTATGCACCTGTATCAAACTGGGTAAATAGCACTGACTTCTGTAACAGATGTATTGCACATTTAATGTTTGCTAAGTGTAAATTCATTCCAATAGAAATGTTGCCTGTTTGTCTTCACAAGAGAGGTTGCGAGCTTGTAGGTGACTCGTGTCTGCACGATAAGATCCTTATCATAAGTTTCACCCAAGGTTAGCTTTCTATTTTAATTTTTGCCCTTACATATCACACTGCAGCTGTTCTGCTTCTAGATACTATGAATCCTGTGCTTAGAAGATATTATACCATCGTAAGGTATGTTTCAAATACAATTCTGTTTTGATTTATTTTGGTTTTTAGGAAGTTTTCTAACTGCTCACCCATTTTATACTTTCCTATCAGTGATCCAAAGCGCCTACACCAATGTGTGAGGGACAATTTTAAACTTTTAGTGCAAATATAAATGCATCTGTTTGTTTACATATAGTAGCAAGCTCACACATTCCTGTATCCACTAAAAATAGTTAGATGCTTCACTTATGTCATCATGTCAAAAACTAATTCCTGTTTCTCCTGGGACATGAGGAAGTCCCTGTTTCTTCTGGGAAGTCTCATTTTGCTGTGGTCAGTACCCATCAGAAGCTGGCATGCTTCCTGGGATGGGTGCCAGTGGCACTGTAGTTTCAAGCTGTAGCAGCAGCATTACTGAGCAAGGCATCAGCCAAGAGCAGAGCTGCCAATAATACTGTCAGATGTGCTTTCTAATAAAAGCTTGGTCAGCTTTTAGTCCTCAAGACCACCAAGTTTTGCCAACATCAGCATTGTGGCTTGCAGTAAGGAAGGGATTTCTCTCTGAACCAAGTGCAAATTAAGAACATAATCCATGTAACTTCCTCTGGATGGTCACATTTTCTGTTTTGCTGCATGTTAACCAAGCTTCACCAGAGTGACTGAGCTCCAGCTAAACTCTTATAACTAAAATGAGGTTGTTTCTTAACAGTTTTAGAAACCATATTACACTTACACATCTAGCCCATGGATTTAGGGAGTTGTTCAGTGAATACAGAGTATCAGAGTGGTTTGTTTGGACAATGCAGGATCTGGTAGAACAATCTTACCAAGGAACTGAGACCCTGAGAGAATTTTTTGCAGTCAGATGTTAAAGTGCCACTGGACCTTTGCCTAACTTTCAGGTGTGCATAAAGTTACTCACATTCCTGCTAATGAGCTTTGATGCCGAGACATCAGAACAAAAGCTGTTTGTAAATCCGTCTGAAGGATTTACAAACGAAATTTGTCACCAGCCTCTCATGCTCAAGAGATGTGCTCAGACATTCCCTGAACACATTGGTCTGCTGGGTTGTACACTGTATAGAGATCACAGATACCATTGTTTCCTCTCATAGTCAAGAGCCCAGTGATTAGAGAATGCTCTTATTCATGAAGTTTAAGGAGAATAGTCCCTTTTCTTTCCCTGATGTCTTATCTTAGAGTAACTTGTTGGGAGCAACAGGGGTTTTTCAGCACCAAATTGGGATAGCAGCTTTACTTTTAAAAGCCACGTATTTCTGAAGTAAGGTCTGCAGTGTCTGTCTGCTGCAAAGAGCATCTGTCTGTATTGTCAGGCTTCTCCTTAGCTAGCATTGAGCTAGGGCTGGAGAAACAGAAAAATCAATCTTGCAAAAACAATAAAAGTTCATATAATACTTTAAATTCTGCTGTAAACCCTTCTGGCTTCCCTAATGTAATGCTACTCATGTTATTTCCCACACTGTTTATGGTTTTCATTATCAGTAGCCATTGGAGATGACTGATAAGATGTGACTTGGAGCTTCCCATAAACTGAGTCTGGAAAGCATGTATGCCTTAATTATGCTGCAGAGTTTTCTGTCTAGTTGCATGAGATAATATTGACCCTATCAGGCCTGTTACATGGATAAAACTGTCACTTTCACTGGCACAGTGTGCACATTCACCAGTTTTAAATTGATGAGGGAAATTAAACCTGGTTGCACTTCCATCAAGAAGCCAGCTGCATATCACCATGATAAGGTCCCAGGCTTCTTTCTTAGAGGATATGTTGAAGCACCTTTTCTTGGTCTATCTTTTTGGAACTATTAATTCAGTATAAAATACTGAAAATTTTGATTGGTCATAAAGACCACCAAATGAATATCTGTCCCTGACTGCTGGTGAGGAGCTCTGTTCCAGGTCTGAAGGGGGCTGGGTGTGAGGGGAGGTCTCACTTCATTGATCCATGTCCTATTTGAAGTCTGCTTTTTTTGCAAGAGATGCATTTGACATTGACAATGTTAGAAGAGAATTTACATCTGTGATTCCTCTAGAGCAGTCATGTTTCTCACTGGCTGGCTTGGCCAGCTCCCAGTCAGGACACCAGCCTTCTGAATCTTCTTCCTGGAGCACCTTATGCAGGGGAGCCCCAAATAACAAAGCACCAGACACTGTGGTGCTCTTTGTTAAAACAATGTTCCCAATAATCAGAAATTAAGGGACATTCGGTTGTGTTTGTGTAATTCATCTTGTTTTTCAGCAGGATAGTGATGCATGAGTGCAAATGTCTGAAGCAGTCAGTATTCTATAGTATTCTATGTCTGCTTAGACTAGAAGTTCATACAGATGTAGGAATACCAGTAAATTTCTTGCTGAGAAATGTGAGATTAAACTGATTTAATGACTTCTGATGCAGTAGCTACTAATTTAGCATGTAGTGTTATTTCATTAAAGAAGATGAAGAGTCAGTGCAGAAGGACCATTGTGGCTTTTTTATTTAAATCTTATCGTGTCTTTTTCTCACAGGTCTTTATGTGCCATTAAAACCAGGACTTCCTGGCACTGTGAGAAATCAGTGGCTGATGTCCCTGAGCCAAGGCAGCCTCGCCTATCAGGGATGGTTTAGGTAGTTACATAAGTGTCCCCAAAAATCTCCAGTGGTGGAGATTTTACAGCCTCTGTAAGCAATGTGTTTCACTGCTCACCTGCTCCAACCACCAGAAAGATTTTCTTTTTCTGTTGCAGTTTTGAACATGTTACTCTTCTCATTGAGCACTGGAAGAATTATTTTCCTTTTCTATGAAATTTTGTCCTTTTTCCTGTTTTTTTCTAGACTGGATTAGCCTGGTTCTTTCATGAATTTAATCAGAAATCTGAAGGACTTCTACTACATTCATATTAGTATGATTTGTTCTTGAAATACAACACTCAAAATCAATATAACCATGTGAAAGATGGTTATCAAAACTGAGACTAAAAACTACACAAGCAGGTAGGGTATTAGAAGTTGATTCATGAATCTGAGAAAAATAACAGAACCATTTTTCAGGTTTTATTTCAGTTTTTGTTTTTTATAAGCATTTCTCCTTATAGAAAAAAAAAATTGTGGCGTTTTAGCTGTCTTTCCAGCCACCCAACATTGCATCAAAACCATTTAATTTGCTGTTTAAAAAGCACAGTGTGAAAGCTAGGCTTTATAAATATGCCAGTGTTGGTAAACCATTGTATTAGCCCCCAAGCTTCCCTTGGGAAGATCAACAACTTCAAATAACACAGTGTTTCTGGTAGGTTGAAATTCAATTACTTGAAAGGGACGTTGCAGAAAAAAGCTCCTGAAATTGTAAAGCCAAAGTGCTTGAAGTAATGAAAACATTGCTGTTGCTTCCTGCCTTACAAAGAACTATACTTACAGCTAATTAATTCTTAACAGCAAGGCAAGCACATTAGGCACAAATTGCTCTTTTCCACATATAACTAAAGAGAGGAGCAGCAGATCTCCTTTGTTAACTTTCAGATAAAAAAAACATTTCTGAGATTTCTTAGCTTCTAAGGAATGGGAAAAAAACCAGTGATATGATCTGCATATCTTATGAAGTTTGGAGTTTTATAGTTGGTTTTAGTTACATGTAGATGACAATAGTATGTGTAGGTCTGTTTTCAAAATAAGTGTTTTACTTCACTGGAATGTCATTTTGGTATTTTGCAATATATACCACAATAATGACCTCTATAAATTTATCAGCAAGGGGGTTTTTTTGTGCTTAGGTGTAATATTTATCAGGTAGGACTAAATCCATTGTTAAAGTTCAGAAAACTGGAATGAACAAAACTTTTCAAACATTATCACATTATGAACTTTCTGAGTCTCCCTCTACAGTACTAGTTTCTAATGTGGAAGTGTTTTATGCTAATTTAAGAAAGCCTCAGAACTACTGAAGAGTGCTGACCTGTAGCAGGCAAACCTATTTCATTTATAATACATAAAAGATCAGGATTTCCTTTTGCAGAAACTATGCTGAGTATGCAGCTGGGAATAGAATACTAGCTGATTAAGGTGTTGTTAAAAAACAAACTTAAACTTTCAAAAGTAATTTAATTAGAGATGAAAATTATTAGGCTGCAAGGAAAAGCACAGTTATTATCCCGAACAAAAAGGTTTTTTAAATATATGAAATTAAGACAATTTCCCTCATGGCAAAACCTTGAGATTCTGAAGCACAATTTCTGTTTTACTCATAAGCTTATCATATCTTTGGTCAGAAAACCTGTTGCTCGCAATTGAGCAAATTGTCAAATACAAAGATTACCCTGAGAGTCAGTGAAATTGAAAAGTGGATAGAGTGGCTAATACAATAAATCTGGCAGAGGTATTTCAGATATAAAGATAATACCTTTGAATATTTTCTGTCTCATGAACAGTGGATTTAATTGAAAATAACATCACTTGATGCTATCAGTTATTTTCAATAACTTGGAAAACACCTTCATATTTAAGAATAAGATTTAACATCAGGGATTAAGGTGAACATTAGGGGGTAAATGTGTGCAGTTTTGCAGCAAAGCACAATGGAGAAAGCTGATACCAGCTAGCAGAATCAGCAGGCCAGAGAAAGATACATCTTGGGTACTTGTGTGTCCTCAGCAAACCACAAACTTGTAAAATGCACAAATTTATTCTTGTGTATCTTTGCAAAATTTCTCCATTTTAATAATTTCCATGGAAGCGCCTTCTTGTTGGGACATCACTACATATGCAAGGACCAAAATGCTCACAACATGTTCAAGTTTACAATAAGTGCTAGAGAAAAATAACACTGCAATCGCAAATCCATTAGAGATTTTTCTTCGCCAGTTTCTAATTTGTTGCCAGAATTTGTCATTAACTCATGTTTTGTATTAATACCAAAATACAGCGACACTCCAAATCCACTAGAGTAATTTGTTAAAAACTGCACTTTGGGACATTCGTCAAATCTGAGGCTGAATAACTGACAATTCCCAACTTTAACCTCTAAAATACAGATGCAAAACAAGTTTAATTCAGCGTAATTCTATATCGAAAATTCAAAAATGGCCTCTGACATTGTCTGAAATATAAACTTTCTTCAGCACCAAGGAAGTTTATGTCTACTAGGAAGTTGGTTTTTCTGAGATTAGACCTTGGTCAGGATTTTAGTCGCCCCTGATGGTGGTTCAGGATAATCAGCTACTTAAGATTCATGTTTTGAACATCAATCTTAAGCAGCGAAGTTCTAACATGGCCCTCCTGAGTTTTTATATATATCAAGATGTTGATATATTCCACATACATATGATATATAACACATGTATGTATATACTATACACAGTACACACATATACACAAGACATGTATAAATAAATATATATAGTGCACCTATGAGGGCTAAAAATCTTTTGCAGCTATTCTTGTCAGTTAAGGTACAAGCACAATCATCAGGATTCAACAACAAAGAACAGGGTATGCCAAAACTAAAATATAGTCTGACACAATAATTGTGCTTTTACTGTTCTTACATTTAATAGTGCAAAAGAAAAAAAAAGTCAGTAGTTTACTATTTAAAATATTCCTAATTCTAAAAATATTTCTGTTTGCAACTAGAAAATGCAGCGGCTGTTTTGAAAAACATGAAGTAAAATACTGAGGCCAAAATATAATGGTAATACTGTTTTTGTGGAACTGAATTATCATTTTGTCGTTTATACAACTGAAAGAAAAAAGCTTTAAAAGATCATTTTCCAAGCATATTGGCAGCATACATGAAGCAAAGATAGCAAGTCCAGTTGGAGCTCAAGCTGTACAGAAGTCAAGGTGTGCTAGCAATTCTCTATGCTGGCTCGTTGGATATGGCACTTTACATCTGGGACACTCGAGAAAACTTTCATCAAGGCAGCTGGAATGTTTCAGGGGAGGACTTCTGTCATATGTGGTCAGCTTCTTGTCAAATACAGCTTGCAAATCTTCTTGTGATTCCATAAGTCCAGGTTCCCGGAGTTTCTGGAAAAGGAGGAGCTTCACTGTTAGACTGGGCATGCATGCACTGATCAAATACTGTAGGAAAATATATTAAGGCTTGATGGCACACAAGCCTTGGGTGTGTTACAGCACTAAGGACTGTGCCCTGTTCGCCAACAACACGTCTGAGCGGAAGCACATTGCAGCTTTGTCATGGTGCAACAGACAAAACTGGGTCACACACTGTGATACAAAATACAGAGTGTTCCCTGCTCAGCACTCTGACTGTTCTGGAGCTCCTGCTGCAGTGCTCCTACTCCCTGCTTGCTGGAGAGAAAATCAGTGCCTGCCTGACTGGCATGAGGTTCTGCACCTCGGGGAAGCAGGCATAAAGGATGGAGGGACGTTTACTCAATGCTTGAAATAAGATCCCAAAGCAAGATGTATGTTTATGTAAAATCCCTGATTAAATTCACCTGCAAGTTATTCAGTACATACCAGAGGTTCCAGGAGGGTTATTTTCTCCTTGGCCTTGCGCAACTCATTGAGAACTTTTTTTAATTCATGCTTCAAGTTCTGGCGATCGAGCTTTCCATTCTCTAAGTCTGTGGTGCATATCTGGATCTGGCAGCCCAACAAAGTGAAAAATTACAGTCAAAGTTAGTACAAATCGGGAGGAATGTTTTCCACTTATATATTTAAAGTCAGTTTTGCTCTGCAATAACATCTTAAAATGGGATTAAAAGGAAAATTTAAATGAAAAATTAAAAATTGCTGTTGCTTTCATTACAGTGAAATTCACATGTGCCCAGTTATTAAAATCTCCCTTAGCAGAGGTGCAGTTTAAAGTTATTCTGGTTGGAGGGTGTTTTAATTTCAAAGAGAATAGAAAATATGGCAATGCAAGTATTTTTATCACTATTTCAAAAATACATTACAAAACTTTAATTAGGTGATTTGTTTTAGGCTGTTTCCTGTGCCTTATCTGAGGCTTTACCTGTTGAACAAGTGATTGTGGAGAAAATATCATCAGGTGTGATCCTACCTTCTTATCAGTACAAGGTTACAGATTTTCCTCCTGACAGATGTGTCAAAATTTTTGAAAGCATCAAGAGTTAATGCATGGTTGAATATTCATGCCTAGCATTACTTTCTTTAATATACTAATCATTCTTAAATGTGAAGTTAGTCTAGAAGGACTTTATGCTTAACACAGATTAAATATTAGCACTTCAGCATATAATTGTGTACCTGTTGTTCCAACAAAGTTATTCTTGTGTGTTCTGCCTCGTGTCTGACCAAAGATTTACGAAGAAGTTGCACCTACAAGGCAGATGAACACTTGTAACAAACAACTTCCACATACAACAGTTAATAAGCTTAAAAAGAATTAATTTATAATGGGATGGAAGCACACTCTTACATTCCAATGCCAACAGAAAATGTATGCCTGTTATGCAAGAACCAAACTCAATTCAAATCAATACTTCCCCATGGAAAACCCTAGTGAGAAATTATTGCACAAGAAGGGGGAATGTAGGATGATGTCATTGTTAAAAAAAAACAAACCAAAAACTGAAGCCTCCTAGGTGATTGCCAGGATGATCATGAAAATATACTGACAAAACCTATGTTTGCACTAACATGATATGATGTTAATAAAGACAAACAATGCATTTTTTTTAAATATAAGAGAACATCAGAATATACTATATTCTAATCATTAAGTAAATGCATACATTAAAATATCCTTTGCTTTCAGCGTGTATCAACTTTTATGATAATGCTGTTGTTCAGCTTCAAAAAAGAAAATTAAATTAAAAACTAAAATATACATATTTTAATCATTATTAACCAGTGAGAACTAGCCTGTCTTTGGAGAGCTTAACTGTTGTTCTGGTTTTGGCCTACTTTGGTGTCTAGTAAATTTTATTCTCTTATTTCAAGTATCAGTTGTATTTTAGCAGCCAGGTGACAGCAAAAATTAGTGGTATTCCGTTGTTATGAGCACATGATAAAACGAATTTTTAGCTTTCCTGTTCTCATTTACTATTAGTCTCAAGGATGAACTACATTAGAATTAATTCAATATTTTCTCCCTCCTCTTTTGTGTCCCTTAAGACCAGGGAAATAAATGAACAAAGAAGTTTTTTGTTTAAACACTTCTGTTTTAACCACAAGGACGTTGAGTCTACATCTATATAAAGAACAGTTACCAGAGAAAGGGATGGTCCATTCTGATTAACTATGAATTTTCATCTCTCTTGATTCTTTGCTAATGATCTCAAACCTCCAAATCCATCCACTCACCTGACATAAAAGATCTTCAGACTTTTCTTTTTCTTCTCTGAGCTGTTCTTTGATAGTTTCATTTTCTTGCTTTAGTCTTTGAGCTTTCTCTTTAATTTTATTTTCATTTTCCTGAGTCTTCATTTCAGCAACCCGTTGTGACTGCAATAAGGCATTTAAACTCATCATTTCCCTTTGTGTTTCTTCATATGTGTTTTTAAGTTCATTAAGTTCAGATTTCAGCTGGCTTATAGTGCGTCTTTCAGTCTCAGGATCTCTCTTAGCACTTAGTAACAGCTGGTCATAGTTTTTTTCCTTTTCCTCTTGTAGATGACCTTAGTGAGCCAGAAATAATTGAGTTAGTAATGTGAAAAAAAAAAAAAAAAACATTTAAAAATCAGAGCACTAAATCTTTAACAGCATTTTAAGGCTTTTTAATAGAAATTGACATAGTAGGCTATTGCACAGCTCAGATTAGAACTAAACTTTGGTTGAAACAGCTTTCAGTATTTATAATACATTAAGTCCCCTTACCAATATACTTACTGGAAAACAGTTCTGCTAGGGCCTCATGCCCAATACTGACACATCTGGGAATCTGACCCAAAGACACTGGATTGCTACTTCCACTTTTAGGCTCTATAGACAAGCTGCTGGCATTTCTCCCTCCCCTGAGATACCCTTGGGGATGTGATACATTCTATGTCAACCTTGTTGACCAAAGCCAGACCTTCCACTGTCTTTTGCAGACAATCTTTTCCAAATAGTATGCCATAATTTACTTCTAAATAGCAAATATAAAGGACTAGAACAGTTCTTTTGATTAAAAATGCTTCTTCTTGGGTAGCAACTATTACTTAAACCAGAGTTAGAAAATTTCTGCTTTTTGACCCAAGAAAAGTTTAATAAGTAGGAAAAAATTAAGAGTCAGACTGCAAAAACTCAGGAGTAATACAAAATATATCTGGAAGCAGATCAAGGGATGCAGAATTTCATGGGCTTTGCTGATTTTTGGCACTGTAAGTTTTGTGACTTTTATACTTTTTCCTATTGAAGACTTCCCCCTAATTCTTCAAAGTGTAATTTACTAGGAAGAGTTTCCTGCTTGACTGTTCCCCCTTCCCACAGCTATGAACTAAGCCCTACCTTCTCATTAGCAATACTCCTTTATAGGGCCATGACATCCTCAGAGACGGGCCAAGTTTTTCCTTGGAAAAAGTTGTCATAGGTACTTTCAACTTGTTCAACCAATTTTTCACGCTAGGTTCTTAGAAACTTGGATTTCTACTACTTCCTTGCTGCTTGAAGGGAGGAACTTTCTTACACCCTGACTTCAAGTCTCCTGGCTGCTCTTCTGGCAAAGCTTTGACTGCAGTAACTGTGAGGCACATTTCCTGGTAAGCTGAGTCTGCCTCCCTCTAAAAATACTGTTCATAGATTTCTGAATAGCACCAAAACAAGATTATGATGCTGTTTCACTGTTTTCCAGAAAGATTCAAACAGCAATACAGAAACCAAGCCACTGCCCATGAATTACTAATGGCAAGTCTGTGGGATGCTCTTACTCCACACAATACTAGTTCTGTTTAGTGATTTACCTTGCAGGTCAGTTTTAACATGTATGAAATTAATAATCTGGTAATAAGAAAAGCAAGTCAATGCCTTATGGATCTTCTGCTCAACGTGATTTTAATTTTAGTAATACTGGGAGGGTGTGCCTTATTGAGGAACTGCACAGCAAGGAAATGAGCTGGAGGTGGCCAGATCCTTCTTGTGAAAATGCTTTGGAGAGGTGCCAAGACCTATCACAGCCTTTCTTGCCCTGTAGCAACTGTTCAGGTGAGTAAAGAACATTGCAATCTTGAGTCATTTTTATAATATTTATTTTGAAAAAAGTAAATTTAAAAAAATCGGATCCACACCTAGCTAATAAATCCTTAATGCTTCCATTATGTCGACTGAAAGCGTACTTTGAAGGATGGGAGATGTACATCTATTTGCCTCAACGTGTTCCACAAACAGCGAGGTTGCTAATAGAGTGTCAAGGCTGTTAAAAACCATCTTTGAAGTGGATAAGAACAGGAAGTACTGTTGGTCAAGTATTACAGCTAGATAACAGGAAGCAGAGAAATATTATTTAACAAAGTTTTACCATTAAGCAGCCAAAGTGTTAAGAACAAACTCTTGATTTTAAGTGTGATATAATTAGTTTTCTGAAAATTTATTCTATAGATAATTATGGTTTGGGTCACCTGTGGGGGTAAAAATAAAGTTAATACCTTCTGAATTTGATTTAGATTCTTGCTGGCTAACTATTTCTGCCTTCTGTTCAAGTTCAAAGATCCTTCCAAGCAATCCCCTGACATATGCTTCCCGTTGCTGGTCATACAGTAGCCACTGCTGGTTTTTCTCAAGAGCCTTCATAAAAAGAAACAGAAGAACAACAAAAAAGTCCCTGGTAATTAATCAGTTTTTAAAAGTATTTCTCTTACGTCTTCAAAATATTAGAAGTTATATATTAGACAGTTTAAAGATAAGCTAGTTAAGTCTGCTGCAAATTGTGGTAATCTGTACAATAAATAAATCAATCTGTCTTCATTTGGAAAGATAATTCAGGATGTTGAGCATAAGTTAAAACTGCAGCAGTGGGAAAATTACTTTAAGAACAAAGGCTTTCATGAGTCATGCCTAGATTTTGAAGAATTAACTTTTCAATCTCAAATATAAAAAAAAAATATAAAATAACAGACCTTGAAAATGGAATAAAATAAAACCGTATCGTTGCAATTTAGTTTGTAAGAACAAGGACATGGACTTTTTAGCTGCTTGGCTTATAGACTTATTCAGGTTGGAAGGGACCTCGGGAGGTTTCTGATCCAACCTCATGCTATCCCAGGTAGTGTCAGGTTCCTAGAGGCTCCTGATTTGTCAGCAACCACTTTATGCTGATGTTCCAAGCAAGGTTCTTCAAAGATAATGGAAATCTTAATTTTTTCTTCTGCAAGTTTTTGGGGTTTTAAATTTAAATTATTGCCTTAACAAAATAATTCTAGGAAACATACCCTCTGAGGTCCCATACTACCCAAAAATGTACATGATGATAATTTACATTCCTCTGCATCTCAATACAGATGGTACGTGCTTGAAATTTACAGGAAACTTACATCTTTCAGTTGTTGTTCAACTTCAGTCCTGTTTGTTGCAGCTTCCTAAGGACAAAGAACAACTTGTTAGTGTTGTTTAAAATAGATGGCTGAAACAGCAAAGCTACTCCTGTACAACTATTAATCTCACACAAATAGCATAAGAATATTTTAAAAATTAAAACAGATGTGCCTTTTGTGTTTAAAGAGCTTTACAGTTGGTTGCTGGGGTGTTTTTTTTGAAGGATTCAAGTTATGTAGAAAGCAATTTCATATATTTAAAATAGACTCTTCTGCAAAATATGTACATGGAATTTTTTCCATAAGTCTGCAACTCATAGTTACATTAAAACATTTCCTAAGGAAGCCATAATTTATTTTCTGCTGAACTGCTGTCTTGAAAGTCCTGAAGGGTGATCTGCAAAGAGCTTTTGAAAAATGAAGACATTTAAGGGCATTATTTAAGTACACGAGGAGAGGTAAATGTTTCTTCTATTCTTGTATCCTCATACTTATGACAATGACCCAGACATAGAGGAGTTGTTGGGGAAAGCCAGAGACCTTGATGCTTCCCTGGGATGCAGGAAGATTGCAAATATCTGGGAAATCATGCAGGCCTGCCTGGAAGCAATGGGACAAACTGCCTGATTTTCTGAGACCTGATCCCCAGTAAAGTGAGTATGACTTTTGAGTACTTGTTTGAGTAGGAGAGTTCTTGAGACTCATCTAAAACTGGATGAATTAACTAATTAATTAATTAAATTTACTGAATTTTGAATGTAATTATTAAAGACTTCCTAATAAAAATAGGATTTAGAGACACTGAACTTGTTTCTATGAACATCAGAGTCCTGCCTCAGTAAAAACGTTCCCAAAATGTTGTCATAAAACTGTTGTTTCCATTTCAGAGGTCATGTGGCACCTAGCAGTTTCTAGCAGCATTGCTAGACTTGTTTTCAAGTTCTCCAAGACATCCAGTCAAAACATCATTATCCTCTGTTAGTAAATCAGTTAAAAATATAAAAGAAAACTATGGTTTTAAAGTAATACATATGTTCGTGGTTTATTGCCAAAAATATCATGAAAAGCTGTTGACTTAATATACATTTTAACACCCCTAATGAAGTTCAAAGTGTCTTAAAACTTAAAATAAATACATTGCATTTAAAGTTGTATTTCTCAATGAACTACATTATTAGAAGTACTATACATACGTGTGTTACCATTCAGAAGCAGTAGATGAAGATATTCTTTGTATTAGTCTATAGCAGAATTTCTAGAAATTGCTTAACTCCCATGTAGAGAGCAGGGAACCAGCACCATCTGCAGGTCAAAAGCTGGAAAAGAAAGACTTAGAGCCACCTATTTTTAGGCACCTGTGCCTAAACAACTTCCCTGTGCCACTCAGAGAGACTACTGCATTTTCCATTTAGAATGGGGCAGGAGTGGAAAAACAACTGTAGAATCCTTAATGGACTTGCAAACACTGCCAAGGTTTGACACCATACCGACTGACCACTTCACACGAGAGGAGAAACTCATTATTCCTGTTCTATCCTGTGTCACAATGAAGAATTTACCATGTGTGATGCTATAGAAAGTAAAGACATTTAGTTTTAACAACTGAGACAGAAATGAGGATTCATAAGAGCAGAGAGGAGAAAGATATTCTCATGACTGAAGCTGAATTAGGTGAGGAGCTTAGTTTGCTTTATCAGCAGCCCACATCTCTTACCACTGCTGCCTTCTCACTCTATTCACTGAGCACACAAACCTGAGAAGGGCACAGTGCCTGCCTGAGCAACAGTGGGTCATCCCCTGTAGTACCACAAGTCACGCTACCTGTGTGTAAACTTCAACAAGGGCCCTTGCAGTACAGCAGGAGAGAATTCCCTCCCCAGCTGTGTTCCTTGAAGTGTGTTTGACCCTTTCTCATGTAGAGTTCAATCTGGATACCATCTCGCTTCATACAAGAATATTTCAGTATATTACACAGCTTGTAAAAAATTTTTAAAAACATCCTATTTTATAACAGGTATTGGGGCTTAGTGGGCACAAATTCCAGTTTGCAACTGCAATATTTCTTCAGTGCTTACCTGGGATGCCTGGGAAGTACTACTGGCTTTGTTCTCAAGATCAGAGCATTTTGCCATGGTTGCAGATAAATTACATTTTAACCGGTTAATTTCTTCTGATAGAGAACAAAGTAACTGTTCTCTCCTTTCTGCTTCCTTTGTTTTTTCCTCTAGTTGATTTTGTAGTAAGGAGACTTCGCTGTTCTTGGTTTTTGATCTCAGCTTGTCTTTCAGGTTTTGGATTTCTCTGTCCTTCTCTCCAAGAAGATGGTTGTATTTTTCTTTTTCTTTCTCAAGGGAAAGTATTTTCTAAATGAAACAGAATAAAGGAAAACGTGTTAGTCTACACATCAAATGCTTTAGCAAGTTTACAGTAGTTTGAGACGATCTGAGCAGCAGGGTCTAGTGGAAGGTGACCTTGCTCATGGCAGAGAGGTTAGAAGGAAACAAAGAGAGAATGCAAAGAACAAGTTTCACGGGTTTGGTAGGTACTCAGTTTTGCACATGAATAAAGATCACTACAGTATTTGAGCCTTAAAAGCAGTACAAGAACTCCAAAACATTCCAGCAAAGAGGTTGGTGCTACATTTCTTAGTATATTTCTTAGCATATTTGGTAGCTTTTGGGAAGCAGCACAGCCTTCTTGCAAACTACATAACAGTGACTTACAAGAGTTATAATAAAGCATTCAGGAGAAGGATCCTGCTTTCCATATTATCTAGTTTCAAAATGTGCTTTAGTAGATATTTTCAACATGCACTCTTTTTCCAGTAGGCCCCCAGCAGAGGTAATCATTACACTGAATTAGTGCTGCATTTCAGATGCCATGGGGGTCTGCATGAACTTCAGATGTGACAGCATTTAATTCTGCTGAGAAAGGCTGATGTCGAAATCCTGCAGGTTGAGATCAAGCCATTAGAAAGAGAAACCGAAAGCGAATTTGAGAGAGCCTCATTTAGGGAGTAGTTGAACACCACTGCTCACTAAAATTGAAATAGTGACACCAAAGAGTATCCAGTATATCAAACATGACGCTGATTTTCCACCTGTTTTTCCAGTTTATAGGAAACCAGTATTAAGTAACCAACACCAAGCAAACAACAAACACCAAGAGACTCAGCAAATACACTAAGGAATTTAGCCAAAAACTGCATGAGCTGCCCAGCCATAGCTCATCTTTGCCTTAGGACTTCTAAACTGACATTGTGTCGCAGACACTTGACAAGCCCTTTGTTAAAAAAAGCAGCCTGGAAATATTAGTATGCCTAGCCTACATTAGTTGTATCCATTTCTGGAGTTTGTCTAAAGTTTCCTGGTCCTTCTGGGAAGCCTGACAGCCTGTGACTAGGTCACTTATTAAGTCTTGAACTTCTCTCTTTGCAACCACAGGTTTACTCGAGTGGAACAGTCACACAGACATACAGATGCTTTGGTACCTTGCAGTGCCTCAGTTTCTGCTCTTAAGCTGCAATGGAAGAATAATGTAGCAGCCTGATTACAGCTTCCTTTACCTATAGCTGAGTGGAAGCTTGACAATTCAATTCAAACAAAGACTCTGCACTTTTTGGCATATTCTTAATTAAATCTTTGCAAACGTAAAGTTCTTTGCAGGAAGTGCTTAAAATATTTCTCTGAGACGCGTTCTGTTGGAGACGTGAGGACAGATCTTAATGGACTAACTGGCACCTCTGGCATCAAGTTTTTGTATTTACCAGCCTTGTCGGGGTGTGGTTTTGCTAGCTCAGCTGTCATTGAAAAACAACGGAGAATGAAAGCGTGAAACTAAAAGTTTGTCTAAACTGTCTAACACTACTAAAGCAGTGGTGACATCCTTAGTTTTGAGAGGAAAGGTGGGGCTCCCGGGGCCGAGGGGGACACGGGACACGGCCCGCGCTGGCCGGGGACAGCCCGGCTCACCTGGATGAACCTGCTCCTCTCCGCCTCCGTCATCTGTCCCCTGTCTGTCGCCTCCTCCAGGGACTGTCGCCGGGCAGCGCCCTCCCGCTCACCCTTCTCGAGGCCCCTCTCAGCTCGGGAGTTGCCCGACTTTAGGCCCCCCTTGCCAATAATCCGATCTATGGCGGTCTTGGCGATCATCTTTAGGCGCCTGTACAAACCAAACGAGGAGCTACGGAACGGCGATCCCTTCTGGCGGGCAGGACAAGGCTTCCGACGGCTGGAGTCGAGGGCAGGCTGCGGGGGCCTGCCCGGATCCCGCGGGGCTCCGAGGGGACGGGACACGGCCCGGTGCGGGGACACGGCCCGGTGCGGGGACACGGCCCGGTGCGGGGTGAGGGGACAGGGCCCGGTGAGGGGACACGGCCGGCGGTGAATCCGCCAGTCCCCGGCCGGCGCCGCTTCCGGGAGTTTGAATCCCGCGGCTCGGGGCCGTCACTTCCGGGCTCGCCGGAAGGGCCCCGCGGGCGGCGGCGGTGGCGGCAGGGGCGGTGTCCCCTCTGTCGCCGCCCCGTCGTGTCCCCGCCCGGCCGGGGCCGTCCCCCCGTCCCCCGGCGGGGGTGCCAGCCGGGTGTCCGTGGCAGTGCTCGGCCCGGGGCGGGGCCCAGCGGGGAGCGGGGCGCCGCGGTGCTGGGGACAGGTTCTGCAGGGCCCACTCACCGCCGTCTCTTACGTGTGTCCTCGTTCCTCCCCAACACTTGTGGTTTTCCTCTCCAGAAATCTTCCTCGCCTACCCCAAATCTAATAATTTTAGAAATTACGAAGTAAGCTAGGATAGGGCACGGGACTATATAAAAAGTAGGCTGAATTGTGCTCAATGTGACTCATTTTGCTCCATCTTTCTGGGTTGGCCTCTCCTCTCTCCTTGAGGACACGTGTGGCAGTGGCAGCGTGAACCTCTCGGGTTTTTACATCTGAGAAACTAACCTTTTTCAGTTTTTCAGTTAGAAAAACTAACCTGAGCACGGGGAAGCTCAGAGCTCCTATGTTTGCCATGTAAGTGTCACCTAGTTCATGTTACCGGAGTGCCTGTGTCAAGATAAACCATTTATATGCCTCCAAACAATAAAGAGGGTTTTGTCACTTTCTTTTTTTTTTTTTTCACGCATTTCCTTAATACTTTTTAATTTTTAGTTATGGATACGTATTTCAATAATTGCTCAAGAAATCTATTCAGGACGTGCCATGAGGAGGCTGCAGTGTCGCTGTTCCAGAACACAACAGGAGGGGGAGGACTTACACTGGATTTTGGGATCATCGCCAGGCTGACTAGGCTGGCACGGGGACAAACCAAAAGTATTTGCGAACAATGAAGTTCTAAAAATTATGGGGGGGGGGGGGGGGAATTATAAGCCATCGTGAAATTTCTTACCTTGGTATACCGAGAGGCAGGTCTGGTTCAGCTCGGGTTATAGAGTCGTGCTTAATGTTCATGTTGCTTAATGCTCATTCTTGCCTCGGTTTCTGACGAGAGATTTATCATGCAGCAACAAGAAATCTGAGTTTTTACAGTGTGCGCCTTCTGTTGCAGGATTTCACTAGTGAGAGCACGACAGAGCCTGGTGTCAATTTACAGGGCTCTTATTTTCCCAGAGCTTTGAGTAGCTAGACCGTCATAGATCCACCCATAGACCTCCTTTGCTGTAAACCAGTAATTCCCTGCCTCCTCTTCCTGCTAGCATTTCAGTCCAGCAGTTAAGGGCTGTGACACTGAAGATTTATTTCCATCGGTAGTAAGTCAACATTTAGGCAAGACGGGAAACAATGCTTCGGGTGATTGTGGAATCTGCTACCAATATCCCTAAAACCAAGTTTGGGAAACCAGATCCTATCGTTTCTGTTATTTTTAAAGGTAAGCAAAACTGTCATAAATGTAGTCAGGGAAGAAGTTTTGTAAAAGATAGTGTCCTTTGCAGGTATTTGAAAATCTAGGAAAATATGTTCTCCTGAAATTACCTCTGATGTAATTTTAGGGAAGACTTTTTAATTAGAGACAGGAGTTACCTGAATGAAGTTTGAACTGGGTGGAGTGCATTGGTCTCTTCTGACCAGCTGTGCTTCTGTTTCAGGATCCGCATTTTACAAGCTTTTCCAAAGGATTAGCCAATTGCTTCACAAACAAATCTAATTGCATAAATGAACCCACTTTTAATTCTGATATTGATGATTACCTTTTTTTCCTTTGGAAAATCGTTCCTGTCTTGATTACTTTGAACAGGCACTGCTCACTGTCACATACAATAAAAGTGTGATTTATTGTTGTTACAAGTAGTACATTGAAAAACTGTTGTACTATTTCTGAACGTGTTTGATTTTGTTTTAGTTTGGTTTTGGGTTGTTTTTGTTGTTGTTTTCACAGACAGAATTGCACATCAAAATTTTGCCAGTTGAGATTATTTAATTACAAGATTTTGGAAGAAAAGTGTCTTTTTCACTTTCATTCCTCATCAGTTATGTATGGGTGAAGGAGACTAATTAGCTTTACATATAAATGCTAATTTTATCTCTGAATAACTGTGATAAAATTAGCATTTATATGTAAAGTTGATTATGTTTTACAGCATACTTTACCTATTGCCATCATTACCTCACTTGGCTAGACTAGAGGAACTCAATTTCTTGTATTAATTTATCTTTAAGGTGCCAAAATCTTTAAGCAATTCTGGATCATGTAATACATCAAACCAAACTGACAAACAGGCATCTTATCTCCTGTGACATGGTTTCCTAACTGTGTACTGAAATAAAATTGGTATTTTAGAGTGTGAAAAATCCTTGCAGGAGTTTGTCAGCTTCAGAAACCAGATCTGAAATCATGACAGCTGTAGGCTGGAAAGGACAAGGTGCTGCACGTGCAGGATCTTAGCTTTCAAAGTAACAAGTTTTCAGATACATGTATTTCAGCATCAGAAAGATGTGAAATTGTTCCGTTTCCTTCAGTTTCCTCCTTTTTTTTTCAAGGTTTGTTTTGGTTTATTTTAACCACCCTGTGTGTTAGAACAAGTGGCAGAGCCTGTTCTCAGTAGCTTTTGGAACTTCATAATTCTTAAAATATGATTTTACTTGCCCTGCAAAAGGTGAATATCCTGTAATTTCTCTGTTTTGCTTCACATTCTGCTACTTCTTAAGTATCCATTTTCTCTTTCCAGTTCCTTCTCTTTCTTTGCTTTCATGCCAGTTTTGCATTTCTGTGTTGCCTCTGTTCCTGCAGTTTCAGACTCCACAGGTGGTTTATGCTTTCCCTTCTTTATTCTTAAGCGTCTGTTTAATCCCTCCTTGTAACCTTTTCTTTCTTCTATGTGCTCTAATGCAGTTCACTTTTACCTAGTAAATATAAGTTACAGATTCTTTTTTTCTCCATCCAAACACTGGAATTGGACAACAGACATTAAAGGAATGAATTTATATTTATCCTTTATGTAATATAGTTGGGATTTTTAATCTTCCCAAACATACTTAAGCAGTGTCAGCTTCATAATTGTGACAGGTTTTTAGTAGGATATTTAATTTCTCTTTATCCTGCCACGTCTATTTATGTGATTTTATTACATTCCAATAGCCTGATTTTCTGCTTCCTGTCCAGAGTGATTCAAGTGGGACAGAAAATACCAGGCTTTTACCAGCTATTAAGCAGCTCTGATTTAATTTGTAAGTGGAATGCCTGGTTACCAAGTGCAAGGGTATAGAGTCATATCTGAAATATGTTCAACTTCTAGCTGTTTATGTTTATAGATTTTTTTTTTTAATAGATACACTGCTTGTTCCCCCCTCACCCTGTTAATGTGTAGAGATAGGAAACCAGTCTTACATTAGGAAGATTATGTCAAAGGGCATTTATCTTTAACTTTAGTCCTTACCCAGTGTAAATCCTGAGAGATATAAAAAGCACATTCTAGACTGGGAAAAATTCAAGCATTTGCAGGACTATGGCCATGGCCCTGCAGCACATTTTCATGTCCTTGTTTGACTCTAGAGAATTCTTGGTGAAGTCTTAGTGAACAGCACTCATTTGACAGAAAACTGCTGTGGAAGTTGGCATTTCATTAGAACAGTATTTTGTTCAAATTTTAGTTTACAGGGCCTTTGATGATGTTAGGTTCAGTAAATTTTAGCCTCCCAGACCTTTATAGCCATGTTGTGAAGAAAAAGCTCATGAAACTGCAACTGTTACTAACAATGTGACTGCAAATGTTTTATATGTTAAGACATGCAAGTTAATATGGTTTCATCTATGAATAGAATAGATTTCATCCAATTTGTTTAATGAAGCTGGTTACAGATTAGGCAGTTATTACAATTGTTAGAGTGATACATATTAGGTGCTTATTAGGAGGAAATAGGCAGCTGTTACTATTCTGATATAGCAGGAGTTTTGTGCAAGCATTTCCCTTTTTTTTTTTTTTTTTTTTTTTTACACATTTATGTCCATTCCAGTGGAATGGAACTTTTATGTACTTTAAGAACAGCTCACAGTTCAAAGAGAGCTACACCCTGAGAGTAAACTAATATTGCTGTCTGGAACGGGGTGCTGCTCTTGTGGAATTCCGAGTTTGTCACTCACTGTGAGACAATTCATTGGTCAAATTAATATAAAAAACTGCTACCATTTGCTAAACTGACACTAAATTATAATGATTAAATCAGTGTAATTGTTTTAGTTTGTTAGATTCTTGTCTCAACGTTTAAAAATCGATTCAATTGCTTGTATGTGCGGTCAATGCTAGGATATTTAGTGCTTTGATCATTTGTTTTGGCTGCCTCATTCCACTTTATGCAGTAAAACCTGAGGTGAAATGGCATTTAATTTGATTGATCCAACTTGATTCCATTTGTACTTAATCTAAGAGCTTTTCAGCAGGCCTGCAGTAGTGCAAAGCTATTTTAGTTTATATTTCAGCGTGTGGAAGAAAATAGTTTTAGAGTGTAATTATTCTCTAGATTTAAATTTTCTGTTTTGCAGAGAGGTAAATTATCTAAATTTAATTTCCAGGGTTTTGGAGGTCTGCCCATTTGATCCTGAAGTTGCTGCCACCACCATGCAATCTTAATACTCCTTGACAAAATTTTATGGGATACTTAGTTAAATGAAATGCGATTCTCTCTTGAATCTCAGACTTAGGACTGTTGTAAAAGATAATGTTTGCTTCTGCTATTCCCCACCTGCTCATGTTGATTAAAACACTAGTTATAGTAGAAAAAAAATTAAGATGGAAACATTAAATATTTTGCTATACTTTAATCTTTTTAATGGAACAGTTATTATTTAAACAGTCCATCCTAATTTTTTTGGACAGTGAGCCATTCAATTCTTATTACAGTCATTTCCACCTGAGAATATTGACTAGCCAGTTGAAATATAAGGTAGTATAATGCCTCCTTTAAGATAAAGCAAATAGTAATTTCTCCTACAGTACCACAGTTATTGTAGTTAGTTTTAAAAGAAACAAGAATAGAGTGTTCTACCTGTATCCACTGTAATTTCTTATTTCACAGAAGGGCCCACACTAAAGCTGGTGACTGGCCCTATTGTACAGTTTGTCCTGATGTGGTTTAGTCTTGGTTGCTATAGCTGCAATCATTACCAGCAGAGGAAAACAGCCTAAGGACCTGAAACTTTTGTGAGCTCCCGGAATAACTGAGCAATCCACCTCACCCTGCTTGGCAACAGGGATTTTGATTGGAAGAAGAAAGAGCTTTGCCAAGAGCTTAAAAACAAATACCACCACCACCCAGTGCATTAAAATACTGATAAAAGTGTAATAAAAAGGAAGTCTGTAAAGTGATGAGAATATATGCAAAATATTTCCTTGAGGAACGTGAGTGTTGCACTCTGACTGACTAAAATTACAACTAAAACCCAATGTAAGCTGTGCTTCCCCGTGTTTTTTCATCCAACTTTCATACAGATGCATAACAGAAGAAGTTTGGGTTTTTTCTCAGTGTAATCTAGAATATGTGTGGAAAATTTAGTTCAAAGTCAAGTATTGTTCTGACTGTTGTTCAAACCAGGACTCACCTTACAAAGTTATATTTTTACTTAGGCAGGGATTGTGAGACTTTTATCCATAAGTTCCATCAGAATCAGGTCTGTAATTCACTATCCTGTTTACAAACAGCTGTAACTGTTCATTTTTTTCACTGGCAGTGAAAACATCTTTTCATCTCCCAGCTTCTAGAGGGAACTAGAGTGCCCAACTGCAGATACTCTGGGATACCCAGTTTTGAAAATGCTTTGTCTCCTATTAGATAGCATAAAGTTGAATTTCTCTCCCTAGCTTGTTAATTAATGCTTTGTTCTGCAAAATGTCAGGCCGCAGTATGGTATGTTATGAAATCTCTTTCCTTTGTCCTACGACGTGAGTCAATATCCTGTGTGAATTGTAGACAATTCCTGTTACATAAATGAGAGTCAGTTCTTGCAATTTGCAGCATGGGCTGACTTTTTCAGTGCATCCCACTCTCATCCAATAAAAAGGGCCACCATAGTCAACAGCCTGACTAGTGGATACATGAACCATTTGGCATATCTTTACCCTTGCTTCCCAGGCCTTTGCAACATTTTCCAGGCTAAGTACAGTCATAACTTCAAATAACAAAAATTCAATTATCTTTTGCCGGAGTCCTTGGAGACGTGGAGTGTGTCTGAAGCTTGGACTTCTTGTAGTGGCTGAGCATTTTGGAGATCAGCAGCTGCTTTACACCCTGTACTTAAATATGCTCCTTTGTTATCACAAATATATGCAATCTCTGTTTAAAGAGCTGAGTGTTTGTGCTCTTTCATGCTTCTAAGTGTCAAAGACTCGTCTTCAATGGAGCTATATATTGTAATTGAACAAGAAAAATAATGCCAAGGTATGCATAATTTGCACCACACCCCACATTCTCATGATTTGTAGCTTGCACAAATGCAAATTTGACCATGAAGTACGGGAAAATTTGCAATTTTTGTAATTTTTAGGCCACAGTAAGTTTAGTGAAGTTATATCTACATAACCTCTGTAAACCATTTTTTTCAGGAAGGATTGCATTTCCTCTTACATGCATATGTATTTCTTCTAATATTTGCTCATTTAAACCAGACACTGCTGACACTGTAAGCATATCTTCTTAAGATTTTTTTCCATGTGATTTTATTCCAGAGCTAAATGTTCAAAAATATTTTGTAACTCAAATATAGTAATATGTAGCACATTTTCTTTACTAGTTTCAAAAGCAGTACTTTACTGCTATCACTTAAAGGTTACTGTTTGGTTTGATGTCTCCAAGTCTTTTAGTCTGTCTTTTTTCATCATTATTGAAGGTGAGGCTAAGGGTCATAAAAGGCTGCAAAACCTAAATATTTATTTTGGTTTTTTGGAAATACATCTATCTACACTTAAACAAAACAATAAAAAGCCTGACCTACTAAAATTGCCCAGGGGACTTCGTGATTGTAAAACGTGCAACTTCTGGAAGAGATAAAAAAGAATTGGAACATTTCCTTTGGAATAAAGTTCAAACCTTCTTTAGAAAAGTGAAAGGGAAAAACATGATATTTTTGTAGTGCTTTAGCAAAAACAAATAATCATACTCTGTTTGTATTTGCAGATGAAAAAAAGAAAACAAAGAAAATTGAAAATGAACTCAATCCTGTTTGGAATGAGGTAATTTAAAAAAATAAATCCTTGGTCATTTTAAGACAATGTTTGTAAGGTCATTAAGGCAGTTTCACCAGCTGAGCATGTTGTTGGCAAGAGGATCTATTGCTATGTGTTCTTTCAAGGTGTTAGTAAATGCAGGGGAATGGATTCATCTTGCACCATATATTACAATTCCTTAGTAATGTATTAATGAAAAATTAGATGAATAACTGCTGAGTTTGTGTCCCAGTTTGGTTCCCACTTTTGTTCGATCAAAATGATACTCAGCCATTGTTTAGCAACATGTATGGGAACATAACGGGATAATTTATTATGTACCAGGAAAAAACATACAGAATTAAAAGGAATTATGTATTGAAAGTCCTCATGGACTCATCAGCCTTGTCTTATGTTGCATCTTCAGTAATATTTTCCTTGGGAAAAATGTTTTCTTAGCAGTTTTTTTTTTCACAATGATAAATTAAAGATTTTTCTTACATTTTGTAATTAGAATCATAAAGAAAAGATTAGAATTATAAAAAAAGGACCACACAACTGTTCATTTAAATTCAATAGCAACTGAGTTCAGGCAATATTGGAGGGGATTGGTATCTGATATTATGAATAACAAGACAATATGTAAGTTAGTGTGAGGAAGTAGAACTGCAGAAGAAATGATGGCTCACTGCTAAACAATTTAATTGTGCTATTGTTGCTAGTAATTTGCAAATCAAATACATGCTATGAGCATTTTTTACTTATGCAAATGTAAGCTGGAATTGGTCTCTTACTAAATGCAAAATTTATTTCTGGATAATTTTGTTGTATATGCTACTCTGCTGTTAATTTTTGCATAACTTGTCTTTATAATTTGGATTTGGTCTTTTTTTTTTTCTTTTTTTTTTTTCAGATTGTTGAATTTGACTTGAAAGGAATTGCTCTGGATAATTCATCTTCCCTGACAATTATTGTGAAGGATTTTGAAACAATTGGACAAAACAAGTATGTTCCTTCTTTCTCTCTCCCTGCCCACTCCCACCCCAGTATTAAACACAACTTCCGATACAGAAGTACAGGAGGAGATGGAACTGAGAGCTGCTGTTTGCTGTGCTCTCTCTTTTCTGTCAATGCCAAGTAGTATTCTCTTTGCTGCTCTGTAAGGAAGCGATGTATTTTCTTTTTTTTTTTTTTTTTCATGGCAGACTTCATGTGTGTTAGGCAAACATTCATGTTTACTTATAGTAGCCCAATTCCATTGTCAGTTTCTCTTTACTACTCGCTGCCTCCTCCCAACATGTGAATTATGGTTTTTACAATACTGTAACACCTCTGTCATAAAATCAGTGTGAATCAAGCCAGTGCCCTCAGGTCTCTCATTCTAGAGATTCCTGCAGGTCAGTTAGGCAGGAATATATTGCATGCCTCTGACTTTAGGGAAATCTCGAAATTTGAGATAGGAAAAGTTATCAGTAATCAGGATTTTGTAATGGACTTTATAATGCATCAGAAAATAAAGGAAATTGATTATGAGAAGCACCTAAAATGTTTCACTCTGTACATGGATTCAAAGTTAAGCAGTCATGTGGTTGGTTTTCTTCAAATTGTATTTGTAAATATCATCTAGACTGATATTTGTGACTCTTAACCCCCAGCTTGTGCAAATACCTGCTTGTTTTGCTTAGGTTTATCACAGAAAGTTTTTCATACCAAAGCCAGAGCAACACCTTCAAAGTAATACTCTTTGAAAATAGATCCTCAATAACATCCTCATATTTGCAGTGTGTGGTGTGTTTGGAAGGCATATTGGCAGGGAAACACGTTAAGAGGGTGAGAGGTGAGGAACACATGAGCAGGCATCCTGATTGTAACATGGTGATAGGAAATAACATCTCGTAGTTCTTTTGAAGACACGAAGCACTATAAAAACGGAAGAGAGTTGATTGTCGTGCACATTCACATTTAGATGAAGGAGTATATGAAAGGAAGGAATGCAAAGTTTCTCACCTAACAATTGCATGTGTGCATAACCTGTATTTCTGTAGAGTTACTGATTCTGTTTACTGAGTTAGAGAGGGATTTAGGACTACCATATCACAGACTTGCTACTTTTTCACGGAATCCTCCTCTAATACTTAAGAAGAAGTCTATAGTTAGATATGTTTCTGAAGAGCTGCAGCATTTCAAAACAGTGCTCACTGGAAGAGTGTGCAAATAACACTCCTATGGTTTGTCTGCATGGTAGTTCAAGATTGGAAAGGTGGAGCACAATACCTATCTAAGGTCCTTACTACTGAGAGCTATTCTAATAAACAGTTTAAGAAACTCAGTGTTTGCTTTTGACATTCACAAGTAGACCCATTAACTTGGGAGATGTATTAGGTGTCTAAGCTAAGTGGGATTTGAGTTGAAATCAGCAATCGTCCCTTTAGAGAGTCATATTTTTATATATTTTATTTTAAAATCTAGATTGAATTTGGATTTAATTTTTGAGTGTAAAGAGTATGTCTAGGAGCCTCTTGCCTGAGAATGAGCAATGAAAAGAAGCTACACCATGCCTTTGGCTTTATTTTCTTTCTTCTGGAGGAAAATAAGCAGTGGGGATTGCTGTTGTTACATTCAAGGTAGTGACAGCCTTCTCTGAAATATTCTGCTCCTGCCTGTCTATAGGACAGAAGCAGAGCACTGTGTTTCTCAGCCCAGCCTCCCTCTCTGGCTGCTCACTCACAAAACTCCTGGCCAATACACACTCTGCTGTTCCATTCACTCTTAGTCCTGACTAGTTCCAGACACTTAGTCTGTTGTTGTTATGCCCAAGAGGTGACTATAGAACCTCTACTACCCTCTGGAGCAACAGAGAGAAGATTGCAAGACATGATTTGTTCCAGCTCCTAAAAGCTGATATAACTGTTCATCCAGTCTGGTTTTAAACGTGCGGGAGGAGGAGTACAGTGGATGTTATTCTGCTTTTACACTCTGCCAAGCCAGTGAACTCATTGCTTTGGCATGTTTCTGTAAATTCAGCCTGAAATAACATTTGGAAATTTTTCCATTTCTTTGTTTTCCTGGAGAGAAAATTTACTGCTTTATTTACAGGATCACTAAACTCTTGCAGATAGGTTAATGAGTGCTCTTCGTGGTGAAAAATTGCAATAATTGGAAAAGATAAATAAAGCAAACCACTGTATACAAAGCATCATAGGAATAAACCAGAGGACTCATATGATTCATGCTTAGTTAGATTTTCTGGCATAAAACTGTTTGAAAAGAGAACACATCTGTTTTCTATTACATCTAATACTGTTAGTAGAAAGATTTCAAATTCTGAGAACACAAATCTTTATGCAGTTAAAAATATATCAAAAAACCCACTGTAATGTCAGTTTTCCCTGTGAAGTTAAGAGAATGAGCTGGGATTATGTGTTTCCCCATGTCCTTTGTGTAGTTAGTAACCTAGTGAGACAGGAAAAACAGATTGGGCACACCCTTTGCTCTAACAGAAAAAGCAGCTACAAATCAGCAGTGCGGCAAATCATTTAATCATTACTAAGGATTTCTCATAGTTAAATAATTTCCAGATTGTTTAAATCCTCCTACAGCTGTACCCTTTTGTGTGGATTCTTTTCCACATCAGTGTGACTGTAGATAGTTACCAGCTTTTCTTCCATCCACTGTATGCAAGATCTAGACTGTTTAAGATTCAGTTTTGGGCTTTTCTTCCTTGTTCAAAGCAGTACCATGTGTTGTTTCGTTTTTGAAGTATGTTCTTGCAAAGAACATATTTATTATCAAATAAGTAAAGATAAAATAGAGATTTTTCTTAATAAAAATAGTTAAACAGCAGGAATAAGAGAAGGTGGGTGTTGGGTCTTGTAGCATACTCTGTAATGAAATATACACACTGAGAAAGAAAGGTTGAGTATAGTAATCATAACTGCAGTGGAGAATCAAATTTACTGATGAGAATCATAAATATAAATCTCTGCCAAAATAAATCCCTAAAATAGATGAAAATAATTTAAATGCTTGACTCTTGAGTAATTTAAACCTTGGGGCTTCGAGTAGAAGTAGCATGTAAGCAGCTAGAGGACATAAGCTAAAGAATTTAGTGTAGATTGCTACCTTCAAACCAAGAGGAATAATAAAATGGTTGGTACTGTGAGTTAGCACTCCCTGATCCAGACATGGGTGTGAACTTTCACTTCACTTGGTTATTTAGGCAGCTAACAGGAAGTGCAAACCACAGCACTAACAGATTAATTAGCTTTGACACAAATGCAATTCAGTGTTTAATAGTTGGTCATCAGTAGTTCATTGATTTCATGCTTATAAACTAGGTATTTTCCTTTGATCACTGTGAGGAAATTCTCATAGGCCTGGTAAGGTTCAAAATCAGCTTCTGAATAGGGAGTTTGCATTTATTTTTGGTGTCATCTCCAGTGGTAGCCCAGAATCTTCAAACTGCTTGTGGCAGGACAGGGTTTTTGCTTTACTCCAGCAAAACTGGAAAAGTTTAAGAGACCAGACTGATTGGGCATTATACCTGTAGAAGTCTTAGGGATGGCCAAAAAGGTGCTTAAATGTTTAAGAAACAATACTCATGTGCTTTGCTGTTCTACTAAAACAGCTGATGAACAAAAGGTCAGAGGATGCATTAAAATATTCCAGTAACATTAACTGTCCCACTTGATGGTGTCAAGAGACTAGTGTGATCTGGAATTAAATGGTCAAGTGTTGATCTGCTCAGGCAAGAGGAAGAAAGCTGAAACAGGTCCAGCAAAGAACAGTGTCCTTTGATGATGAACAGGTGGTAGAATCTCTTTCCAGCTGTGCTTGTCATTTTGTAAGTCATGACTTCAGATGGAGATCACATACAATCCTGCCTGAAGGTAAAAAGTCTTCAGAGTTCAGAGGAATCCAGCAACTTCACAGCAGCCATGCAGAGAACTGGAGTCTGGTTACCTGTCGGAGGGAAGTACAGGAGCAGACTTTGCAGCAAAGCACTAAACATCAATGAAGTGGTGATGGACATGATCTCACAACGGCTCCTGAGATCTGTCTTAGCTGACTTAGCCCAAAGATTAAAAACCTGAGAGAAGCATGTCAGAAAAAAGCTTTTCTCTAAGACTTGTACACAAATTATAAAGATGAGACCTAAGGATGATTTTGAGGCATTCCTTGTTACTTTGGAATGTATTACTTCAGTTGTTGAGTAGCTGCATGATCAAAACCAGACTGGACATAGTCATGGGTAACGTGTTCTAGCTGACTAAGCTTGAGCAGAGGCATTGGACTAGATGATCCTGAGTGATTCCTTCCGACCTCATCAGTTCTGTGGTTCTGATAAGGGAGGGTGAAACATCCCAAATCCAGTCAACAGAACGACTTTGGGAAAGGCAGAATAGTCCCAAAGCTTAGAATTTGGCTAAAGTCAAAGTGGACTAAGATAGCTTATAAACTGAGTATTAAATTTCTCAGTCTTGTCAGAGCGGAAAAAGACTGGAGACTGTTGTTGCCCAACCTGCTAAAGGAGGGGGAAATAAAGGCATATAGATATGGAGGCAGTATATAGAGGCAGCTGGTTGCAAACAAGAAGTGTTTGTAACTGATTCCCTCTTCAGTCTGCTGAAGGTGATCACTGTTTTAAGAATGGTTATTATGCAACCAAATGTGTGCAGTTATCATTTGTACAGGGCAGATGAGAATGTAGAAATGGAGATGTACATCCTCGTGTACACATGCATCCTCATGAAATGGAAAATTTCAAAAGCACTACAGGTGAACAGCAATTCTTGAGTTAATGTCACCAGATAGGAGGGTGTGGTTGCTGAAACATTCATCCTGATGATTTGAGATTATTTTGGGTGGCTTCTGAATTGATGATGTTTTTGAAGCTAAGTCACTCCAGTTCATATCAAATCAAAAGGTCAAGTCTACATAAATTTTCTACAAATGTGCATAGGAAAATATTTTCTTCCTCTAGAATCAGATTTGGCCTAGCTGATTATGGGTTGACTTGTTGAGTTTTTCTGTTCTGTAGCACCTCAAAATATGTAAATTTCTGCAGCTAAACAGAAGTTGTGATGTGTAATATCTGGAAGGTATATTTGCAGGAAATTGATGTTTTATACTTAGATATCCTAATATACTTTGCAAAAAATGAATTTATGTTCTCGTGACACAGTATGCAAGAGTAGCTATAATAGTGCTCTTGTTCCATTGTCAAAAAGTCCCCTTGCATCCTTAGCTGATCCATGAAAAAGCTCTGTAACTTCAAGGCTCCTCAGTTAGGTTCTCTGTGTATGGATCTTTTTTTCCACTTTGGCAGCAAAGCTGGTATTTTATTTGTAACAGATATTCTTTGAAATATTTACATGATAAAATTATCTTGGGTTTTTTTTCATTGAAAAAAAATCTCAGTTATTTCAGTAATCCACTTCAGTATGGGAGTAAACTGCTACTGCATACCATGGGAATGAAATACAGTGCCAGGTATCATGGGACCAGTACCACACTGAGAAATCTTGCCAGGTTAAAAGTTTGTGCAATTTTCATCTTTCTGGGAGAAGGTGGGAGTGACAGATGTAGTCCCAAAGTAGGCAGAAGCCCATGTCAGATCCCTTTGAAACCTTCCTTTGGTAGACCACTCTAGAACCTTTAGAAACATTCTGAGAATCTAGAAGCAAGATGAACCTATTCCAATTGCTGAGTATGGGCAAGAAGATTAATTTTGTAATTCTCTAGTAAGCAGGTTGATTGCATTTGTTCTGTTTCACCGTTTTCAATACAAAGATGTGGATGTGTCTGTTTTTGTGTCTCTTTCTGTGTAGTACAACAGTTGTTATATGTAGTTTATATTCACCACTTCTCACCTGAGAGTTTGTAAATCCGTGTGGGGAAGGAATTCTTTATGTTCCTTAGTTTACCAATGAGAATTCACTGGTGGAAATAAATGGCATGGCTGTTGAAAGTTATGCAGAAGATTATTTTCAAAAATGCAAGAAAAATAATTTTATTTTTAAACTTCTTTTAGGTTAAAGCTGTGCCTGCCATAAAGAACACCAACACGTTTGGGTGCGATGAAACAGAAAGTAAAAACTAGCAGTAAATAATTATTACATGATATTCGCAATGGTCTTTTGTTGTGCTTTGAGTATTCAAGTCATGGCTGGGGTTACTTGGTGGACTAACAGATGCTAGGAGAAGAAAAATGAGAACTTCCTTTTGATGTGTACTTGCATTCTAATAATGGTTTTTATTTAATTTCAGATTAATTGGCAGTGCATCTGTAGCACTTAGAGATCTTGTAGGTAACCAAAGCAGATCTTTTCCCTTCAAACTCATACCTCTACTGAATGAAAGGGGACAAGAAACTGGAGTGAGTGACTTACATTTTCTTATTTTAATGTATTCTTGATCAAAATGCTCCAGCAATAGGGCTAATATTAATTTAATTCTTGGAAATCTCTAGCAGAAGTTCCTGACAGAGGAAATTTATAACTAGGCATATATATGTCTATACAATTTTGTTTTCTCTGTATTTATTATGTATTTTATATATGTGTTATAAATATTACGTGCCATAGCATATGCATGGAAATCATGTTGAAAAAGTGCATTTTCCAAGTTCCATATGCACCTTTTTTGCCCAGTGCTTTGTAACAGCCACCTGTGCCATGGCACTGATTCTGGAAAGCACGTGGTTGTGTCCATGTTCACTGCCAGCTCCATTCAGAAAGTTACACAAGAACTTGCTTAACTTGATTTAGCACATGTTTAGATTGAAATGGTTATTAACTTAGTTATTAATTAAGTAGTTTTTGGAACCTGGGACCTTACTGTGTTTGTGCAGTGTAGCTGTTAAGGCACTTCATACTGCATTCTAGTACACTTCAGTAATGAGAGACTTGAAGCATAGTTTCAGTCTCTCACCAGCTGCAGTTTGATGTCGTGATTAGTTGGTCACGGGGTTGGGCTTTTTTTTTTTTGCTGACTCCTGGTGTTACTCTGGCAACTAGGAATAATAATGGTTTGTTCAAAAATCAAAAACCACACTCAAGCACAAAAAAGACAATTCTATAATTTGAATGGAAAATGATGTCATGTTTTTCTTCCAGGATGGAAGATATGAACAAGCAATTAAAAAAGCCAGATAGGAAATTTTACTTATGGTTCAGACTTGTTAAGTTGTTGATGAGATAGTGTTAATTCTCTATGGCCTTTGTTTTTCTTTCTGCAAATTTAGGGTGCCATGTGTCTGTCTTCCCTGAATATTGTGGAACTAAAGTTAACATTTGTAGAACATCTTACCTCCTTGTATTGCGACAAATTTTTCTAAATAAAAACACAGCAACTCCATTTGCTAGATATTATTCTAGAACCTAGTCTGTTAGCTGCAAATTGTATAATCTTTATTGTTTGTGTGTATCTATAGCTTAATAATAGTTTATATATTTACTAGTAGCTGAAACTTTATAAAACTGTTATGCCCATGAATGGGTATAACATGGTGCATGCACAGTGTTAGAACAACTTACTGCTTTAAATCAACTGTTACGAATACTGTGGGCTGTATAAAAACCTATTTCTCTATAGGCAACAATTGATTTGGTAGTAGGATATGAGCCACCAGCTGGACCTGCAAATCCAACTGATCCAGGAGGGACAAGTGCACAGGAAGGTATTTCAAGCTTTGCTTTTCTCAGAACATTATTATTAAAAGTTCTAGGAGCTGCTTAAGGTAAGGCAAGAAAGTGATTCAGCAGCACTGTTTATCAGAAACAAGCATGTCAAGACTGCCAGGTAGTTATTTTTAAAAAATTAAGCATGATTCAGAAGCTAAGCAAAAAAATGGCATTTCCTGACATAAAATGGATTTTAGCAGAATCTTCTCTGTTTAAAAATGTTTCAAAATGGCTTTTGCTTAGGAAAGAAAGGTTTTTGGATGTTCAAGGAAACAGCAATTATCTGCTGCAATTCTAGAGCTAACCAATAAGCAGAGATGTCCCATCTATTACTTTGAATGTCAGGGAGCTTGGTGAAAAAAATTTCTTGATTAATTAAACCTTTTTTCCCTTGTAGAATAATTAAATTTTTGGAAGAAGCTGTTTTATATTAGGTGAATATTTGACTAGGCAATGAAATACTATGATCAGTAGGGAATATTCTTTGGTCTCTCTGTATATCATACTAGCCAGGCTTTTGCTGAGAGTACTTTTGACATCTGGTTTTCCAGACTCTTGAAATAACTGTGAAGTAACAAGCTTTAGCAGCTGATTGGGAAATAATAAGCTGAATATCAGGGCTGTGTTTGTGCAGAAAGAAGGAAGTTTAATAAATGTTTTGTGTTTGAGGAGAAGTGAATCACTTTGACCATTTTTTGGTGATAGATAATAACATAAGAAGGAAAAAATTGAAATCAGGAGTCTTCTTGAGTGAAATTTTGATTGCACTGGCTTCTGTCAGAGGTGTTCTTGAAGACTGGGAGGATAAGTAATATAAACACAAAAGCTGTGTGTTAATTTCCTGCATTTCAAAATAATTTTAGAGAAAGGTGAACTTGAAGGCTAAAAATGCAAAATCACTTTTATGAGATTATTTTGATAGCTTTAAATTTTTTTAAATTGTAATGTACAGATAAAATAAAAAGTTTTTTTAGTATTTAGCAACTGTATGAAAACTGCCATATTTAGTATGGCAGTTTTTTAGTATTCAGCAACTATGAAAATTATTTCAACATGAATTATCAAACACACCTTATTGTAAATACCAATTTCCCCTGAAATTAAATCACTTTTCCAGAGATAGCTACAGCTCAATTTCAGAAATTAAAAATTAAGTGCTGGGGTAATGTAATCAGTTAGCTGCATGGATCCCTTCAGGCAAATGCATTTTGAGAGATGCTAGAGAGGTGGGTGGGGTCTTCTGCTTATATAATACATGTCAGTCTCTCTGGTTTTATACATCTCTTACAAGGACCATGAAGGTTTTTGTTGTACAAAATTATTATCAGCCTGTAGATTATAAAATCAGTATACATTCTGTTAATTCCAACCACCAGGGACACAGTTCATTCTTCCTCTATATTTTACCATAGTCACTGTCTGGTTAAGAAAAGCGGGAAACACAAGGGAGTGACCACTTTTGTGGTCTAGATATTTGTGGATCCTGTTTTGCAACACTGAAGTCTCAGAGTGTGATTCAATATTGTAGAGTCATGTGGTTGTAGAACTGTCTTCCACAGAGGTATGCTGATTTCAGAACTGTCAAAGAGCCATACTGAAAAACTTATTCCACACTTAAATATTGTGGAGAAGGATTCAGTTTTATTTTAGATGGCAGACCCTAAATATATTCATGCATTCAAGATTCTGAACTAAATGTTCAGAAAAGCAATGCTGTGCTATAGCCTAGTTTTGCTGATGGGAAACAGCAAGATTCATTCAACAGCAATGTTTATTCAACTGGAATAAAATGAATCCCGTGTGGTGAATCGTGAACTAGTTGGAGGATGATTACAGCTGAACATTGCTTCAATCTGTTAAAAAGGTGTATGGGAATTGTATTAGCCACTCTGCATCCAGAACAGAGACTGATCTAGACTTACTTTGGTTAGGATATGAACTTGTTCTTAAGCATGCTAAAATGACTAGCTTTCAAAAGGAGTTGGAAAAATGTAGTTGGCAAGAAGATTGTTGATGTGAGCTAATAATAGAATTTTAGTGGAACTCTTGGATATCAGTCTCTTACTTCTGTAACTTTTAACAGCAAGTTCTGCTATTTATTTATTACTTGCACTGTTTTTTTGCTGTATGAGATGGAGAAGATGATGGAGGTTATGAGGATGGGTTGGATGGTCCAGTTGGTGGTACCACACCAACAGTGCCAAGTGGCACAAAGGAAGCCCAGCTAGCTAAACGCATCACCAAAGGAAAGAAAACACGGAGAATCCTCTCTAACAAACCACAAGATTTTCAGGTAATAGATTTATTAGATATGGCATGTTCCCTTTTCCTGCTGAGCATGACACTGCTCATTTTACACGGCCTGAACATAATTTAATGTCAGCTTCTCTAATGCACCACAGATAGAATTACCTTCTTCATCTGTAGTATTTCAAAGCCAGTATTTCAAAATTATTCCTCAAATGTTCTGCTAACTGAGTTGTCTGATTTTGTACAGTTCTGACTGAAATAGGGATGAACCTTATTTACTGTATAGTTGTATAGATTTCAAACTACTGTAGCAGCTTTAAATATAAATGGTAGAGGCAAGTGAAAATCTCTAATGAAATAATTAACCATAACTTGTCTTGTAGAATTAGTTACTGTCATAATTAAGCTTGTAAAGTCTGGTTCATATCTGTCAGCTACTTCAGGTGTTGGCTACCATTTTGGTGGTATAATAAGGAATTGTTGTGATCAGGATCACAGATAATACAGAGAATGAATTAGTACAAATATTTGATTTTTTTTTTTCAGATTCGCGTTAGAATCATTGAAGGTCGTCAGTTGCCTGGAAATAACATAAAGCCAGTAGTCAAAGTTCATGTTTGTGGTCAAACACACCGGACAAGAATCAAAAGAGGAAATAACCCATTTTTTGATGAAGTAAGTGGTGTAACAACACTCTAGCTGAAGTGTTGAGGCTATCAAATGTAGAGAAATAGTTAATACAGCTTTCATTATGATCAATTAATAAGAATTTACTAATATTTGTGGGTAATTATGGCTGACATGCATTATGCTGTTTGCAGTCCCCTTCTTTATGTATTCACATCACTAAACACATCTCTGTCACCGACAGTGTTAGCAGATAAAACATCTGCTCAGCAGATGCTTTTTTCTAAGCATCTAGAAGGAAGTCAAACTTCATATGAGACATATGGAACATTTTCTTTGATGCAGTTGGCCATGTGATAGAATAGTTGTGTGCAGGTTATAAACATCACAGAAAAATTAATTAGAAATCATTGTAGACCTCTATGGTGTGTGCAGACAAGTGCTCAGTGCAATGCCATAGGACTGCCACTGAATCTGGGAATGTCACTGCCTTTCTACCCATGATTTGTAAAATCACAATTAGATTTCTCTGTCCGGACAGGGGGTCTGTACATCAAACACTGAAATGCAAGAGAGAATTCAAAGCCACCTCAGGGAAACAAGAATGATCCCATAGCTGGAAGACTTAATGTTGCAAAACATATATGAGCGTAATACAGACAATGCTGAGAATAACTCTCATTGTCTGGGCATGTGTGAAAAATGCAGAAGATTTTGGAACTGCGTGGCAAGCATGTTTAACACACACAGGCAAGACCAAGGAATTTATAAAACTTTGAAATTTGAACTAAGCTGTAGGCAGCAGTCAAGATTTATGAAGCCATGGAAAAAATAGGGAGGGCAGAACTTTGGTTGCACCTTATATTGAAACATTTCCTTGGCAGTCTCAATATCCATAGTAGTGTAAAACTGAAATAGGAAGGACCATGTTTACATACCTTTCCACTTTTCTGTGTAAAATACTGGCTGGAATATAGCTGGGATCAAAGACCAAGCTTAGTGAGGCATGACCTATTATGAAAACAAGCTAATAAATAGGATATATATCTTCATGCTATTAAGCTATCAGATTTATTAGTAAGGCCTTGAATTTCAAAAATTCAAATCATTGCAATCACTGTCACACTAACCATAAACAAGGCCTCTTTGACAGCTACAACAGAGATGGTTAGACCAGGATTTAATGTTCTGACAGATGAACTTTTTAGTTTCTGAAGTTGTTCCCTTGAGAAAAATATGAAGCATGGAGCAAGGAGCAAAGGGCAGTGCTGGAAGTTTCCAGCACAGTTATGCTGACAGAGTTTGTTCAAATGGAAGTTGTGACTGTCTTGTCTGTGTTGTACTGAGTCAATTTACTAAATTCAATGCACTAAATTAGCACATAATATGTCCAGCAAGGAGGTGGGCTAAAAGTACTGTATTAGGCATACTCCACATGCCTCTTAAAATAATGCTTTTGCATTTTATGTTCAAGTAATTATGTATTTATTATTTTAAGACAGGGGGTTTTTTTTGTTTGTTTTTACCTTGACAGATATTTTTCTACAATGTCCACATGACTCCTTTAGAGCTGCTTGATGAAACAGTTAGCATTCGGGTAAGACAAACCAGTGCATATTCACAAGGCTGCTGGATACCTGTAGCATCCTCTGGCCATTTCACCAGATTGTTTAGGAATATTCCTGTTTCATGCTCCTCTGTCTTTTTAGGTATATGATTCTCACTCTCTACGAGCAGATTGTCTGATGGGTGAATTTAAGGTGAGTATAAAGTAAACTCCATATCTGGACTAAATTAAAGAAAATGGGAGAAAAAATTTAAGTACTAGTTTTAAATGTTTAAATTTATACTTCTTTTTCATGGGGCCAAAGAATTACCTGATGATGTCTTGCTTCTCAAACTAGAGACCATTTGCTATAAGCACTAGTAAGCAGGATTTTATTTGAGTAGAAGACTATTGTTAAAGAAATTTGTGTGGTTTATATACCAAGTTCTCTAATTTGCATCCAGGTAACTTTTTCTTCTTTTTTAGTTAGGTGATTATTTGGTATGAGGTAGGGTTTGAAGAGATAATTCTTTTAGCTAGCTGATAGCAGAACAGTGGTATATATGGTGGCATAAAGATACACATCCTCATATGGAGGGGTGTTCCTTTGTTCAGAAGTTAAGTAAAAGCCATGGTGGAAAAATCACTTAGTTAAAGTAGTTTCTGTGGTTCTTATGAAATTAGTGAGATAGTCTTTGCTTGTATTTGTAATGGTCAACTCTGGGAAGTAGCCATCTGCCTGCCAAGAATTCCCATGGCAATTGTAATGGCTACTGGGATCCCCTGTTACAACACTTCCAATATCAGTGCTGGCTGGGCTGTCTTTTCTGCTTTCTTATTTGGTACTGCATAAATTCAGTAGGTCTCTAGACCTGCTTTTTACAAAAATATGCCAAGAGGGAAGAGTGGTCTTTTCTAAATGAAACACTTTCTGCCACTAAGCTGCTTGCTTTTTACTTCTCACTGTTTATTTTCTTTGTGATTTCTAGTGATTCAGTCAGTGGTGTATTGCTCTGTGGGAGATTATTCACTAAGCAGGTGACAGCAAGTCACTCAGCTACTTTCTATACCTGCAGGCACATGTTCCAACAGGAAACCAGAAGGGTAATTCTGTCTAGAAAACCTTTCAGACTTTACCTGCAAGGAATACTAGCCCCAACAGCCATGAGCAAACATACTTACATTCCTGAACATGTTTCTAATCTGATACAATGTATGAGGCAATCTTGTCCAGATTTGGCACACTGGGGAAAGAAATGGTCTTATTTGTAATAAAGAAAAGGATATTATTCATTAAAAAACCCTCAAGTTTCACTTCTGAAGCTGAAGGATGAGATGTTGAGCAGGAAGAAGGAAGAGAAGTGTTTTGAAAAGCCTGTCTGAACATAAAATAATGAGTGAGTGTAGGGAATTCAAGAAGCAGTAAACCAGCCCCATCTTGTGTCTCTGGTAATTGAAAAAGCTTGGGATCCAAGAAAAAAAAAAATAACTACATGTGTTATTTCTAATATGTCTTGCATTTTCTTCATGGCTGCTCTATCCATTTGAAATCCCTCATATTTCAATGTAAGATATTTTGTCTTTCTCCTCCTAGTAATATTCTATGTAGCCTGTCTTGTTTGTGACAAGAAAGCAATATAGTACTGCCCATGAAAAATATAGGGGGTGTTGTGCCAACCCTTTTTCTGTTTTGATATTTCTTCAGAGGTAATGCCTTTGATCTTTATTTCAGATTGACATTGGCTATGTTTATGATGAGCCTGGTAAGTGATGGTTACTTCAGAACTTCTTTCCTTCAAACTAGAAGTTGAAACATTTCATTAAATTTCTGAAGTAAAAGAAGAAACTTAATGTAAAGTTATTTAGGTGTTTTGCTTTAAGTATTAACTTCAAAAATCCAACAATATATAACTCTTTTCAGTGAATTCACAATGAAGTACAAGACTCCTTTTTATCAAAGACCTAAAATTTGAAAAATAATGCAAAAATGTTCGATAACCATGTCTCTGAATTAGTATGCCAAAATAGTTTAACATAAGATTTCTTGTTTTGGATGGCACTATGAGACCTGTCTAGGACAGGATTATTTTGCTAAATAATTAGGGTAATTTAGGATAAAGCATACTTTTGAAATAGCTCACTGCTTATATGATGTCTATTATTTTGTAATGGATATTACTGGGGCCAGTGGTGATGCTTGTTTTATTTCAGGCCATGCAGTCATGAGAAAATGGCTTTTGCTGAGTGATCCTGAAGATACAAATTCAGGAGCCAAAGGCTATATGAAAGTCAGCATGTTTGTCCTGGGAACTGGAGATGAGCCACCAGTAAGTTTAATTTAAATGTTTTTCTTCCCCTCTTCAACCCATGGATTGTTTTTATGTCCCCCCAATATTGTTTTAATACTGTATAATTTGCTCTGTGAGCAGTATTTGTAAGAAATATGGAGTTTACTAGTGGTTTCAAGGGCACCCTGTACTAAGTGGCTAACTCAAAGCTTTTTTTGTTATTCTGCTCAGTTCTTGGAGTATCCAAAAACCTCTACTGTTTTTGGATACTCCATGTACTGGAAGTAGAGATGTGTTAGCCTGGTTTTGCATGCAAGCTAATATGTAATTTTCCTTAGCATAGCTGAGCAGGCAGAGTAACACTGATACCAGTTCCAGGTCTAAGTCAGGAATGTCTCTGCTACTACAAAACATAGACCAGCCTGTAGAGAAACCAGAGTACCAGAAAGCTCCAAATGTTTCCTGGTGAAGATCAGATCCCTCAATAATTGCAAGTCAGGCACAAGTAATTTGCTGTAGATAAAAGCAATAGGTAGTCTTAACAAGCCAATCCTTCACTGTCTGCTGTTCTGTCAAGGTGAAAACAGGTGATTTTTTCTTGTAATGGCTTTCTTACCTGACCATTGCCTTTTTTTCTGTCTGATATTTTTCCATACTGTTACTCCTTAGTTAAATATAATGTGGTCCCCAGGACCATAGCAGATTGCCTTTTAGTTTCATATTAACTGTTCCTCTCTTCTGTCTTCACGATTCTTGAAATCACAAGGATATGTGATTTGTGGTGTTAACAAGGATAGTTATTTGTGGTGTGTTTATTTTTAAATGAAGAAGCAGTAAGTTCTGGTAAGTTATATCAGACTTGTAAGCCTTTTCTAATTGTAGTAAATGCCTTCTCTTGAGATGAGTATGAAATTTGCATGAAGTTGGCATTTTACATGTACCAAAACCATCATTGTCTGATGATGATGATTTTGAAAATGTGATTACAATGGGCTCCTGCAATTGAGTACTTCAGAGATAAAACTGAAAGTAAAATAGTTTAGCTAGAATTAAATTTTGTGGCTTCATAATTTGATAGTCTCATTCTTCATCATGAAACTGACAACAGTCTTTAGCTAATCGACAGAAGTTTAGCTAATCACCTTAATTCTAATTCTGTACGTTGCCATGTTTTTTTTGTCTACAACTGTGTTCCCCAACAGGTTGAAAAAAGGGAGAGAGATAATGAAAGTGATGATGTGGAGAGCAATCTTTTATTACCTGCTGGGACTGCACTTCGATGGGTGACTTTCCTTCTCAAAATCTACAGAGCTGAGGACATTCCACAAAGTATGTAGCTGCTCCCTACTTGTCCATTGATGTTTGAATACTGTTAAAAATAGTTATTTGTGGTAGCTGTTGAGAATAGAATATAGGTGACTTTTTATCCCTTACTAGCATATTTTCTCACCTATATCTGTGCCAAATAGCAATGTCTTCAAATACATGTATAATGTCTTTCAAATACAGTGATGCCTTTAAATTCAGGAGCACATCAGCGCTTCTTATGATGTTTGAAAAATCTATGTTCTTAAAATTGCTCCAAAGCCAAAATTCTCAATTTTTACCTGCAACACTTCAGAATTTTGTTTATCAGGTTAGACAATTTAGACAGTTTATTATTTATGAATAATAATAGTAATAGTAATAATAATAGTAATAATAATACCTTAATTTAATCTTTGACACCTCTCCAGTGGATGACGCTTTTGCACAAACTGTCAAGGAAATATTTGGAGGAGAAGCAGACAAGAAAAACCTTGTAGATCCATTTGTGGAAGTTTCTTTTGCTGGGAAAAAGGTAATTTAGTAAATATCTGAACCTTTGTACTCTAATTGTAGTCCTGAGAATAGATTTCATATGCCAGAATAAATTTTTAAGTTTACTGGAATGATGGAAATAAAAAATAAATGAACAAATAATGTTAACTTTGCAAAATTACAAACTTCAAGGTCCAATAGTTAGGGTGTAAAACTGATGACTAATGAAAGGAATGTATGACTAAAGGCTAAAACTGACACATGCCAGATTGCTTGCCTACTAGTTGTTCCTGATTGCTTTTAGTAATTGGTGATACAGATCTTTCTGGACAGATTACCACTTTTGTACGTTTAAATAATAATGTGGTCCTTAGAATGCCTAATTTGATCTGGAGCACAATTGCACAACTTATATTCATTACTAATTAAATTTTTTGTCAGTCATTTAATATGCTATATAGGCTACCACACCCAATAGTGCCGAAGATCTTTAGAAGACATCACTAGCAAATAATGCAGCCTCTCCCCTATGATATATTCTTCATCTACCCTAGAATCTGCATAAAGAAAGCTGGAATCAAGTAATTCCTTCGTCTCATTTCTCTGCTGTGATGAAGCACATTCAATTGTGGCTTGTGGAAATAACAAGCTTTAATAATTTCATTTAATTGTAGCTAGTGAAAATAAAAACTAGGGTAACCCAAATCTCATGTTTAAACACTGTTTCAATATTTTCTTTTCCTCCAGAAGTCATTAATGCTGCATATGCAGATTACTCTAACAGTAGTTATCATTTGAAAACTCGTTGAGCATCAATGGCTCATTACAGCATTAATCCAGGATTCATTGACTACTACCCCTAATTTTTCCAATCAGACAATGATGTGTCCTAAATCATAGCTAGTAAATACTTCTTCTTCTGTTTTATCTTTGATGTGTTGTATATATCTTTTCATTTTTGGCAGGTTTGCACAAATATAATTGAGAAAAATGCTAATCCAGAATGGAATCAAATTATTTATCTTCAAATCAAGGTCAGTTTTTTTACCCTTGTTTTCTGTAGTAAACAGGCATTTTTTGGAACTCAGGGCATTAACATTACAGAGGTGAAAAAGTAATGAGTTATTTTACTTTCATTGCTATTTTTTTTCAGTTTCCCTCGATGTGTGAGAAAATAAAACTTTCAATTGTTGACTGGTGAGTTATGACTTTTAATCAAATTAGTTAAGAAGCTAAATGATAATAAGCAGAGAAAAGCCTGGTTCTATAGACGTCAGGTATTTTTACAGTGCAGGAGAGTATTTAAGCAAGTGTTTAAGTACCTTTATGGTTTCTTTACAAGAGATCTGATTAGTGTAACGTGAGATATTTTTTAATTTTGTACAGAGAACTGAGAACTGTCAGTGTTTAATGATCGTGTAAAAGGTGACTTATTCATGGCAGCCCATTTTTGTAACTTGTCATTACTGGTTTCGTTAGTAATATTGAAGCATTGCCTGTCATAGAAAATGTGTGTACTAGTAGCTTGCCACTGTGTGTTATCACCAGCATTCTATTTAAATAAAACCTTTCTTTTTTCTAGGGATCGACTGACAAAAAATGATATTGTAGGAACAACATATTTAAGTCTCTCAAAAATTGCTTTTTCTGGAGGAGAACTTGAAGGTAATTGCTTGAGCAGTGTGTAACACACTATCTTGTCTAGTGTTACACAGAATGGCAAAGATCAGTGTTCTAAGAAAGTATATATTTATCTATAGTTTCTCAATTCCCTGGCAACAGGATTGTCTGTTCCTGACATTTTCAAAACAGTGCTCTTAGAAAACATTCTATGTGACTTTTAAAAGTAAAGTATTAAAATTTCAGTGACTAAACACATCATCATGGAAATATCAGTAACTGAAGTTTCAGTTTTCCGTTATATATATATATGTGTGTGTGTGTGTGTGTGTAAGTTAATGAATTAATTAAATTTGTGAGTGTTTTCTAAATTCAGAAAATGATGTGATATCAAAATCTACCATGTGTAAGATATGCAAATTTATTTAGACGCTTAATAAGATATTTAATTTCAAGATAATCTGGAGTCAGTGCTTCAGAACCACTTCTTGGGACACTGGTAAACAAGACTCCTTTTGCTGCCTTATAAGAGTATCTGTTCTATCTCTGAGAAGAGAGCCTAAAAGCTGTGGAATGTTCCTGAGCAGTTGGCCTAAAAGAACTATCTAGAACCACATTTCCTGGACCTCATTTCCTGGACACTATTAGGCTGCTTTCAGATCCTGGGGGAACTTGGGTCAGTCTCTGCTTGGGTCAGTGGCTGATCAGGCACTGCATCTCATTGCATGAGTGCTCATATTCCTATTTTGTAGGATTTTGATTGCACTGCTATGATTGCAGACAATTGATTTATGTGCTTCAATCAGTAGAGATGGCTGGATATGTAATTGCATACAGCTAAAACCCAAAACTTAATTACAAGAAAGCAAGTTAGGCAAGATATGAGGTGCCTAACATTGTTCCTATTGCAAAATAGTTTTGTAATAAAACTCTTCTTTAAAATATTATAAGAAATATTTTTTGTGCCAATATTTTGGCAAATATTGGAAAAAATCTAGTTACATTTATACTCTAATATAATCTTGTGATTACTGATAATTGCTTTGTGATCTATATCTATAATCATCTCTTTTTATAGCAAAATCTGTCATACGATTGGGCCGGTTCCCAGACTATGATTCTGTATTAACTTGCCAGAAAAATTGTTTTATCTTTTTAATGAACATATCTTGGCATATTAGTCATCCATACAGAATTGTAAAGCTCAAGGTTAAACAGGCTTAACATGTATTTATCTGACTGACTACCTTCACTAGTTTGAAGGACACTGTCTCAAAACCATTTTCACTATTTTTACAATAAGAATCTAAATTACTATTTTTTTCTGTTGTGCTTATAAAAGCTGTATGATGTGTATTTGTCTGAGACAGACCAATTTGTCCTTAAGTTGGTGGCAATATCAGGTGTTTAAAAATAAAGTCAGTGGCTCCAATCCTATACTGACTTGATGCAAGGATGGGATGGAACTGTATTTTTGGTCACATAAAAGCTTATAAAGTAGACCCTCTTAGAAGGACTGCTGTTGAAGTAAGACTTCATGCAAACATTCTTTTTTATATATCCCATGCACAGCCAGAAGCAAAAGAAAATGGAAAAACCAAGACAGAAGGGTTGGGCTGGTGGGGAAAATTCAGCTCTGGAGAGATGACTTGTACTCCCCACATGAGCATGTATCTCGAACTGCAGCTGAGTCACAGAGCATTTACACTTCAAACCCAGGCACTCAGCAACTCAGAGATTAGCCTGATTTCTCTCTCTGCTGAGGTGCTGATATTGGAATAGCCATTTTTACTATCTTCTCTTTAGTGCTGTGCCTGAAGCCTGTTCTGGCTTCTAAAGGATTGTGAAACCGAACTAATCTATAGTCCTCAGTAAATGAAAATGTAGGTACCCCTAGGGGCCCTGAAATGTACTGGGTTTTTTAAATGACTGTAAGGTCTTAAAAGTAGTTTTAAAAATAAATCTGTATTTTGTGTGAAGGAGAATTGAACAAAGCTGAAAAATAAGCACCAAACCAAGATATTTTGTCCAATATATGCTGGTTTTTTCCCCTTAGGAATTTGTACAGGAGCAGTAATACCTTCATATATTAACCGGAGGCAAAATTCTAGCCTATATGAACTCTGTATTTTCTCAGGCTTTTAACTTTATTTTAAAAGGAGATTGCTTTGTGATGTGAAGTTTGTTTGTTTTTGTTTTTGTTTTTTTTAATGCTATTTTCACTCGTCATATATCTGCTTCTCTTTTCATAATATAGATTTTTCATCTTCAGAAACAGGGGCTTCATCATATGAAGGTTTATATCTTCACCTGTTACTGGTTTTGTGTTCCATTGCCCAGACTGAAGAGTATTGCCTAAGATACTCCATCAGCTAAAACATGTTTTTAATAATTGTTTGTCTAAAAGATTTCACCATTGTGATTAAAAAGTATCAAACACAACTAACTCTATAAACCAGTTTTGGCACTGGAATTGGTGTGAAAATATTTCTGTTTGGCTGGTGCTTCAAGCTGTGTTTTAGAGATGAGCATGTAGTTGCTTCTATTACAGAGTGCTTAGACTAACAATGGCTTGAAATTTTTAACTTAGATATGAGATCATAGATATATTTGCACCTGCAGAGCCCTGCAGAAGTAAATAAGCCTAAAATAACTAATGACTGTTTTGCTTATGCTTAGCAAGCTATATAAACAAAATCTGGAAAATAAAATCTGATTCTGTTACTACTTGGAGAGGTGACTTTTTTCATAACTGTCTAGGTTGACATCCAGGTTTGAAAGACTTTCTGGTAAATATTAAATAGTGAGCAATAAATACAAGTGGAATGCAGTTGAAAGGTAATCAACATTCATCTACATTGTACTTCATTTACTATCCTCCTTTCTTTAATAAAGTAATATTAGGTTAAAGGCTGAAATAATTTCTCAGAGTCACTTTCTATTATACATGATCATTAACCTTCTAAAAGTAAGCAATTGAATTTTAAATTTAAAAAAATAGAAAATAAATTTTATTCCAGTTTTGGGGCAGTTTTTTGTTGTCTATATGTTTTTAAATTTATATTCTGTTTAAATTTTTGGCATCAGTAAGTAGTGAATGGACTAATTTAACACATATCTTAAACCTAGTCATACTGAGGTCTGATGTTCAGTCTTAGAATTTTTTAAAAATTGGACGTTATTCCAATGATTTCTTTTCATTCAAATTTTGATCTGTTTCTGATTCAGAGATGTGAAAGTAGCCAAATGCAAAATAGAGAACTGCAAATCTTTATTTTATATTGTGCAGGTTATACATTACTTTGTGCTGACAGGAAATTACATCAAGACATCACATTCAGTTTTAAAATCCACTTGTGTCACTCAGTAGTGGCACAGTCACACAAGGCATAACCCTTTACTGTCACTCTCTTAGCTCAGCCTTTTTTTCCTGTGAGTAATGAGTGCATCCCTCTCTGTGCTGATCACTTCAGGCAATTTCAGTTGCAAAGCTGGCCTGTTTCTCATCTCTTTTTTCTGCTAGAGAGCGCATCTTTTCTGTGGCCGTTTAGTTTGATCATTGGCCTGTGCATTTAAATGATTGCAAATATTGTTTTACTGAGCTTCACTTTTTTTCGTAGAAAACATGTTTTCTGTTAACATAAAAGCATGTTACCCTTGCACATAAATTAAAACCATATATTTGGAGTGGGACATAAATTCTTCTTATTCTGTGGGAATTTTGCTGCATGAGGTAGTATTTAGTGTAAGTGTTGTACAGTGAAGAAAGAAGTTAGGTACAAGTACATTCAGTGGTATAATTACTTTAAATTCATATGGTATATCCAGAGAATAAAGTGTTCTGATATTACTAATACCTAACTAATATCTAACATTTGTTTTAATGGATTTGATATTAATGTTGTTTCTTTCTGGCTTAATATGGTAATTAACAAAGATTTAATGGTAATGTCTTTTGTTAGTAAACTCTGGAGAAACTGAAATTGGCTTTTTACCAACATTTGGGCCTTGTTACCTAAACTTTTATGGAAGTCCAAGAGAATACACTGGATTCCCAGACCCATATGATGAACTAAACTTTGGAAAGGTAAGTTTCTTTATTAATTGTTTTTCATAAAAGAATTAACCCAATTCTGTTCAATCAATTAATTAATTCATGTTGATATGGAGTTTTTTTCCACATTACACACCTTTTGCTCTTTATTTTTGAATAATATTTTATATTTAAGATTAATAAGGAAGTATGATAGTATTTCCCATTCCTATCTGTTTTTGTTTTAAAGGTATTTTTGAAGGAGCAGCAATTATTTTGATGATTTTCACTAACTACACTTTTGCATGAATTTGTATTTCTTCTTTCCTTCTTTGCATAAATATGTTTTTCACTTCCAGCATTAAGCCAACTGCTTTATTTCACTTGTTCCAATATGTACCTCCATTCCTCTGCAGAAATTTTGAGAGTACTTCAGTGAAGCCAGGATCATGTACAGCTGAAAAAACAATAGACACTTCTTTAGGGCAAATACGTAAAATTTTATTTGATATGTATTTATGTTACAGGGAGAAGGAGTTGCATATAGAGGGAGAATTCTGGTTGAACTATCTACATTACCTGACAGCAAGCCTGTTAAAAAAAATTTAGAAATGATTCCTAATGATGACTTGCTGGTTGTTGAGGTAAATCCTTGTTTTATTGTACCTGTTGGTTGTGGAGCTGTGCCTTGGGTGGTTTTTAGAGAGTGATCTAACTCACTAAAATCAGTACAACAGAGTACAATCTCCAGATTAAGAGAGGTGTTTACTGGTGGCTGAAGAGCAATGGCTACAAAAAATGTTGTGCCCTTGCAGCAAGAAGTGTTAATCTGAAACGTTTTATAATATCAAATACAGTAATTTATTATACCTGTTATATTTTTTGCTTTCTTGTCAGAAAACAGTAAAAATATTAAGGTTGTTATCTCCATTTAGCTATTGCTATTGTTTTCTGTAACTGTGGGTCGTGTTTTGAAAGACAACTGAAAAGGTTGTTTTGGTAGAAATACCAGCGCAGGCGGAAGTTCTGCCTGGCTGCCGTGTTCCATTCGGCCACCATGCTGCAAGACACGGGGGAGCCCATCCAGTTCGAGGTCAGCATCGGCAACTACGGCAACAAGTTCGACACCACCTGCAAACCCCTGGCCTCCACCACCCAGTACAGCCGCGCTGTGTTCGACGGTAAGGGTGCTCTGGAGGGGGGTGAAATGCTCTAGAATTGTCTGTTGGAAGGGCTGTTTATGGCTTTGGAATGTCAGCCCAAATCTCACTGAACATTTCCTGAAAATGTGACAGAAAATTCTTCACAGCTTTTGAGATGAAGTGGCATTTATGGGGTTTGTGCTGTAAGGCCTACTGAGGTTATTATTGACATTTCGGCAGATTTCAGAGAAATCTTTTACCGTGTCCTAGATATGCACAAACTTTGCAGGGAAAAGAAATCACATTATTTTAGAGGTATCTAGAATTAAGTAGAGAAAGCACGCTTTGAATATTCTGATTTAGAATAAAATAATAACTTATTTTTAAACCATACATCTCTCAGCCTAGAAAAAAATGAATTAAAATAAATTTTAGCTACAATTTTTTTGTTATTAACTGCAAAGTCTAGTTCTTTTTTTCCCTGTATATTAAATGAAATAATCAGTGAAATAATCAGACTTACTCTAGAAATGGATAATTTGAATTTTTCTTTCAAAGATAAAGTTATATTAATGTACCATCTACATCAGTATGTTATGGAAAAGAATATGTTAACAGCTAATTTATTTTTTAAAATATGTTGGATTTTGAAACAATTTGAAACAATTTGAAGGGAACATTTACCATTCAACAGATGCTATAGCGGCTTGAAAATACAAATCCTGTTGTGAATTTGGAGTAGCTTGTCTGTTCTTATGGTTTGTAGTACATAAATGGTATGAATGTAGCAACAGTGTACAGTATATATTCCTGCCATGAATTCTAAATCTTACATAAAAATGTTTCACTCCAGGTAATTATTATTACTACTTGCCGTGGGCAAACACAAAGCCAGTTGTAACGCTGACTTCTTTTTGGGAGGACATAAGTCACAGATTAGACCCTGTGAATGTAATCCTAAATATGGCTGAAAGACTGGTAAGACATTTAAAATCTTTCTTTTTTTGTTAGGCTTTTAATTTTTACTCTTTTTAATTTAGAGTTATAATTTAAAAAATGATATTTTGAGCAAATTATGGAAATTTTGTGATACTTTCTCTCCTTTTTTCTTAGTCAAAATTAAAAGTTTCTTGGTGTAACAAATGGCACTGTTAATCATAGGCCTGTGTTTTAGCAAGGCTCAGTACACTCCTGCTTGAATCCACAGGGAATTCCCACGGGAGGGAAGAGTCCCCAGTGTTGTTTAGGAGCATGTTACATCTATGGGACTGTTATTTGCATGTTTTGTTTAATACAGTGCGGGAGAACATCAGAATAGTCCTGTTAAATACAAATGAGGTTTAAACATGAGCCTTTTTTTGGTTTGGCCTATACACAGGTGAATAAATAACATCAAAATCTCAAAATTCCTACTGACCATAAACCACAATGGAAGTTTTTAAGTGCAAATTCTTTTCTTTTAAATTCCTCAGCAATCCAACTTAGCCACCTTAAAATCAGGAATGCAGGCTAAAGTGTCTGAAAACCGCTTAGCTGAGATATGGTTGAAGCTGATTGATGAACTTACAGAAGATATAAGGTAAAAGAAGTTTTTTTTATCTCTTATGTTATCATTCCAGGCCTGCTGGAATCTTTGTTATTGCCTCTGCTAAGCCAGAAAGCAAATTCTTAGGACTATAAAACTGACTAATCCCATGAATTGACCTAAGAACTGAAATTCCAAAAATGTCTGAAAGTAGTAAAATATCATGGATATTGCCAAATAATCCATCCAGTTGTGTAATTCTCCATTATCTCAAGATAGTTTTATTACTGACAGTGATAAAACAAAACAGTATCTCTTGAAAAAAATCTGAGGGAGGACTGTTCTAAAAATGGATATTAGCTCTCTCTGCTGCCTTTCTTCCATCCACCCTTCTTTGGAATTCCTCATGTACCTTAGGTTTACCTGAGTTTCAATGTTATTTCTGAAACTGAAGAGGGAAGAAAGTCTAGTACTTTACTGATAAGCCCAAAATAAAAAATCGAAAGATCTGCAGGGATTATGGGCCATAAAGACTGTATTTTTGAATAAGCCTCTAGTCAATATGTCTGTATGGATGGGGGTGTTCAGAGAAGGCAGCAGGAGTCAGCATTTAGAGTTTTGACAGAGAATATATTCTATATAGAGAGGAAGGAATTGTATGCAAAAGAGACATTAAAAAAGGAGATATTGAGATGGGGAGAGTAAACAAATGGATGATAAACAGCACAGGAAAAAGAAGGGGGAAAATGACAGAATAGTTATTATCCGTAAGAGGAAATAACAAAAAACATTAAATGAGAGAACAAATTCATCAAGTTGTGCAGTCAATATGAAAGTAAGCAGAGGAGAAACAAACAATGGAAATCAGTATATACTAGCAAAGAATTACATGATAGAAACCTTACACAAAAATATAACTAATAACTTCGTAGAATGCTGTGATCTGAAAGAAAGCAGAGAGAAAGGACCGACAAACTCTAGGAAAGTAAAATGTGAAGGGCAAAAAAAAAAAAATCACTTAACAATTATGGAGCAATAGCACTTAGATATAACCACCAAATTAACTTCATGTTGCTCATGAGATACAATGCTCTTTTGGGGTTTTTTTTCAGCAAACTCAAAAAACCTCTGTCAAAGACATAGTTCCTTGTGTTGAATTTATAGAAGATTTTTTCTTGCTGTGCTTAAATGAGTTTAAATGAGTTAGGAATTTGAGAGAGTTTTCAGTGCACTGCTTAAACCTAAAAGGATGTGACTTTCTGAAGGTTCTGATCTGGTACATTGGATTCATGTCTAAGTAGCTCCCAGGGCAGACAGCTCTTGTATTCAGAACTAAATGTAGTGGAAGGCACAATAGTCAGGATCAAGGTTCTACAGAATCAAAACATTTAGAAGTTCATAGCATGTCATTAAATGTAGGTAACAGAAGAGTTTATCTTTTCAAACTAGGCAGTGTCTTTGGAAATTTTTAAACTTTTTGTAAAATATCATATTAAAGACATTTTAATGAGCTTTGCTAGAGGGATATAGTCATTGGTCTTTGAAAAGCTGCCTTTTCCTCAAACCTCCTCCCATTTTTCTGACAGCACTGTCAGGCACATAGTGTCATTTTTTTGAGATTGTCATGTGCAGAGGCAGGGCTCAATAATCCTTGAGAGTCCCTTCTATCTCTGGATTCTACAATATCTCAGTTCCGTTGAACAGTTACTCTGCCCTCTGCTGACTCAGAAGTTCTGTGTCACAGATTTCTTTTGGAGTTCTTTGATGTTTTCTTGCCAGAGGGTGAGGTAAATCTAGTCATAGCCACAAGCCATATTTGCATATTGAGTTGCTGAGAATATGCAGTTTCCAGTGAAGGAAAAGAACCTAATCTTGGTCTGAAGGCACTGGTTTCAGTTTTGAGATGTACATTTTGAGACAACAATTTTTTACTGTGAATATACAGAGAAATTGATTTTCCTTGGTGTGATGGGCAGCAGTTACATTAAAGCAAATATCTTAAGGTGTTCTAACTTGGTGTTTATTATGTAAGTACAACCTTTCCCTTGCTTACTACCTTCTTAAATACCTTGTGAGGTGAAAATCTCTGCAGAAATATTTGTAATAGCACTGTTCCAGTGGTTTGCAGTTACAGGAAATGATGGCACTCATTCCTTTGTTACTGTTTGCATGTCTGCATTTAGAGTGCAGCTAAATAAAATCCACTTAGATAATTAACCATAACAAATATTCTCTTTTCAGTAAGCCATTTCCCCTCATAGAAGGCAAATCTAATATTACAGTCCTTGACACTCAGATAGAAAAAATGCGCCTCAAGTCTCTCAAACAGATTGGAGAAGCAGCAGCAAGGATGAGAAGTGAAGCTACTGATGTGAAAGCTACTCTGACAGAAATTGAGGATTGGTTGGATAGATTACTGCAACTGAGTGAAGAGGTGAGGGCTTCAGAGCACTCGTGATTGGTTTAGCAATACCTGTCTAACACAAATGAGTGTAAAGTTCACTGCTGATCAAGCAATATCCACTCTCTGTAGAATAGTAATTTTAGGTGCTGTGAAAGTAAACATGTTCCCCTCTGCAACTTCAATTTACTTAAACAAAACTCATGTGTTAACTGTTCTCACTGGGAATGTGTGCTGGGTAATGATCACTCTGCAATTGGTAGAATAGACCCTGTTCTAAGTGACTATTCTGTCCTGTCCTTTCTTCCAGAGTTGCAAGTCACTTTTCTCGTTCAGGGACTGCAGGGTATATATTGGATTTCCATAGATTGTTAGCCATAGTAGTCAACTTCTAACAGAGTTAAATCTGTTTCTGTGGATTTATTTTTAATTTTCAGCAATTTTTCAGCAATGTTTTCTGTTTTCATCTTGGCTGTCTCATAACTGGTTTTCACAACATTTTAGAAACGGTTTTATATTTCATTTATTAAAACAATTAATTGGCCAGACTTGCAGCTAGCTCACTAGCTCACAAAGGTGGGCACAGAATTCAAAAAAGATAATAGGTAGTTTCTGTCTTCTGCTAAAAGTCTTGCAATGACCTACCCTAATGTGGAAACATCACAGGTACTTCAATATGTAGCAGGTCAGTCCAAAGCATCAGCATATG